>NC_081433.1:35556531-36156531 GCF_949786415.1 Peromyscus eremicus
TAATCCATAAAGCTTTAGAGCATCATGTTTTTATAACTGGGCTATTTGCTCAAATACACCACCATTGAGTTCAAACCATTTGAGGCTTTAAAAAAAATAGTGATTTGGATCAGAGCTAGAGATAGCTGATTCAAATCTGTTGTTAGATGCTTATTAAAAGTTTTATTGATGCTAGGTGTCATGGTACATAACAGTGTGTGGAAGGCAGAGCCAAGTGGGTCTCTGAGTTTGAGGCCAGCCTAGTCTATATAGTGAGTTCCAGGCAAACTGGCATTATGTATGAGACCCTGTCTCAAAGAAAATGTTTTAATGACTGCTCAGTTTGTGTATTTGTTCAATTTTTTCATTGGTTTTAAAAGTGGGAAGATGATAAATATGTGGGAGAGATGGCTCAGTGGTTAACAGCATGGGCTGCTCTTGCAGAGGACCCAGGTTCGGTTCCCAGCACTCACATGTCAGCTCACATCCATCTGTACCTCCAATTCCAGGGGATCCTACACACTCTCCTCACCTCCATGGGCACCAGGCATGTATGTGGTGCACATACCCACATGGAGGCAAACGCTAATACTCATAAAATAAAAATACATAAATCTTTTCTAAAAAGAGAAACACAGAGAACAGAAAAAAAGATAAGAATGCTAAAACACATGACCTTTCTAATAATTCTTTCCTCTGGAAATCTGGTATAATTGCAGAATTATTTTTAACCTTTTCCTTTTCTCAAGAGACTAGCTTGGCCTTTGATATCTCTAGGAAGAAATCACCAACACAATTAGCTGAGGGGCTGAGCAATTACAACAGGTACCATCTTTAAGCAACCAATCAGATGCTAAAGGTTGACTGCCTATCTGCTCTTTTCCTGTCCAAGTTTTGCAAATGCGAAATGATACATCTTCAGTGGGTGTAACACAGGAGAAGGATTCCAGAAGTTATGTTCTCACTATATACATTACAACCCAAGAAATCAGTTGTGGTCCAGCCTTACTTCCCACATTTGTCAGATAGGGATAACGCCTACACTTTAGTCCCACACTATGCACTGTGCTCTAATGTAATTGTTGCAAGTATCAGGTGAAATGATGCCTGTGAAAATACTTTGAAAAAGATGGAGAAATTAATGCTAGGTAGACATTTGGACTTTATGTTTGGGTTTGTTTGTTTGGCTTGCTAAAAGGCAGCATTGCAGGCTCTGGCGTGGTGCATTTTTCTTTATGTACATTATACTGAAATAAAACTTTTCCTAAAACAGTGCAACAGCACTGTTGCCTGTTCAAAAGTCAGTTATCTGGCAAGGAAAGCTGTATAGGATATGCACAAAGGGTGAAAATTAACAAAATGGTAGGCTTCCATGCACAGACAGTTGGGCTCTATAGAACTCGGAATTCTACAAAGTTGTCATGCTGGGGCCTGGGTGGCCATGATTGCAAGCAACAAATTAGGGGGACATAGTTGGCACTGTTCTGTGGCCCCAGTGAGTCTTTGGAAGCCACTTACCTTACTCTAAGTTCCAAGTCCCCTGGAATTCAACGAGAATCTGACAGAGTGCTAATTGAGGGAGCAAGAAAAGGATTCAAGGGCAAGATGGACAATGGGGAATGGATTTTCATGGTAGTGATAGGGTGAAAACACACACAGTTAGCTCCACATATTTCAGTATCATGTATCCAGAGATTCAACTAACGGAGGGTCAAAGACATTGGACATGTGTGGTTTTTGTAGCTTCTCCACAAACAGCACAGTGTGAGAAATGTTATATAGAATTTACAATTTGGGTTTGCTTTAATTTTCTGGGCTGGGTCTTGAATGGTAGGCTTCAGTGATCCTCCCATCTCCACAGAGTAGCTGGGATGTCAGGCATGTGTCTTAGCGTCCACTCAGTCAACAACTGTGCTATTCTAGATACCATAAATAATATCATGTAAAGGGCACAGGAAATGTGCATAGTTTTTAATGCAGATGTCATGTCATCTGATTGTAGGGACCTGAGCATCTTTGGAGCTGGGTACCACAGGGTCCGTGGAACCAATCTACTGTGATTATCAAGGTGTAGCTGTATAGCCAGCCATGTGTAGCTTCTCATCAGTCAAACGCTCCTGTGTGGGGACAGTGGTGTCAGGGAATATGGAGAAGAATGGAAGCTGCTAGAGCGAATGGCCCAGAGTCCAGACTCCAAGGTTTTCACTGTGTTTATAGATAACACCTCTTCTGTGGGGAAGACCAGTCAGGCGCTTGCCCGTTCTAAAGTCCTTTGATTTCCCCAAATATATCTTTGGTGAAGACAGCCAACTTATCATAAGTTAGCAGGTTGCCATCTCATATCTACCTCTCTCTTCTGGGGAAAATGGCCCCTTGATGACATCTGCTCTCCCTTTCAAGGAACATTTACGAGTTTTAAAAATCCCTCATGCAGCTTTCCCTACTTGAGAGAGGATGAAGTAGCTGACCACAGAGAATCATTCAAGTTCTCCTGGGTGGGATGCTGTCTAGATGAGAAACTATGGGTGACATTTGGCAGGATGGGTTAGGGGCTCTGGTGATGAATGAGCCAAGTAAGGGGTGTGTACAAGGAACCAACTCTTATAACTTAGCCAGCTTTGCTGGTTTTGGATGGACCAAGGAGAGAAATTATTAGAATTGTCATGACTCCATCAAGATGTGTTCACTGGGGAGGAACAGCCGTAGTCAGCAGCCAGCCTGGCCATTCCGTTTATAACAATGCTCAAGGAGAAAACAGCAGAGTTGAAGTGCATGTAGTGAGCACATGGCCCTCAGCTGTTTCCCAGGGATAGTGGAAATTAGAGCTTTACTCATGAGAAGCATTTGAAAAACAGAGAACCAGGTGTTGCCTCCTGCTGCCTCGACTCAGCACATCTGTTTTAGGGTCAAGAGAGTGGCTTGTCACGTGGTTTACTAGCAATTTGAACACCAATGTTCTGTGATGTCTGAAAAGAATACTAGACAAGAGAATAAAATATACACACCAGGTAATTGAAAAAAAAATCTCAAGAGAAATTTATTTTAAAATAGTAGGTATCTGGGACAATATCTTTAAATCATCTTATGTTTTCAGAAATATTTCCCACAAAAATGAATTTTACTTCTTGCATTTTCTCACTGTGAATGTTATGATGGACATCAATTATGAGAGAATCAGAGTATTAGTAAAATACAGCTTCTGGGATGAATTGAAAGCAGCAGGCTGATCCGGTTTTTCAATATATCATTAATCTAAATTTGTGGTAAAACTTCGCTCTCTTATTGTCTTGACCTATAATTGACTAACAAAAATTGATGATCATTGTTGATTGATTATTTCTACTTACAATCAAATAATGTATTATATCTATATCCAACCAATGCCAACAATGATATGAATTAGTTTCCCAAACCAACAGTGCGGGAATTTAAAAAACTTTATAGATGGATTTGTGTTAGGAATATTTCCAAGCTTGAGAAAAATTAAACCAGGTAATTGATAAAACTGTGTTTTCTGTTACACTTTTCACAGTATAGCGTATATGGTTTGGTTTCTACTTATTTTCTTATGTAGAAAGTCTGACCTAATACTCCATAACTAAGTGCATAGTATAGTGCAACCTGCAGTTTTCAAAGCAAACTCCCACAGTTCATGTGTCGACATCACAGTCTCTCCGGGTAGATGAGAAAACTGGGACCCCAATTTCACAGCCAAGGAAACAGCTCTTCTTATTCTAGAACAAAGACAACCCAGCCTAGGGCAATGCAAGGAGCCCAGGGATTAAAGTCAGAGGATCCAAGTTGAGTCTCATGACTACTTTGGTGTGTAGTTTGTCTGGGAGATGAGGTACTCAATTCCTCTGTCGAGTCAATGAAGTTAAGACTATTATATCAAGGCATACCCTAGGAAGATGAGGTTGAGGTCTGCCTCACAATCTACTTGCCCACAAGCCTATCTGTCTGTCTACCTAGTCACCCATCTATTTACCTGTTGTTTTGAACTTATATACAAATAATGGTATTATTGTATTTCTATAATGCACTCAATGATTAGTTCTATTTAGTTTGCTTCTATTTTTTTAAATTTTTTTCTTATTAAGAAGTTTTTTATTCACTTTATATACCAACCACAGATCCCCCTCTCATCCAGTCCTTGGTTCCTTTGTCTCATGTTTTAGGCAGCTCAGTCAGGGCAGCACTATCTTTCTCATTTCATGGCAAACAGGAACAAAGGAGATAGTATATCAGAAAAGGGCCATAGATAACATATCCCTAGGGTCCTGTAACCCAGTGACCTGTATTGTCTAGCCAAGCTTCAACTCCTAGTGTTTCCACAGCCTCCCCAAATACTACCTGGAGACAAATGTTTACCACACATGAGCCTGTGGGGACTCCTCTTATCCAAACTCTGACTCATATGAAGCCTGTGTTCCCTATACATTGTTTCTTGGGTGTCTTTCCATTCTTAAAGCCCTTTCCAGAGGGACATCCATCATCCTTCAACTGGAACAGGCCCTTCCTGCCCCAGTGCTCCCACAGACTCTGCCATGATAGTAACTTCCCTGTAGCAGTTTTTATCACTGGTTGATGCTATAGTCATCAGTGTGTGTCTCTCTCTGCCCTTCCCTTAACACTGGGAGCTCCTGGATGGGCATGAAGGGAATAGTAATGCTAGATATTAATGGAGGGTCTACAAGATTAAGAGTAGGAATAAAGACAATATTAAGGTAGAGAGATGTTTCACATGCAAATTCTTTGGTATTATAACTTATCATATATGTATTATAATTATTACAAACTAAATATATATGTGTATATGTCTCTCTCTCTCTCTCTCTCTCTCTGTCTCTGTGTATGTGTGTGTGTGTGTGGTGTGTGTGTGTGTGTGTGTGTTGTGTGTGTGTGTGTGTTGTGTGTGTGTGTGTGTGTGTGTGTGTGTAACCAGATATTCCAGATTGTGAGAGGCTGGACAGATAGGTCAGTAGTGAAGAGCATATACTGCCCTTGCAGAGGACCTAAGTTCAACGCTAAGTACCCATGTTGGATGGCTCACAACCGACTGCAACTCTAGTTCCAGGAGATTTTAATCCTTCTTTTGGCCTACACAGGCACCTGTACTCAAGTGTCCAAACCTGCACAGATACACACACACACGTACACATAATTAAAAGCAAAATACATATTTTATTAGGTTTCAGGATGTGTAAATCTGGATTTCTTAACTATAGCTGGAGTATATAATCCACAACACTATCTAAAATAAAGATTTTTTTCAATAAACTTGTTTCAAAAAATACCTAGAATTCTTCAAAGGATTCTGTATAATCACTAGATTTTACTATTAAGGGAAAGAATGGCCAGGCAGTGGTGGTGCATGCCTTTAATCCAAGCACTCAGGAGGCAGAGCCAGGTGGATCTCTGTGAGTTCAAGGCCAACTTTAGGCTTTGGTCCATAAAGTTGCTGCATTAACCTTTTCCCACCGACCCTCTGTACATTGCTATAATACGAAGAGAACGAGTTTCTGCCTGAGTGCTCTCTTCAGAACGCTGGTAGAAGCAGCCCTGGTCCTCCGTCCTGGTCTTCACATCTGCTCACTCTCCTTTCTTTATAGGCCTTTCCCGAGTTGTTGCTAATGCCTGTCTCAGATCCCCTTTGCCAAGAAGCTCCGTTTCTCTCTGAAATTTCTGAGGCCCACACACTCCCTGTAGGCTCACAGAGGTTTGGTTCTCCGGTGACTGCCCTCGGTGACCAGTGACTGGTACAGGGAGACAGAAAGCCTGGTCTGCAGCAACGGCAATGCTGTGGATGGATTTATGCCCGGAGGATCCTAGTTGTAGACTAAGCTAAGCCCGGCTCTCCCAGAGTTCCCATCCTTGCTCACTCTCCCTTGCCTAACTCTGCTCTCCTGGCTGGCTTAGAGTTCCTCCTGTCAAGCCCCAGCATGACCATGAGAGCCAATTCTCTGACTTGAGCTTCCTTCCTAGGAAACTTCCCACAATGACCTGGGGTGGTTTTCTAAGGAAGCCTCTGGCTTCTTGGTAGAAAAATGAGAAACTACTTACTTTAGTCTCGCCCATAAACTAATCAAGCTTAGTAGGGAGAAAGATGAATTCTAAATGTTCTTGACATTGCCCTTTAATCCTTTTATCCTCATTTGGAGTGACCATCTATGCTCCCTTCAGCAAAGCAACACATAACCACATACAATCACATGGAAATATGACCCTCTAGAACAGTGAGATCCAGGACCCTGCCTGAGGTTCCTATTAGCACAGAACTTACTATACAGTAGTTGCTCAAGAATAGTGTTCCAGATAGAGTACTGTACTCTGAGTCTCTAAGTGACACCCACACAGTAGAAATCAGTGGCTCTCTTGTGTTTATCTACCAAGGTACTGTTTTTTCTCAGTGGGCCAATTCCTATTTACTTCCTCTTTCAGCCTGGATCTTAACTGTGAAGAAAGCAAGACCACAGACCCATTGATGACTGCTCACACAGATTTCCTTTTGATGAACATCTGAACTTCAGAAAATTCATAGATTCAGATTCAAGAGGCCAGGTTTACGGAAAGATCTGTTTTAAAACTGTTGTGTCTAGCCGATTCCACGTGGGTGAATGTTAGTGGTATGACAAGAGAAAGCAGAAGTGCCCAGGGGGATTAAGGAATATTCTTTGAACTGTGCAAGGGAACATAAAAGGCAATTTAATTTTTCTTTTTTGTGCACATCAAATCCCAGGGGCAGTACCACTCGTTCCTGGACTGAAAAAGTCTGATTGCTTTAGAAAAATATCTTCTCAGAGACTACCAGCAGTGTGCACCCCAAGTTTAAAGACAAGCTTCCCCTAGATTCATATCCTGGTATTGTCAGTTGCTGGGGATTTGAACTCATGTCCTCATGAGTGCACAGTAAGTGCCCTTACCCACTCAGCTATCTCTTCATTCTTTAGATGCCATGCTTTACACAAGTCTTTCACTCTGACACATCATCAAAAATTTAAGGGTCAATCATATTCTACCTTACACTGTAGGAATACCATGAGAATTTCTCCAAATGAATTTTCCATTCAATCAACACACAGCTCAATCTTAAGGCAGGTAAGTATCCTTTCCAGTTGTATGCATAAACAACTCAAATTAGCTGCAATAATTTGGGTAATATTCAGCACTCTTTCCTATCCCATTCTCCAAGACTAAACCCTCAATGTGGTTGTCATAAATTTGTAACTCTCCAGAAGAATAAATGTTTGAATGTCTCAACCGGGGGGGGGGGGGGGGGGGGGGTGGAAGGAAAACAAACAAACAAACAAAAAACTAAAAGCTTCTCTTGTCTGCAATGCTATTAACTTTCAGTGAAAGTTTCTAAGATACCATACCTCCACTGTAGTCAACATGTTTGGCCAACCTAATTAGAGGTGAGAAAAAAATGCAGGTACCAATCAAGAACTGACTTTCCAGAGCAGAATAAGTGAACTGAGCAGGCCAAGCAGAGTTCTGCGCATGCACCAGCGTATCTTTGAGAAATACCCATTGATTGCCTCTTCAATGGTCTAGAGCATGTGTGTTTCTGTTGAAGAAGGCAGGGTCTCTCTGTCAGCCTGAACACAGTTAGAAAAGGGGGAATAGTCAGTACAGCTAGTCTTCAGTCAGGGTTTACCTGTATATCCTTTTGACCCGTGTCTCATTTGCATAAACAGATATTAAGAAATGCATACATTTCCTCACTCAACAAGCAAGTTAGGAGGTGGCATAGTGACCTGTAAATCCACAACTTAAAAAATGAATTGTACTGAATCTGATCAGATTTTATTTTCTTCCATTCTTTCTCTCTGTGTATATATATATATGTGTGTGTGTGTGTGTGTGTGTGTGTGTGTGTGTGTGTGTATTTTGATTTTTCGAGACAGGGTTTCTCCATGTAGTTTTGGTGCCTGTCCTCTGCAGTGTCAGAATGATGATTTCTCAAAGTGATGTAGAAGGACCTATCCAAAGGCAAGCAAGACTCAGGCTTGCATATGACAGATTTCTTTGAAGCAACAGAGATGAATAAGCCCTAAGAATCTGGTCCACAACAGGACTCTTAAAAACTCTCCCAGAGCTGACTTCGTGGAGGGACTACATCAGTGTCTAACAAACCGCTTTAAACTCCCGAGCATGAAAAGTACAGCGGACACCTCGTTCTCATCTTTTGTGTCACGTAAAAAATTCTTTTGTGAGTCATGCTAACCCATAGCTGTATGGAGAAGGGAATTCTGGGAACATGTGACTCAACATAGCACTAAAATAGTAGTCCCCCTCACGGCACCTTGACAGGTAGACGTTTTAGTCAAAGGACAACTTCCTAATAAAGGAGTCACCAAAATGATGCCTCTGTCTGGCAAAATGGGACCGCTCTTCAGAAAATCGGAACCTACCAACCCTCTTTCCCTAAGATAGCCATGTCTTTATCCATCTTTACATGACTTTTATTATTTTTCTAATTGAATCACAGTCCCCATTGATACCCTATAGCTTAATTACCGAAATACAGGCTTCACTGCTGCCACAAATTGGATGACAGGCCAATAGCAAAGGGAAAGAGGAAACCAATGGTTAATAGGGTCACAACCGAACCACGGTAAATAAGAAATATTCGTAATTACTTTAGTGTTCACCTCTGCAGTTGGTCACATGATCATCATGAATATTTTTAAATACTTTCCTTTCCCCACTTCCTTTTCCCTCCACACGTCATGGTTCCTTGCCTGTTCAGGTAGCTCATACATTTATTTCTAAATCTCTAGGACATTGACATGCCTGCCTGGTTTGGGCTATTTTATCTCCCCATTGGCTTTATTCACGAAATATGGGAGTGCTGAAACTTCCTAGCATTTCTTGCCCTTGAGATATGTACTTTATGGGTCTTGTGTGTAATGATAATCTGTCTTCCTTATTGATAATCAAGACAGATTACAGGACTAGCCCCCTCCCATTGATTCACTGAAATAAGGAGCCCAAAATATATATAAATGTCAGCCTCAACTTTCGGTTTAATGAAACCATGGGCTCCCGAGCTGGTGAAAGAGTTTCTTCTTTGGATCTAAGCTTTTAGGCTCTCAAGGCTGTCCAGGCCTCCCATGTTGTGGCATGATGTTCTGATCTATACAGGTATTGGGTCAGACTGATATCTTAGGACACATGTGGCCCATGGGCCACATGTTAGCAGGGTGGACATGCCTGCAAGACCAAAGGAGCCTAAAGTTGTAAGGGCAGAGGCCAGGAAGCAAACAGTTTGGTAAAAAAGTCACTAGTGTGATTGTGAAAGGAAAAGCTAAAACATCTGCCTTTGATTCTATGACCAGTGAATCTTTGGTATGAGGTTAATAATACTATAGACTAATCATAGATTTGACACTCATATTCCACCCTGGGGTATCCCATCCACAGGGTGACCCAATCAGTTTTTAAATGAACCTTCAAAACCAATATTCTAAGGTGGGAAACCTAACAAACCCAGTGAATTCCAAGAGCATGTCCCCATTACTGTACAATGAATTCCTTAGTTAGAAGCACGCCTTGAGAAATTCCATCACAGTGGACACAGCATCCTATCAGGGAATGCCATTCAGTGTCTAGAATTCGCTTTTATTCAAGTCAGGACAAAGTATTCCATAAGCCTGTACTCCCAGGAAGAAGACCAGAGACAGAGCTCACCAAGGTGGGGAAGGAGGGGTACTGGATTCAGCTAGACAGATTTTGCCCTCTCCAAAGGCAGATATTTGTATGCTTCTTTGTAAACCTGATTTTCCTCTGTTTCTAGACTCCAGCTCCCAGAGTGTGTGGGTTCCTCATGTTTGTGTCTCAAACAGCACCCACAGGGACTTTTCCTGGGTTTGATCATGTAAATTACATTGTTACCTCCAGACATTTGACACGAAGTAGCGCTTTGTAATGAAAGTTTCTTTAACTGCAATTAAGGAAAGAAGATAAAAAGCAGTTATGACGTAAGAAATGTGCTGAAAGTTTTCAGAAAAAAAAATTGTTATAAAAAAAATTCTTTGTGTGCCTGTTTGTGGTGCATGCATATATATGTTTGTGTGTGTTACATTTGTGTATGCATAAGCATGCATGTGTGTACATGTATGTACAGTCCATGCCTGTGCATGTGTGTATAGGCCACAAAGTAGACATTGGATATCTGTATCAGTTACTCTCCATCTTTGTTTTTGGGTCACAATCTCCCAGTGAACCCAGAGCTCACCGACTTGCCTAGAATGGTTCGCTAATAATTCTGGGATTCTGTATCTCTACCGCTCCAGCATCAGGACTGTGGGTGTGTGTAGGCCATGCCTGGCATTTTACAGGAGTGAATTAACTCAAGTCTTCATGCCTGTGCAGCAGTCACAGCGCCCCCTGCCCCATCTCCCCAGATTCTTCAAAAGTCAGTTCTTGAAAAAGCTGCTGATGAGTCCAAACTAAAGGTTCAATGGTAAATTATTTTTCCCCACAGATAATTTTAAATGACAAGGGAAATAGTTAAATTCTGGAGTCAGCCCATTTTCGCTCAAAACATTTAGTAGTTTAAAATGATGTTTAATGTATGAAACCCAGCTATACACTGACGGAACATCCAAACAGTACATTTAAACCCAGAATGGCACATAGTAAAACAGCTTAGTGTAGACTTAGTTTTAAAGAGCTTAAAATTCAAATCACAGACAACATTATAGTTGAGTATGTGTGTATATGTGTGTGTGTGTTGTACGTGTGTGTGGCTTTGATCCTTCATGTCTTTTACAACAATTGTGCTTCATTAGTATTCAATTAACTACATTAATTAAATCATTAGTTTAATTTTCTTTGGATTAATCTCATTTTACAAATGTTTGGGGAAAAATTAAGCCAGAGAGTCTATGTAGATGTGTTTATCAGGTGGCCTTGTTCTCTCCTGCTGTAATGTTCACATGTGTTATATTTAGGGGATTTGGGGAGGAAGAGTTCTCTCTCTCTCTCTCTCTCTCTCTCTCTCTCTCTCTCTCTCTCTCTCGCTCTCTTTCTCTCCCTCCCTCCCTCCCTCCCTTCTTTCATTCCTTCCTTCCTTTCACTTAAGAACACAATTAGGTAATAGTATTATACCATTTGGTCATAATTATTGACATTTTAAGGCCATGTATTCTTCTGGGGGTTGGAGGTAGGCATAGTACATGTATGTTGGTGTGTGCGTATATTTGGGGAGCGCACATGTGTGCATGATTGTGGAGGTATAAGGTTGATGTTGAGCATCTTCTTCCAATGTTTTCCTCCTTAGTTTTTGAAACGAGGTTTCTCCTGATCCTGGAGCTCATCTAGTGTCTAAAATGAGTGGTCAGTGAGCTCTGGGACCCACCTACCTCTGTCTTCCTGTCACTGTGATTACAGTTGTGACAATAGATGAGCTCCAGGATCAGGAGAAACCTCGTTTCAAAACGTAAGGAGGAAAACATTGGAAGAAGATGCCCAACACCAACCTTTTACCTCCACAAGCACACACGCTGGGGATCCAAAGTTGGGTCCTTCTGCTTGTGTGTCAAACATTTTTTTTTTTTTTTTTACCAACTGGGACATTTCCCTAGCCCCTGAGGTCATGTACTCATTCTCAACTCTGTGTCATTCCACAGAGGTTAGTTAGCATTCCACCCCTTTCTATAGATAGATAGAAAACTTGCTCTTGATTCTGTTACAGTTTTGTCTCCCTGTCTGTTCTTACTCAGTCCCCCAGAACTCTTTATATGCATTTGCTAAATTCTTATTGAATGGAATGTATTATAACCTATTCCAAATTAGATGGGATATAAATAAAATAATTTTGGCATCTTCAAAGGGGAAACTGCTTATCTCTGGTTGGGCAAATAAGAAAAGGATGTGGGCATATCCATTTAGGATGGGCTTGAAAAAAATTAATAAAATTGTCAAAACTGTACTGAGGAGCAACTCAAAAGAGAAGGGATATTAAGAAATCAAGCTTTTTTTTAAAGCCACAAAAAAAGATTATATTGGTAGAACATCTCATACAATTTAGCTAGATAAGTTCTTTTTCTATACACTGAAAATGTGTTCCATTATCAAATTAGTAGAAGATTACCACTGATTCAGAATATGTGGGGTTTAATATTCTAATTTGGTTATTCATAAATACAGGAGAATGCCTTCCTTTCCTTTTGGTTTGAGGGAGGGAGTTGCAGAGCATTACCAATTTTCATATGAGTTGCAGACAGTGCACAGTGCTTGGCATACATTGCCTCATCTGAGGCTCACTTGACACTAGGAAGGAGACACTTTCCAACATCTCTGTATCATAGGAGAAGGAGTGGAACATTGCCAAAGTGAAATGCCTTGGTCCAGTTCCACATCTAGTCAGAGATGACACCATCTTCAAATCCAGACACTGACGGTGGAGCCTTTTTCTCTTAAGACAAAGATATATAGCCCCCCCAACACCAGAAGCTAGAAGCCCCTTTTAAGCTTTGGAAGAACCAGAGAGATCAGAGATCTGGAATTGAAGGAATTCATGGAAGACTTGAGAAGTAAGGTGATGTCAGACTTCGTAGGTGAGACCCCCCCCCCCCCCCCCCCCCCGCAAACAGAAGACGGCATGAACATGCTATGATCTTGAGACTGACTGGTTACAAGAAGAGAATATAGTCTGAAATTCCATGCTTTGGGAAATGGAATGGTCTGGAATACAGACATTCAGAAAGTGGACGTGACTCAACAAGGGCCACGTTGAAGCTTATTGGTGGCATTTATTTCATTTATCACGTGGCATTCATGCCACATGGTTTCAGGTCACCCACGTTTCAGAAAGAGCTTGTCCTGTCTCTCCCCTGCCTCCCCGGACTGTCTGTCTCTTCCTCCTTCCTTCCTTCCCCCTTCCTTTCTTTAGCAATATGGAAGTATATATGCTGTGTGATCATATATATTTGCATGTCTCTATGCATGTATGCATGTGTAAGTTCATGGGTGTGAGGCTGGGGGTTGACACAGATGTCTTCTTCAGTCCTTCTACAACTTCGTTTTGGAGGCAGGCTCTCTCAATCGAACTCAGAGCTTTCCACTATTACTAATCTGGCTAGCCAGCTTGCTCTGGGGATCCCATGTCTCCCGCTCCTTTTGCATGGGACTATAGGCAGGTATCCAAACCCACAGGGCTTTTAGATGGGTACTGAGAATCCAAAATCCAGTCCTCAAGCTTGCACGCCATGTTATACTGGCTATCTTTCCAATCCCCCTTTCTTTAACATACGTTTAAAGATGCAATGCATGTAATACTGGTGTTAACCTGTGTTTTACACCTCTTTCCCTCTTAGGAAATATGTTTGTGGTGAGCTTAGCTGTTGCAGACCTCGTGGTGGCTATTTACCCATATCCCTTGGTGCTGACATCCATATTTAACAATGGCTGGAATCTGGGATACCTGCACTGTCAAATCAGTGCCTTTCTGATGGGTCTGAGTGTCATCGGCTCGGTATTCAACATCACCGGGATCGCCATTAATCGCTACTGCTACATTTGCCACAGTCTTAAGTATGACAAACTCTACAGTAACAAGAACTCCCTCTGCTACGTGTTCCTGATATGGGTGCTCACACTTGTCGCCATCATGCCCAACCTGCAAACCGGAACTCTCCAGTACGATCCCCGGATCTACTCCTGTACCTTCACCCAGTCTGTCAGCTCCGCGTACACGATAGCGGTGGTAGTTTTCCATTTCATCGTGCCTATGATTATCGTCAGCTTCTGCTACTTACGAATCTGGATCCTGGTTCTTCGGGTCAGACGGAGGGTGAAACCAGACAACAAGCCCAAACTGAAGCCGCAGGACTTCAGGAACTTTGTCACCATGTTCGTCGTTTTCGTGCTCTTTGCCATTTGCTGGGCCCCACTCAACTTCATAGGGCTCATCGTGGCCTCAGACCCTGCCACCATGGTCCCCAGAATCCCAGAGTGGCTGTTCGTGGCTAGTTACTACATGGCATATTTCAACAGCTGCCTCAATGCGATTATATACGGACTACTGAACCAGAATTTCAGAAAGGAATACAAAAGAATTGTCGTCTCCCTGTGCACAGGCAAGATGTTCTTTGTGGACAGCTCAAACGATGCAGCAGATAAGATTAAATGTAAGCCCGCTCCCCTAATAGCCAAGAACAATTTAATAAAAGTGGACTCTGTTTAAAAAGGCAGTGGTGCTAACAAATTACCCGCACTGGTTGGGGTCTTACTGCTTTCTGCGTTGGCTTTCTCTTGTCTAGAAATCAGCATAGTCCAGCTTGGAGCTCTTTAGGGTTGCCTCTGTGTTGCTGGAACTGAACCACTGTTTGCTTTATAATCAGATCTCTAGTTCTGCCTATGAAGGGGAACATGGAACACATACAGCCTCTTGTTAAATGAACCACGTGTATCAGTGGAGGAGGTTGAAGTACAATGCGGAATGAATTCAAGACAAGAGAGACTGTGGGAACCTTTATTTTATCGGAAACGTGTGACACAAATGTAGTACAGGTGTCCCTCTTTACCTGTGTGGTTGAACTGAATTCACAAAAACTTCACCTGTGTCGAATATGGACACATTTCTTTTTCATGTCGTTATCCCCTAAACAATACAGTATAACCTTTACAATGTACTGAGTGTTACATGTAACCCAGCAAAGATTTAAAGTATTGTATGTGTAAGAGACATGGGTCAGTTATATACAAATACTGCCTCGATTTTCTCTAAGTTATCTGAGCATCTTCAGGTGTTCATATGTTTGGTGTTGGGGATCCTGGAAGTAGGACAACAATCATTTTTTTTCTCCTCACATCTTCAGAACAATCCCTAGCAGGGAAAGGGTTAGTTTGTTTTATTTGTAAATGAGCGAGCAGAACACAAAGAGAAAGTGAGAGGAAAGACTCTTATTAAAGAGTGAAAAGCTGAAAACGAATCTACAAGTGAGTCCATGGCAATAGCAACCACCATAGTCACGAGCACACACCATTCAGCGGGCACTTTCACAAAATTGGGCACCTCTATCGATAATCCAAATATTGTCCACCCTGCACCCTGCCGCAGGGGCCAACGGACCAAGAACTGCTCTACCCTAAAGATTTTCAGTCAGATGTCAGTTATTGTGATGTTTGAAGGCAGTTGCTAAGTACAAAGCTCTGTTCAACTTTATTAGGCATTTGACCTAGGGTTTTGTCACTGCTTTGGATTTCTGTTGACTGGCTGGATTATCTACATAGCTCACTGAAAAATGAAGGGTTCAGGAGAACGTGGGCACAGTACAGCAAGTGCTCTAGGTTGATGATCTGATTGCGTCAGTAAGTAATAGAAACCAAATAGCTCTTACTTGACAGAAAGTGCAGAACCAAGACTCTTCAGTAGTTCACTCCCATGTTTGTTTGTCTTAGAGTGAAAACCGAACAAACACAAACCACGTCTGACAGAGCTCTGGTGTTATAAGTGCTGCCTATTCTTTATCCCAGATGTCTGCTAGGAACTGCTGTGGTGTTACAGACAGTGCTTTGCTACAAATTGCAGGTATGTTTTCCTTCATTTTAAAGACCTACAGCAAAAACTGTTACATAAAACATAAGTTGATGGCTGTGAACACACACACACACACACACACACACACACACACACACACACACATGCAGGGAGTAAATTATATTTTGATAAATTTGCTGCTATCTGTATATCTACATAAAATTTCTTTCGGAAAGTTAGAGATTATAGTGTAAGACTCCTCTGATGAGTCTTTCCCTCAGGCAAGTTTAAGAATTAATCTAATTATGTTGGAGGCAGTTGTTGTTGGGGTATACATACCCATGATCTTTTAAAAACCTTTTACAGATTATTTTAAATTATGTGAATGTGTGTGTTCTGTGTGCATGTGTGTGCACATGAGTACAGGTGCCCTCGAAGGACAGAGACACTGGATCCCATTGAAACAGAAGACACGGTTGAAAGCCATGTGGGCTGGTGCTGGAAACCAAACAAGACTTCACTGCAAGAAAAATGCATGCTCTTCACTGCCAAGCCATATCTCCAGCAACTATAAGCACAAGTTTTAGCTTTAAAATGTTACCTAATTGTTTTATGTCCAAAACTTCTACTTCTTATCCAAATATAATTTAAATGGTCAAAATAATATGTAACATAGTATCAGGACATACCACAAGGTCTATATGAACACCATGCTCTGAACAATTAAGCTAACTGGCAGCTCTATAGTATATTAAGTGACTTCATTGTCATATAAGAGAACACCATCATTTGCTCAGAAATGACTTAACAGATACTACAGATTGAGGGGAATAATTTCATTTTTCCCAATTGCATATTGTGTTGCTAAATATGTACATGTGTGTATGTGTGTAAATAATTTACATGTTTAAGCAATCCATTTCCCCCCCAATATATCTTCAGATTTTTACATAGTCTTGGCAGATTTTGGATAGGGTAATCAATCTTAAATATTAAATTTATAATTGCTTATCGAATAAGCACACTCATTCTGAATGTCATAATAAATAATAGTTTCGATTATTTTTTGGACTACCTCTGATGCTGTCACCAAATATTTCACCGTGAACAAGCAGACCCATTTGGAATGTAGTAGATATATTTTCAGTCTGTTTAAAACACCCAATTATTATGTATTATGAGTTTCCTGAGCATAATAATCGTGTGTGTGTGTGTGTGTGTATGTGTGTGTGTGTGTGTGTGTGTGTATGTGTGTGTGTGTGTGTGTGTGTGCACGTGCGTGTGTGTTATGTGTGTTTGTATTACTGAGGATTAAACCCAGGGCCTTTCAAACTTTAGGCAAACACTGAATAGCTATGTTCCCAGCCCCCTCCCCTTTCCCTGTTATTTTGACAGGGTCTCACTAAACTGCGCAGACTGGATTTGAACCTATTATGTAACCCATGCAGGCTTTGAACTTGGGGATCCTTCAGAGTTAGCCTCCAGGGTATCTGGAGTTACATGCCAGCACCACCACTGTTTAGCCACATAATCTCCAAGCAACTTTTTTCCTTTAAAAAAAAAACTCACAAAATTTCTTCTTCTATTGTACTTTTACTTTCTTTGACTTTTGTGTTTGAGAGCAAAGCAGCTCCAATTGTAAATGATTCCTGTACAGTGGAATCGCTGTGCTCTCTGCAGGTCTTGGCTATTGGTCACAGACGTTTGGAAATCTGTGACTGTGTGTTCCTGGAGATTTACAGGATAAATGCAAGTGGCTTTATTTGTCATCAATGTTTACATTAGCAATAAATGAGAGCTTATTTTATCAAAGAACAAAAGATGAATGGTAAACCAACTTTTGGTATATTTGTATGAATGAATATATATATATGTTCATAGTATGTGTATCACCCTGTTAACTGCTTTTGTGTAATTTGTAATGTTGGTGATGTTGAGGGATATGAATGGTTTTTATAGCTTTGACGAGTCAAGGATTATGTGGATGCTGGGCTATATTGTTATAATGATAAAATAATGGCATATTTCTTGGAAATGGTACCTTTATTATGAGGACACCTTTTTGTATACTCAGTTCAGGAAGTCTATGAATAAAATATTCATTAAAAACCAATTCATCACTATTGAATTAGACATCAGACACTGGCCATGTCTTTTCTTGTGTCAATCTGGTGCTCCAGTTTCTGATAGAACTCACTTTTCAGTGTTTGGTATAATGATATCTAATTAATAACATGAAGTGAAGAAACTGTTTTGAATAAAACAAATTAGAGGTACCTTTCATTTCTGTGATGATGGTCAACACTCTTGAGATTTGGTGCACCAAGGGACAAATGCCGGATGAGCCTCTATGCTTACGATGCAGGACTAAGAATCAGGTCAATGAGTGCATTCATATCGTAGGGAATAACTAGTAGAGGTTTTTCAATTAACTCTGTGGCCATTGAGCTATAGGGTCCATGTTTACGTCAATAATGTTTAGGTAATTCAGAGTAGCTCAACACACAATGTTAATCTAAGTTCTGTTATTATTTTGTTCTTGCCATTGTTTTTCTTGTAGTTTGTACACATTTGAACAAAACCTTAAGAAGTTCTAAAATGCTAACTTCATATTTCTGAAAATACGCCCATTATCTAATTGCATGTTTTTACTTTCGAATGTACCCCGTGGCTGTCAAGGATGAATTACAGTGCAATCTTTGATGGTATGTGTCTTGTTTTGATAAAAGTTACATGTGCAAGTTTGTATGAACACATGTATAAAGATGAATATGATTTCTTATTGCTTTAGAGAGTTCAGTTTGTCTTCTATTATCAGCTAGCAATTAAAAGTTGATTAAGACTGGAGGGTGGTTCTTTCTGCTGGTCTCAGCAGACATTCATCAGCTTCTTGTCACAGCATGAGGAGGGGAAGCCAGGAAAATAAAAGGTTCTATAAGAAAGCAAACTGAGCAAGCTCTGAGGAACAAATCAATAAGCAGGCCTTTGTATCAACTCCTACCTCTGTGTTCCTTCTCTTTTTGAGTTCCTGCCCTGACTTCCTTCAGTAATGGACTATGGAATGGAAATGTAAGCAAAATGAACCCTTTCCTTCCCAACTTGCTTTTGGTCAGGGTGTTTTATCACAGCAGTAGTAGCCCTAACTAGGACGGACCCCAAAAGCATTGGGTGAGTCTTGACATTTCATGCCTCATCCCCACTTGTGCTGTTCACTATGCGAGGGACCTAGGTCAGCAGGACCTCTATAAAGCATTGTGGTTCTCTCTTTGTTTAGCCCCTAATTCTCAGGCAGTTAAGAAGTTTATGGTAAAGTTTTACTTAACCTATTAAAGGGAAGGAAGACCTTAAGAATGACAGAATAAAAAACAAAAACAAAAACAAAGATGAAATGAACAACGTGGACTTCAATAGTCACCAGAGGAAGCAATAGAGAAGGAGAATGGTCCTATATTAACATACAGTTAATGCCTTATGAAGCACAAGGTTAAGCTGTCAATAGCTCATGAGGTCCCACCCCTAATTGATTGTCGTGGGGGTGGGGAGGGAGAGTTAGTTTTCTTCATCAGTGTGGTGCAGGGTCAGTTGTTCATGTTCCAGTGGATGACACCAAGCACCCATGAGCATATGGACAGCACTAACTGGGCTGGGGAGTAAAAAAGCAGAAGATGTGAAGTTGGGAGGGAAATGTTGGGAGGAGGGTCTAGGAGGAGCTGGAGGGGAGCAGAGGATATAAATGAGCTAAATACATTGTATTCATACATGAAGTTATGAAACAATACACAATCATTTATAAATACATTGTATTCATACATGAAGTTATGAAACAATACACAATCATTTATAAATACATTGTATTCATACATGAAGTTATGAAACAATACACAATCATTTATAAATACATTGTATTCATACATGAAGTTATGAAACAATACACAATCATTTATAAATACATTGTATTCATACATGAAGTTATGAAACAATACACAATCATTTAAAGTTCTCCTTCACAGAAGCTGAAAAGGAATCAGCTTCAACATATGATGTGTCCAAATCAATGTCGATGACAAAAGTTGAGGTTTCATTGGCCTTCAGGGGAGCTTTTTGAAAAGTGTTTGGGCTTGATATTTAAAGTCCTACAATTACTCCCTTCTTCTATTCCACATTTCAGATTTTTTCCAGAATACTGATACCCCATTGTTTCTAATGGAGAGATTTGGGGGCAAACTCATCTATCTGTCATTCAGCCACCTGATCCATGATTATTGTGTATTTTCCCATTTGCTAGTGCCTTTATCAATTTATTACTTTGAAAAACAGTTTTCAGACTCAAAGAAATTCTATTTAAATCAGGAACAAGACACCTGCTCTTAAATATAGTGCTTGAAGAATTAACTACAATAATAAGAAATTAAAAAGAAATTAAAGGAAATTAAATAGGAAAAGAAGCAAAATTATCTGTTTTCAGATGATATGATACTATACATAATGGGTTCCAAAAATCCCATCAGAAAATTTCTACAATCAATCAACATTTCAGCACTGGCAGGACACAAAATCAAGTTACAAAAATCAGTATACCTATATACCAGTAACATGCACTGAGAATGAGATTGTGGAAATACTCCCCCTCACAGTAGCATCTAAAAGTGTAAAGATCTATGAATAAACCCAACTAAGTTTATAAAAGAACTCTTCGATGTAAACTTTAAATCTCTGAAGATAATGAAACGGAGGAAGACACTAGAAAATAAGACTGTACTAAAATTACATAACCTTCTTCCCTTTCTTCCCTCCAAACCCTTCCATGTGCCCCTGTAGCTAGAAGTTTTCCTGTGTCCCACCTGGTCCACAGCTGCTCAGATCCAAGTAAACACACAGAAGCTTATATTAATTAAAACTGCTTAGCCATTAGCTCAGGCCTGCCAGTGACTAGCTCTTACACTTAAACTCAGCCCATTTCTGTTAATCTATACATTGCCACTTGTTCCATGGCTTTACCTATATGCCATTACATGCTACTCCCTGGACGGTGGGCTGGCGTCTCCTGACTCAGCCTTCCAGCCTTCCCACAATTCTCCTTGTTTGCTTACCCTGCCTATACTTCCTGCCTGGCAACTGGCCAATCAGTATTTTATTTATCAACCAATCAGAGCAACACATTCACAGCATACAGTAATATCCACAGCACTTCCCCCCCCTTTTTTAGAAAAGAAAGTTTTAATTTAACCTATTAAAATTACATATAACAAAATAGTTATCAAGCAAGAATTACAGTCACAGTATCTATTTGTATTTTGTAAAATTAAAGAAAATATTCTATCTATCCTATACTTGTGATTCTAAATTTTATATCAGCAGACAACATGCCCCTTTTATCTTTCAAATTCATGGCCTCTTTTTGTTAAATTGTTTTCGTTGTTACACACACACACACACACACACACACACACACACACACACACAAAACAACCTGCTTAGTCCATATAGTGTTCAGTATGTTTCCAAGGCTGACCATTTGTTATTATATAACCTGTGGGAGCCCAGCTTGGAGACTGGCTCCCATATTTTATGACAGGATACTCTTGAAGAATGAGGGATAAGAGATATTAGATAGAAGGATAGTAGGAAGAGAAACAGATAGAAACAAAGGATAGCCTTGGGAGGGCCTGGATTATTATCCACCCATCCCTTCTGTCTCTTCTAAAGGGCTATTTATAGGAATGCCAAGGGGTGGAGCAAAAGACCTCCCTCTAGCACAGCCAACTGAAGACCCTTCCAATCACCTGGTAACCACACATGTGGTCAAGCAATCCTCTAATTCAGCTCTGCTGGGTAAAGCAAGCTCATATCTCACTAGGAAACCTTTGTGGGCCTCCACAACAACCAACTGGTAAAATACACACAACATTCTTCACAGTAATAGAAAAACAAATCCTAACATTCATATGGAACTACATATGAAGACCAAGGATAACCAAAGCAATCCTGAGCAAAAAGGACAGTACTGGAGGTATCACCATTCCAGATTTCCAGATTTATTACAGAGCTGTAGTAATACAAACAGCATGGCACCAGCACAGATCAGTGGAACAAAACAGAACACAAAAACACAAATGCACACAACTACAGATGCACAATACTACAAAGATGGCAAAAAATACACACTGGAGAAAAGACATTCTCTTCAACAAGTGATACCAAGAGCACTGGATATTCATCCACAGAAGACAGCTTATGTCAGATTGAAAAATGTCCTCTGTTTCAAAGAGTCTTAAGTTTCTTTTTAAAAATCGTAAGTTGGTTTTTAAATTTATATATATATAGTATAGACTTTCTCCCTTTATTTTTTCATACATTGGGTCATAATTGGCTGATTTTCAAATGTTCAGGTAACTTTGCTTTCTTTATTTAAAAAAATTAAAAATTATTTTCTTTTTTTTTTTTGGTTTTTCGAGACAGGGTTTCTCTGTGTAGCTTTGCGCCTTTCCTGGAACTCACTTGGTAGCCCAGGCTGGCCTTGAACTCACAGAGATCCACCTGCCTCTGCCTCCCGAGTGCTGGGATTAAAGGCGTGCACCACCACCGCCTGGCTTATTTTTTTTTGTTTGTTTTGCTTATCATTTTAATTTTTACTTATGCATGTCTATGTAACATGTGTGAGTATCTTCAGAGCCTAACTGGAATTTGTGAGCTGCTTGACATGGGTGCATGTGTGTATGTGTTTGTGTGCATATATGTGTATATATATGTATGCATGTGTGTGCATATGTGTGTATATGTATGTGTGTATGCATGTGTGTGCATGTGTATATGTGTGTGTATGTGTCTGTGTATGTATGTGTATGTTTGTGTGCATATGTGTGATATATATGTATGCATGTTATGTGTGTATATGTATGTGTGTATGCATGTGTGTGCATGTGTATATGTGTGTATATGTGTCTGTGTATATATGTGTATGTTTGTGTGCATATGTGTGTATATACATGTGTATATGTGTGTATATGTGTCTGTGTATGTATATGTATGTTTGTGTGTATATGTGTATATACATGTATATATGTGTTGTGTATGTGTTTGTATGTATATATGTGTTTGTGTGTGTATGTATGTGAAAATCAGGGGAAATTCTGGCGTTAGTTCTCACATTCCATCTTGAGACAAGATCTCTTACTCTTTACTCTAGCTGTCCCTTGAGCTTCTAGTGGGTGTCCCATCTTCACCTCCCCCTCCCTGCCCAGGTGTTAGGATTCCAGCCCTGTGCACCGCTGTGTCTGCCCTTTATATGGGTTCTGCCATCTGAACTCAGGTTATCAGGTTTTAGTGATAAGCACTTTGCCCTCTGAATCCCCCTTCCCCAGCCTACCCTTTATTATTCTTGACCATTCTTACAAGGATTTGCCAAATTTGGGGACTTTTTATTCTTTAAAAATCACTTTTTTGGCTTTGTTAACTTTCTCTACTTTATAATTGTTTTCTATTTCACAAATCTCTGCTCTGAGTTTCTTTTCTTTTTTTTTTCTTTATTGAGACACGGTCTTGCTCTGTAGTCTAGGAAGATTTGGAACTTACTATCTCCCAGGCTGATCTTTAACTCATGGAAATCCCCCTGTCTCAGCTTCCACAATTCTAAGACTAAAGCTACACCCAGTGCTGACTTTACTATATCTGTATATTTTAGACAGGGTAGGTTTTTTGTTTTTTTTTTTTTTTCACTTTTCTTGTCTCTGTGACAAAATACCCTGAGAAAAGCAGCTTAAGGGTGAGAGGGTTTATTTTGGCACATAGTTCAAGGTTACGGTCCATCACGGCAAGAAGTCACAGATGTGTGAACTTGAGGTCATTTTTGATCCATAACCATAAAGCTGTAGTGATGAATGCTTGGGCTCAGCTCATTTACCCCTCCTTGTACAACCCAGAGCCCCAGCTCAGGGTACAGTGCCCACAGAAGTTGGTAATTAACCTAATCAAGATAATCCCTTCCCGTCATCCCCAGAGGCTCATTTCTCAAAAGATTCTAGATCTGAACAACTTGACACTTGAGATCAACCACCACAGAGAAAAAGATGAAAACAGAAAAATATGATCAAAGTCTATAGGGAATCTATCCTAATAGATATGAGAACATAAATCTTTAATGTTTGAAATTTGGTCAGTAGAATGGAGAACTTAAAAATGGCGTGTGTGAAGAATTTAGTGCAGACTTTCAGTTTATCCCACTAAAGGGATAAACTTAAGCATCCCATCTTTTCTGCCTGCAAGTCTATCTTATTATTCAAAGACTAGTTCAAGGCCTATATCACTATTGAGTTTTTCTTAGCCAGACAGGCTTACAATGATTTCTTTTCTAAGAGAGAGAACACTTCTTGATGGGAAAATGTATTTGGTGCTTCTCTTAGAGTCTAGGGCTAACACAAGAAATGCCATCAAGGAGGTGGTTTGGACATCACAGCCTTGCTTTGTACAGCTCAGGAGTTCAGGTGTTAGCAGGATTGATTTCTTCTGAGGTCCCCCACCTTGGCTTATAGACAACACTCACATTGTACAAAGACAGATATTCGAGAAAAACACCCATATATGTAAATAAATAAATCTCTAAAAACTTATAGCTCTTTCCTTTTTCTCTATGACATTTACAGAATGATATTATTCAGATTGACAGTGTCCCTTCCAATAATGCATCTTTCTTCTGACTTAATGTTCTAGCTAGTTTGTACCACTAAGTATTTGATGAAATGTCTAAAAAAAAAAAGTTCAGTGCCCTTCCAAGTGACTTTTCCACTGACTGGTCATTGTTTTATGAGGAACAGAAAAATGGCTTCCATATCCTGTGTGGGTTAGAGAGTCCAAGCTCTGGCCCATCCCTGGAATAACAGTCTATGGGTAAGGACTAAGGAATATAATTGCCTGATTTCTGTCCCTGTTCTACTAAGTTATTAGTCCTATGACTCTGGGAAAGTGACTTGAAGTTTCTGGGTCTCAGTGTCTTCAAATGGAAAGTGAAAATATAAAGAGTGCCCACTGCATTGGCTCATTATGAAAAGAAAATGACTGTAGATGGGCCAGTTACTACCTCCTTTGAAAGGTGCTTTTGACCAGTGCCTGCCAATCAGCAGTATCAGTTAATGCTTTTATGACTGCCTATTTTCATCTTCCACTCTGATGATAACATGTGAATCCCAGAGTCCCAAGGCTTAGGAATCAGTTGCTTCTTGTTCTGTGCTCAAGGGAAGTCCTACCCACTCGCTAACTTGGGACCAACTTCTCAGCTCATCAGTCCCATCAAACATCTCTGCAGGACTGGGCAGATTCTTAGTTTTTCACTCTGCACATGATTTCCAATCCTACTCCCTTCCCTTCTTGTTCATCCACCACCTTTTACAAAGCTTGTAGGACCCGAAAGAGGAATGAGGGTAGAACTGAAATGGGAGCATGGAGGCTGTCATTCTTCCTGGAGAAGGTGTGGGTGAATCTGAAGATGTTACTCTTGTTTGTGATAACCTGTAAGCCTGTTTTGGACCTTGGGATCTTTTATGTGTTTTTGAAACTTTTCCTAAAATTATCCCAGTGATTTTGAAATAGGATAGAGACAGAGCTTTATCCCAAACTCTGTGATAAGCTACACTTCTTTAAAAGAATATTTCAAACTCTGGGTCTTTGGAAGTACTAAGAGATGGGATAGCCAGCTGAAATAATGGCCTCTTTTAAAAGAACAGAGTGCTACTGTAAGTTTATTCAAACTTTTTAAAACAAATGTGTCTATGAATAGAAAATTTTGATATAATGTCTCCAAGCAGAAGGAAATAATTCAACACTTTTGATCCAAGCAGACAAGTTTTGAAGGAAGAGACAGTGCTCTTTCCATTTTAACACTTCGAAGTTTCAGAATGCTCTCTTACACTCTATCTGAATCAACACCGTGGACAACGCTGATGCAGGTGAGCAGTCACTACTCTTGACATTTTACAGAGAAAACTCAAGTTGAAGTTCCTGCACAATTGAATCCCAGGCACTCTCACTCTTGATCCAGTGCCTTAACAATAATAATAATAAAAAAAAAAAAACATTGCAAGAAAGAAATTTAAAAAAATACCATGATACACAATTTTCTTAAAGGCACCATTCCCTTCTAAAGGGAGCATCTATGAGATCAATATGTAAGCACTATAATGGCTTGCACCAAAGAGAGGGCACCAGAAGCTTGTGAAAGCCATGTTATTCTGTTAGGAATTTTCCTCGCAACACCTTGAAAATAAGTGAACTTTCACCACTTCAGATGCATTTACCCTACTTCATAGCTGTTCGTGGAAACTATAAGGTCATAAAGAATGTTGGGAACATTGCCGCTGGTTGCTACGGTTACAGAGAAATCCTAATTAGCTGCTTCTGCTGTGTACATCAGGATTCTTGTCTATTAAGACTCATTTTCTTAACTTAGCCCTTTCAGATAGTGAAAGAATTTAAAAAGCATGTGTGCTGACATAGTGAAATAAAAAAAAATTAGATGGAGAAGCTAATAAGAATGTAAGGCAGGAAAAGTTTTCCTTTCTAAGCATAACTGATGATAAACATATTGGAAAATGTGTTCATTTTTAAGGTAAAGAAGTGCAAGCATCTGTGACCTGAGTTACAGAGAGAAAATGTCATCATTGGAAAGCCTCCTTAGTTTTGCTACTCATTAGTTAACAGAGCATTTGAAACATCTTTTCAAATGGCGAGGCATAGGTTTAATGGATAAGGGACTTGCAGGATCCCCAGCACCCACAGAAATAAATGGGTGTGGAGGCTTGAACCTCCCATCTCAGGACAGGGAAGAGAAGATAGAAAGACCCCAGGAGCCTCTTGGCCAGGCAGTATAGAACCAGAACACAAGGCTTCAGGTTCAGCAGGCCATCTTATCTTGAATAACATGGTCGAGACTGGTTGAAGAACTCTGACACTGATCTCTGACCTCTACATGTACCTGTGTGCACATATACATGCCACGTGTGTACACATGCACATATATATACACGCACTCAAAAATCTTTTCAGAGAGAGATGTGTTTGATCATTTTATATCATTTAATATAAGTCTCATACTGTTTTTTTAACTTGGCTTTAAAATATGAACACAGAACTATGTTGGGTTTAAAACTGTAAGTTTATAAAAGTCATAAGAAATATGGAATAATTATAAATGCTCTGAGTTTGATGCTACATGGACTGAAGCAACAAAGCCCCATTTTATCTCTTTTCTGGTATTCACAGTGTGGTGACATGCCAGAAAAAGAGCAAATGGTTAACATCATTAAAATTTCAGTTTTGTTACTGATATGAAGGCAGGACACCATGGAAATCCAGGAGGATTTCAGGAGACGTGTCTGAGCCTAGGTTCTAAGCAGAAAGGAAGCTGTGGACAGGAGGACCCCTGGAGCTCACTGGGCAGCTCATCTTGCTGAATCTGCGGCTCTGTGAGCCATATGTTCATTATATGACACACACCCATAAGTGCTCTCTTTCTTTCTCTCTTTCTCTTTCCCTCACACACATGCATGTGTACATACACGAGCACACACACATACAATACACATGACATGCACACATACATATAACACACATATGTAGGTGCTCCTGCACACATGTGTACATACATGAGCACACACACACACACACACACACACACACAAAGAACAAAGGTGTCACCATAAAAACTGAAAGTCTGAAACTCCTAGACAAGAACGTAGACAGCATACCATAACAGGGAGGCGTAGGTAAGGACTTTCTGAATAGGACTTAGGTTAAGTAGGTAAGCAAGGCCAGCAATTAACGAATAGGCCCACAGGAAACTGAAAAACACTCTGTATAGCAAAGGAAACAGGTAATAGGTGGAGGGGCAGCTATAGAACGGAAGAAAATCTTCGTGCTGTACATACAATGGAGAATTCTTTCTTCTAGGATACAGAAATAAATCTCTGCAATAAAGAAATCACAGAATGAAACACCAAGGAGACAAACCACATGATAAAAGTGGGGTATAGATCTGAACAGAGAATTTTCAAAAGAAGACACGAGTGGCCGACAGCACTTTAAAAATGTTAAACATTGTTAGTCATGGAAAATAAAAATTAAAACTCCTTTGCAATTCCATCTCACCCCAGTCAGAATAAACATCACCAAGAAGCCAAATGATGATGAATGCTGTCAGGACCAGCTGACCTGTTGAACAGCACCTGAACAGGGGAGTGAGGATTCAGAAAGGAAGAGACAAGAGGCAGAAGACAGAATTCGGAGGGCTCTCGGTGAATACTGTAGCAGCCCCGAATTTATTTCTCACAGCCTTTTTATACCCAAAGCAAGGGAGGCAAAAGACTTTCTCACCATGATTCAAGAAACAAACAAGCATAAACACCTCCTTAATTCTCTTATATTTTTGGTTGTGAGCCTAGCCTTTAATAGCTGAGCCATCTCTCCAGCCCTCCTTAATTCTCAAAACATCTAGTAACCACACCTTTGGCCAATCATCCTGTCATTCAGCCTTAAGGAGCAAAAACAAGCTTGAACTCTCTGACCTTAAGTCAAGGCTCCCACAGCTTGCGAGGATGTGGTGAAAGAGAAACCTTCGTTTACTGTTGGTAGGAGAGCAAACTGGTGTGGCTACTGTGGAAATCAGTGTGGAGATTCCTCACAAAGCTAGAACTAGAACTGCACATGACCTAGGTTCTCTACGGCTAGCCATGCCACCAAAGAAATCTATATCCTACTGCAGAGAAACTTGCTCGTCTTTGTTCATTACTGCAATCATCACAATGGTTAGGAAATGGAATCAGTCTAGATGCCCATCAATAATGACTGGACAATGAACATGTGGTACATTGCACAATATAATTTCTATTTATCTATAAAAATAAAATTAAGAAATTGTGGATAGATGGAGGGCATGGAAAAAAAACATATTGAGTTAGGTTGTTCAGACACAGACAAACAAATGCCACATGTTTGCTTTCAGATGCACATCCAAGCTTCAAATATCTAATTTGTAATATTCATACATGTATTTTATATAATATAATAAATGTGCAAATGTATTATATATTCATTTAAATTAAATAAAATTTATTTTATTAATATTTTAATAAATATTCATTGCTAATTGCCTTGGTTCCATTTGTTCTTCTTAAGGGAAGAAAGGTTTGTTTTAGCTTACTACAGTTACAGGGGACACGGTCCTTCTTCACAGTGGAGACACAGCAGTGAGGTAAGGAAGCTGACCAGCTACATTGAGATGGCAGTCAGAGAACAGAGAACGGTGAGTGTTCACATTTAATGGCCTTTCTCTTTCTTTCTTTCTTTCTTCCTTTCTTTCTTTCTTTCTTCCTTCCTTTCTTTCTTTCTTTCTTTCTTTCTTTCTTTCTTTCTTTCTTTCTTTCTTTCTTTCCTTTTCTTTTCTTTCTTCTCCCCTTCTCTTCTTCCCAGTTTGAGATCCCAGTTAATGGACGTGCTGCGTACATTTAGGGTAGGTCTTCCCACCTCAATTAACCTAATACAAAAATTATATCACAGACATATGTGGAGATTTGTCTCCAAGGTGATTCTAGGTCCTATCTTGTTGACAATCAACATAAACCATCAATGTGTATATTGTTCTGCTTTTTGGAGATCTGTCTCTGTCTCTGTCTCTGTCTCTGTCTCTCTCTCTCTCTCTCTCTCTCTCTCTCTCTCTCTCTCTCTGTGTGTAGAGACAGAGAGACAGACAGAGACAAAGACAGAGTCAGAGAGAGAAGAAAGTGGTATATGTCACAACTGTAACCCTTGATACACCCTCAGTGCATAAACTATTGCAATATCTCCTTTAGGATTTGCTACCCTCCACAACGTTGTAGGTTGATTCTTAAAATCAACTATCCTGGCTCTATGTCTCTCTGTCTTTTTCTTTTTCTCTCTGTGCATTGGGAACATTCAATATAACTCACTTAAGGTTGGTAGTGCAGCTCAGTTGTAAAGCATCGACTTTATATACCATGTGTAGTCATGGTACTTTAGGAAGGAGAGTTAAAGGAACACAGACTAGACAGGCCAACATGGATTTACTGAGATGGCTGCTTCCTTTTCCCAGAAATCATTGATAGGAAGGTATAGGAAGGCCTGGGGTCAGGTATCTAAATAGGACCAAAATGGGAAAGGGGAAGACCCAAGGGCCCTATAAAATACTTAATCCAGGGTCTGATTAACAAACTTCCAGCCTTAGGCTCCTACAATTCTGAAGGGATGAAGCTCTCCTACTTTTCCTATCTCTGTGGTTTGCTCTTCTGTCTTTGCCAATTCTTTAATTCTTTCCTTGTGCCAGGGAATTGACTTGGCAACGCCCTAGACAACTGCTAACACTCGTGTTACATAAACAATAGATCACTAGTATGAACTTTTTATTCTTATACCAGAAGAGACATCCACTGCTTTGCCATATGCTATTCTTTAGGAAGGAATCATGAAATGTAGCTTATGCTTTAGGGGACAAGATCACATAAGAGCTTCATATGCCAGAGAAGGGGTTATTATGAGTTCTCTTAAAAACCAAATGCCATGTACATTTTCATTGGCATTTTAACCTATTAGTTAGTTAATTCATTAATTTGTGGGGGTATGTGTATATGTGTATGTGCATGCATTCCCATGGTGCATGTACGGAGATCAGAGGACAACTTATGAGACTTGTTCTGTCCTTCTACCAAGTGGGTCCTAGAATAAGTTCAAGTTTTCAGGTGCCAACCCTTATTTTCAATGTCCAATAAACTATCAATTCCTAGCCTGTTTTTCAACTGGAAATATTTTCCACTAATCAAACTTCCTTTATATTTCAATAGTCAACACTGAGTCTCTGTTTCATTATCATGTTAGTAGACTACTCACCTACTGTCCTAACTCTGTATGAGCTTCCTCAGCTCCCATTTCTCTCTGTTCACTAATATTCCAGAGATATTGCTACATTACTTCCTGTTCATTCTTGTTTCCAAGTCTTCAGTAGCTGGCCATGGTCCATTTGGAGTTTTACATCTTATCCCGTCCAATTTGGACCACCTTTTGAATCCAGGTCAGGGACCTCACTGTGTTCTGTACATCTTATGTTCCCCAGGGATCTATTTGTCTTTGCTTTCAACCTTTTTCAAAGTCTACACACTGATCTCAATAGAGTCTGCCCTGTGCGTGACCAACCTCACTGATCATTTTGTTCTTATTTCCACAGAACAAGCTGTCTGTGGCACACACTTTACCATTTTGTACATCTGACTGCTTTGCCCATTCTAATGTTCCTGTGGCAGCTTTGTTTTTTGTTTTTTGTTTTTTTTTTTTTTACCTCCACTGAAACCTGTCTAATTACACTTCTGTCCATCCGTAGCACCTATTTTGAGAGCTCAGGGCTCTCTCAGATGCTCCTGGCTTAGGGTGAAAGGGAGAAAGCTCCTTCTTCTAGTTCCCTAGTCAGAAAAAAGTTTAGGAAAAAAGAAAGAATTGAATGACAAAATAAAAAAAATCAAACAGGATTATAGCAAAATATTCCTGGAGAAGAAAGGCAAGAAGTCACGGCAGGATTAATTTTAGCGATCTGATATTGTTCTTCTATCCTACCCCCTTTCAGTCACACTGTCTCAAATGACGGAAGAAAGGAGGCTTTCCCAACAAGGGATGTTTTGGGTTCCAGAGGATGTTTCACAGTATCTGAAGCCGTTTCTAATTTGTGCTACATTGGTGCAGCATGCAGAGATTCAATATGCACAATGACCTTCTGAAGAGAGGGTACCAGTGATGCTGTAGTTGGAGCTGACGTTAAAGCCACGATGCTTTACCTTCGTATAGGATTAAAGTCACTAAAACCCTGGATGCTATGCTCAAATCCAGCCTTTCCATTCACATGCTGTGTGGACTTAGGTAAGTTATTAAGCATAGAGCTTCTTTCATGTTGAAGTGATCAAAATAAAAGAAATAACCAATGAAAGTTATTAGAAGGATTAAAGGCATTAATGGTTACAGATTGCTTTAAAATGATGTCCGAAACACAGTAAGACCCACCCTAAGTGTTCATTAAGTACAAATCTGGTTTCTGGAATTCCATAGATCATACGTCAGGAAAAAAACAATGATGCCCACTGTGGGGCCCACAGAGGCTCCATAGTAAAGCCTTACTCAAGGTCAGAAAGTCTGAGCTTGCTTTGGCCAGCAGGGCTGCATAATGAGATCATTTGGCCAAGGGCATGGTTACCAGGTATTTCTAAGGGTCTACACTTGTTGGTACTTTATACTTCGACCTTGAAAGGCAGAGGTCTTTTGCTCCTCCCCTTGTTGATGTATAAAAAGCCCATCTTGAATAAACTAGGGGCAGCTGGGTATTGACCCAGGGCCCTCCGGATGCTATCCTATGTCTCTGTCTTTCTTGTTGTCTCCATCTATATTTCTATCTAATACTTCCTCATTCCTCACTCCTACCCCCTAGAACCCTTTGACAGGTTGGAGCTGGTCTCTGACAGTCCACCATCAAAGGCAGATCTGTGCCCAGTTCAGTCCCAGTTAACCACTTCATTCTCTCCTGGCAAATGACAGATCACTGATTTTACTTTTGGTACCCGCAACTGTCTGAAAGGAAGAAAAAAAATCATAGCTAATTCATTTTAATGTGCCAGCAGAACATTTTTATTTCAGCATGTCTCTGGGAGGGATTATCCCATTTATATAGATAAAGTAAGGCAGTGAACCAGCCCTTTTAAACAAGAATTGATAGATACACTTATACGTTTAAAATACTCACTGTTTTCAAATAAGCAAATTCATTCATTGTCACAAAGGAGGCCAGCTCTATCATGACAAAAAGAACATATAGAGACACCCACCCCCTCCCCCACCATATCATCAGGCTATGTAGAATAAGTTTCCCAGGTAGGTCACCACACCTTAGCTGGGAACAGTAGCCCCAAGGCCATCAGTTATCCCGGCTTATAATTCCAGTCCTGCCCATGAGCCTGACATCTATACAAGGAGCCTGACATCTATACAACCGTAGTCACCTTCCCTGCGAGCGAGCCTCTTCTCTGTGTGGGTTTCTCAGGATCACCTCTTCAAGGAAGACTGAGAAGAGGCCTAACAGTGACACACACAAAAGAATGATGACAAAAAGCAGCAGGTGGCCAAAACAAAGGGAGTGAGGGGATGATGGGAGATTGAGGTGTACAGAGAAGACATACTGTAGCTTGAGATGGGCTAAATTCAGTAGATTTTTGGTAGCCACTTGCTGGAACCCTAAGCTTCCTTGTGTGTCACTGTTTGCTCATTCTCAGTCCCCACCTTACTCCTCTTCTTCTTGCTATCCAAATAGGTGCAGATACGCTCTTACCACAGGTGAGATAAGCTCAAATCTGGGGAGAAAATGGGAGCCCACGCAGAAAGAGCAAAGCTTCAAGAAATCCAACACCTTTAGCACTTCTGGTCCACAAAAGTAGCAGTCTGCTTGTTGGGCGTCTGGGGCACATGCTACAAACTCAAATAATATGCAAGCATTTTTAGCTGTCAGTTTCTCACCCCAGGCACACTATTTTCTTGCTAGGACTCAGCTCGACTCCTAACCGCTCACCTCCTCTGTTAATAAATATGCGATGCCCTCAGGACCACCTGGTCCTTACCTCTCAATGGTGAAAAACAAAGGAAATGTAAAACTATGACACAATTAGCTTCAGCTGTCAACTTGACACAACTGGGAAGAGGGAACCTCAGTTAAAGAATTGTCTTCTTTGGATTGGCCTGTGGTCGTAAATGTGGGGCATGTTCTTCATTGCTAATTGTGATAGGAGGGCCTTGTGGGCAATATCTCTGGAGATGTAGACCTGGGCTGTGTAAGAAAGGTAGCTGAATGTGAGCCAGTCAGCAGCATTTCTCTGTGGTCTCTGCTTCAGTTCTTGCCTCCAGGTTTCTGCCTTGAGCTTCTGCTCTGGTTTCCATCCATGATGCACTGTGGCATAAAAGCAGAAGCCAAATAAATCCTCTTCTGCTTCAATTCGCTTTTGATCAGTGTTCTATCAGCAACACAGAAGAAAACTAGGACACCCATTTGGGAGTAGGTGAATTTCCCTGTTATTCTCTTAAGCATTTGGTCATTGAGTCTCCTCAAATGAAATGACAATAAACAGACCAACAGGAGGCTAGGCAGACAGTGACTTATCTTGACCACATTAGGGGATGCAACCTGGGGTCCAGAGATCTCAGGAGAGTGGGGGAACCTTCCTAAACTACAGACTGCAAAGCTAATTATGGCCAGCAGATGCCCCTGGGTGCAAAGAGGAAAAGCTCTCAGGGTGAAGACAGTGGAACACATCTGGTGGACACATGTTCAGTGAAGACTCAAACCATGAGGTAGACAAGGGTCCACAAATTCAACTACTCATCCCATCCCTTAACCCTGCCTCTACCTTCCCCCTTCCTAATAGGTTTTCTGTACCTTGATAATAGGTTTCTCTGCACACACAGTAAGCCAGATCAAGCCAAACAGAAAAAGCAAGAGAACAGGTTTGTTTGAGCAAAGCAACTCCCAGGTGAGCCCTCCAGCTCCAGAGATTGGGACTGGAGAAGTCATGTGACCGGACAAAAGCACAGAGCATATATACCCTGTAGGAAAGGGGTGATGACGTGTCCTCCACAAGCTGGGTTTGTGCCCAAGTATGGTCAAAAACTGACCACTTTAGGTGGGGTCTTGGGCTACTGGCAACTTCAGGGGAGGAGCTGCTGCAGCCACCAAGAGTGCAGGATTGGGCTTTTTGGAGCCTTTTATTTGTTGGAGATTCTCTGAGAGGGCGGAGTTTAGAGAGAGAGAGAGAGAGAGAGAGAGAGAGAGAGAGAGAGAGAGAGAGAGAGAGAGAGAGGGAGGGAGAGAGAGACAGAGACAGAGAGACAGAGGCAGAGAGACAGAGACAGAGAGACAGAGAGAGGGAGAGATAGGGCTTCTCAGACCATACAGGAGTGAGCTGGAGGTTCCACCTGAACGTGCGTCTGCCCGACCTTGGTTATAACTGGCAGTTTCCAAATTTTCAAGGATGCAGAAAGAAGTTGATTACACACTACATCCTCTTTTTCTTATTTTTGATGTTTATGATTCTTTGTTCCTTTTTACTTCATTTCAAACACTATATTTATTGTATTTGTAAATCTTTTATGCTTTCGTTTTCTCCTTCAAACCACATTCATATAGTGTTTGTTACACCTTTTTTTCCTTTTCTTAATTTATATTTTTTTTTCACCTCTGTGCTTCATCCCTTCCCTTCCTCTCTATACTCAGTAGTATTTTAAGTTTACTCTATTGGTTGTTTTTTTTTTTTAAATATGCTTTTTTTTGTGACCTTCTGACATATAACTGTCTGAATGCGACCCAAAGCATGATGCATGGTGAATGACGCCCTGGGGAGCTGTGAGAGGCTCCAGGAAAAGAGGCAGAGGGCCTTTGACTTCAGGTGCATTTTGTTCCCTGGATTGTCTTTGGATGTGATTTCACTCCTACTGCGACAAACATTTGCATTCAATTTATAAGACGTGTTTATTCTTATTCGATGTCAGAACGTAGCTATAGAACCCAACCTGGTGAAAGAATACATACGTTGAGTGCTGTCCTCAGTGTGCCCTGAATATGGATATGGCCTTCTACCTTGCTTTTCTGCTTTCCCAGATAGAATCTAGAGTACGCGCCAAGCAATTGTGTTTAAATTGGTCTGACCTGAGAAAGTTCCAGGAAAGGGCAACTCTGTTAATATTCAATATGTGCTCACGGGTGTTTATTTACATGTTTTTCTGATCATGGTTTTGTTTTTTAACTCAAACAGCCTCCCTTGGATCATGGCTTTCTTTGTTACACTCGTGTGTAAAAGTACACCGCAGCTGGAGTAGCCTTGTCTGTAGCATTAGACTGTGTCCTCACCCACCCCCTCCATTCTCTCAGCTCCTCAGATCCCACGTCTCCAAGACAGATCTGCATCGGTCAATGCAGGTCGACAATATCTAATTGTGTTTCTGTATTTTCTCTTTTCCCCTGATCCGTAGCCATTTTATCTTCCTCTCTATAACGTTTACTTCCACTTTTTCTTCTCTTTCATTTTTCTTTATAGACCCTTGCTTCTCCTCTCTTATCAGTCATTTACCCACATCATTCCTTTGTCTTTCATTCACTCTGGCCATACTTACTCTAAATAATTTTTAAGTGCACAGCATATTCTCCAGGACCCTTGCAGTTTTATGGTCATGGGTGATGAGTTACGGGGCTAGGGGTTTGAGTGTCTTCCTGTGTCTTAAATTGCTCCTTGCTGCTCGTCCAGCACTTTGGTTTTCACCCCCAAACAGCACAAACTTGAACCTTCAAGAGTAGATTACTCTGCTGGGCACTCCTGGAATCCTGGCACTTGGGTGGCAGCAGCAGGTAGATCTCTGAGTTCCAGGCCAGTCAAGGCTGCATAATGAGACCCAAAAGAGAGTAAACCACCCAATGAAATAAATAAATAAATAAATAAATAAATAAATAAATAAATAAATAAATAAATAAATAAATAAATAAATAAACAAACAAGAATGGACACTTAAAATGTCTGAGAAGACAGTAATTCAAAGTGGCAGGGTGAGAGGACACTAATACTTGCTTATGGCTGTAACTGCCTTTCTACAAAGAGGTAAAAAGGGATTTTCTAAAGCCTGTGGAAGTATCAGACCTCATTGTCTCGCAGGTTATATGGGTGCATACATTTGCCCAAACCATGCACTTCTAACTACATACACTTTTCAGTAGATAGGTTATACTTACAAATGTAAGTATTGTGTCTTTGACCTGAGTTTTATTTATTGTTTTGTGTGACTATTTCAAAGCAGCATTGTTTATTTCCACTGGTTTATTTCTGTTGTGTGTAATAAATATCTTTGCAGTAGCAAAAGGTGATTCATCTGCTTAGTGAAGAAGAAAAGATTACTGTTGGAATATGATTGGTATAAAATTTATTTTCTGGATCATCATATAAAGCAAACTTGCAGAAATTTCCTGCAAATCAAAAAAAAAATTAAATAAAATGGCAGTTTGCCTGAAGGCATGGCTAGGTAACAAGAGCATGTGTTTAACATGTCTGAGGTTCTGATTGTGTTCTTCATTTCATGTGGTCTCCAACATGGAAAGGAAAGAGGGAAGGAAGGAAAAAGGAGAGAAAGAAATGAAGGAAGAAAGATAATCAGTTAAGAAGAGAATTTTTCTAGCTGGGTGGTGATAGCGCATGCCTTTTAGTCTCAGCATTTAGTCCCAGGCAGATCTCTGAGTTCAAGGCTAGCCTGATTTATAGAGTGAATTCCAGGACAGTCAGGCCTACAAAGATAAACCCTGTCTCAAAAACCAAAACTAAAATAATAAATAAAACTAGAGAGAGAGAGAGAGAGAAATTTTCCCCTTAATAGTCTTGATCTGTGGTTGATTGAGATCACAGTTCTGATAAAAGGCCAACTGTATACATATTCAAAATTATCTTATTAATTTTAAATTAAAACTATTTACAAGAACTTAGCAACTAAATATCTCAATTTGAACACTTATATGTCTTAATTAAATAAATATCCTGGCATTAATACAGTCTAGTTATCATAATTAATAGCAGGATCTTCTTCAAAGACGTGGAGTGCAGCACTCTATCTAAAAAACTTTTAAACACATTTTAATTGGAAAAAATAGCAAACAGACTATTTGATAAATACTAATTATTTGACTCCTTATTAGAGCTCAATTGAAAATTGCCCTCCAGAGTGACAGTAGACCCCCCCCCCACACACACACACATGCACCAACCAATGAGTAGCTCAGGACTTTGTAAAAACAGACTGAGCAGGGATTACAACCATCACCAGAGTCAACCTTCTCTCTGTCACCATGGCAACAGCCAATGTCTACATGTTTATGGTGCACTGAGCTCTTTACATATTTTACATATTTTGACTCATTTCCTGTTCACCAAGGCTGTGGGGTCGCTATTTGTCATTACTAGTTCCCATCTCATAAATGAGTTGACCGAGGCAAATAGTAAATGTCTATCACCTTACAGAGAAGGGGGAACAGAGACTTAAATGTACAATTGCATAACACTGTGATTTTAAAATACAAACACCATTTACTCTAGCACATTCAGCATTGGGCATTTGTCTACATACACATGTATCTGCTCCTTGGTCCATGATCACTCTTATTTGGCTCAGGATAGCTATCTCTTAACTCATTTTATGTGTGAACTAATGTTTTGCTACAGAGGTAGAGTCTACAGAGACCATGGCTCATCTTTACTTCAAAGCTTTCAGCACCCCATGGTGCCACTCTGTGGTACACTACTTTCTGAGCCACCAGACAGGCTTGGCTGAGGAGGGTTTCCTTTCTCCGTTGCCAAATAAAGGTGAGGTACAGAAGGGGGTTTGCTTTTTGTTTGATTGAGGGTTTTGCTTTTTTAATTTTATTTGCATATTTTTTCTGTACATTAACGCATTAACTCATCTTTAAAACAGAGGATATTTTCCAAAGGTGAGGGAGAAGGAGGCTGGAAACAAGGAGGAGGAAGAGGTGGAGGAGGCAGAAGGAGAGAGGAAAAGGATGAGGAGAGGTTTACTGATTTATTTAAGTACATTAGTTGTTTTCCTGGTTGACTGGTTACTTAAGGCCTGATAGCCATATTTGTCATGTGACTCCTCCCCTAACTTTTCAAGGGTCATCCAGGATTGCTTTGCTCTGTTCCTTAAACCTGGATTTATTAATTCAGCTTAACTGGCTTATTACATTGTTGATGGTGATACTCAGCAACCGGATATGGTGATATTTTATTTGTGCTGAAATGTGATTTTATTTGTATGTTAATAAATAAAGTTGCCTGGGGGTCAGAGCTAATAGCAAGCCGTTTAACAGAAGTCTGGCAGTGGTAGCACACGCCCTTAATCCTGATCACATGACAGGCAGAATCTCTGTGTGTTCAAGGCATGGAGACATACGCCTTTAATCTCTTTTTTTTTTTTTTCCAGAGCTGAGGACCGAACCCAGGGCCTTGCGCTTGCTAGGCAAGCGCTCTACCACTGAGCTAAATCCCCAACCCCAAGCCTTTAAATCTCAATACCAACCATAGAGGCCTGGAGGTCTGAATAGAAAGGCAGTGACGAGGAGGTCATGTGGTTGGGTTTACAACCAATGAGAAGGCAGAACAGAAAGTCAATTAAAAAGACAGACACACAAGAAGCAGGTTTCTTTCTGAGGGAAAGGATGGCAGCGGCAGCAGGTGGTAAGAAGGAGGTTTTGGTCTTAGCTCTTGGCTGCTGCTCTGACCTCTTGGGCTTTTAACTCTGCGTTTGGCTCTGTTTCTTATTTAATAAAACTGTTCAGAATTACATCTACAACTGGGGATTTAAAACTTATCAATATATATAGACCATAATAGGGATTTTTGAATATTCAAATAGGATATTTTTCAGTCATGACGTTTTTATTTGCTTTGATGTTGCTATAATTTGTACTTGCGCGGGAGGACTGAATCTGTGTGAGGATGGTTGGTTATTCCAAAACACTTACCTACATGAGGACGTTACTGGTGTCTGTGGACCACTGCCATGTGTAAGCTGATCATGGTCTTTAGGTTGATAGGCAGTACTAGGCTTGCTTCTGAGTGTTTCAGTGAACAGTGGTGCATTGCTCTTAGCCACCAAGCAAGGTACCAGAAGGAAGAGACTCCACTACTTGCCAGAGAGAAAACTATTGCCCTTTAAAGTCTGTTAACATACCTTCAACTTTTTTTTTTCCTTTTCATTTCATCAAAAGTAGAAAGACTTAAGAAGAAACAGCCGAGGCCACTAAGTCACCCTGACTCATCATTTTAGGTGACCTAGAGTAAATGTTGCTTAACACTAAATTCTCTGTCCCAAACTGTTCATGTTTATGGTCTTTTCTTTTTGAACTTATTTGGTATGACCATGAGTGGAGCATGCTCAGGAAGGGGCCCTCCCTTACATCTTCTATCCTGGATGTATTTCCTGGATAGGCTCCCAGTGATCTCCATGCTTCCTCTTTACGTGAATAATACTGCTTTGCAAACAACCCAGTGCTTTTGTTCCCAAGGAAAACTTCCTTTGCTCTTTCAGCTCACTTGTGCTTTTAAACGTTGAACTCATGCTTTCGGTGGCAGTCTTTGGTAATTCAATGTTTTGTTTTTTTTTTCAGAGTGGAGGTGGGTGAAGTGTGGGATGAGGTCTATATGGAAGATCACCAGCATGGTTGACAGATTCAGGGGCCATGCTTTCTATAGTAACAAGTGAAGATACACTCAGAGATGTCATTACTAAAATTATCTGCTCTGATATAATTTATTTCATTGATAACCTTAATGAAAGATTCCGTGATTGACTTACCAATGTACTTAAATTCATTTGTTCAGAAACAAGTATATTAAAATATTCCTTCTCTAAATTGCATGCCCCTGTAAATGACTCTGACTCACCGTGCAGGATCCGGGCCACCCTCCAATTCATGTTCCTTCTGCCTCAGCTTACCCAGTGGTGGGATGTCACACACCAACCACTGTACTCTGCTTAAGCTCTAAATTCTTCCTGCGTGAGTTTCTGCAGTTTTTTACTTTTTTTTTTTTTTTTTTTTTTGTTTTTTTTTTTTTTGTTTTTCGAGACAGGGTTTCTCTGTGTAGCTTTGCGCCTTTTCCTGGAACTCACTTGGTAGCCCAGGCTGGCCTCGAACTCACAGAGATCCGCCTGGCTCTGCCTCCCAAGTGCTGGGATTAAAGGTGTGCGCCACCACCGCCCGGCAGTTTTTTACTTTGATAATTGCAGGGAATATTTATGTAGGCTATTTTGGCAAATAAGTTGGAAATAGGCACATTTTGAAAAATCTGACAAAGAGACAACCTGATTATCCCTGCCCTGTACAAAAATAGCATGCAACAGCCTGTTGGGGCCACCACTCCCTTAATGAATTTACTCAAATCCTATTTGGGATTAGGTGGTATTATTGGATGTTAATCCCGTTTTAGACAAGATAAAATTCTATATCCAATACGCTTTGTGAATTTTGACTTTGGTATTAAGGTTAAAGATCTGAAAGCCTATACTATCAGCTGATTTTCTTATATTTGGGTTCAAAAATGGCAGAATCCTAGTTCCATAATTTAATAACTCCACAACCATGGGCTAATTCCTTAATTATGATTTTTGTTCTCTTCATCTCTATGGAAAGCAATCTTCTGTTCATAAGACTTCAATGAAGGTTAAAGGAGATCTTGCACATAAGCATTCAAAATCACTTAAGGAGCTGTAGAGATGGTCCCTGTAATCCCAGCACTCAGGAAGTTGAGGTGGGGAGGATTGCTGTGACTGAGATACACAGTGAGTTCCAGACAAGCGTGGGCTACAGTGTGAGAGATCCTGTCCCCACAAACAACTCACTTAGGGCTCACTTTGTCTAAATCAATTGTTGCTGCTTTAAATTGAGGGTAAATAGCTGGCTGAAAAGTAAGCTTTGGCTAAAGAAAAAACATCCTGGAGGGCTATGTGTGAACATGGGATTTATTTCCTCCTTGCTGAGGATGTTCTTGGACTAGGAGGAAAACCGATTGTCTTCCCCCTCCTGCTGCCCACAGAGCAGCTCTTTCACCGTGTGCCTGGTCCCCACTGGATTCAGAATGCCTTCTGTATATTCCACAAGAACCGTCACTTAGCTTCCCAGTAGCTTCAGGCATGGAAGAAGGATTGATAGTCAGCTAAGGTAGGAGAAATAGGGCAGTCCCTGCTTTCTCAGAAGCTCTGTTCTCCTCTCAGCTCTGGGATGGAACTCTTTCTGGACATGTACTCATCAGTCTGCAGAAATACATGCTTGCTCTTGTTGGAGGAAGGATGACTGTTCTCTCCCTCTGCCACAGTTCTTAACTAGGATTCTCTTTAACAAAAGATCATGTAGGCAAGGGAGCCACGATAGAAATGAGAAATCTGATGAGCTAACCTGAGAGACTGAAACTTCACACCGTAATTTAAAGAAACATGGAAGGAAGCATGTGGTGAAGGACCGGTTAGGACAAGGTAAGATGAACACAGTCAGCAGGGTTAAGATTTGCTCTGTAGTGCTCAGTCTATGCCTTCTCCACTCGCTGGCTGTCTAGAGACAGTTTCCTTCTACTGGTAGGGTGGGGAGGGGAGGGGAGGAGGCCTTATAAAGGCACATTTCCTTTACAGATGTAAATTTTTTTCAAAAAAGGATAACATACCTTGTTTACAAATTTCTCCTGAGTCAAAGAGAAAAGAAAAATCCAGTTGTGTCCTGGCATTCTCCTTCCTCTGCAACCTGATGATGATCTACTGAGAAGTGAGCAAGCAGCCTCAGGTCCCTGCTGCTAAGAGGAGCTCCCACCACAATGCCTTCCTGTCACAAGGATGAACCCTGAGTCAAAACAAATGTTTCTTCCCTTAAACCTTTTCTCCTGTGCCTACAGTGTCTAAAGAACAACAGTAACAAAAATACTCATGTTGTAGAATATTATTTTAAGATGTGTTCCATTTGTTTATGCTATGTGAAACTCTGTGAAGCTGTGTTACTGTGCCTTTCTAAACACCTGATGGTCTAATAAAGAACTGAAACGGCCAATAGAGAAGCAGGAGAAAGGATAGGCGGGGCTGGCAGGCAGAGAGAATAAATAGAAGGAGAAATCTGGGAGGAAAAGAAGAAAGAACAAGAGAACAAGGAAAGGAGCATGCCAGGGGCCAGCCACGGAGTAAGAACATAAGATATACAGAAATAGAGAAAGATAAAAGCCGAGAGGCAACAGGTAAATGGGATAATTTAAAGTTAAGAAAAGCTGGCAAGAAACAAGCCAAGCTAAGGCCAGGCATTTATAGTTGAGAATAAGCCTCCATTAGTAATTTATTTGGGAGCTGGGTGGTGGGCCCCCGGAAGAGCCAAAAGACCAAAGACCAAAAGAGTAAAAAAATCAAACAACAACATATTCAAAAACTCATTGTGCCAATAAGGCACATATGGCATGGTATTGTCTGGTCTCTTAGCATATCTAGGGATTCCATTCAAGTCTACTTCCAAGACTCTTCTATGAGATGATCTCATCTGCACTCCCTTTGGGCAGAGGCAATAAAGAGCAGGTTCACAGCACACATGTGGTATGACATTGTTAGACCTAAGGTCGCCTCCTCCCCTTCCTGCATTGTTTTTATAGCAGTTTTATGAAGGATGTTTTTCGTTTTTCCTCACCCTAAATGACATACTTAACAATGCCTTGCCTGAAAAAAAAAAAAAAAAAGTCTTTTTGTTACTCTTGTTTGTGATGAAAATACAAAGCAACTTTCAAGAGAGACTGTACTCATAACCACCACCCACTGCCAGCCCTGTGTGACTCTGGAGATTCTGTGAAACATTGGATGCCACGCTCTCTTCAATCAGCTTTGGGCCCCATGCTTAGTTTAATCGGTCCGGCTTAAGCTAATGTTCCTGCAGGGAGGCAGTGATAAACAAGAATTCTTTGTTGTATGAGTCTTAAAGGAAAGTTGTTTACCCTTTCGGCTAAATAACTGCAGTACTTGTGGTTCGTTTATTTTGTAGTGAAACTCCCCAATTTCTAACATCCTTCCCAGTTCTCTGGTCTCTCACTTTGCATCCCTGTTTCATTTAAAAACAGGGTAGGATGCTTAACAAAAATCCATAGCCCTCTGTGTCATTTGCTGTTTAGAATTAAAATTGGTTAGAAAGAAAAACAAAAGCAGCAGACCCATTTATGCTTTGCTTTGCTTTCTTTTTGTATTTGTTTAGGTGTGTGAGCATCCCTTTCAGTCTCCTCCCACATCCTTCCGGAGGCTCTCCTCACTGTTGATATATACATATTTTTTACATGTAGGTTCCTGTCCAACTCAATGAGTGTCATGACCTAACTGAGAAGCAGCTTTGGAGACTTAGTTCCTCTGGGGTCCCGCCAGACTGAAAGTACACAAGGAACCAGCAGCTCAGTGGCTCCTTTCGCATCTGTACCGGACAGCAGCCATTACTTTCCCAGACTCCAGGTTTTGAAGTGTGCTTTTGTGTGTGCACAATCAGCTAGCTTTCTGGTGACTCGGTTCTACTCGGTGCCATGTTCAGAAAAGCCGCGGTAGGACTCCAGAAGCCCTAGCAGTGGGGGCCTCTCAGTGTGGGACAAAGCAACTTTCCAGTCACCTCCATAGGCAGCTTTTCCTGCTGCAAAACTCTCTGTTCAAGAATGAGGCCACAGAGCCGCCTCTCTGTCCTCTACTGACTCTCCCATGCCGCCATGTAAGTAATTGGATGTTTTATACTCAAATGTTAAGTGATTTCCCGAGATGCTCTCTGGAGGCTCACAGAGGCTCGGAGCCGGCAGGGAAGCAATGAAAACCACTCTTAAAGGAAGATAAAAATGAAACATGGGGGAAAAAGCATTCCAAATAGAGGTAGAAGTCTTCTCTGTTGGCGCCGCCTTTGCACAGTTCCAACTGGTGCTGTATGCCACCTCTACCTGTTGGCCACAGGCTTCTGAAAGCCCCCGAATGACGAGTTACATCTGCCCAGAGCCTCAGTGCCCCACCTGAAGCCATCAGGCTTTGTTTTATAGGCTAGAGATCGGGCTAGGGCCCAGAACATACCGGGTGAGGGCTCAGTCTTTGAAGTACATTCTGACCGCCTGTCTGTAGTTTCTTTTCTTTATCTTCTCAAGCTCAGTACCTCAAATAAGCTCTCACATTGTCTGTCTTCCTCACAACACATGATTCCAGCTCTCACTTCCTCCCTCTGCTGCAGGTGCTGATATTACCACGTGCACCACCATCCCAGCCTGCAGTTTCTGAATTTGAATTGGTCGGCAGAAGTAGAGGCAGGGGCATGAAGGGTTGGCTCAGCCCTAGAATCTGGGGAAAGTGGTTTTCAATGATTAGGTCTGAGAAAACACACAGCACACATGCATTCTCCTCTCTCTTCTCTCCTTTGTCCAGTCTCTGGTTTTCTTTTGTGCTACTCCTCACAAATTCACTTATTGTTTGTTATTTTGGTTCTTTGGGCCTTTTTATTATTTTGACAAGGCCTCATGTAACCCAGGTTGGCCTTGAAATCAGTCTATAGCTGAAATAGGCCTTGAATACCTGATCCTCCTGTCTCTGCCTCCCAAGTGGTAGGATTTCAGTCAAGTTAAAAAATCTTTTGCAGCCCTGCCTCCCTCTGTCTTTCGAACATGAACTGTCTCTGGATATTGACAAGGCAGCAAGATTGTTACCCGATACCCACTTGGAGACACAAAATAATGCTAAAAGGAATAATTATAACATAACATTTTTCCTTATAAAAGGATATGCTTCACTTTATGGAAACTAGAAGACATGTGTATAGAAGTGCCTCCTTATCTGGTTGTCATGGTACTGAGGCAAGTTGTTCCATAAGTCCCCTGAGTCTGCTCCCAGACCTGCTCTGACATCAGGGAGCCAGTCAGAGCAGAAGTCCTGTTTCCTTACAAGAATTCTCTCTCTTTGGAGTTACCAGGTAGAAATCAAACAAACCTGCTAGCTTCCCTCGACTTGGTTGGCTTAAAAATTGTTAATTGGGGGGGGGGGGGTTATACAAATTAAGACTTATCAAATTTCCCTAACCTTGTGCAGATACCACCTCTGATATGTGTCTGTAAACAGTTACTTAAATCATGTGACAGGAACTCAAAGGCCACTTTTGCTGAGAACGATGACTTTTCCCTTGGCTTGTAGATGTCTGATGGATGGCTGAGCATGGCATAGGAAACATTCATTGATAAATGATTTAGCACAAGACAAAGTCTCCTGGCCTGGCTGCTCTTCTTTTGTGTGTTGGGGGTGTTTGTCCTTTTTTTTTTTTAATCATTTGTTTTGTGTTGAAAATATTTTAACGCTGACACTAAGGATTTTTCTGGGGTATTACTTCCTAAGCCTCTCTAATTATGACATTCGCATGGGGCCACTTGGTAAATACCAGGTGTCCAAACTCCAGCCCAAGCTCTTCAGTCGGAATCAGGAATGAGAAGAGAAGGAGAGGGAAACTGGAGAATTGTCAAGTGGCTGGATATTGAATATTTCATCTGTGTTCTTCTAAACCGTCCACAGAAGAGACATAAATAATTCTTCTAGCTATTGTGGTAAGTGTCCACAGTTGACAGATGGATATGAAAAGTCAGTCGAATTTGAGTATTTGAAAAGCACTAGTAGAAATATTCATGACTTTGTCCCCCACACCCCCTGCTATCAATGCCGTGTTCCTGGACTCCACGAAAAGAATCAACAGCAGTTCTTCACTATTTAACACATAAAGTCCTGCACAGCAGCTGTAAACTAGGTTAGTAGTGGGAGCATCTGCCTTTCTTTCCTTTCTACAGAGTGACAAGCCGGGGCATTGTTGTTCAACATCTGCTCTTTCTAAAGGCACTTCCAAGCTTGCCTCCATGAGAGGATTAGATGGTTCCAATGAAGGTGGGTGATTTTGTGTGACTATGTTTTCAATGACCAATATGTTTGCTTTCTTGAACAAACTGTAAGATATGTGCTCAATTGCATCTGTTGAGTCTCGATAAGATTGCAACTAAGCCAACTGGGTCAAGTGCTCCTCTTTGTATGCCCAGCTGCAGCATGCATGAATCCTGCTAAGGATTTCAGAGAGGGACGGGGCTCAAGACACTACATTAGAATGTGGCATTTTGGCGTGTTGAATATTTAAAACTGATGACTTGTGAAGCAGCATATTTTATGAATTTCTTCCTTTATACACACACACACACACACACACACACACACACACACACACACACACAAAATTTAGCCCTATGGAGAAGAAAAAGTCGCATACTGCTGTGGAATAATCTTTCTGTACACTGTGAAGATGTGTTGTTCTCATTGGTTTCATAAAGAGCTGACTGGCCAATAGCTGGGCAGGAAGAGATTAGGCTGGAGAGCCAAACTGAGGGAACGCTGGGAAGAAGTATTAGTGAAATTATTAAGGCCACTCCACGTAGTTGAAAGGGAGGTTAATTTTGTGGGGTAACTTACAAGTGAAGGGATAGTTTACAGGGTCTGGGAAAGGTATAGTGCAGTCCGGCAGTGTTCTCTGGAGAACTCTGCTCAGTCTACCTCCAGAGTCCAGGGTCCAGGAACCAAGAGAGCCCACACATCCAGATCTCAGGTCTTCAGTGTCCTCTCTCAGCCCTGCCTTGTAGGTGTGACAGTTACCGAAGCCTCAATGGGGGTTGGAACTTCCAGGTCAAAGCTGGAATGGCTACCCACTACAAAGAAGGGCTCACTTCCTGAATCTTAAGGAGGCTTCTTCCTGGATGGAAATGTTTAAATTCTGGGGACATCAATACACAGCAGAATGTCATCAGCTAACTTCTGAAGTCCATAGCAGAGATTTCCCCACTTTCCTGCAATCTTTATACAGAGGATTCCCCCAAATGTAATGAACAAGTGATTTGTGACTTTCTTTTGTTCTGATATTGTAAAAACAACTTTCATAACACTGTTTCCATATTGGAACATGGTATTTGGGGCAACTCAGATCAGTGTTCTTGGGTCATGGTCACTGTCATTATATATTGGCTCCAGAATAAACTATTTCCTATGAGGCGAACGCTGTATTTTTGCATCAACCCTCTCTACTTGATACATGATTGCTCTTGCCTGTACCCAGGAAGAGTTCTGATAAGATGGTTTAGCAAGAGCCTTCCTCCTATCCTGGATATTTTCTCTTAGTGATTTTTCCATCCATCCACACCTCTCCTCATCTTGCTTTTGACCATAAATTCCCACTATTGTGGCTGCATTTAGATTGGACTCAGTTCTACACTGAGGTCTCTTTCTCCTTATTATAATAGTTTCTAGATAAAATTCTATCTTTACTCCTTCCCGGTTCAACTCTGGGTCTCTTTGGCAGAATGGTAAGGAGCCTTTATCTGGAGTATTACATTTCATTTGGTGACAGTGGCCCACCTGAGCTGCCTTATCTACGATGAGCTGTTGGCTGAATCTGAGTTCTGCAGGAAGAGGCTGTGCTCATTAGCGATGTCTGCTGAGACATGAGTGGCCATATGCATTTCTGTAGCTTCTTCAGGAACAATTTGAAGCTTGATTCATTCTTGGTCTCATTCCTAGGAAGGAAAATAGCTGAACACCAATGAATAGCAAAAGATCTGAGTTGCTTTCCTTCATCGCTGGGGATGGACCTAAGACTTTGTGTGCTAATTAAGCACTCAATCACAGTGTGTAGCCCCAGCCATTTCCATACTCTCCTCATATCATGCAGTTGATAGAATAATGGATTCCAGAAGTAAATGGCTTTGTTCTTGAGTAGGCAAAGGATGTCATGCTACTGCCATGGAAAAGATGTTCAGGGGAAACTATAGGTTAGGCCTGGATTACAGGGGCCAAAGAAGATTGGGATTTCTCAACTTTACTAATTCTTAGTGCTAGAGTACTTTGGCTTGACCATACACCACCTCTTTTTCCCCCTTGCTTCTCACAATCTTTATAACCAAGAGAACCATGTCTAAAGGAGAAGAAAATGCAGATGAAGCTATAGATGCAATTCACTCATATTCAAGCCAACAGCTAATCTCTACCAGATTTAATCTAGTAGAAGTCTAGATTAAAAGCCCCTGAGGGAGTTTGAAGGCTAAAGCATCTTGATAAACCAGGTGGACTGAGAATAAAAACATGTAGGTCTGTCCTTCCAGTTCAGGTGTAGAAGAGCCAGAACTTAAGAGAGTTGCAACTTGGTCCTCTCTCTAGTGACCCAAACTCTGACCTTGTAGAGAATGGAATCTACTTCTAGGGTGGAGACATGCCCTTGTCTCCTCTCTTAAGGGTTAATCTGGTGAGGCAAGTTCACTTTAGATCACTGGTTCTCAACCTGTGGGTCTTGACCCCGACCCTTTCACAAGCGTCACCTAAGACCATCAGAAAACACAGGTATTTACACTACATTCCGATTCATAACAGTAGCAAAATTACAGTTATGAAGTAGCAAGGAAAACAGTTTTTATGGTTTGAGGTCACCACAACATGAGGGACTTAGTTAAAGGGTCACGGCATTAGGAAGGTTGAGGACTGCTGTTTGAGGCAATGTACTTTTCCATCCCAGAGTCCTGGCCCCTTAGTGCGATTCATAGCAGCTGAGTCACCATAAGGCTTTCTGAGGTCTGCCTGCCTTTCTGAGGCGGGATTCAGGAAGGGATAACTATTTCTTTTGCTTCCAGAGGCCTGGCAGACCCTGAGTTTGCCTTTAAACTCCTTAAGGACTTAAACTTTCTTGCTGTTTTCCTGAAGCTCGCCTCCCACCTGCCTCCAGGTGGCAGATCTCCAGCAGTGTGGCCTTTGTTCCTTCAGTTCTTTGGTCTTCTCCTCTCTTCCAGGCCGGTGCTGAGATTTAGAGCTAGCCAGTGCTGGGACTTTCCATTTAAACTCTAATAAATTGTCCTCAAGCCTTTGTTTTGTGTCCTTCTTAAATTCTTTTATAAAGGAGACTAAGAATGCCAAGAGGGGAACCTTTGGTTTCCCAGGTATCACATGGTGGCTTTGCTGGGTCTCCTCAAGATTCCTGGTAACACTTCTTTCTTGCTTTTTAACTCTTTACTTTTAAAGAATATTGTAATTCGTCCTTTGAGAATTTTCTATAGTTGATCATATTCACCACCCTTCCCCAACTCTTCCCAGATCCACCCTGTCTACTTTTAACTTCCTATGTACCCAACCTCGAATTTTCTTCTTTTAAATTTCTTTTTATACCTGTGGCACCCAGTGTGTACAGTCAGCTACTCTTGGGAGTGGGGCCTGCCCTGGAATATGACCTACTAGAGGTCACACTATTAAAGAAAATTGACTCTTCTTCCCCCAGCAGCAATCAAACACCAATATCTGCTCAGCTAGTAGTGTGGGAATTTATGCTCATGTCCCTGCCTCCGTGCTGGGACTTTCGACTTGAGCCTTTTAAAAGTCTTGCGTATGGTGTCACAATCACCATGAGTTTAATGTGCAATTGCCCTCTTGTGTCTAGAAAATAGTTTCCTTGAGGTCATCCAAGGCCTTTCTATCCCTTTTTTCTTGAAGTTCCCTAGACCTTCTGTGGTAGTGGTGGTGGTGGGGTTGATACCAGGTCTCATTTAGGACTGAGTGTCCACAGTCTCTTATCTCTGCAGGTACGGCAGCTCAGAGTCTCAGCGTTAATCTCCACCTTCTGCATCTTTGGGTATAGCAAGGGGTCGCTAGGAATTGTTTTCCTAAGGCTTTTTCAAAAGGCCTTTGGTGGTGGTGAACTTCCTCTGCTCTGCCTTCCCATCATGCCCCATGTCATTTAATCCTTCCTCTTCTGTTTCATTATTCCCAGTGGTCCTTTTTCAAACTCTTCTCTTGTCCCAGTTTTCTCAGACAGACACCTGTGGCTACACCCTTTGCCCCTCCCTTCAAAGATTCACTCCTCCCCTGACCCTTACTAGTTCTCTAACGTCTGTGGGTGTTCCAAGTGAAATAACAGACATCTAAGGATCCAGGGCTAACAGCCGCTTGTGAGAGAAAACATGATACGTTGGTCTTACTGGATCTGGGCTACCTCACTCAAGATGATTGTTTCCAGTCCCATCCACTTACCTCTGATTTCATAACAGGCAGAGAAAGAGCAGCCATTTCTGCACTCTGAGGTGGCATCACCCTGACCTCAGCTCAGCGCAAGACAGTAAGTGGAGGGAAGTGCCTGGATGAGGACAACTAACAGAGAAGTCATGTTTTTTGTCAATCAGGTCACCAGGACACTTTCAGGAGGTCACTTGATTGTATAGCCCCGGCTCTCTTTGATGGACAGAAATGACATGTAACTTTTGAGTAACAGATTTTATTTGCTGGGGTGTAATGATGACAAAGAGTTGTCAGTTTGAATCTGAGTTCAGCATGAAGGAGAACTGTGATCATCAGTGACATCTGCTTTGAGTGTGGAAATACTAGACATTGGTTTACTGGTAATTTCAATGTTTGATTTTGTTTCTTTCTATATGTATTCAAGAGAAATACACAAGGTAATAACATGATATTACTGAGCTTCAAAAAGACTCCCCTAGTGTTCCACTCTCTTTCAGTTTTATTTTCCTTTTTAATATTTATACTTGGTTTATGCTGTAAATTTGATAAGTTGCTGTTCATTAGGGAATTACATCATCAATGGTTTCACCCTAGCTAGTTCTTAAGCTGGTAGCCCTCTATCCTGCTTGTAAGTAATAGAGCTTGGTTTTCTGAAATGCTTATTTCTACCGCTTAGAGGGCTAGGAGGGAGACATTTTGCTTATTAAAATACTGTGTTTATCATCCAGCCTCAGTGTGAAGTCAATCACAAAACCAAAGAGAAAACCTACCCCAACACACACCGCCCTTCCCACTCCCACCCCAAGATTATGATATCTAAGGCCTGGATCAGATTCAAGCTCATCTTCTTTTCTCTCCTGGTGTAAGCATTTCACAGGCAGTCCCTTTCTGAGACTTTAAGCTGTCTTAGTCTTTGATTCTTTTTACTCTCTACCTCATCTTGGCTCGTGGGCAACGGTTGCTCCCATTTGACCCAAAACACAAGATGTAGAAAAACTTCTAGTTCTTACACTCTTGCATTGGAGCCAGTTGGCATTCAAAAGAGTTTTCTAGCTTTTCTTTCTTATTAACTTGAATCCTGTACTTGATCTTGGCCAAAGTCTGAGAAGCAATTACTTCTGTGACTTTTGTTCTTTGGGAATTATAATTGAGTTAGGGCAGCCACACCATGTTAGGGTCCTCGAGAAGTCCCCCAAATTCCACCAGTCATGATGCAATCAGCAAGAGTGTTTATTATACCATATGCATGTGGGGTAGCTCACCTGTACAAAATGGTGACCTTGAGAGGGACGTGTGGGCTCCTTTAAAGCACAACCAAAGGAATTTTAAAAGCAATGTGACAATTCTATTCAGGATTGGCTTATACAAGTAGCAATCATATTAGTACATTTCTAATTGGTTAGGACTAGCAGGGGTGGGCTAAGACTGTATATTTTCCATTCTTAGGCAAGTCTGGACACGTCCTAGGCTTTGCCCTTATTTGGTTATTACCTGGGGGGAGGTGAGGGGAGTTGGCCCAGGTGCCTGGTCCAGTGTCAGGAGCATTGGTGATTGATTGTCCTTTGTTTGTGAACTGAGGCCTAGTTCTTAACTGAATTACTAGGGGCCTGTCATGATAATTACCTGGGCCTCTCAACCATCCACCACTTTTTACCCCTAACAAATTGCTTAAATGTTTATTTTATTTCAGAAAAATGTCTCTTTTCTTAAATAGCCTGCCATTGCTTTTACAGACAGTTAAATAACCCTTTGCTTGGATGATCTAGGGGACATACAGGGCAGGCTAGGCTTGACCAAGACCCCCATGGGGAGTGGCCTAGGTCCCAAGTGGACTAGGATACCTTTGGATTCAACACGTCTTAATATGCCTGGACTGGGTGTGGTCTCTCCCTTTTCATGACCCTTTCACTGTAGCTATACCACAGATCCCTCTGAAACACTGCAGGGTTGCCAGTCACACACAGTACCAGGCTCATGGTGCATTGTGTTATAGAGCCAGCTTTTACTGCCAGGCGGGACACTGCTGGTGACAGAGATAGATGGTGTCTGGTGGTTCCTATCTTCTTGCTGTTGAGGTTGACACTGCTCATCCCCTTGCAGGGAATGTGACCCATGCCAACACCCACATTCACAAACTGGTTGCACTTTCTGAGCTTAACATCATAGGAGCATGTCTGGCCACATGTACACTGGGTAGATATTATAGTCTGAGACAGTAACGTGGTATATTCAATCAGGAAATTAACTATCTCTACTGTCAACAGTGCTGGTGCATCTGCTCGCCATGCTCCAAACTCCCACGATGTTCAGAACTTTAAGTAAATGCATGTGCTTTTTTCTCATAAATCTGTCTTTTGTTACTGGGAACCATGCTAAGAGCTTACAAGAACAGATTGCACCTCACCTTTGAGGAGTTGATTAAAACAATGTGTGGCTCATCAACTTCTATAGTCCCTATAGGAAGCAGTGCTCCAGATGAAGGTTAGCTCTGGGATATCTATTGCTACAGCTTTGACCATTTCTTTTTTAAAGGAAATAGATTGTACTCAATTTTTTATTTCTTTTCACACACGTGTATATATGTATACATACATATATATATATATATACATATATATATATATGTAACTAAAATTGCTTATTTATTCAGTTTGGATTTCTAAGAAAGGGTTTCACTCTGTCCCTCAGGATTGTCTGGAACTCAGCGTAGCCCAAACTAGTCTCAAACTCATGCCTCAGCCTGTTAGTTCTGGGATTACAGATTCATGCCACATACCTGGTTTAAGATTATTGTTTAGCAGGCATATATGTTTTAATTGTGACCCTGAGATATAGTAAATTCTTAATTTGATAAAGAATAACAGTTTATATTTACATGCAGTACTTCAGCCAAAACATTATGGCTATATCTGAGGAATTTGAAAGGATCAAAGGAATTAATTAAATTGTTTCTTATATTTTTACTTAACAAAGTTTACAGCTAGTATATTTACTGCTCAGTTAGTTGGTGAAGGAGAACCCCCATTTTCTTGTGGCAAACAGAAAAACATTTTGGTCACTAGGTGCTTTTTGTATTATTGTGGACAGACTAGTTTGCTGGAGATAGATGTGTTTATAGACAGGACCCTTCTTATTTTGCAGAGCTGGAATGGGAATGAGGCTCTCATCAAGTTCAAGGTATTAATGATGCTATCATTTCTCATGAGGACGTACTCAGCAACAGCAGCAGATCATTTGTTATTGCCAGCTCTGGTTTCTAGTTGTTTTTTTTATTACCCCTTAGCTGGAGGAGAGATGGAACCCTGAATTCCCGTGAGCTCTTCATTTGCTAGTAGGACACTCTGACAGTCAAGTTACAATGTGAAGATGAACTGATTCCATTAAAGTAATCTCATTTCTTATTAGTTTGATTTCACAATGGGTTTTACTTTTAGGTCCCCTAAGATGTATGTAGAACCATTGAGATGGTTATTTGGAGCATTGTGTAAGGTCAGTCTGACACTATGGCCCTCTTCAGGGTTGTAAGTGCTCCTTAGATTAGAAACAGGAGCCTAGAAAATGTACAGACATAAACTGGCTTTAAGAAGTTGTGAAAGTACTTTCAATCTGTTAATGCAAATATAGATGACATGGCACCTTAGCATTTAACTGATAGAGAGTCATTTAAAAGTTTGTCCATGGACAAAGCCTAACACAAAAGGAAGCCCAAAGCAGTGAAAGGAATTGGATTTGTGTTTCTCCACCTGTAGTACTAGAGAATGAACTGACAACCTCACACAGGCTTGCCCCAGCTTCAGCTGTGGTTTGCTACCCCATGTGGGGTCACGTAAGAGACTATATGGGGGGGGAGTCACTAAACACTTGGCAACAGTCCAAGTTTTCTCAATGTGCAATGACTAAAAACTAACTCCAAACCAAATGAGTAGTGGATTGGAGGTATTTCTGTTGCTTGGTTCTGAACATGAAGCATATAGACTTTGCACTGTTCGTTCAATCACTATGCAGTGCTAATGAACACATCTTTGGTGAACTCAAGACAATATGATGTCACGAAGTCAAGTGTTCTTGTGTGTTGTCGTCTTGCGGAAACATAATGGTTTCATTACCGAAAGAAACTCCCATCATTCCCCAGCACGAGTCAAGTTGGTGTATCCTTTTGGAATGCTTGATTTCAAAAATTGCTGATTGGGTTGTTGATTTAATTTTTTTTCTAAAGAGTTATTGAATAAAGTTTGGCTTGCAATTAGGAGGAATTTCTAACAGTTTCTGAAGCAGCTCTCAACGTTCTACCATTTGGAACTATATACTTATGTGGGCTTCTCAGCATGATAAATATATTCGAAAACCACCCATAAACTCTGATTAGCCACTGCCTCCAGCATCAAATATTCACCTAAGACCTAACTATTTCTGTAAAGATAAATGAGCACACCCATCTCCTTAGTAAGCAAATTTACTTCGCCTTTAAGTAAACAGTAAATTGCATTTATTCCAAAGAATTACTTTAGAATAAATTTATTTATGACTTATTATCAATAAATGTTTGATTTGTATATCTGTTTTATATACCCATATAACTGGGGTCATAGAAATACTCTCAGGTGAAAGGAGCCTTGAGTGAAAAAAGTTTAGCTCTTTCAGGGCAAGCTCTCTACCACTGAGCTCTATCTCTGGGCCTCTTTTTACTTTTATTTTTAAGTAGAGTCTTATTAATTTACTCAGACTGGTCTTGAATTCACTCTCTATGCTAGGCAGGACTTGAATTTGTGACCCTTGCTGCTTGCCTCTCAGGCAGCTGGGATTTACAAGCCTTTTGCACCAGCTCAGCTGGGATTCAATTTTAAATGCTCTATTTATGAAACAAGGACCCCAAGGGCAGAAAAAAAAAAAGAAAAACCCAAACTCAAAACAAAACACTGACTCTTGGCTTGCAGATGCCCAATAGTTAAGCAAAAGCAAGACAACAAAGTTTGACTTCTTTGCAATCATTTTGTGTCTGTCTCCTTTTGTTTGGGTCCTGTTCAGGCTTAGCTTTGCACACACCCATGTTAATCACTTAAGGAGTGCCTGTGTGAAAAGCAGTGGTGTGAGGCAGATGAGCCCTAATCACCTACCTACCTCTTCCTTCAGGTCTGAAGGCACCAGCCAGAAGGAAGTAGGATATTTGGCTTTTTAAAAAGCCTGTCCTGAGACCCCTTAAGTGGCACACGGAGGTCTCCAGTCATTTCCCTAAACCTCACCACCTTGCATTCCAGAATAAGAAGCCTGGCTGGTTCTCAAATGGGTGAGCAACTGCCTCATGAGAGGAACCAACACAGCCTTGGTAAGGAGGGATGACCACTCCACAGAAACAAATCGCCTTCTCAAGCGACTCAGAGACTGAGAGTTTTCTGAGCCGTCTCAGAATCAGAATCGAGACGATGATCAAGCCGACCATAATTTGATCTAAACTGTTCAAGCACGCATTCTTTTTGAACCCTTCAGTGCAGCCCCGTATAGTTTGAGAGCTCATGTCTCTATCTCCCAAAGCAGAGCCCAGATGTCTGGCCTCTTCCCGGACATCTGTAGCTAATGTTGGTTAAATTTGTTTCCTGTCTTTCCATTGTTGCTCTTTGGTTGGACTTCTGGGGCAACCAGCAAATCTGTTGGGATCGCCTTGAAGTGGAGCCGCTGCCTAGGACTCCAGTGAAATATACATTTTCTATTCTTTTTTGTTCTCGGCACTGGCTAGCACTTGGTTGTGTCATCTGGCGAGGTGACATGCTCCCTTGCCCGAACTCCCTATGAAATAACTTTGAAAAGTTACTTTGGATTCTCATATTACTCCTTTTTCCACCGTCTAAGCGTGGAAATCTTGGCATGCTGAGAATTTTCAGCAAGCATTTCTGGAGAAATGGCATTCCGATGCTGTTTTGTTTGGCTGAGCGCAGTGAATAATATATTCTATCGTGTGAGTTTTTCTAACGGCAGGCACGCGGAAAAGTTGAAATTCCTAGGCCGAGGTAATTTCCCCTCAAGCTTATTAATAACATTCGTGTATTTAGTAGGGATGGACAATAGTTAAGAAACACTAATTAAGTCAGGGAACTGAATTTTACCAAGTGAATAAAGTTGTAGGTTGGACAAATACAAGCCTACCTGATGATTGTAAGCTTCCTGTTAGCTTTTAAAATTCTACAACATGACTGTCATTCATTCCACAATTAGAGAAGGGATTTACCATAAGAGTCTCAATAAGTAACAAATATATAAATATAAATTTGTGATAGTTAATGATCAATCTCTGATAGGGAACCTGATGGTCACGAATTGTCTCCCACAGAATCGGGAGCCTTTGAAAGGACAGAACCTAAGTGGTGGTAGAATATGCCATTCCAACATATGCTTCTTCCACAAATGGATATATTTTTTAATTGTTAGTCGTCATTTGTGAATGACTCACTCTGAATCTCCATGCACAGATATCCACGTCCAATGACACATAGGGAAATTTGGCTTTCATCTCCAAGTGGCAAAAGGACCCTTAAATCTTAAGGTGTGAGAACCAGCAGATGTTGGGAAAGCTTTTTGTCTCCTTCCACCTTCCCCAAACACAGATAAATTCTGCCTTTTATAAAGAAAAAGCAGCTGGGCAGTGGTGGCGCATGCCTTTAATCCCAGCACTTGGGAGGCAGAGCCAGGCAGATCTCTGTAAGTTGGTGGCCAGCCTGGTCTACAGAGCGAGATCCAGGACAGGCACCAAAACTACACAGAGAAACCTTATCTTGAAAAAGACCAAAACCAAAAAAAAAAAAAAAAGAAAGAAAGAAAAAACAACATTTATAAAGAAAGTTTTGATTTATAAAGATATCTCTCTACCCAGAAGAGAGATACCCTTTTCTCACAGAGGAAACTCTTATTACTGGCCTCTTTCCCACCTACTAGGATGATTTTTGTTCACCACACATCCCTTCCAATTCTGTCTCAACTTCCCCACCCACTCTTCCTCTCTTTAGCATAAGATAGTACATAAACCGCATCACTGGCCAATCGCCCTGAGCCTCAGTCCTTTGTGAGAGTAAGTGCCTAACTAAAACCTTTGGTTTTGTTGACTGTATTATTTCTTAAGTTCTGAGGTTCTGGTCGTAAAGGTTGGATGGTAGGGGACAGTTTCTTTTTTCTAAGACAGCTTATCTTGTACAATTTTAATTGTCTTATACTCAATACATGTACAATTTAAGTAATAATAAATATTTAAAAAATAATAAAGGTACGATTCAAACAGAATAAGGATTATGTTGATAATGAAAATAAGTAGGTGAATATAACTATGTCCTGACCATATAATTATGTTTGATGATGGACTAAAGAATTGAAATTTGCCCCCTAGGTGGAGCGCCTTTTTATTTAATGTTAAACATGGCTTTGTTAAAATATTAATTGGAGCTAGACATCGGGTAACATACCTGAAGGCTGAGGCTATAGGAAGCAAGCCAGGTATAGCTACATAAAGGGCTTAAGGCCAACTTGTATATATAAAAAAGACCCTTCTTTAGCAAACAAACAAACAAACAAGCAATAAGAAAAATGAAATTGAATTTGACAGGCATGCTTTATTGGGTACAGCGTCAGTCACTAGTACATCTCCATTCGAAACATCGGAGAATCTCATCTGGCATTGTCCTAGAGAAGAAAAGCATCTGTGCCAACTGTCAGGAGGAAGATTTCATTATTTCCTCTCTCTGTAGTCCTGACACCACTTGAATCTATTATTTCTCTCCAGGCTCCAGCCGTATTTTTGTGTGAGATTTTTCTGTGCGATCCTCATTATGATAGCTGGCTCTGAACCTTCTCCCTTCCTACGGCACAGTGGAGAAACTAGTTTTGGAGCGCCACACAACTTCAAACACCGAGTGATGGGAGCCAAGCACAGACGCCATCATCTGTCAGTCATAGAAATCTCCCAGGGGCTCACCTCCAGATGGAGCACACAGAGGGTGAACTTTGCTGAGCGGGTGAAATCGCTTTTCCAAGTGCTGATTCATTTCCTGTAGTTGTATGCAAACTGTCCCTTTACTGATAGCACTATCAGTTTCTGGCTGGTACCCAAGCCTGCATTTCAAAAATATTGTCTTTCATTAAAATATGAATCACTCTCTCACGTTTAGAGATGATGGTTTTCTCATTTGCTTTGAAGGGGTTCTGGCAATGGCCCCCTAAGTATGGCATTTAGACATAAGAATTGTTTTGAGCCAGGCGGTGGTGGTGCATGCCTTTAACCCCAGCACTCGGGAGGCAGAGCCAGGCGGATCTCTGTGAGTTCGAGGCCAGCCTGGGCTACAGAGTGAGTTCCAGGAAAGGCGCAAAGCTACACAGAGAAACCCTGTCTTGAAAAACCAAAAAAAAAAAAAAAAAAAAGAATTGTTTTGAGTAAAAGCAACTAAAAAAAGAAACATTTAAAAAAAAACTCTGACCACCACCTCCCCCTTTTTTGTTCCCTGGTTCTTTGAGACAGAGTTTCACTGTATATACTGCAGGTTGGCCTTGAACTTGCAGTTCATCTGCATCAACAACCCCCACCCCCAAATGCCAGCCTTAAAGGCCACCATAGATCTTAAACATTAGCATTAATTCTAGACCTTACCAGCCCAGGTAATCTACATAACAGGATTTTTTATTCCAATCCTCACTAACTAGATCTCATCTTCTAAAAATGTTTCCCATGTATTTACTTTCCCACAACAAACTTAAGAGGCATTTTCTCTGCGCATTCCTAGGTCTCCAACTTAGGCTCTAGAAATGTAACGGATAAAAGGCACATTAACAAAACAAAACGTCAGTGGTCTGGGAAATAACATGGTGGATAAAGTGCTTGCCCCACCAAGCGTGAAGACCTGAGTTCATATCCCCAGGACCCAGGCCAAAGGGCTAAGTGTGGTAGTCAACATCTAGAGCCCCCATGTTAGGAATGCACAAGTATGCAGATTCCAGGGCTCAGTTGCATCCAGATTTCTTGCTGGGCAGCCAGGCTAGCCAGTCTGTGAGCGGGAGGTTCAAAGAAATTTAGTCTTAAAATACACAGAGAGCAATAGAGAAAGACAGTTAATATCAGTCTCTGGCTTCTACAAGAACACAGACACAGAGGGTGGGGGCGGGGAAAGAAGGGGAGAGAGAGAGACAGAGATACAGAGACAGAAGTGAATTCACACTCTTACACACACCACAGATGTGTGCACGTGCATATACCACTGTCTTCAGGCTACTATTGCTGTGATGAAATACCATGACCGAAGCAATTTGGGTAGGAAAGGGGTTATTTGGATTCCATATCCTGAATCACTGTTTATTTAGGGAGGCCAAGGTAGGAAGTCAAACCAAGTGGGAACCTAGAGGCAGGAGCTGATGCAAAAGCCGCAGATGGGTGCTGCTTACTGGCCTGCTCCCGATGGCTTACTCAGCCAGCTTTCTAATAGAACCCAGGACCACCAGCCCAGAGCGGTACCACTCATAATGGACGGGCCCTCCCATGTGTCAATCACTAATTAAGAAAAGGCTCTACAGGCTTGCTTGTAGCCCAAGCTTACGGAGGCAGTTGAGGTTCTTGTCTCTTGGATGACTACAGCCAGTGTCAAGTTGGCACAAAACTAGCCAGCACAACCACACACGCAAAACAAAAGGAAAAAAATATTTTACCTATTTATTACACCTGTGAGTTTCACAAAGCAATGAGAACTTTTAGGGAGGCAGGAGAGTACAGAAGATTGAGGGTTATGTACGACCTTAAGCTAAATGAATGCAAAGCAGCCGACTGCTTCTGGATGCAGGAGGCAAAAGGAAGGTGTGGAGGTGGGAGGGTAGCTGCTGTTTCTCAGTTTCCTTCAGATTAGAACAGTCCATTTGCCAAAGACTCATGTTTAGATATATAGCATTTTGCTGGTACCCTTCAGCATCAAGGGATTGATAATTGTTGATAGCTGTTTAATTTTTGAGAATATTTTGAAACAGTTTTTAAATAAGAGAGAGACAAACATGGGCTGAGTTAAAAAGAACTTTCCCAGGGGTTTCCAACACCAATTCATTATCCTAAGAGTTCACCCTCACATTTTTAATCACCTGAAGTCAATTGTGGTTTAAAAATATTAATATTTATTTTGGCCCATTCAGGAAAGAGACACTATGGTTTAAGATGTGACTCATTAGTACAGCACTTACCTAACATGCTTGAGACTTTTGAGTTTCATCCCAATACCAAAAAACAGATAGGTTTCAAGAATCTGTATTCATTTATTAAAATGTTGTATTCTAACTTTTCTATTTTATTGTGTCAAAAGACAAAAATTACAATTTGAGTTGAAGATCTTATTTAGCTTTATTCTCCCTCTCTCTCTCTCACTGTGTGTGTGTGTGTGTGTGTGTGTGTGTGTGTGTGTATGTGTGTGTGTGTGTGTGTGTGTGTGTTGGAAATTGAAACCAAGCTCTTATGGATATTAGGCAAGCATTCTACCACTGAGTCATACCATATAAAGTTTAAACCATAGTTTGATATTCTAGCCCTGTAGCCTGCCCCTTCTTTCCTCACCCATATCTATTAATAAACTCCTAAATCCACTTGTTCCTTGGCATTCCTGGGATACTAGGACCCTCTGCTAATAACAAGATCTGTGGGTGCTCAAATCCTGTTTGTAAATGGAAGGCATGATTCTCATGTATAACCTACTCACATCCTGTATAAGTTATCTCTTGTTGGCTCATCATACCAAATACAATGTGAGTAAGCACTATACTACACTGTGAGGAAGTGCTACACTGAGCTGTTTAGGAAACCATGGCAAAGAATAAAGGCTGGACATGTTCGCTAAAGATGTGATTTTATTTCTTCCTCAAGTACTTTTTTTTTTTTCATCCGAGGATGTGAAACCCATGCTAAGGATGGCTGATTGCATCACTTTGGGATTTTACCGCAGACAAGGAAACCGTGACAGGAGGAGGTAAAGTGACTACAGGAGTGACTGGCTGGCATCCACCTGCCTGGCTTTCCTCTTGGCACTTCTGGCTCCTGGTTCTTCAGCTGCCTCTGCTGTGGATACCAGGCCTAAGCTGTTTGTATACCCAGTTTCTCTTGTCTGTCCACCCATCTGCTATTGCTACTTCCAAGAAGCCTCAGAAACAGTTGCCATTTAGCAAATTGAGCATTGACTGAAGATGCACACACGTTTTTTGTTTTATCCATCCATTTCCTTAATTTATTTATAGCTAGTATTTTATTAAAAACATTGTTCACCCAGTATTTTCTATTATATCATTTGCCCTCCCCATCTCCTTCCAGATCCTTCTCACCTCCCTACCTACTCAACTTCATATTCTTTCTCTTTAAAAAAAAAAGTAAAAAAATTTTAAAAACCCTATAAGAAAAAAAAAATACCAAAAGAAAACAAAAAGTACACAAAAAGCATGGATTCTGTTTTGTGTCGGCCAACTACTCCTGGGCATGGCTTGTCCTGGAGTGTGGTTGATACACAAAGTGACACTCCATTAGAGAAAATGGATTTTTCCCTTTCCCAGCAGGTATCAGTTGCAAACTGCTTCTTGGTTAGGGCTGGAGCTTTGTGTATGCCTCCCTTCTCAGTGCTGGGATTTCTGCTGGTTTGAACTTGTTCATGTCTCACTCATCCTACCATAATCTCTGTGCATTAGTCCTGATGTGTCTGGAAGACGCCATTTACTCAGAGACATCCACCACCTCTGACTCTAACAGTCTTTCTGCCTCCTCTTCCATACAGATCCCTGAGCCTTGAGAGAATGACTTTGATAAAGACGTTTCATATAGAACTGAGTGTTTCAAAGTCTCTCACGGTCTGCATTTTCCAGTTGTGGGTCTGTGTGTTAGTTATCATCTATGGCAAGAAGAGGTTTTTCTGGAAGGGGTTGAGCAATGCTCTGATCCTCTATCAGATAAAGATTCACACAAGTAAATATGTATACTAACTGAAGTATTACAGAACTAGATTTAACTTCTGGGGCACTCTTGTTTGTTGCATAATTAAGGACAAAGATCATTTAGTGCATAATTTATGCTGTTTGTGTTCATGTAGGTGGATAATTGCAAGATTTTAAAATATGCTTAAAATAAGTTGTCCTTCAAAACAGCCCTTCCTGGAAATGCCAATTTTACTTCACATTTCTTCATCAAAGGACTTAAACGAAACACTAGCTCTGTCTTGGCTCTAAGTGATCACTCATTATAAAATAATGCTGTTCCACATTATCAAATAGTAAATGGCACCTTGCTGTCTGAATACAACTCATAAATTGGGAACAATTTTGATTTCTCTGTAAAGTATGCAAAAGAGTTTGTCAATTTCCGCTGTGCATTTTATCTGCAAATGTCACGTCAGTTTGCTCAGTTTTCTTTTCCAGCCAGTTTTCTTTCTTCCTTCTGAACCTTGTTGTTGCCCTGCTTCCTAAGTCTTACTGGGCCGGCTGCATCACTCACATGGCTAGTTGACTATTCAGAATCTGAATTTGAGCGGTTCACGGAAGGACACACAATCCTGCCTGCTTTGTAAAGAAAGCTCTAGATGTAACTAAATGTAATTGGATCTAGAGAAACACATGCAAAGGTAATCAGAGTAAATTATGTAACATTCATCCTGCAAGATTCGGACTCACTGTCCTCCTCTATATGGTCTGGATTTGGAGCAGAGAATTCTAACGGTTGTTAGATTAATGTTTTAGAAAGTAGAGTCCTGTAGTAAAAAAAAAAAAAAGGAATAAAACATCCTTTGGAACAGAGAAGATGAAAATTAAGGGGCACACCACTGAAGCTGTGATATCTAATTTTGCTTTTGTCGCAACAGCATATGACCTGGTAGTTTTCAGCTTCTAGTATGTATAAGAATCAGCTAGGGAGGTCATACAATGCAAATGACAGGGTCTTCTATTTGAGATTTTGATGCAGTGGGTCACAGATTAGAGTCAAGAATCTGAAAATTTGAAAACTCACTTCAATTTGTATGCATTTGTTTCTTGATGTGTACTTTGAGACGCATCAACTATGCCATTAATTACCTATTGCCATATGTTCTTCCACTTAAATTATTATATGAAGTTAGTTTCTGACTATAAAAGATACAACTGAGGGAAAGTGAGAAACCATGGAGAACTTCAGATTCTTACACACTGTTCTAGTTTGCTCTGTGTTGCTGTGATTAAGCACTATAACAAAAAAGGAGCTGCTATTATATATTATTAGTTACAGTCCATTATTGAGGGAAGCCAAGGAAGGAACTCAAGGTAGGAGCTCAAAGTGTGCCTCCATGGAGGCACACTGCTTACTGACTTGCTTCCAGGGATTTGCTCAGCCTACTTTCTTCTGCAACCCAGGACACTAGTCTAAGTGTGGCACCACCCACAGTGGTCTGGGACCCCCTCTCCTCCCATGAACCATTAAGCAAGAAAATTCCCCAGAGACATACCCAGAGGCCAATCTGATGGAGACACTTTGTCCCTCTTTCCAAGAGACTCTATAGTTTATGTCAACTAATAAGCATATTACATGCCACACTTAATAAATTATGGTGGAATTGTTTTCTAATTTGTATTCAACTTTGGAGACTCCACAAGTATTTCTTGCCATTTAAAATGGCATGTTGGGTTTCTTAACTAGACTTTATAAGTATATGTGTACAAATTAATTAATATGTATAACAATAATTGTTAATTTGTTTTATATGTGGCCCCTTTAGCTCCTGGTGAATGCTTTAAAAGTTTTTTAACAATCTATCTAAAGAATGATAACCAGAAGGCCAATAGGAAAACTGAAATTAGAAGAATCTAAACAAAGTTCTAAAGAATTATGGTGTGTGTGTGTGTGTGTGTGTGTGTGTGTGTGTGTGTATGTGTGTGTACCTGTGTGATTTGTTATATACACAAGAACCACACCTATCCTATCAGACACAGCATCTTCATTAGAGAAGACTGTCACTACTTCAACAGTGATGCCCAAAGGTGCAAACATGGAGCTTAAATATGGAGCTTAAATATTAACATATCATTTTTACTAAAATTTTTAAAAATATAATTATATTACTCCACCTCTTCCCTTCCCTAACTTCAACCCCCTCCTATTCTGCCTCCTCCAAACTCTTCCCACATCTCTCCACCCCTCCCTCTCAAATTAATGGCCTCTTTTTCTTTAGTTGTTGATATATATATATATATATATATATATATATATATATATATATATATATGAAATGAATATAGATAAAGCCCTATGAGTCCATTAGTGTAACCTGAGTGTATATGATTTCAGGGCTGATCAGTTTTTATTGGACAGCCATCAGCACAGACAGTGGCAGCCAGTAACTCTGAGTGCTGACATAGGAAGGGCATTAGTACCTAGAAATCCTGTATGTCTTTAGGCTATGTGAGGTGGCTGGCTCTCCCAGAACATAAGCAAAGACTGAAATCCAAGTTAAAACGACCGTCAAGAAACAAAATAACTTCTACCACTTCAATGAATGCTTGGTAGCTCCAGACAGAGTCGAACAGTAATCTCTACAAGCTGGCAAGCAAACTGGATAATGCAAAAAGCCAGCTGTAAACGGAGGGAATGATTTGTGTGAGCAGACAGAGGTGGTATTTAGTAAACCTAATACCTAGAACTACAGAGTCCCTAAGTAGGACTGAATGGAAATGTTTACCAACAGCAGAAGATCAACAAATGCTAGCGAAAGAGCAGAAATACGCCATAAAGCTCCAACAGGTGCTTTTGCTTTTCATTCCGAGTATGAGGACGTTTAATAATGTTTTCCCAAGTATGATCGAGAACAACAGACAGTTAACATCTAGGGGCTGCCTTGCCCGATGTAACAGGTGCTGAAAACAGCCGTTCCCTGAAGGGATAGCTGTCCTAGTTTTAGTTAAAGTTCAAGACGATCTGGTGAATACATACGAAACAGCTCCGCTTTATTTTCTTTCTTCTTTTCTTGACTTGAGCTTATTGGTTTCATTCTATGGCCTTCAATTGCATTACTGGCGGTTCCTCGCATGTCGTTTTATGGTATTGAAACATATGAGTGACCTCTCTGAACACAACTGTGCATCTTTAGCTCTTCTTTGTCGGGGAGTTGAGTGACGAGCACCTCTGTCCAGCCATCAGCTGGGAGAGTATCTTTCCAACCTCAGCTTGCACCCCACCGCATCCACATAGCATGAGTAGTAGCTTGACGCTGCCAACACCCATGACTGCTCAGGGGCAGGGCCAAGCATCCCTCACCTCTGCTTGTCCCCTGCTAGTATTGAAAAAAAAAAAACTATCATTATTCAGGTCTTGTTTGTGCAGCCATACTGCTGAGGTATTATGGGTGTAGCTTCCCTGTCTGCTCTAGGAGACACAATCTCATAGCAGACTTCCTGGTCCTTTGGCTCTTACAATCTTTACACCTCCTCTTCCATGATGTTCCCTGAGCTTTAGGTGTTGTTAATTGGAGGATAACAAAAGACTAGAAGGGGACCTTGGCATAAAGTCAGCAGACTGGGTTTCATTAGAAATTGAGTCACATGTCCCAGGCTTCAATTTCTTACCTGTTACATGAAGGAGCTTATTCTTCATTACTAGATACTTGAAACCAAGTGAAAACCAACCCTGTATGGGCAATAGGTAGGATCTCTGGGTATTTTTGGTTAGTAAATGACTTGACTTGCTAACAGTGCTTGTTTTCCTAGGAATAGACACATTAAAAGTAACATAGTGTGTGGGACAAGCTAACACAACGAAACTGTCCCTTCTAAAGGCTGGTAGTGCCCACCATGAGAAGCAGTAGTGTTACAGATTTTCCAGTCCGAGAAATGGGACTCTGAGGCTTCCTTGACCAAGAAGCAGTTTATTATTGTCTAAAGGCCAGAGCCCTGAATGTTACAGAGGCTTTCATTCTCTTTTGCCTTCTCCGTTTCCTGTATATATGGCCACATACATTCTGATTGGAAGTTTTCAAGTAATAGGCAGTAATGGCTTGGATGAGAAGAGGCGGGAATAAGAGGGCTTCAGGAAGATGTGGTCATTCTGCATGTCCACACCAGGGCATTGATCAAACCACACATATGCACACATGGACACTGACCAGCCCGTATGGCTATGTTCTGTTTTCCTCCCTCTTATCTGTCAGGGAACCCCTCTTTCTCCCTCTGTGGCAGTAGGGTGATTTCATAGTGTTGGGTCTGAAGTCAAGTATACACAAATAGGCATATACCTTCATTCCTTTGCCTGTTTTGACCGAAACATTGAATATAATGAGTTAGGGTTACTTCTCATACCCGTCAATGATAAAGAGCCAGGCTGAGGCGTTACCTTCAAATTCTACACATAATGCCTGCCTTGGGGGAAGTCTGGCTGAATCTATAAGGTCCTACTGTAGCATTTGACTAGAAAGATTGTTCTCTAGAATGAACGCTAATTTTAAATTATCTGAGGGATGCATTTTTCCCTACCACAGGCTCATCACCTCAGTAATGACCCCTACACTTGGATTATTTACCACCTCTTAAAGTGAGATACAGCTGTATTGTTTCGATCTTGAGAACAAGGTACCTGGGGTATGCTCCAGCTCACTGGTTTAGCTAACCCAAGAAACAATCATTTCTTCTGTAAAGTTTGGTTTTTAGAGAAGAAAATGTTCAAGTTTTTGTTTTTCTTTTTACAGGTCTGAATCCTGAAAATTTACTTTCTGAAAATAAATACTGCGTACACTAATTTTTTTCTCTTTTCTCTCTCTTCTCATCCCTTTTCTCATTTTTATTTTATTTATTTATTTTTTTTTTTTGGTTTTTCGAGACAGGGTTTCTCTGTGTAGCTTTGTGCCTTTCCTGGAACTCACTTGGTAGCCCAGGCTGGCCTCGAACTCACAGAGATCCGCTTGGCTCTGCCTCCCGAGTGCTGGGATTAAAGGCGTGCGCCACCACCGCCCGGCACCTTTTCTCATTTTTAAAGGAATAATGCTGTTTTTATTTGTATTGCTTGCTGATTTCCAGGGTATAAACAATTCTGCAGTGGCCAGTTCCAGGTTAGCAACGTGAAGTCACTGGATGAGGACCCGAGGAGGCATGTACACAGCGCATCCCCCAAAGCCTGCAGAATCTGGTTCTAACACACAGCTGAACCACAGCAATCCTGTTCCCTGTTGCTTCTTTTTGTTTTTCAAACACATCTAACCATGCCTAGATATTTTCGGTTTTATGAGTTCTCTAGGAAGACGAACTATGTTCTTCTCAGCTATGTATCATTCACCATGCTAATCTTCAGAAAGTTTGAACTCAGTTTGCACATTTCATCAACAAATATTTACGGAGCATTGACTATCACCAAGCACTAAGTTGATGGGAGTAAACAGTGACTATGACAGTCAAAATTCTTGCCCCTCCCGGAACTTTGAGTTTATTTCCACATCATTCAAAGACTCTTAGAGAACAAGACCGTTACAGTGAGTAAGGGTAGAGTTGCACATCATAAACCAAAATGAACACCATCTTTGTAATAAAAGAACTTATTGGTTCATAAAATTGCAAAGGCCAGATGTATTCCCGAGGCAAAGGCTTAACCACTGGGGACTCAATTTGTGCCTTTCTCAGTAATCTATCTTTTCTTCTTCCTTACAGGACCTGCAGGCCCATGACATCCACATGTGGCAGGGAAAGATGACTGGAAGTTTCAGACCTCCAGCTTGACAGGCAGAAGGAAAAGGGGACCATTCAGGAGTATGCCAGGGGGCAGAGAAACTGGCTTCTTTTCCTGGAGCCCCAGAACGTACGTGCCATTGTGTAGATGACTGGAGTATTTACATATCTTTTAGCAAACCTTCCTGCCAAGGAGTTGACATCTTTTACTAAAATTCACCCTTAGAATTAGAGTGGAGTCTTATTTCAGTACAAATCACAAGAGGACACATGAGAGGGTGTTCTAAAGAACAACAATAGTTTAGAAAAGCAGTAAAAGGATGGAAGGATGCCCTGGAGAAGTACACACAACAGATGTCAAAGCCTGGTCCCTTCCATGTAACTGAGATGTGTGATCACACTGATAGGGAAGTGGGTAGTAGGGCTTTACTGTTTCTCTTTGTCTCATCAGTTTCAAATATACAGAGTCCGAAGGCTCACACTCCACTACAAATATATATATATATATATATATATATATATATATATATATATATATGGCTCACACTCCATTACAAATATATATGTATATATATATATATATAGATTGAAGTTGAAGGCTCACACTCCATTACAAATATATATGTATATATATATATGGCTCACACTCAATTACAAGTATATATATAGATATAGCTTATACTCAATTACAAATATATAGATTGAAGGTTTGCACTCATAACATTTAAGAGAAAGTGGTTGTATTCAAGTAAGAAATGTATTTGCTTTCTGTCATTGCTTCCAACCAAGTATGTCTTTGGTTTCTAAGACTTGAGCTGTTTTCTCCAAAAAAAAATATGTGCACGCAGCACATTTCATATACATATATTTCATTCCCAAGTAACTGTCGGCAAAATACCTCTAAGCCACACTTCAAAAACATTGAGGCATCTTTAAATTTATTGATTTCTCTGCTTTGGTTGATCATTGACCAAGATGTCTTTGGCTTTTAGATAACTGTCCTTAAGCTGCCAACTACAGGTTTTGTTGGGCTCTGATCAGCCTTTACTTAACAGGATCACCTTGTAAGCTGTACCCCAGCCAGTGACGTCAGTGAGCTCATCTGTCATCTTGCTGTGCCTATGTATTTTTAATCTAAATCCCATCAGTCTGGCTGAAACTCAACACACTTTTTACTTGTTATATTCTCCAGAGAAATTAAGGCCAGCAGCTAAGCTAGGGATTTAATTACAGTTCTTGATTTCCTGATGCCTTCCACCCCATACCTCTCCCTCTCTTGAGATGTGGTCTTATTGAGGAACCCAAAGGCCGGGAACCACTGTGCAGCTCAGGTTGATCTCCAACTTCTCATCCCCCTGCCTCAGCCTCCTGGCTAAGCTATCATGCCCCACTATAGGCATTTTTTTTTTTTTAATGTAATGAGACTTCCACTCTTCTTGTTACAGTAGACTTAAGTTGCTTCATCTGTGTCCTGTTGAGTCACAGCTGACTGGAGCATGGGTCTTCCCAGTAATCCATTGCTGTGTAGCAAATGACACTAAAACTCAAATGTGGCTTAAACCATCATTTAATTAAATCTCCAAGTACTGTGGACAGGGAATTTTGGCAGTGCTCATGTGGGTGATTCTGTTGCGCTTGGCTTTCATTATAGACTGTTTGAGCTGTTAAGCTGATGGTTGGTCTAGTCTGGAGGGTCCAAGATATCTTCATAATGGCTGGGGCCATGATAGGAATACTGGAAAGGCAATGTAGTCAAACAGCCTCTTTATGGGATAAATCTAAAAGATGATTAACATGGCAGCTTGTTTGGTAAGATTTATATGGAAAAAAAAAAAGACTCAGGAAGAAGCTGACAGATGTCTACTCTCCCAACTTTGGAAGCTCGTCTTTCAATTAGACCTGTTCTAGTCTATGACTCATGCAAATATCCAAGGCAAATGCACCTTTAACTGGAGGGAAATTACCTTTCAGCATTTAAAGAGAGTAGAAAAGAATTCACAAAAGTCCATATTCTGTCACAGGCAGAAAATCCAGAGGTTTGCTGGGGGCTCAAAGCTACATCGAAAACTCAAAGCAGACAAGCTGCACTTTGTGCTCCACAATCTGGAATGGAGGAAATGAGATGGGTTGGTTAGTCATCATGAAGGGAGGCATTTGGAGTCTTCACTGAGGACAGTCTTGAGGAATCTAGCTTGCATGGAAGGAGAAATGGGCTGTTCTCAAAGAAGACATAAACACCTTACAAAGGACACGGCTTCTTGTAGAGAGGACGGCAGATGGTGTGTGTCTGATTTCTGCTGGCGTTTTCTCCCAGTGCTTATCTTTGTAATAAAATGCACTCTCCCTTGAAGCTGCTTAGGTGTTCCATGATTTGACAGAACCAGATGTTAATAGAATCAACTAGTCACTGTCTGTACCATGGGTTTGCCAAAAAAAGTTTGAACTTTCAGGACAAAACACTGTCCATTGGCACCATTTACTTCTCAAAGTAGTTCTCAGATGGAAAAGTAATGAATGAACTCTGAGTACAACCACAAGTATGCTGAAAAGCCACAAGTTGAGTTATATTACGCCAAAAGATATGGATGAAAGTTGAAACTCTGAGCTCATTTTAAAAAGACTTTTCTATATAATATCAAGCATAGATATTTTAGCATGTTATTGAATGGTTTTCCTATTTATCCTTCAGTTTAAGCTGAGCTTATGAATGGCTGGCAGGGGAATAAAGTAAGACAGTTGAAACCCTTATTTACAGATTATTCAGCCAGAATTTGGTAAGTCCACCTGTGCTAAGTTTCAATTGTAAGATGGTTATACACATGTCAGAGTTATACTCATTTTAAAATTTTGTATTCATTTTTATTTATGTGTATGTGTGTGCATGCATGCTTTAAAGTGCACCATGGGTGTGCAGTCCCTACAGAGGCCAGAAGAGGGCATCAGAGCACCTGGAACTGGAGTTACAGGTTGCTGTGGGGAGCCTGATGCTGGTGCTAGGAGCCAAACCCAGGTCTTCGGCAGGCAAGAGCAGCAAATACTCTTCACAACCGAGTCCCCCTCTCTTTCCGTTTTAACTGAAGACATTTATTTGTAAATCAACCAGCATATTTTGGGAGCCTTCTGCTCCTGTTAAAAGGAGTCCTATATAGAAAAACAACAGGTGGTTGTTTCTGTCATTTGAAATTGTTCTTAAAGTCATTCCTTGAGTAATGATTCATTTCAGTATAAAGAAATATTTTCTTAGAAAGAGAAATGAGGAAATTCAGCTGTGTTTTTTTATATCGTTCCTTCCTTATCATGGAACAACCAAACATTTATTTCTCTTCAATTAAATATTGGTGTTCAGTCTCAAATAATGTTTTCATAATTTTGAAAACTTTCCATTTGATAAGGAAGCACATTAGACATCATTATGGACTTAAAAGACTGGATCTCAGGAACACACAGCCCACAGACTGGGCAGTCAAACAAGCCATGGATGCTCAGGTGCCAGCTCCTACTCTGAATGACAGAGTGGTCAGGCAAATACCAATGTGTCCCAGAGCTCTTCAGGAAGAGTAAAAATATTCCTTGTATAGCCCAACTTATCTTTATTGGGTGCCATTCCAATTTAGTGTTGAAGCAAATGCTTATCTATGCCTACCAAAGTCAAACTGGACAGTGAAAAGTGTGTGTGTACATGTATCTGTGATGATGGCCCATGCCTTGAGTGAAGGTCCCTTTCTGACAGTGTGAATGCTTAAATTTGAGGCCAATCGCCACAATGGAAAGAGGGGAAGGCTCTCAACGCCTACAAAGACAAAAGAAACAATTTAGGAAGACTAGATCCTAAAAACATGACTTAATAAGTAACAGGCCGGGCGGTGGTGGTGCATGCCTTTAATCCCAGCACTTGGGAGGCAGAGCCAGGCGGATCTCTGTGAGTTCGAGGCCAGCTTGGGCTACCAAGGGAGTTCCAGGAAAGGCGAAAAGCTACACAGAGAAACCCTGTCTCTAAAAAACCAAAAAAAAAAAAAAAAAAAAAAGTAACAGGTACTAACCACTAAGTAGCAAATGAAACAGAAACTTTCTATGGATAACACTGCTTCCGATTTGGCTTTTTGGTCAAAGATGGTCTCCTATTAAGTCCTGTGAGAGTTAAACTGAATGTTCCCTGAATAGTTGCATGAAACAAAGAACACCAATAGTTAAAATTGTCTCCTGTAACATATGAGCCAAAAGCTGACTTGTCACAGAAAATCCACAGAATCAAATGAGAGCATTTAAGTGGGTTTCTGGTGTGAACCTTGTTGCACAAATCATCATTTCCCTCTCAAATTTCTGAGTTTTTTTTTTCATGTTTCTGCAGGAAAACACAGAAGAAATTGTTTCCATGTAAACAAACATAGAATGCCCAAACAGCTGAGATCTGGCAGAAGCAGCTGAGGAACACCAAAGATTAAAATCACCGGAGTGGCAGGTGAGCTGCTCTGTGGCAGATCTCAGGAGAGTTGGCAAAAGTCACTTCTGGAAAACAATGGGCCACTGTGGTCTGTCTGTATGTGTACTTCCCACTAGCAGCTGTGAGTACAGAAAGGGTTGAAGACAGAAACCTTCTGGAACTTAGTTTGTTTCAAACAAGTGGGGAAAATGAGCAACAAAACAGCAAGACGGCGGGAAAGAAGTGAAGGAAATGCAATAATTGGCCATGTTCTCAGGGAGCTGTCTGCTTCCAGGATTGTGAAAGCCAGATTCTTTTATACTTAAAATTCTAGACACCCTTGCCCTATGTATAGGAAAATTCCCCAAATCTAATTCATTCGATGATGGGGAAGAACAATGGTGATGAGGAACTAGGAGACTATTGACATGAAAAACAAAACAAAACCAAACCTGAAAGAAAACATAGAAACTTACTCAGAGAAATAGCACTCACCAGGTGAAAAATGCTACCACCGCACAGATAAAACAAAGACTCAAGATTTCCCTATGATCAAAAATGTTAGTCAATATGTGTCCTTAACCTGTATGCAGGATGATTACAAATTAGAAATCTGATAGCCTCAAAAAAATCCAGATGATTAAAAATGGTAGATGAAACATGATTCGGCAAAGCCCAGAATCATGTAAGAAAATGAAATTGGAAGAAGCACCAGGAAACGCAGATGCTGAAGGCAGTACACGAATGGCCACAGATATCAAATGAGAACTGTGTATTTCATGAAATGGGAGCCTAGGAAAGAATAGCAGGATCAGAGAGAAAAGACAGAAACCATAGATTGAGATCCTGGGCTGGGGATCTGTGCCTGTCACATAAGCAGATAAAAGTCACTTTTATGAAGCCTACCTGTCCATGAGATGATTTAGGATGGTTTACATGGGCAGGTGGTGTATGTTCACGGACTGATGGATACCTCCTCATAGCAGGTAAAAGCTGATCCGAGACATGGAGATGTGTTCTGCATGGGATGTTCCAGATCAGCAGCCAGATGATGACCATCCCATCTTATCCACAGCCACAAGATGCTTTACATTCTGAAATCTCAAGGACAGTGATTATTTTTTATCAAAAAATATTTCCTCAGGCTATTTTTGCCATTGATTGGTTCATCCTCATGTAGTTCCTGACATAAGACCCAGTGTGGAATCTAGAGACAGTAGTTACTATATGTTAGGTAACACCGAATCAGGATAGTCAACTCCTAAATCTGTATTAGTAAAATGACTGAATTTTGGAGATAAAGAATTTGGGAGACACAGCTTTGCTGTGGGATGTCTTTCTGTATGTTGTGAATATGTGTTGCTCTGATTGGTTGATAAATAAAGCTGCTTGACCAATGGCAGGGCAGAATAAGCTTAGGCAGTACTTTTGAACTGGAGAGACTGGAGAAGAAAGGAGAGTGGGGAGAAGCCAAACCACCACCCAAGGAGCAACATGTAATGGGACGCAGGTTGATTAATAGTTATGAGTTGAGTTAAGTTATAAGAGCTAGCTATCAAGAAGCCTGACCCATATGCCATACAGTTTGTAAGTAATATGAGCCTCTGTGTGCTTACTTGGGACCAAGCGGCTGAGGGAAGGGGTTGGGAGAGATTCGTCCTGATTCTGGGACTAGGCAGAACCGGAGAAATTTATGGCTACACAGCTTAGTGGGTAAGAGCATTGGATGCTTTTCCAGAGGACGTGGATTTGAGACCCAGCACCACACAGCAACTCACAATCATCCGTAATTGCATTTCTAGAGAATTAGACCCCCTCTTCTGGCCTCCGTGGCCATTAGACACGCACAAGGTACACTTATGTACATTCAGGCAAAACACTCACACTCATAAGATAATAAAAAATATTTTTTAAAAATGAAGAACAAATTTTGTGGTGGTAGTGGCAACAAGTCTAAAAAAAATGTTCCTTGGAAGATTGATGAAAGACTTTTAGTTTCCTCCCAGAACACGGACGATTCCACAAAATATCTAAAAAGGGGAAATATAAAGTAAACTAGTTTTCAACAGCTACTGAAACTTTCTAAAACATGTGGTAATGTAATGAATATTGTTCTCGGGGGCTTTTTAAAATTAAAGACAATTACTAGGGAACAGATTTGAGTTCGTGAAAAGTGACAAAGGGAAGGATGACAAAGAGATTTGTGGTGGTCATTAAGCACATTTACTGGCAGGAAGAGGACAAACAGATGCAAGGTTCCTAAAGCAAAACCGCAAGCCATAGGTGCTGCATCCGAAACAAAGACACCCAGAAAGCTGACACCAGAGATTCCCTAAGGTGTGACAGTCAGTGCAAAGAAAAGGAATCGAAGAACCTGATTTTATTCTCAGGCTAGGTGGAATTTATACCCCAAAGCCAACGCAGCATGTGGTTTAACGTCATGCTTCATTACAAAATAGATTTTCTGGTGAATTGTTATCAGGTGATTTTTTTATCACCCTCTTTTTATTTTATAGTGATAGACACATGTAGAATTACTAAGGGGGATATATTTAAAAACATATATCACCACTGTACATCCATATGGAGGAATAAATATGTCAGGGACAATGTTGGTTCATTTCCAGAAATTCGTGACATTCAAAGATGGTTCATTTGAATCCTTAGTCAGCTCATAGTCATGAGTGCTATATTTTTGTCCGTGTGTGAGCTTCTGTGTTATCAAGAGCACTGGCAACACAGCATTTCCTAGGAGTCCTCTGTTGCCAACTCCAGAATTTTCTTCTAAGCCCCGGCTCTGGTATAAACTATAAAACAGGTGGCACAAATAGGTAAGTTCAGTGATGTCTAACAAAAAGTTTTATCTGTAGAAATGGGCTCATGAATGAAAAAGTACCAGCTCTGGACCCCTAAGACCAAGTTCTCAGCACAAAGGAGATTTACTTGCCCCAGAAGGACAGAGGGCAGGAAATAAGAGACTAAGATAGGAGGTAGAGGAAGAGGGAGAAGGGGTATTTGTTCCAGAAGAACAAAGGACTGCCTCTGGATAGAGGGGAGACAGAAATGACCCATAGGAAAATGGCAGTTTATAAAGGTGAAGGGGTAAACCCTGTGTTAGGATGGGGTGTTTAATTTTAATTGGGCATGTTAATTGGGTGAGCCAAATGGGAGCCTCTTAATTCTTAGACTTCAATGCTTTGGTAGCTGGACCTTGGTAGTCAGCCTCAGGAGGGGCCAAAGAAGGGACTAGACCTTGGAGGCTAGCTTTGGGAAGGTAATCTAACAGTTTTTAGCAAGGCAGAGGGAATGGGGAGAAGGGCAAGGCCTGCCAGAGCCGTATTCTTGCTCCAGTGGGCTAGTGTTCCTTCAGCTCAGGGGCTCAGGTGCAGGGGGCCTCTGCTCTTGCCAAGCCTTCCGTGGAGAGACTGTTGAGCTGTCAAGAGCCAGGTTGAAGGGCGTAGTCGTTCTTCCTGTGGGGTGATCCAAGAGAATTCTCTGCCTCCCTCCTCTGATCTCCTGCTGAGTGCCCTGCTGGTAAGCAAAACTGAATGCCAAAATGTAATGGAGCCCATTTATCATTGCAGCCCTCCCAGAATCTCCCGGCTCTGAAAATGGATGGCAGAGACAGAACCCGTGAAACTTTTCCTATCTGCTCTCCCTGCGCTTTTTACATTTTACACACTGCTCTTCTTACAGCATCCCATTGTGTTCTCATGTATTTGTCAATTTAGGTGTTTGTTTTTTTTTTTTTTCCTCTTCACGCCTCTCACTAATCTGCATCCCAAGGATGAGACAATGGACGCAGAAAGCTTGGGGCAGTGTGGTGGTTTGGTTTCCGTTGCCCACGCTCCCACCGGCAGATTTTTCATTTAGTAATTCTAGAGTAAAACTCAGACACTGGGGTGTGATGAAGTCACTTTACCGGTGACACCAAGGTTAGAAAACATCAGGAACTGCAGAAGCAAGTACTGTGAGGATGGCCGAATGTGCACCCCAAACACACCTCTTTGTGTGAAAGGTACTCGGCAAATGGCAGATAGAAGAGGACCTAACTTCTCCTCTTCATATGAAAACTTGAGTTAACAAAACAGACACATACCAAAAGTTAAAAAACAAACAAACAAACAAACAAAAACTTTTTGAAACACAGCATCCCTCGATCAGGAAAAAAGAAACAGTTCTTGATGTAGCATCATAAACAAGAAACTTTTTTTAAAAGTAATTCTTATTTATACTCCTTACACAATCCAGTTCTTCGCCCACAATTGCTTCTCTGTTTTGATGGACCATCAAAGCATTTAAAACTGTCCATGTACATAGAGCATCTACTAGGGCATGGGAAACCTATGAGGGGCCACACCCCAAAGAAAATTGACTTTCCCTATCCCCAGCAGCCATCAACTGCCAGTGACTTCTAGGAGGGTCTTCCGATCCCCTTCCTCATCCATGCTGGACTGTCGCTCTTGTGCAGATGTGTGCAGGCAGCCACAGCTGCTGAGAATTAGTGAAGGCATTGGCTCTGTTATGTCCAGAGGCGCTGTTTTGCAGTGGCCCTCCCTGACTTATGGCTGTTACAGTCTTTCTAGCCTTCCTCAGTGATGGTCCCCGAGCTTTTTCCTTACTCTCTGCCCTTTGACTGGTTACGAGCCTCTGTGTCAGCCACTCTACCACAAACGGAAGCTTCTCTGAGGAGGGGTGAGAACGGTGCTAAGCTACGGCTATATGGATGGGTATTTAGAAGACAGCTTGTGGCTGATTGTCCTCAGTGGGCTATCAAGAAAGAGAAAGAAGCAGGTAAGAAATTGGGACTGGAAGCAGGGGCTGGTGGGAGGGATTGGAGGACGGTGGGGCTGATGGAGGAGATTGAAATACCCTGTGTACATGCGTGAAACTATGCTCATGAACTTTGCCTGTGGATAGTGGGCCAGTCTACCTCACTGTAGGGCTCAGGAGTAGGAAGTATCTACGGCTTCCTAGCCAGGCAGAGGCCTCAACACTCACATCAGTGACTAAAGCTGGCCTTGTCTTGGTAGACTCGGAATTCAGTGTGGATGGAGCATCCCTTCTTCCTGCACTCTTTCTGTCCTCTTCTTTACTTTCTCCTCTTTCCTTTCCTCAAGATCAGTGTTCTCAGCTTGCCGTACCATTCCACGGGGCACACCATCATCGCTGGACCACACAGGACCTTCCCTACTTTGATTTCTCGTTTGTCGAGAGCTTCAGATCTCAACCTAAATACCTCATTCCATATAGGAACCCACAATGACCTGTCCCTTTTGTACCTTGCAGTGGAAATTTTAAAGCTAGAGTGTGTTAAATGCCTTTTATAGCGGCAGTAGAGTCTTAGCATCCACAGGCAATGGACAGTTGCTATGAGCCTCGGCAAACAGAAAATTTATTTAAGGCCATTCTGAAAACTTTTTAAATTGAATCACTTTTACTTTGGTTCTTTCTCGGCCGCAGAGGAAGGCCCAGCACATCTGCTGGTGAGTCCTGTATTTGAAATAACTCCTGTTTGTGGGTTTGGTTATGATGCAGTAGCTACTTTCCTAACTAGACACAAGACAGAAATTCTTGTTTCAAACATGTAAGGTTTATTCAGACTTCAAGCGGCATGCACCATGCTGGGGGTACTTGGGATGTTTTCAGCCTGCCTCTTACCAAGCTCTGGTCTTCATCTAGACAGTCATGTCAGAAGCATAGATTGGCAGAGCTACTCCTTGGGCACTGTTGGTCAGGTCCAAGAGCTGTGGCCTTGTGTTTCCTCGTAAATTTTTAAAGATGAAGTTGAATGTTGCTTCTCAGAATCACAGAAGGGTAGTTCTGTGTTTATATTTGAAACTGCTTGTGGACCCTGCCTCAGCCTATCCATGCCTAGCATCCAGGCTCTGAATAAAATCCCCTTAAAGAAAGCCACATCTGGGGTGGGCAATGCAGCACAGATATCAGAGTATTTAGCTAGTGTGCACTAAGCCCTGGATTCCATGGCCAACACTGCATAAATAGAGTAGAGTGGCACACACTTATAATCTCAGCTTTGAGGACATGGAGGAAGAAGGATCAGAAGTTTAAAATCATTGCCGTCGACTACATGGGGAACCTGAGGGGGGGGGGGTGGTCAATGAAGCTGTATGTAGTCCCAGTCTGTGTTTCTTTCCTTCCATCAACATCCCTGCACAGATGTGGTCCTTGGGGACACTTATGCTGTGCATGCAGTCTTCAGTTTCAGAGTGGAGAGACAAGTGGATCAGATTGCTGGATCTCAAGCAGAAACACACCATAACATACAGAAAGCAACCTGTCAGGGTCCAAGAGGAACCATGGTTGTGTTTTTATGCTCTCCCATATTTCTGGAGGACTAGTATTATGCCGCTGTACCTTGTTTCTTTTCATATCTTTTCAGCCTGGTCCTTAGATACCAAAGTTACTTTATTCAAATTATAGCACATTCTGAATTAGTGTTTACATTTCATAGCCTTATTTACTCACTGACAACCTGATTCTGATTAATGGTCAAGAAAAGAAAGCACTATTTACCAATTCTTATCTCTTAAGAAAAGCTTTATTTACGTTGCAAAGAGATTGACCTTTGGCTTTTATCGCAAAGGGGAGGAAAACATAATAGTGTTCTTTGTTTTATTTTTTCTCCCCTCCATTTATTGGTGCTAGAGATTTAAGCCAGATCCTCACACATGACAGGAAAATCCTCCCCCAATGATCCATAGCTCCAGTCCCAACAAAAATATTCTTTAGAATGACCCCTATCTACTCTACTACCCAAATTATGACATGCTGGGGATGATGACGTCCATTCTACCTTCTTGTCCAGTTTCTTGTAGGGTAGCACTGCCGTTCATCTGGGGAAGGTAGACAGACATCCATCTTCTCCATCAGAGTCACTCAAGTTGTCCATAGAGCATGACTTAGGGGATGCTCTTACTTTGCCTATTTGGATAGAGTTGTTGCCAGCCATCAAGAATTTTCTAGTGTATAGAATAAAGTGCACAGCCGAGAAGAAGTGTGTGGTTTGTTTGAGCACCTCCTTTTATCCTCAGACCTGCAAGGCCAGGCCTCTGCAGACAGTGTCTCATTCTCAGGCTGCAGCCATTTCTAGCCTAACAACTAACTGTGTAAACAAAACAAAACAAAACAAAAAACAAAACAAACAAACAAACAAACAAACCAAAGAGCTCAGAGAGCAGATGCTTGATAGAGTGGACAGGATTCACAGCAGCACCCTCAACCACCTTTTCTCAGTCCCTGGCAAATGGAAAAATCATATTCCGTTCCACGAGATTTGTCAATCAGTTCTATTTGCAGAACTTTATTTTGGTTCTATTTGGCTTTATTTGGCCAAGACAGCATGACATCTTAAAACAAAATCCCTACAAAGTAAGTCAATAGCAATGGGAAACTAAATACATCGATAAGTGAGAATACATTTTCGGTGCTTTCTCCAACATATGCTTCAATTAGACTTGCATATTTGAAAGTGATTAGAGATTATTAGACACAAATATCCTGGTATTAGTACTATATTAATGTTGGGGGAAATAGAGTTTCTGAAATTACTATGTTAAAATGGTTTGGGCAAACATTTGAACAACCTACCTTTGATGAACCATTCTTAATTTTACAAGATTTTGAGTGATGCTTGTGACATTCATCTAACTTTCAGGATTCTGATTTTGTGTGTGTGGCACATTTGTAGATGTGCACATATGCTCTGGTTTTGTTGCTGTGGCTATGATAAAATGCGCTGATGAAAAAGCAACTTAGGAAAGATGAGTTTACTGTCTAGCTTACAATTCTAGATTATAGTCCAGGTTATAGTTCAAGAAAGCAGGGGAGCCAAGGTGGTAGGAACACAAAGTGGTGAGTCACATCTCATCCACAGTAAGAAGCAAAGAAAAACCCATGCATGCATGGCCCTTTGCTTGCTTGCTTGTGCTCAGCTGGACTTCTCTACTCCTAGTTCAGAACTCCCCGAACTAAAACATATATTCAGCACAAAGGTGGGAAGGCTCTGTGTAGGCACCAGCTGGACGTCTCCATGTTCAATGAATCATGTAGATGTCTTTGGCAATGTGGTGGCCCTGTTGTCAGTTTGGGGAGAGCTATTGGTGAAATTATTAAGGTCACTCCATGTAATTAAAAGGGAGATTTATTTAGTGGGTAACTTACAAATGAAGGGATAGGTAGGTGGCGGGTTCTGGAAAAGATGCAGCACAGTCCGGCGGCGGCAGTGTTCTCTGGAGAACTCTCCTCGGCCCACCTCTAGCATCCGGGCTCCCAGCAGCAAGAGAGCACAGCGCGTCCGGATCTCAGGTCTTCAGGGACCTCCCTTGGCCCCACCTTGTAGGCGTGATAGTTACCGAAGGCCTCAATGGGGGTTGGAACTTCCAGACCAAAGCTGGAATGGCTACCCACTACAGAGAGCAACCTATAGTGGCAGCCAGGGTTGTTTGGGGGTTCCTTCCCACAAGACTCCATTGTTCAACAACTCAATTAGATGTAACCCAATGCTAGTACTGGAAGCTTCAGTTGGTGGCAAGAGATGGCCAGTTAGAGCTCTGTCTCCCCCATCATATGTGTATATATTTTAGGAAGCTTCTACTGCATTGTTTCTATACTACCCCTCAAATGGCCCTTAATTTTAGCTGTCTCTCCCATATTCCCTCCCTCGTCTCTCTCTTCTCTCCCTCTTTCTGCTTGATCTTCCCTTTTTCCAGTCCCCCACCCATCTATCCATAACTATCTTTTCTATCTCCATTTCCTAGGGAGATACATTGGTCACCTCCTACTCACGTACTCTGTCCCTATCCTCTATAGTTCTGCAGATTTTAGCTTGGTTATCACTGACTTAACTGCCAATATCCACATATAAGCAAACATATACATTTCCTCTGCCCCTGGTGAAAATGTGTGGTAAGCAATAGCTTAGAGATGGGAAAGCTCAGAGGTTCTCAGTCTTTTATTTCAGGTTAGGTCAAGTAGGAAGAACTTTTAATAGAATAAGGAAGTTATAATATCATTCCATTCTTTTAATTTTAATAGTAATAAATAACAATAATTATCATTATTAGTATTTTCAAACCACTGAGTCTAATTAGTACTGCCTACCCCTGCATGGGTATAGAGCCATTCACTGAGGTCTGTGACCATGCTCCCAAAGAAAATGACTCTCTCTCCCTCAGGAACCATCAAATGCCAATAGCTCCTTAACCAAAGATTGGGACTTTGGTAGCTCCTCACCCATTCATGCTGAAAATTCCAATGGGCTTGATCTTTTGCAGGTAACCACAGCTGCTCTAAATTCATGTCAGGTGTCCAGAAAACAGCATTTAATAAATAGTATCCCTCTTCATCCTCCAGCTCTTATATTCTTTCTGCCCTGTCTTCCTTGGTATTATTACCCGAACCTTACTGGGGAAGAGAGAGAGGCTTGATATAGGCATTCCATCCATGGCTGAGCACTTATAGTGGCCTATTCTCAGCACTCTGAACAGCTATGAAGAGAACAGTTTTCTTCATTAACCACTACCAACTGTAATATGCTTCTCTCGCCAAGGCTGAAAACAACATAACTATTTATCAGGCAGTTTGACAACATAACTATTTAGCAAATTAATAACAATGTATTTCCTCCTAGTGCCCATGACCTCCATAACTATGTTTTTTGACCATGTTTACATCACCAGGCATGAATTTGAACTGGCCTCAAACCCAAGGAGAGAGCAGTTTGTTAAACTACACAAGCAGCCTTGCCACTGGTGGTCACATCTAGTTTAGAAGGTGGTCCGTATTAAAGCACGCAGGATGGAGCTCTAGGTAAGACCACTGATGTCTTTTCTCCTCTAGTAGACTGCATAGCAACACCTTCCAGAATAATGGAAGCTAGCCCACAGGACAGTTTCCCTAAAGATTGATTTTCCTGTAGCTTGTACCTCAAGTGTATCGTTTCTTCAGAAACAGAATTTTACTGTCTAGTTATTCTTGATAATCAGGAGCAACGGTAACAGCTTGTAGGGTGTTGAGTACTTCTGGGATCTCCTGGAACAATAACTTGTAAGGAGATATCCCGTGCCTAGCACTAAGATTTGCATTTAATAACCCATGCTTTCTGAGATTGGCATTGTCCATCTGTAACACAAATCTTAAAGGGTTTTATTAATGAAAAACACCAAAGCCAGATAGTGGGGTGAATGCTGAAAGATCCAAGGAACAGAACAAGCCACAGCCAATATCACCTTGACAATTCCTCAGCTGATCTTGTTTCCTCAAACTGGAAGCCTCTGAGTCCTCATCCAAATGGATCTCAGCTGAACTGCTGCTAAAAGCCTAAAAGCTTAACAAACTTAGTTCCTGGTCCTCACGCCTTATATACCTTTCTGCTTCCTGCCATCACTTCCTGAGATTAAAGGTGTGTGTCACCATGCCTGGCGGTTTCCAGTGTGGCCTTGAACTCACAGAGATCCGGATGGATCTCTGCCTCCCAAATGATAGGATTAAAGGTGTGTGTGCCACCATTTTCTGACCACTATGTCTGTCTAGTGGCTGTTCTGTTCTCTGACCACAGAAAAGTTTATTAGGGTGCACAATATATTGTGGGACACAATATCACCACATCCATCCATAGGGGATATCTCTGTTCAAACTCCTTTTTATTACACTTACATTTTTAATTAGCTGACAAACATGAGGCTTCCTCATGTATCCTCAGTTCTGGGTAACCTCTCTCTTCCCTCCTCTTCACTCCTATCCCCCCGACTCCATCCCCAATTTTTCTCTATCACACATGTTTTATTACTAAACAATATGGGAAACTACGATCTTAAAAACTCAAGTAAAAACTATAATCAGAGGAAACAGTACAGCCTATGTGATATAAAGCAACTTTTATTTTTAAGAACAATTGGAAAATTGCAGAATTATTACAAAGTGAAGTAGAGAGAAATATGGTCTCTACGGAGATCTAATCTTTCTTCCTTTCTTTTCTTCTTCTTTTTTTTTTTTTTTTTTTTTTGAGACAGGGTTTCTCTGTGTAGTTTTGGTGCCTGTCTTGGAACTCACTCTGTAGACCAGGGTGGCCTCGAACTCACAGAAATCCACCTGGCTCTGCCTCCCGAGTGCTGGGATTAAAGGCATGTGCCACCACCATCTGGCAAGATTCAATCTTTCTATCTGGTCCCTATACCTGTGCATCTGTTTACTTAATTAATAACTTCCAAAAATGGACAAATATTCTATAAGAAAACATTGGAGACCTTATGCATATCATTAAAGCTTCAATATATTTATTAATGTGTTTTTATTTGAATAAACCCATACTTTGTGATTGTATTCAAAACCCAACACTGTTACTGCCATTTGTTCCAGTGCTACGTTGGCAGGTGGAAGTTCACTAAAGCCGCGTCTCATCTTTGTTTTGTTTGCCTTCATCAGTTTTTGAACAACCCTTTCTGTCCAAGTATCGCTTCCAGCTCCTGCCATGGAGCACCCTGACAAGATCAACTTAAGGCAGCAAGAGTTTATTGCACCTCACAGTTTAAGGGACAGCCAATCATGACAGAAAGTCAAGATAGCAGGAGCCTGGAGCAGCTGTCTCACTACACAAGCCACAACCAAGGAACGAAACTGTGAATGCTTCCCAGTGTTCTGTTCACTTTTTTCATTTTATACAGCCCGGGATCCCTTGCGGGGGGTGGGGAATAGTTCCACCTACAGGTTTCCGCACGTCAATTAGCTCTATCAAGCCAATCCTCACTGGCATGCTCAGAGTCCCATATCCCAGGGCATTCTAGATTCTGTCGAGTTGACAATCAACACTAACCATTGTACCACCATATGGTTCAAGGTGTTCCAGGTCATCTTAGACTTCACTTGTGCCAGCCTGGTAACCAGCCATTCCCAAAGGAACTTTGGTTTCTCTTAATAGAGAATACAATTTGGAAGCAAATCATAGGTGCTAGGCATGCTTACAGTGCTGTGGTAACATTATTCCTGGGCTTTCCTGGTGCATGATCTAGGGAGCATCTACTTGTACACATGCAGACACACACACACACACTCTCTAAATAAATAAATAAATAAATAAATAAATAAATAAATAGATAGATAAATAAATGTAATGAAATTTAAATTTATAATTTTCATGAGCTCTGATGATTTATTTACTTATTTATTGTATTCATCCCTTGAGTAGAAAAAACTTTCATCTTCACTGCCAAATTGTTAAAGAAAGGGAGGGAATAGAATAAGAAAAGGAAGCAGATTCTACACCTTTACATCCCTGTTTGAAAGTAGACCTTGCATCTTTTATATGTTTATGCTAGAATTAGGTGACCACTGGCTTCTGCCTAAGAGAAATAATGTGGGAAGGGACAGAGGTTGGTAAATGGCTTCTATCCTTCCTTGATTGCTATGGGCTCTGTAGCCACTGGTCAGGGTGAGGAAAGAATGGTGTTGGGAGCAGGAAAATGCATTTCTTTGTCTGGCCATGCAGCTCCATATTGGCCATATCTGGCAAAGTGTTAGGTCTTCCCATGGATATATTTGAGCGTGTTTAGAAAAATACACAAGTGTTCCCTCCAATGGAAACAACTGATGTTGGCAGCATTCTTTCTTCCTGTCACTCCCAAAACCCATCTACTTGTCTAGCATCCCATTCTTAACAGTTTTCATGTTGGAGTTTTCCCATATTTTTGTAGAATTCTCTTGAGAAAATATTCAAATGCTTCCATGGTTGTAGACTTTAATGTTCCTATTTGGGAACAAGTACTGGTCCCCAGAGGCACCTCTTGAACTGAAATGTTCTGGGAAAAGAGATCCATGGAGATCTACAAAGTGGGATTCTTTTTTTTTTAACTCCCTGTGTACCATGTGTGTGAATTAGACACCTATCCTTTGCATCTCCCAATGCAGAGAACACATTTCAACACTCCCTGGCTGTTCCCATAGAACAGTCTCTTTATTAGAGCTGAGGTCTTAAAAAGTAGTTCCCATAGCTGAAGAGATGGCTCATCTATTAAGCTCTTGTGGAGGACTTGGGTTCTGTCCTAGCACACACCTAACAGCTCACAAACAACTGTAACTCCAGTTATAGGGAATCTAACACCATCTGAAAACACCAGGTATACAAACATTCATGCAGGTAAAACAGTTACACACATAAAATTTAGAAATAAATAAATCATTTTTTTTTTTTTTTTTTTTTTTGGTTTTTCGAGACAGGGTTTCTCTGTGTAGCTTTGCGCCTCTCCTGGAACTCACTTGATAGCCCAGGCTGGCCTCGAACTCACAGAGATCCGCCTGGCTCTGCCTCCCGAGTGCTGGGATTAAAGGCGTGCGCCACCACCGCCCGGCCAAATAAATCATTTTTAAGTAGCTATTGACAAAGTAGTATATACCCACAGATTTCTGTCCTTTCCATAGTGGATTCCTTTTATATCCTCAATCTACTGGATGGTCCAAGAATTCTTATAATTTCTTTTTTATAAGTTTGACTGATGAATATCTGCCTCAAACTCTCTTTGATATCAGACATCTTTCTTATGGCCAATGAAATTTAAGTGGAAGCAGAGTTATTCCTGTGTCCATATAATGCTGTAAGTGCTGATAAATTAAGTACTGAATACAGAAGATAGAAATAAATCAAGTTTTGTTCTTTTAAACCTTGAATTAGAGCCAGAAAGACAGTAGCTGAATAAGTTGAGACACGTACATTATGGTGCTCACATTATAGAGACAGATGAAGCACAGAAAAATAAACTAGTGTAATGAACAGAGCTAACAGGGGCGGGTAGGTGCGGGTTTAATTAGGACAGTGAAGAGAGAATTATTTGGCAGACATACTGGGCAGGATTGTAAAGGAAATGATAGGGCTAGCCATGAGCAGCTGAGACAGGGTTCCAGGAAGAGTTGAAAGCTACTATGAGATGATTCGGGCAAAACAAAGCTGGACATGATCAACGAAAAAGCAAGAGGCTGCTGTAGTTTGGAATAGGAAGCTGATTTAAATGGCAGTTAGGAGGTCAGAACACACGGGGTCTCTGATGACGTGGCACAGGCTTCTGTTTGATTCTGTCCATGAAGGAATCCAGGGGCTACTGGATGGTTAATTTGGGATAGAAGAGAAGGTTCTGTGGCTGCTGGCGACATTGGTGGAACTGAGAGAGAATCCCAAACCTGACCTGAGTTTTTCACAATGGGTACCACCTTGCTGCCTTACTTCCACTGCAAATGTCCCAGGGTTCATAGAGGCACCTAATACCAGAACCCATGTATCACTCACTTGATCAGCCTATTACATGTACAGACTTGTTATAAACTGAAATTTACCAAGGCTTTTACAGACAGCCCATCCTCTGGAGGTATCTCCCCCCGCTTAACTTGACCTTCAAGATATCCCACTGTAGTGTTCCTAAGTTCCCTTTCTGGCCCGCTTTACTGCATTCTACACAGTAGTGGTTCCCTTCAAAGCCTAAACCATCGTGCACAGCCAATGTCCTCCGTTTCACACCTGCTGTGATTGTTCCTATATAAAACACGCACACACATACACACTCATATATACACACATACACACATATACACACATACATACACATCTATGCATACATAACATACACACACATATAACACACATACACACACACAACACACACATACACAAACAACACATGTACACACATACACATAGAACACACTCACACAACACACATATACATACACACACACACACACACACACACACACACACACACACACGCACGCACGCATGCACGCATGCACACGCACGGTTTATACATATCTTTGAAACTTCTTTTCACATCAGGTCATAAATGCCCTCAGAGAAAAAATCCTTGGTATAATTAGACTAGTCATGAAGGGAAAGTGAATACCAACCCAGCTGCAGGTGGAAACAACATTATTTTTATTTTTTTACTTTTCATATTATAAGAGCATGATACAGCATAGTTTCTGCTTGACACCTAGTATGTGGTGAATTTAAGATCTTAGCTAGCTGAAGAAAAGAAGGCAGCCGATAGCATATAGGCTTGGTGGATAGCCAAAGAGTCATTCAAGTAGGTATATTTCTAAATAAGTACTTCCAAAAGTTAGTTTATCCAGTCAAACTAACTTTCCATTTTTTTTCCATGTGCACTTATTTGGAATTGACATTGAGTATGCAAAAAGGGCTCTAGGAAGAGATTGTCCTTAAGGTAAGTTTACAAGAGTGATTAGACTTCCAATTGGTGTAGGGTAATTGGAGAGGGGGCGAGGAGAGGAGAGAGGAGAGGTGGGGAGACAGAGAGACAGAGACGGAGACTACATATGGACATCACACATTAATTCCAAGACATCTGAAAAGCATGTGTATGTCCTGAAAAAATGTCAGAGAGAAATAGTGGCTTGAGATAAATAGGATAATGGCATGGTCCAGGGTTGGGGGATAGATGTTCAGGAATAGATAGAGGCTGAGTATAAAGCCAACAAGGCTCTGCTAAGGAGTTTGCTAATGCCGCTCTTAATGCAGCCCCAGGAAGGGTTTGAGCAGGGGATAACACAGTTGAATGTGAATTTTGGATATACAGGGCTGTGCTATATATGTACAAAACAATGGAAAGGAACTCATTAAACTGACATTTTACAGCTGAGTATTCTAAATCCATGTTTTTCATAGTGCATACGGCAGCAGAACAACTTTCTCCAGACAGAAATCATGCTTTCCTCCTTACCTTAAATCTCTTGAGCACATAAAATAATAGTTCACAATTGTTGGACCATATGATTTCCCACTGCAGTCATAAAAAATGGGTAACAAAAGATGCAAGAGAAGAGGCAATAAAAGAGAAAAACTTGTCTTGGCAATTAGATTTTGTTTATAATAACTTGGTTCCTGTACTTGGTAAGGGCCATCTGTCTGGGATAATCACTCAATTTAACTAAGTGAACGCACAGTCTTGAAGGATATAGATCAAATAAACTACAGGAAGTAGCTCCTAAGGAGATCATATTTCTTAGCAATGTGGGCTGTTTACATGTGTGCAGTGTTGAATCATTGCATAATTGTCACGGGGCAAATTTTATGTAATTAATATCTGGGTAGAGCTGAGAGAAGTTCAACTCAGGAAAACAACAAAAAAAACATTAAGAAAAATACGAGAATAAAGAGAGATACAAAATGTCAGTATGAGGAACATGTGCATAAAATAAATGTATGCCACACCTTCAATGATACACCCCTGTGTGCTGGAGGACACAGAGATGTTTGAAGCACATTCAATATCTTGGGAGAAAATAAAGACAAATTTGAGATGCAATATAGTCCCGTGGAGAAATGGAAATAATGCACAAAAGAGAGATGGAAAAGGACTTCACCAAAAAGGTGAGACGTGACTGCATCTCAAAGAATAAACAGCAGGCTATTAACTAGAAAAGAATAAACACCAGGTTACTAACTAACAACAAAAGAAAGACCGTCCAGGCAGAGGGAATAATGTCAACAGAGACACAAAGGAAGGAAAAGACTTAGCATTCATAAAAAGACTGATGAGTGTTGAAGGCTGGAGCTGAGGACATGCAGCTGTGAGAACTCATCAGAGGGACTGAAGTCACATTGTAAAGTACTGTGCACTGCATAAAGTCATTTGGATCTGTGATTTAGGTCCAATGTCTTTCTTCATCCTCAGACTGCTATAAAAAAACACAGACATGACACATACTTCTAAAGTATAATTTTACTTACTGCTAAAGCATTTTTGAAGGAGATGGAAAGATGGCTTAACACTTGAGTGCTTGCTACTCATTTAAAGGACTTGAGTGCGGGTCCCAACATCCTTGCTGGCCACCTCACAGCTATCTGTAGCTCGAGGTCTGTGGGATCCAAGCCCCTTTCTGACCTCTACAGGAACCCTCACACATGTACACACACCACACACTCACATAAACAAATACACACGTGCACAACGCATGCACATAGATAAAAATAAAATCAATCTTTAAAATCATTATTTAAGATGATGATTTTTCCTCCTTGGGAAAAGAAGAGGGACTAGGTTGACTATTCAGATAACTCCTTAAAATGAACCATTGTGCCTAAGACGTATTATCCTGGAAGTGTTAGGCTGCCTTTACAATCCTAATCATATCAGAACCAGATAGATAATCTCCTCTCCTACAGGAGAATTCTCAAAAATGAGTGGGAAAGTGATACTATGTCCTTCCATGTAGTCAAGGGATTTTCAAACTTTCAGAGAAAGTTCCTATCATTCAGTTTGTGGAAAATGCTAAAACGGAAGTTGAACAAAGTATACAGGTATGTTAATACATTTAGGCTAGGGTCTCTACCCAGGTGAGTATTTGATTGGCAATTTGCATGCTTGCAACATTTTTTTTTTTGTCCTGGTCAGCAATGACCTCATCAACCTAACACCCTGAAGTCTGTTGCTTCTCACCTTCAAATTCAAAGGATTTTACAGCCTCCTTGAGTCTTAAAGCATAAATGAGATGCTCTTAGCATCTCACCAGATAGTGGTGCTTTTCACATGACAATGCACCAAACGGTGGCCAATGATTATATTCGCATGTGTCCAGGCATCATTGCAGGTCTACGAACTTCAATTGACTAAGAATGCATTCATACTTTTTCATAGCTTAGCCAAATGTAGTTAAGACATTCAGAGACCTGATGCCCTTTATCTGTATGACCTATGCCCATTATCTTTCCTGTTACCTCAGAAGGTAGTAAAAGTAGCATGCCACTATGCCTCAAGACTCAATGAGACTCCACTGAACAAGGAAGAGCAGAAATTTGTTAGTGTTCCCTGCCCCAAATGAATGCTAAACATCAAATATAATTTTCCTAATAGACATCAATGAGCCTTGAACTTGGGCTCCAGATAATTAAGCCATTCCAAAGTGACTATTGGAGGACAGCATCTAGACAAACCTGAGTCTCTGACAATATCTTACACAGGATGGGAGATGAGTTAGCACCTTAAGACCTTGGCTAATTAGCAATGCCTCTGGATTCCACATAGCATAGTTTTCTAAATACTTTCCCCAAAGTGTTGGGCTTTACAGTTCTAGGACTCAGAGCAAGCTGCTGTTTGGCCAATCCAGAACTTCCATTCTGAGCTCTTTCTCCAATCTGTGGATATTGAGAAATCATTGTATTTAAAATTCTTTTGATTCCTATGGAGATGGAGGTGGAATCTCCGTATGAAACAGCTCCAGGGGCATGGGAAATGCAACAAGATTTCATTTAGTTTCATTTTGTTCCTTTTTTTTTTATTAAGGATTTTTGGTTGGTTTTATTTTTTTTATTTTATTTTATTTATTTATTTTTTTGAGTCAAGCTTTCTTGTAGCCCAGACTGACCTGGAACTCCCTATGTAGCTGAGAATAGCTTTCTACCTCCCAAATGCTAGGATTACAGGAGCATGCCATCATACTTGACTTTGGGAGCTTCTACATTTGTAAAGGGCATAGGTTCTTTTTGCCAATATTCAGTGTGGAATACTGGTGAGCATTCTAACTGATGCTACTATTGCTAGGTTTAGTTATAATCCAGTACCAGTAACTACCAACCCCTTCCTCCATTTTACTCCTCAAAACTAATAATCATGTAGCAGAAGGAGGGATAGGCTTGCATATCTGAGCCTATACAAACCTTATCCATTTGTCTCTTACGTGGAAGACAGCTAAGAAGTGTCATGGAAGGTCGCTACAATTTTTACTTTTTTCATCAAATGCTTTTAGAGAAATATTTTTTAAAAATCACTTGAGCTCCTGTTATCAACACCTTGACCTATGCTGGCACTGGCACACAAGATGTCATGGAGTATCTCAGGTTGAATATATTCTAGCAAGTTCTGGAACAGTTTTGGTGACATTTACAACTTTATATCTGTAAAGGAAAAAAATGAATCTAATCTTAATTTTCTACCTTTCACCATTCACAAAATGTAATTTAAGGTGGACTATACACTTAAATGTGAAAAAGAAAAATGCTAAAATATCTAGAAAAACACACGAACTCTTTTATTGCATTAATAGAGGTAAAATGCTTAAAATCAGACCAAAAATAATCAAACAAAAACACAAGCAGGTGCAATACTGTAGGTAGCACTAAATGCTGATTAAATCAGAAAGCAGTTTCCCACTACCAAATTGTTAGGTAAGACAGAAAAAGGAAAAAGCAAATTGTAAGAGACTGTATATTCAAAGCATCTCATTCCTTTTGACACAGTGTGCTTCTTAGGAGTGACTTTTTAATTATAAAGAAATTGAGCACATGAGGAGGCAAGAAAATCAGTTTAGAGGGACTGGGAACCTGCTTTCTGATTTAATTCATTCAAAAAGGGAGTGATAAATTCCTCCAGATTTCTGAATTCTTTTGGATGAATTATATTTTTCCGTGTATGTAAGTGAACTGCCATCATGAGTGTGAATACAATTGAAACTAACACTGCCTGTGGATTAAGGAATCACATGGTTATGATCCGAGCCCTTGGTACTTGGGGGATGGAAGCAGGAGGATTCAGGGTTCAAAGTCAGCTATCACCACAGAGTCAGGGTAAGGCCAGCCTGACATCCCACTTTGCCTCAATAAGAAAATTTTCCAGAGTCTTGTGGTGGAGAGAAGTCACTGATGTTATTTTTCATAAATTTCAGGCTACAGATGAGTAATTACTTTCCACCAAACAAACCATTTATCCACAGAAATAAATTAGTGACAGTGAATTTGAGGTTTCATAAGCGAATATGATCATGACCACGTTGCTGACTTGTTATGTCCACCTGACACAGGCTCAAAGTCATTTGAGAAAAGGGAACCTCAATTGCAAAGATGCCCCCATAAAATTGGCATGTAAGCAAGTCTATAGTGAACCATCTTGGTTAACCATTGATGTGGGAGGGGCCAGCTCACTGTGGGCAGCACCCACCATGGGCTGGTGGTCCTGGAGTGTATACAAACGCAAGCTGAAAGAACCATGGGTAGCAAGCCAATAAGTACTGTTCCTCCATGGCCTTTGCTTCAGTTCTAGCCTCCAGGTTCCTGCCTTGTTTGACTTCCTGCCCTGACTACTCTCTGTGATAGACAGGTACCTGAAAGCGTAAGCAAAATAAACCTTCCAACAGTTGCTTTGTATCATTGTGTCTCGTCACATCAATAGAAACTCTGCCTATGACCCAGGGGAAGCCTGTGTTTTCTCTTCATTCTTTCAGCTTATTATTTGTTTGGCTGTCCAGTATAATTTTCCTCCATTCACTAGTCCTCTCATTTTAACAAGTTTGGGATCTACTATGTACTTGTAATCCAACTCCATGGTCCTTCTTCTGCTGATGACCCTAAATGTGCTGGCCCATGACAGACTTCTCAGCACTCTGGAAGGTTAAGGCAGGAGGGTTGCTGTGAGTTGAATCAAGCCTGGGCTACAAAGACAATACCAAGCCTGTTGTCACAGAGCTTTCAGTTCTGGGAGGTTCCTTGTGATGGTATTGTGTTCCCCAAAATATTGTGCACCCTAATAAACTTATCTGGGGTCAGAGAACAGGACAGCCACTAGATACAGAGGCTAGAAAATGGTGGCACTCACACCTTTAATCCTAGCATTCCAGAGGCAGAAATCCCTTTGGATCTCTGGAAACAGCCAGGCATGGTGACTCATGCCTTTAATCCCAGAAAGTGAGCCTTTAATCCCAGGGAGTGATGGCAGAAAGCAGAAAGATATACAAGGCATGAGGACCAGAAACTAGAAGCATTTGGCTGGTTAAGCACTGAGGCTTTTGAAAAGCAGTTCAGCTGAGATTCATTTTGGATGAGGACACAGAGGCTTCCAGTCTGAGGAAACAGGATCAGCTGAGAAATTGGCAAGGTGCGGTGGCTGTGGCTTGTTCTGCTTCTCTGATCTACCAGCATTCACACCAATAACTGGCCTCAGGTTTGATTTTATTAATAAGAACTTTTAAGATTCCTCCTACAGTTCCTTGTCAAGCTTTGATGTACGTTGTTGGTGGCGGGTTAGGCAATGTGACACAGTCATCACCACTCCCATCCGAAGTCTGAGACTCCAACTATCACTGTCACATTTGTTTCTCTGTGTGTGTGTGTGTGTGTGTGTGTGTGTGTGTGTGTGTGAGAGAGAGAGAGAGAGAGAGAGAGAGAGAGAGAGAGAGAGAGAGAGAGAGAGAGAGAGAGATGCAGAGATTCTTTATAAGTTGGCTTTGTTTTCCCATCCTCCTTTAGGAGACCTGCCTGTGTTTCTGATCATTAATTTGGCGACTACCATGAATACTTTATCAGAAAGCATCTTAAACACATGAAATTAAGTAAGCACCATAAGAGACAGGCAAGTAATTCTATTAATAAGACATAGCTGAACTCTAGTTTCTGCTTAGGCAAGGCTCCTATTACTGCAGCAGGTTTTTAATCTTAATTGAAAGAGCCAATGTTTCTCAAGTTATTTACCTTTATTCGGATTATTTTAAGTATCTGGATGTTTTACCTGCGTGTATGTCTGTGTACCACATGCATTCCTCATACCCATGGAAGCCAGAAGAGAGCTTCTCAGCCTCTGGAACTGGAATTATACATGGCTATGAACCATTATGTGGGAGTCAAATCTGGGTTCACTGGAAGAGAAGCTAGAGCTCTTAACTGCTGAATCATCTCTCCAGCTCCATTTTTCAGGTAATTAACTTTGTCATCTTTTGTAGAATAATTCTCATTTCCTTAGAAGATAACTAGAATGGCTAATTAAAATTGCAGACTTGTAATCCATAGCTCAAGAGGAAATGAGGATTACAAATTAAGGTTTGCCTATGACTACCAGAGAATTCAAGGCTAGCCTAAGCAACTCAGTGAGATGCTGTCTCAATACAAAAAGAAAAGGCAGTGGTTGTGGATGTAGCTCAGTGGAGGTGTGCTTACCTAGCATGCAGATGTCCTCAGTTAATCCTCAGTTTGTTAAACAAATCAGTACTAAAAGACCCAATGGCACAACTTATAATCACAAAACAAAGTGTACAAGCCACCATGTTCTTGAAGAGACCAAGAACTACAAACAGTGCTATCTTACCCAGAGACATGCCAGACATTGATTTGTTTCCACAGCCTGAAGCTGTGCTTTAATAGAATTGGACCTTTTTAAAAACAAAATGATACATTATTGATTTGTTTAGTAACTTCTCTGTTCCCTGGTAATAAGAACAGTGCCAGGTGATGTTATACACTGTGTTCATCACTTCTTCATTAAATTATAATGTTTTATTTCCAGGCATGATGGAAAGCAACTGGATTGGCTAATATAATACATATATGTGTGTATATATAATATATATGTGTGTGTGTGTGTGTGTGTGTGTGTGTGTATTTGTTATTGTCCTGAAAATAAAATGAGAGAGCAAATTAGCTTGAAAGATCTCCATTTGTTTTATAGCTTCTTGGTATATATAAAAAAGCTGACTTTCTTAACTCAGTTTTTTTCTGTGCCCTTCCATCTGTTTATAATATTGTTATCTATTCCATCTTCTCCTGGGAAAGTCACACACACACACACACACACACACACACACGTGTGTGTGTATCTTGTGTGTGTGTATATATATATATATCTTGCACATATATATGTATATATTGCATATATGTATATATCTTGTCCAACACAGAATCAGAAACAGAAACTTCTCTCAACGGGGAGAAATCCTAACCTAAGGTGTTTACGTGACTTAGCCTTGTACAGCTTCTTCTTCACCTTCAGAGTCCACTACAAAGAACTAAGAAATCAGGGTAAACCACATTCACCTCAATCAAGAAGAAATAATAATGCTATGATATTTTTCTGTTTGATTTAATTCTTTTTTAATTTCCACTTCAATAGTTCAACCATTTGGTTGTTCAGTTTTAGTTTATGTCTTCCCTGAATAAGGTTTATAAGCATCTTCTCTTTTTCAACATCTATTCTACATTTCTTTTTTTTTTTCATATCATTTACTGCTCTAGAGATGGTGGGACCTGGGAGAATGGAGCCTAAAAATTAGGCAGACTAAAGTCTCATGCAATAGCCAACTTTATTCAGAGCATCAGACACTTTATACCCTGAGGGTTAAGAAGAGTCACCTGAATAAAGTTCTCATGAATTCAAGCTGTATATAATCACAAGGACATGCTGCATGCAGCAAAAACATGTTTTTCCATAGAGGCATATAAACAAATAGTAATATCCAGCTGTGATGAATAATCTAAAGTAAACTCCCTCCTATCTGTTACACCTGGGAGGGACATGGAAGGATTGTCCAAGAACAATTCCATATTTTTGAAGAAACTGGGGTCACAAGACTATGGTTTTCTTGGAGTTCTCTTACAAGCACTCAGAGTTCCCCTTGTACAACTCCATTCTTCAACTATGTTCCAATATCATACTTATTTCTTTTATTGAAAATAGGTTTTTTTTATACATTATATTTTGATTATGGCTTCCTTTCTTCCAAATCTTCCCAGATCCTTCTCCCCTCCCCTCCATACCCTCCACATCCAAATTCACATCCTTTCTGCCTCTCTTTAAAAGACAAACAGGCATCTAAAGAATAATAATAAAATAAAGTAAAATAAAACAGCAACAAAGAAACTAGAATAGGACAAAACAGAAGAAAAAGATCTGGAAAAAAAAACAAAACAAGGAAACACACATAGATGAAGGTACACACAGGAAATCCATAAAAACACAAAATTGGAAGCCATAATATATATGCAGAGGACTTATAAAGGTTAAAAAAATGTCCCTGACAGAATGTTATGAGACAAGGGACTTTCAAAGATGTCATTGAGCTTGTTTTCTTTTGGCCATGTACTACTGGGCATAAAGCATGACTGCTGGGGATATCTTTCTGTATGTTGAAAGTGTTGCTATGATTGATTGATAAATAAAATGCTGATTGGCCAGTAGCCAGGCAGGAAATATAGTGTAGGCGGGATAAGGAGAGAGGAGAATTCTAGGAGGTAGAAGGCTGAGTCAGGAGACGCTGCCAGCTGCCGCCACCATGAGAAGCAAGATGTAAAGTACCAGTAAGCCACAAGCCACATGGCAACTTATAGATTAATAGAAATGGGATAATTTAAGACATAAGAGCTAGATAGCAAGAAGCCTGGGCCATTAGGCCAAACAGTTGAAATAATATAAGCATCTCTGTGTTTATTTGGGTCTGAGTGGCTGTGGGTCTGAGTGGAACTGGAGAAAACTCCAGCTACACATGCTCTTAAAAGTGGTTTGTATACTCAGTGAGACTCCATTGGAGAAAACTAATTTTTCATTTGCAAGTGGTTATCAATGGGAGACAGCTTCTGGGTTAGATATGAGGGCTTGTGTCCAATTCTCCTCTCAGTGCTGGGACCACATGTGGTACAGATCCCGCAGGCCATGTGCATGTTGTCTTAGTCTCTGTGAGTTCTTACCTGCAGTCCTGCTGTGTTTAGAGGACCTTGTTTCCTTCAGACTCCTCACTCATATGGTTTCCTTCTCATTCATACTTTACTCCTATTTTTTCCCTTATCCCTCCAGTCTGTTCACTTTACTTATTAATTGTTAATGCTCTAAGAATCTATACACCATTTTGTCTCCAGTAGTACCACCCTGAGCCTTACTGGGGACATATTTGAAGTGTACAAACATCTTTTACTGCATGTCAACACCAGGATTGTTGTTGAGTCATTATTTGTATTACTAAAGTCAGTCTATCCCCTAGTAATTGTGAGTCACATAAATCCAGGGGTAGTCGACTCATCAAGACTCAAAAAAAAAAAAAAAAAAAACAAACAAACAAGCACACAGAAAATATGAAAAAAAATGAGGACACCATTTGAGTATATACACAAAACACAACAAAGACACACACACACACACACACACACACACACAAATAAGCCACTGGGCATACTAGTATAAAAATGGACAGATGTAATTCAGTAAAGGGCTCAGAAATAAACCCAACACATAGCCAGCTGAGCATAGAAAAGTCCATGTTCTTGCTAATGCTTGTGGGCCTCCAGCATCTGATGACCTTAAGACAGTGGTTCTCAACCATCCCAGTGCTGCAACCTTTTAATACAGTTCCTCATGTTGTGGTGACCTCCAACCATAAAATTGTTTTGTTTGCTACTTCATAACTATCATTTTGACACTGTTATAAATTATAATATAAACATCTGATATACAGAATATCTGATATGTGATCCCATGGAATTATTGATCCTCCTGTCTCCACCTCTCAAATACTGGGATTACAGGCATGTATCACCACATCTGGATTGTCTTAAAAATTACTTTTATTTATTAGTGTGTGTGTCTGTGTGCGTGTGCACGCATGTATGTGGTATATGTATGAAGGCTGACACGTACATGCCACAACACATGTGAAGGCCAGAGGACAACTTTTGGACCATAATTCTCTTCATCCACCATGGGTGCCAGGGATTAAACTCAAGTTGACAAGCTTGCATGCCAAGTGTTTTCATCCACTGAGCCATCTCACTGGCCCCACCTGAATCATTTTAATTTTAAACTATGACTGTGTATAAATTTAATAGGAACTAGGAGGATATCAAAAAGGCCTAAAGCTAAGGGTAAAAGTTAGACAAACCTATATGAATCATTTTAGAAAGCCTATTAGGGACTAATATGAGAGAAAAGAATGTTGGGTGCTGTCAGTCATGGCACAGGAGCAACAAGTGGCCGTTGACTTCAGGAGTTCTGCCCATCAAAATGCAAGGCACCGATGGGTGAATCTTGGATAGGTAAGGCCCCAGGGGCTTTGGCTCCAGAATGTCTCTTGCTATTGCTGTGCCTTTACATGTTTGCCACTGCCATTTTTCTCTGGTATCTTGCATGGTGTGAATGGCTGTGGATGAATTCCCCACTGCCTCTAATATAGTGTGGTTATCCCATGAAAATATCCCATTCTTCTGGTCATTTTTACCTGTGCATTATTATGAAGATGGTTTCCTCTTAAGCTGTACTGTTTAACTGAAGCAATGATTTTATACAATAATAGTATTAGTTTAAATAGAATTTTGATGATCAAGGGTTTTTAGTGAATATAGTAAAGGATTATAATAGAGGTTAGTTTAATGGGAAAATTAATATAAGTAAAGGTAGGATATTGTGTTGCCCCACCCCTGATAAAGCAGGGGCTACAAGGGTAGAAAATAGGACCAAGAAAGTGTCACACAGGTAGGACTTATGAGTTTCTCTTAAGGAGCCACATAGACTGTGGCTTAGGTTAATGATTAAAGAAAACAGCTGAGTCCCAGAAGCTAGGCTAGCTTAAGTTCTTTTAATCCTTTTTTTTTTTTTTTTTAGAAAATTTTAAGGAGGAAATGAAAATTCAATATTTTTAGAACATACAGATACAACCGGAGCCAATGATAAAAACAGATAGGCATATTATGCCAAATTTACAGTAGAAGGAACTCTCAGGAAATCTGCAGCCCCCCTTTTATTACATGAGAACTTAGGGTGGGAAGCTGGGGCACTTTAGTGATTACACATATTTCAAAGTAATACTTTTCAGTTAATTTAAGAATGACATAAACTAATCAAATTAGGAAAAAAATTCTTTTAATCTTAATGTTGGGAGATGTATTCATGGGTTTCAGTGTGCATCATAGCTAAAACAAAGCTTTAAATAATGACTTAAGGTTAGGTTAAGATATTTTTGTTAATAGTTTTGAGGTAGAAAATCTTGGAGAACAATTTCAAGTTTAGAAAGGCACTTAGTTGAGTGAGGGACTCATTGAGGTCAAGAAACAAGAACAAAGAAAGCCCAGTTTTATAAGCTGTTGTGCCTTTCTTGCTAGGATAGGTTGGTGATCAAAAGTGATGATTAATTCCTTGTACCCATTTCTGCCCTCAGATTCCTGATATAAAAAACTGTTGATAAATGGGTATGTACACTGAGGATTGAAAGTAGAGCTGCCTGATTGATTTTCATATGTAAAAAGTTTAGATTTGTGATTATTTTTAAGATTTTTTATAAGGTTACCCTTTAAGATAAATGATAATATGATTTTTCCTTCCTTTGTAACTACAAAATGCAGCCTGCCAGTAAAAGAAATGGCTGAGAAAAATACCTTTATTGCTTACACTCTGTTAATCTATAACAAGTTGATTGGACATGAATGTATCTGGGTTCTTGGGAATAATTTGCCTCCTATAATATGTAAAATGCTTAATTATATAAGGGATATAGAAAATATGTTATTTTTTAACTTGTATTCATTGTAATCATTCACTTAAAAAATAGAATACCACCACATTGTAATTTTTACTGCTTGAAAGATTTTTGCTGGGGTATATAATCTGTAAGGAAAACAATTAAGAATATACAGAAGGGATACATCTGGATAGAGGTAAGAAAAGAAATAAAGGAAATGATAGAAAGACCCTAAAGAGGTGTGTGTGTGTGTGTGTGTGTGTGTGTGTGTGTGTGTGTGTGTGTATGTGTGTTTCCCTTTTTCACTGGCCCCAGAGAATTAAGTTTTACTCCTTCAAATAGAAAAGTCAAATTGAGTAATTAATTGGCTGACTCTGTAGCTCCACCTCAATTCATGAGCTGCTGAAGGCTGGTCCTCACAGCAGTTGGGATTACCATAAAGAACAGAGGGTTCCTTAGGAATTCTACTTCTGGTGCAGTCTACATAAAGATAACTAGTCTTCCCTAGACCTTATCTAAAACATGCTAGAGATGGCTCTATTGGTAAAATGTCTATCAAACAAACATAGGGCCCTAAGTTTGATCCCCCCACCAAAATCTTCATTTAAGAAAAAAATATGGGCAGAGTGGCTGTACTTGTAATTCCAGCTCTGGGGAGTTGGGTACAAGAAAATCCACAGTACTTGCTAGTCAGCTGGTCTAGCTGAATTAGTCAATGCTTTGGAACAATCTTTGTACACTGTAAATATGTATTGCTCTCATTGTTAATGAAAAGCTGATTGGCTGATAACTAGGCAAGGTTTTAGGGACAGAGAGAATGATGGGAAGAAGAGAGTAGAGTCAGAGGGGAGTCATCAGCCAGATGGAGAGGAAGCAGGATGAGCAGGAGATGTAAAATCCATAAGCTTTGAGGTAACACATAGATTAATAGAAATGGGTTAATTTAAGTTGTAAGAGCTAGTTAGTAATAAGCCTGAGCTATTGGATGAGCATTTATAATTAATATTAAGCCTCTGAGTGGTTACTTGGGAAGTGGCTGTGTACAAACAGAGAAACTCTACCTACAAGTCAATTTTAGGTACAGTGAGTGGCCTTGTCTCAAAATATACATAAAGACAACTCCTAAATCATCCTCTTGACTCCACATGAACACATACACATGTACATGCACAAGCAAACATACATATATACATTCATCAAACATGCTGTTTATGAATACAAAGATAGCCTATAGGAACTGCAGCTTTGAATCCCATTATGGGGCATATATGTGGTTCTGATAGAGAGCCCAAGTAGCAAGGACCACTAGAGGATATGTTCATCTAACCACATGATATTATTCTTTGAATAATTAAAACAACCAAGGTTAGTTAGCATCAGCTGTTAGCATAATACAACTTAGAACATTCTGAGGAAGACATCTCAATTGAGGGTTTGAACAGACCAGATTGGTCTGTAGCCATGTCTGTGGAGGATTGTCCTGATTGTTGATTGATGCAGAAGAGCCCTGCCCCCCTGTGAGTGGACCATCACTAGGCTGGTGAGGATGGACTGTATAGGAAAGCTACCTGAACTTGAGCCTGTGAGTGGGGTAGAGAACAAACCAGCAAACAGCAGTCCTTCATAGTCTCTGCCTTGCTTCATGCCCCAACTTCCCTCAGTGATGGATTGTGACCCAGAGATATGAGCCAAATAAACCTTTCTCTTCCCAAGTTGCTTTTGGTCTGAGTGTTTTATCACAGCAACAGAACGAAGCTAGAACATTATCCATACTTCTAGACAGATCAAGCTTTTTTTTAAACTTATGTTTAACTTCTTTTAATTATGAAATTCATAATTAAACTTTTAGGTTTGAATTGCTTTTCTAGGGTTATTGAGTAATTTATTGTATTAGTGGTGTGGTTTTAGAGAAAACAGTGTATTTCTTTCATATGATTCACTTGAGAGATGAAAGTTTTCTCCCATTTGTATCTCCAATGAATGACGTGGCTACCCTGGTTTTAATGAAAAGCTCTACCTCAAGTTGCCTTGGCAGGTGCACAGGAGCTGACATGGCATGTCCTGTGGCCTTCCAGCACTTATTGATCCACCTGAAAAGGGAGAGAAAAAGTTAATAATATATAGAAATACTACAATAAATCTTGAAGAAGATGGCCAACACTGAGGGTGTATAAGGGCAACACATATGTCACTTGGAGACGGTCATAGTAGAAATATCATCATTCTCATTAGTAATGTCACTGAAGCTAAGATCAGCATTATTTTTATCACTTATTGAAATATCCTAAGGAAATTTTTAAAATATCTAAAGATAAAAGTATTAAATAAATGAATTATTCAAGAGAATGATTTAGAAGAAATATCATCAGAGTGTTTTTTAGTTTGGTTCATTGACATACTCTGTTGTCTTTGTAGTTAAAGATGGGACTCACCCTGCTTTTCTGGAGTACACATGGGTGTATCCTCAGAAATAGATGGAACAAGATTGAAGTGAGAAATATAAATCTAAGAGTTCACTTTTGAAAAATAGTGTAGCATTTAAGGTGGTTGGGAATACCTCATAGAGTCTTTCCATTCCAAGATGAAGGAAGTATGGTGTGTGTGTGTGTGTGTGTGTGTAATTTAAAACATTACTTGGTGTTAGTTCTTTTTCATTCATTTCAACCTAGAATATTAGAGGCACAATGCTATCACTAAGGTAAGTTTCACATTTACTGTGTAATTTAGCAGAGATGTCACAAGGAGGAACAGCAGTTTAATAGACTCCTGTCACTGCTGAGAGGGTGGCTTCTAGCAGCTGGAGTTCTTCAGCCACTGGGAAACTTGCAAACAGCATTTGGAGAAAACCTGATCACCAAGTTTTAAGAAATTCATTCAGCTAGTGAGGGGCAGGGACAGCTCTCCCACCCACTATAGATAGTGAGTCGGGGAGGTAATCTCTCCCCTGCCCATGCCACCATATGGCAGATGAGGGGCAGGACCAGAGCTCACGCACTCACTTTCTGGGGGGATTCACCTGCACTCCTGTCAATAGAGTCAGCTCTGCTGTTCTGCCCAGGCGAAGTGCAGGTCTCAATATCCCAAGTGCTGCAGCAGGTAAGGGGGAGGGCCAGCTCCTTAGCCCACCAAAGGTGACAGGGGCAAAGGTGGGGGAGGGCATCGTTTCCTCGCCTTTACCACACATAGCAGATGAGGAGTGTGTGGCCAGCTACCTTACTCTCACACCCTCAGGACCAGCTCGCCTGCGCCTCCATCAACAGGGTCAGCTCTACTGTGCTGCAAGAAGCAAGAACTACTTTCCCGAGTGATGCTGCTGGTAAGGGAGAGGGGTTGGTTACAGGCAGTGAGGGGCACAAGGACATCTCTCCCTTGCCCAAGCTGCTGCATGACAGATAGGTAGTGGAGACAGCTCTCCCACCTCGCCTGGGCAGCACAGTAGAGCTGGCCCTGATGATCCAGGTGTGGGAGAGCTGACCCTGAGGGCATGAAAACAGGAGACCTGGCCCCACACCTTATGCTCTTTGCTGCAAGGGGTGAACTAGCTGAGGCAATGCTGGAGAGCTCACCCTGGTGGTGAAGTCAGGGAAGAGCTGGCAGGCTGACCAACCCTGCAACTACCCAGGCCTAGAACCAGGGTTATGTGTTGGCCCACTTCAACATCCACCCCATCTGTGATCTGCAGGAGCACATGAAAGGGCCAGTCCTGCAGACCCAAAGCTGCAGGCTGCAGGCTCTTCACAACACAGGGCAACAACAGGATATCCAAGAAGAGTCCCAGTGAGGGCCCAGCATCAATGATGTAGCAGAAACCAGAGGCCTCGAACCAGACCAATGACTCTTTGCAATGAACACTTGCAAGTAAAGATATATGGATAAAAGAGTTTACTGCGTGACTCACTGTGTCACGCTACAACTTCCATGATGAGATTTTTCCTTTTTTTTCTTTTAAATTTTATTTTATCTGGGTGGAGGAGGGCATTGCAAAGGCAGAGGGCAGATATGAAGGGACAGGAAAATGAATGGGATCAAGATACATCATGTCAAAGACCTAAAGAATAAATAAAAATAAAGTTTTAAAAAAAAAGAAATTCATTCAGTGAAGAGATAAGATGCAAAATCCTTTTTCTCTAAGCCAGATTTTCTGTATATGTTACTAAAAGTCAATGTTTTAAGACAATTTATTGTTGTAAATGGAGAATCAGGCTCCAGTTCTATATTAACATACTTCATTTTGACCTTAAGAAGTTTAATTAACCTTTCATCTCAGTCAGCTTGGTGATACCCAGGCCTTTTTCTTTTTATCTTTATATAAATGCACAACAAACTTTAACTTCAGTTTTGACTTTCTCTGTTTTCCTACTTTAGAATAATCTTTTGTTTAGGACAAAAATCTTGTTCTACCGTATGAAATATTTTCTAATATAGAAAAGCATTTTTGTCTTAACTATTCTATCAAAAGTATATTTCGTAACTATATCTTTTTTATACTTGGTGTCCCCTTTCTCTTTGATTCTTTTCTTTACAGAATTCAGGAAACATTTCCAAAGCAGAGCTAAACAGAATAGCTATTTAATGAAAACCCCAAAACAAGACTTATGAGCTGGGCTGAGAGAAGCTCCTTCGTATCTCGCCCTGAGGTCAGTTCCTGATGTTGTCTTGGGCTAGTCCGTGTGTTTATGGGGCCATGAGGGAGCTCAGCACACCTGGCGGCCACACCTTATTGTGTCCTCCTCGGTGAGACAGTTAAGTTTAATTTCAACCCAGGAACAAGATCTATTATTGGGCTTCCCTCTGACCTGTTACACATCCTGGGACTCACTATATTGATCAAAATGGCCCTGAACTTGGAAAGATCAGCCTGCTCCTGTCTCCAGAGTACTGGGATTAAAGTTGTATAAAATCACACCTGGTTCTATATGAGTTTTTAACTTCATAGTTTATATTATATTTTTTTCCATTTTCTTTTCTATGGTGTGGGTGATATCATATACAGTTTTCATTAACTTTCACTGTGTTTACAGATTTAGGTTGTTTCGGATATATGCTGTTACAACAAGTTATCTTCTTTCCTTTGAGTAGAGAGAGCTTTCAAGAGAAGGCTGCTCACCAAGGCAACTCCCAGATGAAACCAGGAGGAACAGCTGTCTTAAGAGAGGCATAAATTAAAATAAATAAATAAATAAATAAATAAATAAATAAATAAATAAATAGAGGCAGAAATTGCAGTGCAGAAACCAAAGATTTATTTTAAAAAAAGACAATAAAACTCCTCACAAAATCTCCAACTCTGCGACATTTGAATCAAAACACATTGAAGTGATTGAAATACCGAAGACTCTAGTTTTTGAAATCATCAGCGACCTCAGAGATGAGTCAAGCAAAGGAGTCAATTCAAAACTTGGGTGAGAAAGTCAACAACCTGGATGAGACATGCAGCAAGAAGACCAGATTGCAGAGCAACACCAAATGGAAACTTTGAAAGGGAAAAATGCAATGAATACAGTAAAATCTCAATGGCAAGTGTCACCAATGGACTAGAGCAGGTGGAAGAAAGATCGGGTCCTGAAGACAGGGTGAGAATTTACTGCATTCAGACAGCAGAGGGGAGGAAGGCAGCAACCACAACATCCAAGACCTCTGGGCTCAAAACAAGAGAGCAACACACGAATGTGTGGTCTAGAAGATGAAACCGAGATACAGGTTAGCAGTGTAGAGGGCTTATTCAATAAAATGCTAGCAGAAACTCCCAGAATTTGGTAAAAGAAGTGGGCACTCAGATAAAACAACTCCACCTTATATTATGGTTAGAGTACAAAAGAGTACAGAACAGCAACAACAAAAGAAAACTAAATGCCAGGTTGCTTCCACGAGCAAGCCTATCAGAACCACTGACCTGATGTATTTCCGGCTCTGAAAGAAAATAACTGCAAGCAAGATTACTATGTCCAGCAAAGCCATCCTTTATAATCAAAAGATAAACGATCCACAAGCAAACAGGTAAATAATATAAAGCACAGATGAGAGACTCAAAGGCATGACGGCTGTTAATGAAAAAGTCAAATTGCCTTTATTTGCATGTGGCATGGTCACTAACATAGAAAACTAAGAAAAACGTTCACAACATTCACACAGCTTATTTGTGCTCTTGACATGAATACTTTTATGTGTCTCATTTTCAGTTGCAACTCAATTATAACTCTTTAAATATAAGTATGATAATCCCTAATTCATGTTTTTAAATCCTCTTTTTTTTTTAAAAAAAAATTGTGTCTTTATTTTTAAAAATATTTAATAAAATTGGATAGGAAGTTTTAAAAGCATAAAGGAAGAGTTCTGTCTTATATTCATTATGCCAGTTCTGCATAAAATATAACCATTCTTAAAAGCTCTGGAGGATTTGAATCCTCTGAGGAAAATAATACAAGATTTACTGTGAAAAATAATAAAAGTTGCAACCACTAGATGAAAATATTTTTCCACTTAAAGAAATGTGCTATTTTTCCAACACAACCAATTGTTAGTGAATAGAACTGTTTTCTGTTTCTCCCATTAATTGATGTATAATTCACACCAGACAATCAACAGGCAAAACATTAGTTGCATAAAAAATAGAGTAATCTGAAGGAGTTGTTAAGACAAAGCACGCTAAATACTTGTGAGGAAATAAAGGGGCTGGGCTTCAACAAAGCATTCAAATGAACAGGTCGACACTCACCAGCTTTCAAATATCTTGTGTATTTTCATCTATCCTTTAGTTATCTTAAAGCAGGCAATGGATCATGAAGGCTGCTTTTGTCTTCATTGATTAGTATTTAGAGGCCAGAGTCCACTGCTTGCTAGTACAACTTAGAGATTAATGGGGCTGAAGAAATGGCTCAGCTGTTGATAGCATATACTGCTCTTGCAGAGGACCTGAATTTGGTTCTCCTCACCCTCATCAGACAGCTAGCTCATAACTCCTGGTAACTCCAGTTCCAGGGAATCTGGTGCCCTCTTCTGGTACTCAGTGCACATACCCATGCACATACACACATACATACATAATTAAAAATAAAAGTAAGAACAAGTAAAGCTTGAGGAATAGTAGAGGAAAATGCCTTTGCCTAGCTTTAATTTATGAGAGAGCACTGGCTCCCCAACTGTACTATATGGTTAGAAGTACCTGGAGAGTATGGAACATGTTGATTCCTTGGCCATGATGGTGCTCCACCAAGGAAGGAATGGAACCAGACTAAGATAATCTGTTTTGCTTCTTCATGGGAACGTCTAAGAGAAGTCCTTGTCTTGACATTTGAATCTGTAATCTGGATGGACCTAGACATCCTTAAAACTGACAACTTCAGCAGACAATGTCCTTGGGACCATCCTGGGCCTCTGCTTTCTGCTTAAAAATTCTTTGAGCCTTTGGCAAATTGTTATTAAACAAAACAAAACAGTTAATATTAGATTTGATTGGCAGATGGAGCTCATGATCTAAGACATGTCCAAGGACGCACAAAAGCTAAGAGAATGGGAAAGCAAGATTTACCATCCTCCCCTACAACCCAACTCACACGGCTCAGAATCCTTTTTGTTCAGTCCCAGTTAATTACAATCATCTATCCAAAGGCACTTTTCTAAAGAAACCCCCCAATAAAAAGAGCGGAAAATGATGGGAATGGTTTTAATTTATGGACTCTTATGATCCTTGTGAAGATTCACAGTTTTGCAAATATCAAATGGTTTCACCTTATAAGATTTTTCAAGGATGAAACTGACAACTCCAGCAGACAAGAATGGTACGTGGTTCTGATCCTCTGGATTTGCCGATCCTGACCAATGCCTAACAGTGCACCATTCCTAGAGGGGAGAAGGTCTGTGGAAGATTGTATCTGTTGATCCTGAGTATGTGAGCCAACTTAAACAGCTTGATAAAAATCATCTGCGGGGCTGGGAAGATGGCCCAGTTGGTAAAGCACTTACCTCACTTCTAGGGAACTGAGTTGGGATGCCCAGAGCCCAAGTGAAAAGCCGGCACTGTAGCACAGGCTTATTTTGACAGCCACAGCGAAGTGGAGAGCTGATACCTACAAACTCCATGGCCAGCTAGTCTAGTCCACTTAGGAAAGTTCTGGACCAATGAGAAACTCTGTGTCAAGCAGAAGGTAGAAAGTGCCCAAGAAATGACACCTGAGCTTGTCCTCTGACCTCCACATACATGTGCACCCATCCACCGAAACGCACATGATCATCACACACCTCTACACATGGGCACACATAAAGTCATCTCCACATTCTTCTATAGACGTAAGGAGTGCTAGGGGATGTCTTCCAACAATCCAACAGAATTTAACAGCTAACCCTATGTTACTTAACCGTAATATTTTCCACCTTAATTCTCTTATGTGAGTGAGTATTGAGTAACAAAAAATATGTGTAACACTACTTTAACCAACTTAAAAGCCTTTTGCCTGCAGTTCTGGGAATCAAACCCAGGGAAAGGGGGCAAACACACTATCACTATACCACATCCCAACCCCTAAAAGCATTTGAAGACAACTTAATCTAAGTAGTTATTTCATGGTTACCTACAGTTCTTAAAGATAAAACTTATAACAGCTTACAATCTATTCCCATTTTTGATTTCAATATGTGTCGTATTAGCATTCTCAGGAGGAAGGTTATGGGGGAAATGGCCTTGGGTACTGGGGAGCCCAAGGAATCATATTCTTAGGTGGTACTACAGGTTTCTGCCCTCCAGCTGCCACAGGAGAAGGCTTTTTAGAAAAAGTCTGTATCATGGTGATTTGCATTGATTCATCTCTTTGAATGCTAATCTAGGAATCATTTTTTTCCATGGTTAAGAACATTTGGGAAGTTGTCAGAAATTAATAATGAGGTTGCTAGCACATCAATAGACTCATTAATGTGGTGGGTGAAAAACCAGTGGCGTGATTAGCTTCCTAGAAATTTGGTTTTATTTTTAGTATTCTTCCTTCTGCTGAAGAAAATAGAAGCATCTTCGCTTTTGTCATGGGTGATGTGTAAGTGAGAGTAATTGCTGGCATTAACCATGCCGAGCCTCTAGAAAAGCTGTGATGTAGGCAATCTTGTCTAGATCCACTTGCTGCCATATACTCAGTATTTATTTTATTGATTCATGCAGCAAGTACCTGTTCTCAATATAACTTTGTTGCTGACCTTGACAAGTGAGATTTTAGAGAAATCATTTGACTATTGAAAAGGCTTTGAGGCGAGAAGAGATGAAAATAACTGGAGATAATTTTAAAGGGTTGTACTGCAAATGGTCAAAGAAAGGGTTTGAAGTTTGCTAAAACAGTATCACATGTATTTTTGTTATTCTGTGCTCATTGACATGAGACAGTTTCCGTGACAATGTTTTGAGTAAGTAATATGGGCTTGTGAAAATTCGAAAGAGAGTAAAGTTGACTTTGCGCCCATGTGGTTCTAATGTTTGTATGAGTGGGTGCATGCAAGTGTATGCAGAGGTCAGAGGATGACCTGAGGCATTGTTTCTCAGGCACTTTCTCTCTGGTGGTAGACTTGAATACAAGACAAGATATTCCAAGTGGGAGAGACCACGGCATGTTAGTCTGCTGGGGAGATGCTTTGACAGAGATTGCAGACATCAAGGTAGAAGTCAGAGCGAACAATTTTTTGCAATTTCAGCTCAGTAAGAGAAAAGGAATGCAATATCAGACAAAGAGAAGGCTGCTGCTGTTTATGACCACTATTGGAGGTAAGTTATGTGAGCGTATAGCTAGGCAGGAGTCTGAATGTGACTAAGTAAGTATGTTATATTGTATTTGTTTTCTTAGTGACATAATTAATTTGAGAATTGTAGAGGTATTTTAGGGATTTGGGGAAGAAAATATTAATTAGAGCAATGGGAGAGTGGGTGGACCAAAGTAAGTGCAGAGTCTTGCTTGGTGATGCTAACCGGCTGCTCCCTTGAGGTAAATAGTCATGAATTCATTGCAGGGCAATCACATTTACTGGTGTGGGTGATGTGATGGAGTACTCAGTGAGCGCATTTATCTTTCCATGGGGTTTAAAAAAACCAACCACAGCAAAGGGAGGAAAGAGCAACTGTAAGGAAGCCTATTCAACATGGTGATTATTTTGAAGGACAGGACGCCAAGTCCTCCTAAGAAGAGTAGCGTATAAATGGAGGACATGGGGGACAATGAAATTCCACAAGTCACAGGACAATTATTACCATCGACAAAAATTGAGTCAGGATTTGAGAGAGATCAAGCTGAAAAGACAGGAAGTGCAGGAAGAGCATGAAAAGTGTGAGTTGCTTTTTCTTACCCTCCAAAGCCGTGGTTCTCAACCTTCCTAAGGCTGTGACCCTGTAACACAGTTCCTCATGCCGTGGTGACCCCCAACCATAAGATTATTTCATTGCTATTTAATACTTGTGATTTTGCTAGGTTGTGAATCATTATATAAATAGCTGGTATCGGACCCTGTGGGAGTCGTGACCCACAGGTTGAGAATCACTGCTCTGAACGTCTCTATCATAGCACAATGGAGACAGTTAAAGGGCGATGCCCACGAAGAAAGTTCAAGCACAAAGCAGACAGTCAATGAAGGAAGTGTGGTCCTTTCCTTTCTAAGCATCCTGGGACCTTAAACTCTGGGAACTCAGATATGAATGAAAAATTGAGGTGTGTTTGCATTAACACTGATCAAAAGATCAGTAAAGAGGATACCTATGGGCAACAGACTCTGGAAAGCTGCCTCAGGTTTGGGAGTCTTCGTAAGTAAGTCTGTTTCTCTTGGGTGAGGCCATGCAAGAAACAGCATGTGCCAATCTAACTGCTGCATTTCAATGAAAGGACCACGTCGCCCAACTAGCAGGAGAAATAAGAAGAAGAGGACTTCACGCCTTCCAAGGTCACACAGAGATGGGGCATATTAGTGTATCTGGGCTGTTACAACACAATGCCGCAGACTGGGAGGACCAACCAGAACTCAGTTCTGTTCTGAAGATTACAAGTCCAGATGAAGGTGCAGGAGGTCACCTTTTCAACATGCACTCATGTGTCTTTCCTTGGTTCATGGGGGAACTGTTTGTGACCCCTCTTATGACAGCATTATTGCTATTAAGCCAGGGTTCTGTCCATGTGACCTTTAAGTTTATTTTCTTCCCTTTCTCTTTCTTTCTTTCTTTCTTTCTTTCTTTCTTTCTTTCTTTCTTTCTTTCTTTCTTTTTGTTTTTCCTTTCTTAAGGCAGTCCTCACTATGGTTACAATATTACAGGGCTTCAATCTACACTTGGGCCAAAGGAGAGAAGCATGCAATCCACGTGATGGGTGCTGAGACTTCTAGAAAGAAGGCTTTAAAGTATAAGTCAGGTTATAAATACTCAAATTCAGATTGTTACTGGTTTTTGAATAATTAAGGGATTTGGGAGCTGTGTAATACAAAGTAAGTCCACAGAAATGATCTGCCAATTCTGAGGGACGCATCTTCCTAGGGAAACTGACCCAGACAGGTTTCTTCCTTTGAAAGGAGGGAAATACTCAGAGCTAAGTGGGTGGAAATGCTCTCTGGTTAGTGTCATCACTCAGGGCTTGCGACAAGTGAGCAGTGCTGAGGATCAAGGTCTTGGCTCCGTTCCTGGAGTGCGTCTCAGTACCACACCACCATACCCCTGCTCTGAAGAGGAGGGAAAAGATTTCACTACCCCTCAGGAGATCAGCCAATCAAGGAGTACCTAGGCTCTGAAATAGGCAGTTTGCTCCTTCATTCATTACTTGCTTTGGGGGAGGTGTGGGATCAGGAGAGGACTGGAACATGGAAGAGTAACCCAAGCTGGCCTTGCACTTGCGATCCTCCTGCCTCAGCCTCCTGAGTGTGAGATAACAGCGCATCCATCTCAGTCATTCTCTGGAAAATGTGAGGCAAGGAAGCAGTAAGTGGATGCTTCTACCGACAGCATTTACCTAGAGAATCTCCTTACTTTGGCTATAACCGCCAAGAGCTACTCCTGGTGTTGCAGAAACTTGCTGAATCAGGAAGAGGCTTTCCAAATCCAGAAGCTGGTCCTCCCTTCAGCATCTTGCAGCCCTCACTGATCAGAATTCATGCTGGTAAAGTGCATTATGGGTTTTCTTCCTCACTTAAATCAGTTGCAATCCATACTCTTTAAGCTCCTAGCTAGGGAGGGTTTTGATCACTGGCTGAACTGGGCTGCAGGTTCAAACATGTTTAAAACAACTCACCATTACTTTGGAAGGAAGGCCCAAGATCTTATTTTTTTCCATAAAAGTCATGCTTATGTCTCAAAATGTGCCCACTCAAAAATCTGGTTGTTGAAACCTTGATCTGTAAGTAACTTTGTTTGGAGACAGAGACTCTAGGGAGATAGTTAAAATAAAATATTGTTGCAGGGTGACTCCTAAGTATAATATAACCTATTTCTCTTTTGGTTAGTTACCAGTTCTGTCCAGACATCTAGGGTCTAGTGAATGCTTGTGCTTATCTTGTGGCAAGAGGTAGGATTCAACACCTCAAACTGTTTTGTCATGATTCTAAATATCCTGCTTCTTTTCTTCTACAGATATTATCTGAAATAAAATTGAGCAAAGAAATTTCTGGTGCTTTCAGTAACATTACTTCCTGAAGGTCATTTCCGTGTGTCCCTAGTAACACATGCAATGAATTCTACTCTAATCCTGGTCATGACTTAGATCTTGTCAAGGGAGTTATAGAGAGAGGAGAGCCATGGGTGTGGTCACACAGAGGTGTCCTTCTGTCCACATTGAATGTTACAAAATCAGGACCTAATGAATACAAAATAGCTAGTCACTTGCCTGAAGCTATATCTTATGTCAACATTTTACACATGAAGGAATCTTACATAGTTATTCTCTGTTGCAGATTAATTTCGAACCATGCTGTATGTTTCTAGAAACTGAAGGTAAAGAGAAGAAGGATGTACCAACACATCGTAAGTGGAAGCCAGGCCTCTCTGGGAATTTAATAAAGAGAGCTTATGAATCAATACAAATTCTAAACCCTAGTCTCACTGTTTAATTTATTTCTTGTTTCTAAAAATGAAGTCCCCAAACCTTTACCCATCTCACATGCCCTTAACTTCAAAGCATTGACCCCATCATGCTAGTGTTGAGGTCTCTGAAACCTACCCAGGACTATTTATAATTAAAACCATGAACCATTGTAAATGTTTCTGCTTAGGAAACCATGCTGGTCTATAAATAAGCAACAACTTTGTGTATTCCCTCACTTATACAGATTACTACATATAAGGTCTGAGTTCATCCCTCAGGCAGCTTGAAGGACACTTCCCAGGACCAAGTTAAGTAGGTTAATAATCAAGCATCAGCCTGAAGATTTGGGGGATAATTTAAAGACACATATAAGTGAAAGTATTGATTTGTATCTAGGAGAAACAAAGTAAGACATTGGAAGGGGGAAAGCCGGAGTAGGTTGGAACTCAGAAAACCAGAATCAAATAAAAGTCAGGAAAATGTGTACATCTGAAGGCTTTAGGGGTCCGAGTACAGACTGTAAAGACTCTTTTAAAAGATGAGCTCTCTGGTCAGTGTATAAGGTGTATTAAGATGTTTACCAAGAGTGGTTTTGTATGCTGTGCTGCAGTTGCTGCTACAGGTAGCTGAACTGAGAGCTTTGTTGACCTGGGAAACCACAACATGCCCCAGTTGCAGGCCAGTAGGCAAGACTCCCATAGGCAGGTCAGACTACTAATACCCCTCATCGGACCCTGTACCTTACAAGCTCCACTCCTTCCCCAAACCCACCTATCCACTCAGACCACAGCTGCTCCCTGAGACACAGACTCTGCCAGCTCCAATTGGACCAAGAAATGAGTTATCCTTCTCCTAACCAACCACCCCAGCCTCTAGGCCTTAGGCTCAGGGGCACAACCTGTGCCCCCCATACCCCATCCATTGCAGCACCAGTTGCAGGCCAGCAGGCAAGAATTTTGAGGGCAGGCCTTCCCACCACCATCCCCCACTGGACCCTGTAATCTACAAGCCCCACTCTGTCTCCCAAACTCACGCAATCCACCTAAGACCCCAGCAGCTTCCTGAGACACAAACACTGCCAGTGCCGATTGAACCAAGAGTGGCTCCCTGAGACACAGACACCATTTGCACCAATTAGGGGAAGAGATGGGTAGATGCTAATGCAAGAATACATTCAACAACATGAAGAACAATATGGCACCATCAGAACCTAATAATTCTACTATAGCAAGACCTGAACATCCCAACGTAGAAGAAGCAGAATAAAATAACTTTAAAAATGACTTTATGAAGATAATAAAGGCCTCCAAAGAGGAAGTGAAAAAATTTCCTTAAATAAATCAAGGAAAAGACAAACAAAAAATTGGAAGAAATCAATAAATCCCTTAAAGAGAGTCAAGACAATGCAATCAAACAGGTGAAGGAAATAGTTTAAAGACTTGAAAACCAAAATAGAGGCAACAAGAATACAAAAACCAGGGGAATGCTGGAAATGGAAAATTGGAGTAAGTGAACAGGAACTACAGATGCAAGCACAACCAACAGAGCACAAGAGATGGAAGAGGGAATCTCTGGCATTGAAGATGCAATAGAGGAAATAGATTCATTGGTCAAAGAAAACATTAAAGCCAACAAAGTCATATCACAAAGCTTGCAGGAAATCTGGGACAATGGGAAAAGACCAAACCTAAGAATAATAGGAATAGAAGGAGAAGAATACCAGCTCAAAGTCATAGATAATATATTCAATAAATCATAGGAGAAAAATTTCCCAACCTAAAGGAGAAAATGCCTATGAAGATACAAGAAGCTTACAGAACACCAAATAGACTGGACCCCACAAATAAGTCCCCTTGCCACATAATACTTAAACCTCTAAACATACAAAAATAAAGAAAAAATACTAAAAGCTGCAAAGGAAAAGGCCAACAAATATATAAAGGGAGACCCATCAGAATAACACTTGACTTCTCAATGGAGACTCTGAAAGCCAGAAGGTCTTGTACAGACTTTATGCAGACATCAAGAGACCATGGATGCCAGCCCAGACTATTATACCCAACAAAACTCTTAATCACCATAGACAGAATAAACAAGATAGTCCATGATAAAACCAGATTTAAACAATACCTAGTCACAAATCCAGCCCTACAGAAAGCACTAAAAGGAAAAATCCAAAGTAAGGAAGTTAGATGCACTCACGGAAACACAGGCAATAGATAATCCCACATCAACAAATCCCAAGAAGGGAAACACACAATACTATCCCCAACAAATAACAAGAATTAACAATCACTGGTCATTTATCCCTGAATATCAATAGACTCAATTCACCTATAAAAAGACACAGGCTAACAGAATGGATATGAAAACAGGATCCATCCTTCTGCTGTATACAAGAAACACACCTCAACTTTAGACACTACTGCAGAGTAAAGGGCTGGGAAAAGTCTTTCCAATCAAATGGACTTAAGAAGCCAGCTGGTGTAGCTATGCTAATATCTAACAAAATAGACTTCACACTAAAATTGATCAAAAGAGATAAAAAAGGACACTACATATTCATCATAGGAAAAATCCATCAAGATGAAGTCTCAATTCTGAACATTTATGCCCCAAATATAAGGACAACAACATCTGTAGAAGAAGCATTACTAAAGCTTAAATCACACATCAAACCCCACACACTAGTAGTGGGAAACTTCAACACCCCACTCTCACCAATGGACAGGTCTGCCAGACAGAAACTTAACAGGCAAATAAGGGAACCAACAGACGTTATGACTCAAATGGACTTAATAGACATCTACAGAACATTCCACCCAAACACAACAGAATATATCTTCTTCTCAGTACCCCACGGAACCTTCTCTAAAATGGACCAATACTCAGTCACAAAGCAAATCTCAACAGATACAAAATTTGGAATAACCTCCTGTATTTTATCGGATCACCATGACTTAAAGTTAGAATTCAACAAAAACATAAATTAAAGAAAGCCTACAAACTCTAGGAAAATGAATAATACTCAACTGAATCACCAATGGGTCAAGGAAGAAATAAATGAATGACTTCCTAGAATTCAATGAAAATGAATGTACAACATACCCAAACTTATGGGGCACTATGAAAGTGGTACTAAGAGGAAAGTTCATAGCTCTAAATCTTAAAGAAAGAACTTGGAGAAAGCTCACATGAGAGACTTAACAGCACACCTGAAAGCTCTAGAACAATAAGAAGCAAACTCACCCAGGAGGAGTAGACACCAGGAAATAATCAAATTGAGAGCTGAAATCAATAAACTAGAAACAAAGAGAACAGTACAAAGAATCAATGAAACAAAGACTTGATTCTTTGACAAAATCAACAAGATAGATAGACCCTTATCCAAACTAGCCAAAAAGCAGAGAGAGAATATCCAATGTAACAAAATCAGAAATGAAAAGGGAGACATAACAACTGACAGTGAGGAAATCCAGAGAATCATCAGGTCATACTTTAAAAACCTGTACTCCACAAAATTGGAAAATCTTTTAAAAAAAAAGACAATTTTTCTGGATAGGTACCACATACCAACGTTAAATCAAGACCAGATAAACAATTTAAATAGACCCATAATTCTTATGGAAATAGAAACAGTCATTAAAAGTCTTCCAACCAAAAAAAGTCCAGGGCCAGATGGTTTCACTGCAGAATTCTACCAGAAATTCAAAGAAGAACTAATACCAATACTCCTTAAATTGTTCCACACAATAGAAACAGAAGGAACATTGCCAAACTCTTCCTGTGAGGCTACAGTTACCCTGATACCCAAGCCACACAAAGATGCAACAAAGAAAGAGAATTACAGACTAATCTCTCTCAGGAACATTGATGCAAAAATATTCAATAAAATACTGGTAAATTGAATCAAAGAGCACATCAAAAAATCATCCAACATGATCAAGTAGGATTCATACCAGAGATGCAGGGATGGTTCAACATACAAAAATCTGTCATTGTAATCAGTCACATAAACAAACTGAAAGAAAAAAAACACATGATCATCTCATTAGATGCTGAAAAAACTTTTGACAAAATCTAACACCTCTTCATGATAAAGGTCTTGGAAAGATCAGGAATACAAAGAACATACCTAAACATAATAAAGGCAATTATAGCATACCGACAGCCAACACCAAATTAAGTGGAGAGAAACTCAAAGTGATTCCACTAAAATCAGGAACAAGACAAGGTGTCCACTCTCCCCATATTTATTCAATATAGTATTTGAAGTTCTAGCTAGAGCAATAAGACAACAAAAGGAGATCAAGGGGATATAAATTGGAAAGAAAGAAGTCAAACTTTTCACTATTTGTAGATGATATGATAGTATACATAAATGACCCCAAAAATTGTACCAGGGAACTCCTACAGCTGATAAACACCTTCAGTAATGTGGCAGAATACAAGATTAACTCAAAAAATCAGTAGCCCTCCTATATACAAATGATAAATGGGCCAAAAAAGAAATCAGAGAAACATCACCTGTAACACAAATCTTAAAAGGTCTTATTAATAAAATCAAACCTGAGGCCAGTTATTGGGGTAAATGCTGGAAGATCAGAGAAGCAGAACAAGCCACAGCTAACCCCACCTGGCCAACTTCTCAGCTGATCTTATTTCCTCAGACTGGAAGCCTCTGTGTCCTCATATCCAAATGACTCTCAGCTGAACTGCTTCTCGAAAGCCTGAATGCTTAACCAGCCCAAAGCTTCTAGTTTCTGGTCTTCACGCCTTAAATACCTTTCTGCTTTCTGCCCTCACTTCCTGGGATTAAAGGCTCACTTCTTGGGATTAAAGGCATGAGTCATCATGCCTGACTATTTCCAGTGTGGCCTTGAACTCACAGAGATCCATGCCTCCAGAAGGCTAGGATTAAAAGTGTGAGTGCCACCATTTTCTAGCCTCTGTATCTAGTGGCTGTTCTGTTCTCTGACCCCAGATAAGTTTATTAGGGTGCACAATATTTTGGGGAACACAATACCACCACAATCACCCTTTATAGTATCCCCAAATAAGATAAAATACCTTGGGATAACTCTAATCAAACAAGTTAAAGACCTATATGACAAGAACTTTAAGTGCTTAAGAAAGAAATTTTAAGAAGATGTCAGAAAATGGAAAGATCTATCATGCTCATGGATAGGTAGAACCAACACAATAAAAATGCCAATCTTATCTAAAGCAATCTTCAGATTCAATGCAATCCTCATCAAAATTCTAACATAATTCTTCACAGACCTTGAAAGAACAGTACTCAACTTCATATGGAAAAACAAAAAACCCAGGCTAGATAAAAGAATCCTGTACAATAAAGCCACCTCTGGAGGCATCACCATCCCTGACCTCAAGCTCTACCTTAGAGCTATAGTAATAAAAACAGCTTGGTGTTGGCATAAAAACCAACATGTGTAGCAATGGCATCAAATTGAAGACCCTGACATTAACCCATACACCTATGACCACCTGATTTTTGACAAAGAAGTCAAAACTGTACAATGGAAAAAAGAAAGCATCTTCAACAAATGGTGCTGGCATAACTGGATGTCAACATGTAGAAGATGTCAAATTGATCTATTGTCATGGATCAAATCCAAGTGGATCAAAGACCTCAACATAAATCTAGTTACAGTGAACCTGATAGAGGAGAAAGTAGGAAGTAGCCTAGAATGCATTGACACAGGAGACTACTTCCTAAATATAATACCAGTAGCACAGACACTGAGAGCAACAATTAATAAATGGGACCTCCTGAAACTGAGAAGCTTCTGTAAGGCAAAGGACACAGTAAATAAGACAAAACAACAGCCTACAGAATGGGAAAAGATCTTCACCAACCCCACATCTGACAGAGAACTGATCTCCAAAATATATAAAGAACTTAAGAAACTAGACAGTAAAATAACAAACAATCCAATTAAAAAATGGGCTATGGAGCTAAACAGAGGATTCTCAAAAGAAGATTCTCAAATGGCCAAAACACATTTAAGGAATTGCTCAATATTCTTAGTCATCAGGGAAATGCAAATCAAATAAACTCCTGTCAGAATGACTAAGATCAAAAACACTGATAACAGCTTATGTTGGAGAGGATGTGGAGCAAGGGGAACTCTCCCCCACTGTTGGTGGGAATGCAAACCTGTACAGCCACTTTGGAAATCAGTATGGTGGTTTCTCAGAAGATTGGGAATCAATCTACCTCAAGACCTAAGGATACCATTCTTGAACATATACCCAAGGGATGCTCAATCATACCATAAGGACATTTTCTCAACTATGTTCACAGCAGCATTATTTTTAATAGCAGAACCTGGAAAGAACATAGCTGCCCCTCAACTTAAGAATAGATAAAGAAAATATGGTACATTTACACAATGAAGTATTACTCAGCTGTAAAAAAATAATGACATGATGAAATTTGCAGGCAAATGGATGGAACTAGAAAAATCATCCTGAGTGAGGTAACCCAGACTGAGAAACACAAACATGGTACATACTTACTTATAAGTGGATACTAGATGTAAAGCAAAGGATAACCAGACTACAACCCACAGCTCCAGAGAAGCTAAGAAACAAGGAGGACCCTAAGAGGTACACATGGATCACCTTGGGAAGGGGAAACAGAGGTGATCTCCGTGAGTAAACTGGAGATGAGAGAAGGCAATAGATGGGAATGGATGGGGGATGAGAACATGAGGGAATGGGATGGTCATGCTGGGGGAGGGACAGAGTGGAAGAGCAATGAAAGAGATATTTTGATAAAGGATGACATTATGGGGTAAGAGAGAAACCTGGTGCTAGGGGAATTCCCAGGAATCTACAAGCATGACCCCAGCTTAGACTGCTAGCAATAGTGGAGAGTGTGCCTGAACTGGCCTACCCCAGTAATCAGATTGGTAAATACCCTAACTGTCATCATAGAGCCCTTATCCAGTTACTGATGGAAGCAGAGGCAGAGATCACAACCAAGCACCAGTTTGAGCCCTGGGAGTCCAGTTGAAGAGAGGGAAGAGGAACTATATGAGCAAGGGGAGTCAAGATCATGATGGGGAAATCTTCAGAGACAACTGAACCAAGCTCATAGGAACTCATGAACTTTAGACCAAGAGCTGTGGAACCTGCATGGGACCAGACTAGACCTTCTGCATAAGGGAGACAGTTGTATAGCTTGATCTATTTGAGGGGCCCCTGGCAGTGGGATCAGGACCTATCCCTGGTGCATGAGCTGGCTTTCTGGAGCCCATTACCTCTGGTCAGACATCTTGCTCATCCTTGATGCAGGGGTGAGTGGCTTTGTCCTACCTCAACTGAATGTACCAAGCTTTGCTGTCTCCCCATGGGAGGACATCCTTTTGGAGAAAGGGATGGGGGGGGTCAGAGGGGAAGGCAGGTGGCGGGGGGAGGGGGGAGGGAGGGATTAAGGGGTATCTGTGGTTGGCATGTAAAATAAATAATTTTTTTTTTAAAAAAAGATGTTTATGAAGATAGCATAATCTGGCCAGTGATCTAATCTGCTCTTAGCAAATCTAGTAACAGTTGAATGACTTTGGAAATGACCATTATTCTGACTTCCAAAGACAGTGTTTGGCTAATAGCCAGAAAAGCTGAGGATTAATGTAAAATGTGTGTCAAATTCAGGATACGGTATAGTTCCTGTATTATAAACTAGAGTAGCTACACTATTATGTTTCTATAAACAGGTCCAGTTTGCAGCATCCTTGGAGGGTACTATAGCAACCACATGGCAGTTAACATCCTAGACCCCTTGTTTGAAACATCCCTGCTCTTAGCTATCCCAAGGAATCTGATGTTTTTGCTTCAGAGACTTGAAGAAGCCATTGCAATCTCTGAACAGTTCTATAGGTTTATTTTTTTCAACTCACCTCTTTAGTTTAAGGATTTATTTTTGCTTGCTAAACGTTGAGTCCTTTTTATTCATTCAGGCATGCAAAGACACAATGACAGAAAAGTAGATCCAGGAGTAATGCCTTGAAAGCCATAAATGTTCATCTGAGGTAAAAATCCTGAGAGCAAAAGACTCCCTGGGGCGAGTCTACCCAAGGTTAGAAAGCATTTATAGAAAAATGACATTTCCCCTGCCATCAGCTGCGTTTGTGAATGGCTCCATCAGAGTTTCCTGGCAACAATTTAAAATATGAAAGTGTCAAGCTCTGTGCTTACAGAAGGTGGCCTGTGCCAGGGTCCGGCCTCTGCTGAGCCCTTGATTAGCTGTTGGAGAGAGGGATCAATGGCTTGCAGGTTACCAAGCAGAGTGATAAAAAGAAGTGGGACAGGTACAAGCCAAAGTCAGCTGGAGAAATAAGGCTGCTGAGCAGGAGTGGTCACCAAGAGGGCAGAGTTGCAGGAAGCAGGGACACAGGGCAGTAGGAGCTCACTGGCAGACGCTGTGTGGGGATGACCAGGCTTAACTGAAAAGTAAAAGCCTTATTAACTCTGAACCTTTCTCTACCTTAGATGAAGTGACTTTCTATGGACTTGTTGGCTCCCAGAGTCACTCTTGTCCCTGGCATGCTTTAAAGATCAGAATTGAAGAGCCTTGAAGAGACTTAGGGTTTGAAACATGCAACACATTTCAAATACAAAACTGAACACCCACACGCAATATTTCAGTGTGATTGAGAATACCAAAAAAAAAAAAAAAAAGTCTCTTGATGAAGAAAGGCACAGGAGAGAATTTTCAATCTCACCAGAAAGGTCAGAAAGGATTCCTGAGGCAGAGACAAGGAAGCCACAAGTGAAGAGTGGGTTTCCAGGAGACATTGTAAAGCCTTTCCAGAGGTGAGCCAGGGAGATGAGAGTAGAGGGATTCTACACATCAGGCGGTGGGCCTGTGATGTGACAAGAGGCTGGAATGTTTGTGAGGGACCAGACAGTGTTAGTCTGGGGAGCTCAAGAAAGGGACCTGGATCTGTATATTGGTAGAACTGGAGTACTTAATACGTGTGTGTGTGTGTGTGTGTGTGTGTGTGTGTGTGTGTGTGTGTATGTGTGTGTGTGTGTATGTGCTATGTGTGCACGCACACACGTCATATGATTATACATATTATAGTATATATGGAGAATTTCTTTATGAAAAGACCATGTTGGAGTGAACAGACATTTTGACCAACCTCAAGATGATACTGACATAGTACGTGTGGAAAACACAGAAACCTATAAGAATGTCGCCCTCTAAGACTGTGCATATCTTCACTACCCGTATGTTTTAATTCCGGTAGTAGGTTGAAAACGCTGGGAACTGTTTAATGTGAGAACAAGACATTTTAGGTAATAGTTTTTCACATAGGCAACAGGACTGGCTGCTTGGCAGGCATCCCATTCTAGAGGATCCCTGCCTTGTCCTGTTTGCTGAGACGGAAGCACGACTGAACTCCCATCTGAGAGCAAAGCTAATCACTCATGTTATAAACAGATGGCCTTATTACAAAACATCTCAGTAGCTGATGGAGTATGTAGTCTATGCTCCTCGGGCCTGCAGCTGAGAAGCCATTGCCTCTTACATTCTCCATTTATAGAATCTGTCATTGCCCCTGTGGAAAACCTTACAGTTTATTTTCATGGCAGGACGTTTCCTCCCTTAGTAGCAGCCAATTAATCTTGCTGACTTGGGGTTCATTCTACACACCACTGAAGTTGTTGTTGATGTTTTTTATTTCATGTGCCTTAGTGGTTTTACCAAATACATTCACTAGAGAAACATAAGAAATGTGCATTTTGCTAGAAAACATCACCTAGTTCAGCCTTCACAGTTAATTCTGGGGTCCTCCAGTTAATAATTAATAATGGGATAATGAGCTACTCTCCTCTTGCCTTCCTCCAAAGCAATCTACATCCAGTGAGCATATACCTAGATACAGTTATTACCTTCATTCTAATCAACATATGAAGAGGGCTAATTCTAGCTACATGGTAGGCATGAGTCATTGTACACTGAGAATTATACAGACCTTGGTTGTTTTCTTTATGATATAAAATAGTTAAAGACATTGGTATGTGGACACTAAAGAGCCAAAGATATAATTTGTTTACATTACAGATATAATTTAATTATTAACTATATGACAAGGACAATGCTGTATTTTATAAATCTATTTTATTTCCCTCCTGGGCATGCTGAATGATTACATTTCCTAATATAACTGCTGTTTGCAGCTATCTGGAGGCTACAGATATGGTCACTTATCAATGAAGACAGATTTTGTGTATGGTAATTTCAAAATTGCTCATAAACATCCTTATAGAAGTTTTTACATTCTCGTGTGCCCTGTACATGACACACCTGGAGACCATGTACAGAAATGAGAATTCATAATGTTAAAGGTCTAGATTCCTAAATCATCACTTGGAAGGAAGATATACGTGAGCACTACCATTCAGATCTAGCCACAGTGGATGTTGTATAAAGGAGAAAAGAAACCTTTGATATCCTAAAATTTGAGAATTGTCACAGTGGGTCATTCTTCCTGAATAATGTAAGCTATAGAGATTGAGTGAAACCTCATTAGAAAGAAAACTATACAGTAGAGGTCAGTGTGAGAATACTTCTTTAATTAGGAAATATCATTGGTCCAATGCTAAACTCCTAGTGTAAAAATTTTTAAGAGGAATAAGACATCAAGATGTTTCTATCTTTGTATGGATAAGTATTGTCTTCTTTTGCTTTGGTAGGTATTCCTTTGACAAACACTGTGATGAAAAGCAATGTGGAGAGAGAAGGGTTTATTTCATCTTACACTTTAAAGTCCATCATCAAGGGAGGTCAGGGCAGGAACTCAAGGCAGGAACCTAAACGCAAGAATTGAGGCCAAGACCATGGAGGAACACTGCTTACTAGCTTGTTCTCCATTTATTCATAGCTTTCTGTAACCTAGGGCCACCTACTGGGGGGGGGGGGTCAACCTACAGTAGTTTGGGCCTTCCCAAAGCAATTATTAATCACTCTTCTCAAGCCAATCTGATGGAGGCATCTTCTCAGTTGAGATTCCCTCTTCTTAGACAATTCCAGCTTGTGACAAGTTGACAGAAAATTAACCAGCACAGGTATATTGGCTAGCTTCAACATGATGTCATCTAAAAGGCAAAGCCAGAATAAAGGTGCAGCTCAATGACACAGGGATTGCTGAGCTACACAAGGTCTTGAGTCTTCTCCACAATCCTGTTTTTTAAAAATGAGAAAATGAAAACCCCATATGTGGAGTATCTCTATTTTTTCTAAGTGGTCCCTGAACAATCACAAAACTATAAATTTAGATTACTAAGATTATAAAAACATGAGGAAGGCAAGTTGGTCATAGAAGAGAGATCTTCTACTTTGAAACTCTTTCTATTTTACACAAACATTTAGAATTTCCTCTTTAAAATAGTTTTCAATTATAGTATTGATATGCAGTGTTACAGTAGTACTAAAAGTAGTTGCTGCGTATTATTTCTTATAGATTTATAAAAATGAATTATGGATTTTGAAATACTTTTATTCCTCCTTAAATGGTATTTTTGCATTTATATCAATAAAACAATATGAAATATAATTTAAAAGGTAGGTATGTATTATGGGACAGATTAGACTAGTATTTATTAATAAATGTCTACTAAAAGATAAAATAATAAGCTGGTAATGGTTTCTGTCAAATACCCAAGTGTTTTAGGATTAGAAGGTATGATAATGGCGAAAACTGAATTGTAACCTTCTTTGATGAAGCTGCTGTGAGGGGTCACACTATTCCTCTGGAGAGTGTCTTAGTTAGGATTTCCATTGCTGTGATGAAACGTAATTGCCAAAAAGCAAGTTGAGGAGGAAAGAGCTTATTTGCCCCATTCTTCAGCATTGCTATTCATCACTGAAGAAATTCATGACAGGAACTCAAACAGGGCAGGATCCCAGGAGCAGGAGCTGATGCAGAGGCCAAGGACGGGAGCTGCTTACTGGCTTGCTTCCCATACCTTGTTCAGCCCACCTTCTTATAGAATGCAGGACTACCTACCTAGCGACGGCACCACCCACCATGGCCTGCCCATCCCCACTGATCACTAAATGAGAAAATGCCTTACAGCTGATATCCAGGCATTTTCTCAACTGAAGCTTCTTCCTCTGATGACTAGCTTGTATCAAGTTGACACACAAAACCAGCCCATACAGATAGTTTAATAAATAAAATACTACTCATGAGGAATGTCAAGACCTAATTCAAGAGGAAAGCGTTGAGCTAGGGCCTGAGAAACACAGTTTGGTGCAACAGTTGCCACCAGCCATGGCGGCTGAGTGATTAACTGTACAAAAGATAAGCCAGTTCCATCCAGTTGGGCTATTTCAGAGATCAAATGGTATCTAGCTATTAAGTGGAGCAGGTATACAGGGAAAAATTATTATGTCATTTGATACTTAGAAACAGGTGGCATCCACATAATTTTTTGACAATTCAATCCAAGGCAGAAATATAGAGAACAGGGCTTGGGAAAGGAGGGGTAGGTAACAGTGTTATTACAAAGGTTTAAAGGAGCCAGTTCCTGGGAGAAAATTTTGGCAAAGCTTGAGATGGATAAACAGAAATTTAGACTAGTTTCAAGTTCTGGTTTCAGAGGAGTATTTTTATTTCAGGCAGAGAAAATTGAAGCATAGTACTATTGGTTTGGGCTGACTCTCATCATACCATCATTATTTATTATACACCTAAGAATAATAATAGCTGCCAGCTATTGCATACTTACTGTGTGTAGAACAGATCTCCTTTCATTTAAATTCAATCCCCACTGTAGCCAAATGAGGTAGTTTACCTATGTCTGCATTTCCAAAGATAGAAAAACATTGATAGATCTGAAAACTCAAGCAAAGTTGCGTAATACAGACAGAGACATCATCAATGCAGATTGGATGCCCCATCCTGTGCTCCTGGATGACACCCAGCATTTCTGGTGCTAAATTCCCTGGCATGCTGCCTGGTTAGGATCGGAGGAGAATTGGATGGTCCAAATCTTGTGTTGCAAGCCTCAGAGACTTAGCATTAAGAGACTTTGAGTTATTGTCTCTTTTGTCTCTACCCTCAAGTACAGTGATTTTCATTCACTAGATGAATAATTACTATTTTGTCTTATTGACTTTTATTTATTTTTCTTTGCAGTACTGGGGATGAAGCCCAGGGATTCATGAAGGTTAGAGAAGTGCTCTACCACTGAGATACAACTCAAGACTTTAGTACTGGCTTTTAAATGAAAGGTAAGGAGATTAAAGAAACAAGAAGAACAAAAACAAAAATCAAAAACCCTTCTTGGTAAGCCCATGACAGATTTGTAGTCAGTGAAACTGAATTGTGTCTCCCGTAAAGGCAAGACACAATGTGTATCTTCCCATAAAGTTCATGGATGAAGCTTCAGGATCTATCTGCATCCCTCTACCTGCACACTTTTGAAAAGTTGGCCAATCATGTCCACTGTTCCCATTTCATACATTTATGTGCAAATTGAATTAGATATCTACTTAGCTAGCCAGACGTGTTAGTTAATCCAGTGTGTCTCTTCAGATATGTTGTTCCTCTGTGTGCCTGACACACTGTAAGTACTCAGTAGTTAGCTGCTGCTCTAATTTCTGTTGTTATCATTGTGTTCAAAGTAATCAATGCTGCAGCTACAAGGGCTTTAGATTGAGACCCTCTATTAAAATACTTCTGTATTTCTAGTGGCCATTAGCCAGGACATCATGAGGGACTTTAGAAAAGACTAGCTAATGAGTGGTTCAATCCATTAACGAGACAGCTCAGCTGTGCTTTCTCTTCCCTTAATGGCAGATCTTCTTACTCTCCAAGGTGCTATTAAAGCCATTAAAATAACTAATAAGGTCATTACCATTGTCAGAAAAGCCCCAGCCTGAGCAGATATTTTCCTAGTAAACGTTTCATTAGCAAGTATTTGTTCGAGTAGAACTTCTTAACATGCTTAATCAAATTCAAAGAGAGTCCAATAACAGCAGATCAGAGAACCAGTTCTAAGACATTTGAGTTGGAACAAGAAGAACATATTTGCCTACAATTATGATTTTATGGTTCCTAACCTAAGAATGAGTTAGGGGGAGAAAGGATTTGTGTTGGTCTTGTTTCAAAGATTTTACTCCATAGTCTTTGATCCCATTAATTCTGAGACTGTGGTGAAGGGGAGCATGATGGCATGATGGCAGGAATATCCAGAGGATGGGCTGTTTTACGTCATGGCTGACAGGCAGTAGAGACTGAGAAAAGAATGTAGCACTAAATATTACTCTCACAGGCATGTCACCAGTAATCTGCTTCCTTCAACTAAGCCCTTTCTTCCAAAGTACTACCCAAAACACCACCCACGGCTGGGAGCCAAGCATTCAGCACATGGACCTGTATGTGATAATTTAGATTCAAGCCACAACACATATGCATATAAATTGCATAACACATAACACATATGCAATTTGAGTCGGCCATTCATGTAAAGGAAATTTATAATTTGGTGGATTTTTCTACTTTAAATCATAAAACACAATAGATTTACATGTTAATCAGTCCTATGTTAAATACATGTTTTAATCTGTGCAGAATAGATAGAAATGGAAGATTAGTAAAGTAGATACGATGGAGTAGTAGTATGGCAAGGACTTAGAAGTCCTTGACCTCTCACTTGAGCTCACAGATAATTAAAACCAATATAGGGGCAGGATATCTCTGTCTTCCTTTTACTTTGGGTCATATAATTACCCAACTCTATTATTATTCTATATGATACTATATGATTAACATATAGGCATGTTAACCAAGAGGTGTCTGAAAATGGGTAATTTTTAACCTGTGTCATCCCCCTTCAAGCCTGAGGACCCACTACTTCAACAATAGTATATAGCTTCAAGAACTGACTAATGGGATTGCATGAATTTAAAAGCTTTTGCACAGGAAAGGGAACTATCTGTGGGGTGAAAACACTCAGGAACCTGAGAACCCAACCTTCCCATCCTCTTTCTTCTCACTGCTGTATTTTGTGCCATGCAAATGCTTGGTTTTCTTGAAAAATGGGTGCCTGACCTGGCCTTCCCCTGTAATCAGATCAGTGACTACCCTTATTGTAATCATAGAACCTTCATCCAGTAACTGATGGAAGCAGATGCAGAGATCCGATCCAAAGCCAAGCATTGAGCCTAGCTCCGGGAGTTCTGTTAAGAGAGGGAGAAGGGATTATATGAGCTGGGGGAGGGAGTGTCAAGGTTTTGATGGGGGAAACCCACAGAGACAGCTGACCTGAGCCCGTGGAAGCTCATAGACTCTAGACCAACAGTTAGGCAACCTGCATGAAACCAACCTAAGCCCTATGCATGTGGGTGACAGTTGTGTAGACTGGCCTGTTTGTAGGACCCCTAGCAGTGGGACCGGGATCTGTCCCTGGCTTTTTGGAACCTATTCCCTAAGGTGGGATGCCTGGCTCAGCCTTGATGCAGCAGGGAGGGGAGGAGCTTAGTCCTGCCTCAACTTGTTAAGCCATACTTTGTTGATTCCCATGGGAGGCCTTACCCTTTCTGAGAAGTGAATGGGGGAGTAGAAAGGAGGTGGGGAAGGGAGTGGGAGGAGAGAAGGGAGGGGAAACTGTGGTTGGTACGTAAAATAAATTAAAAAAAAATTGTACAGCATGCAAGAAGTCTGTTTATATTTAACGGGTTCCTCCTCTCCCATTCTTACACAGGTTTGGGTGATCAGTCATGGTTTAACTAATATATACAATATACAGCTGATCAAATATATTAGCTCCTCCATTACTTATTTCTCTTCTTGTTACTTCAGAATTTCTGGCAGAAGTGAGGAAAGGGAGAAAAGGCTTGTTTTGGCTTACACTTTCAGACCATTTTAAAGTCAGGGTAGGAAAGGCATGGCAGGTTTCATGGCCACACAGATAGCTATGCGGTGGAAAGCCTGAGCAAGACAGCCGGCTAGGCCGAAAAAGCAGGCCGGAACCACATCAGAGTATAATCTTGAAAGGCCTGACTCTGGTGATCTAATTCTACCAGCTAAGTCCTGCCTTAGTTCCACAGCCTTCAGAAGAGTGTCACGAGCTGGGGAACAAATGTTCACAACGTTAATCCAAAGGACATCACAAATTATTATTTTTTTTTTTAGCTTTCTTTTTATTTATTCTTTGTGTCTTTCACATCATGCATCTTGATCCCATTCATTTCCCTGTTGTTCGTATCTGCCCTCTTCCCTTGCAACCTGTCCAAAAATTAAAATAAAATAAAATTTAAGAGAAAAAGGGGGAAAAGGGAAAAAATGTCAACATGGAAGCTGTAATGTGACACAGTGAGTCATGCAGTAAACTCTTTTATCCATGTATCTTTACTTGCAAGTGTTCATTGCAAAGATTCATTGGTCTGGTTCAAGGCCTCTGGTTTCTACTGCACCATTGATGCTGGGCCCTCACTGGGACTCCTCTTGGATATCTTGCTGTTGCCCTGTGTCATGGAGATCCTGCAGCTTTGGGTCTGCAGGACCGTCCCCTTCATGTGCTCCAGCAGATCATAGGTGGGGTGGATGTTGAGGGAGTCAACTCATAACCCTGGTTCTGGACCTGGGTAGTTGCGGGGTTGCTCAAACCACCAGCTCTCCACAGTCTTCACCACGGGGTGAGTTCTCCTGCATTGTCTCTGCTAGTTCACCCCTTGCAGCGAGGAGCAAGGAGTGAGGAGTGTGGCCAGTTCTCCTGCTTTCACAACCTCAGGATCAGCTCTTTCACACCTGGACCATCAGGGCCAGCGCTACTGTGTTACCCACTCAAGATACAGGGGCCACTCTCCCAAGTGCTGCAGCTGGTGAGGGGCAGGGAGAGCTCTCCTCCTCTTAGAATCTCAGGGACAGCTCTCCCACCTGCCACAGGCAGAGAGGGGTAGGGGAGAAGGCATCTCTCTGCTGCCCATGCCACCATATGGCAGATCAGGGCCAGATCTCCCATGCTCTCTTCCATGGAGCCAGTTTGCCTGCACCCATGTCAATGGGGTCAGTTCTACTGTGATGCCCAGGCAGGGTGCAGGGTTCACTTTCCTGAGTGCTGCTGCTTGTAAGGGGAAGGGTCAGCTCCCTTGCCCGCCACAAGTGACAGGGGCATTGGAGGAGGACATCTTTCTCTAGCCCTCACCACCACATGGCAGATGAGAGGGGTATGGCCAGCTAGTCTACTCTTACATCCCAGGGCCAGCTCACCCAGACCTCTGCCAACAGGGTTCGCTCTACTGCCCAGGTGAGGGGCAGGGCCTGCTTTTCTGAGTGCTGCAGTGGGTAAGCGGGAGGGTCAGCTCCCTCATCTGTTGCAAGTGGTGAGGGGCAAGGGTTAAAAGGGGGGGTGTCTCTCCCCCACCCATGTCACCACATGATAGACTAGTGGGGGCAGTTCTCTCATGCTCAGAACTCTGGGGCTGTCTCACCCATATCTCCGCCAACAGCATCAGCTCTATTGGGCAGCCCAGGCAAGATGCAGGGCCTGCTCTCCCAAGTGCTTCAGCTGGTGAGGGACAGGAGCTGCTCTCCCTCTCTTATGACCTCAGGGCCAGCTCTCCCACCTGCCTCAGGTGCAGAGCGGTGAGGGGTGGGCATCTCTCCCCTGCCCATGTTGCTCTATGGCAGATGAGGGGCTGGACCAGATCTCCCAGGATCACATTCTCAGGCTGGCTCACCTGTGCTCCCTCCTTGTCAACCAAGTCAGCTCCACTGTGATTCCCAGACAAAGTGCAGGACCCACTTCTTGAGTATTGCAGCTGGTAAAGGGGAGGGTCAGCTTCCTGGCCAGCTGGAGGTAGTAGGGGCAAGGAGGGAGGGCATCTTTACCTTGACCCCACAACCATACTGAAGACAAGGGAGATGGTACAAGCTATGACCCTCTCACACCTTTAGGGCTGGCTTACCCATGCCCCTTTCTATGGGGGTCAGTACTGCTGTGCTGCCCAGTCAAGGTTCAGGGCCTGTTCTACCAAGTGCTGCAGCTGGTGAGGGGTTGGGTCAGGTCCCCTACCTGCTATAGATGTTGAGGGGTAAGGGAAGGAGGGCGTCTTTCTCCCACCCACGCCACCACATGGCAGACAAGAAGGGCGTGGCCTGCTCTCTCATTCTCACGCCCTCAGGGCCAGCTCACCCATGCCCCTTCAAACAGGCTCAGCTCTATTGTGCTGCCCAGGAGAAGTGTAGGACCCTCTCTCCTGAGTGCTTGAGCCAATGAAGGGCAGGACCTCTTGTACATTATTAAAGGACCAGCCTTAATAATATACTTCCCAAGGACTCAGAAGAGAAACTACGAGTGGTGAGAACTATTTTCGGGAAATGAATCTAAGTACACCATGCTCTTTGTCCATCTACTTTATCCCTCTGGGATAAAATCCTATCTACACAGCTTCAGTTCTGTACTCAAGCCTAGTTCCTTTCTGTTTAATTCTCTCTGCATTTATCTGCTGTCCCCTCTAAGTCCTATCTTAATTCTCTCATCTTAGTTCTGCCCCATCTAGGTTCTCATCCATCTAGTTCTTTCCCATCTTAGCTCCTCTCCCATCTCCTTCTTTCTCATCTTGTTCTTCCCCATCTGGCTCTTCCTCATCTTCCATCTTGTTTTTCTAGTACTCTCTTTTAGCCCTTCAATCTGTCTAGTCCATTCCTCTCCAGTTCTTACCCATCTAGTCTTCTGGTCTCTTTTTTTCCTCTCTCTCTCCTCCTCTCAGTCTCATTATTCTCTCAGTTCTCTCTAAGTCTTTCAGGAATCCAGTTATAAACACAAGCAATAGCAATCCTCTTGCAGAGCAAAGTCACCAGGCTTGAATTCTTACGGGGTCATAAAGGCAGGTAAGAATTTTCCTCAGACAGTGACCACCAATCTTTCTTTTACAACCCAGAAGGGGAGTGGCAAAGGAGGAGGCCAATAGAGAGCTAAGGATTGGTTAGTATATCAAGAAGGGAATTTATGTGCTCAATCTACATTCCTAGAAGTGGTTAGGTAAGAAATTAGGCGTCTATTAGTAAGGCTGTAAGGAAGGAGGGTCTCACCCTAAATTGCACAAGAAATAAAGCTATCCTCCTGACCTAGGAGACAGGTGTTGATTCATTTGGCCTTGGATGCTTGATAGGTATTTTAGATAAATACACTGTTAGGAGTTCTTGGAAGCATGCATAGCATTACAAGAAAATCTCTGTAGGAACTAGCTAATACATAGACAAAAGGTAAAAATATCACCAAGACTTCTTAAGCCATGGTTTGACCTTTAGAGAAGTCCTTGACTTTTCCAAGTAGTAGCTTTTGCGACAGTAGCTGAATTCCATTATGTTTTCCTGTGGCTTGCAGCAAAGACCAGTTCTCCTTAGCATTGCATCCAGTGAGGAGTGGGGCCAACTCTGTATAGCCTTATCCTCTTGGCCTTTGGTGCTATCAGGAGCCATGGACATCAACACAGACTGTGGCTGCATCAAGACCATGAACGCAGACATGAGCCCCTCCAGCAGCCCAGACATCACCACGCCACCACTTTCACCTCCTCAGATATGCTGTTGTCCACAAGAAATGAACCATTCTGTCCCTCTCCCATACCACACCATACATTTGCCTACCATAATCTCCTTGGAGCCTTGGACAGTCCACCCCAGGCCTGTATGTGGGTCTCTTTGTCCCACTTAGTCCATGATGGTGCAGGGCAGTTTCTTCCATGCTTCTTCCTCTGAGCCCAGGGTGGTCCACCAACCCTGCAAATTCTATTTATTAATACCTTGGATCCTTTCCATATAAAATATGGAAATTCATGTGGGTGTTTCAAGTAGTATTGTGTCTTTTACCAAATATGCTAAACTATCAAATTATAAACTGTTCAATATTAATTTTTTATCAAGTACATATGTTCTCATTTCAAAATACATGCCTACACATGTAGAACTTTTGTGCACAAGTTTCTAATTAATTTTGTATTTAACTCACCAAATGTTCACAAGTGATATTTTTGACACAGGTCACTGAGAATTAACTTGTTTTCAATTTCTATAAATGATGGATAGTTTTCATTATGTATCTTGATACGCTGATATACAATGCCAAACAATCAGTATGAATGGAAGCTCACTATAAGGTAAAAGGTCATTTACCTGGCAAGAATTTTAATTCCTTTTCCCAGAAAACCAATGAGTCAAAATAGCAAACAATCCAAATTGAGGAAATTGATTATATTTAATTCATTTCAGTAATTAAAACACCTTCTGTTCCGTATGGATTTAAGGAGACTTGCAAAGGACAAAAAGCCAAAACACACTTGCGCGGTAAGAATTTAAAGTTATAGCTCGTTGATATTAGCTGAGACTGTAACTAGTGTTTGCCCAGTATGTGCAAGGACCCAGGTTCAATCCCCAGCACCACACTGAGAAAATGATGAAGCCTACTGACCATCTCATCAAAGACCAGGTTTAACAAGGCTTTACTGAAATCCTATCTAAACAAGTCCAAACCCCTACTCAGATAACAGGCCAGAGACAGGACACTAGAGCAATATTTTGTCATAGAATAAACAATATTACACATTTTCATATAAGGATAAAACCAGGAATTCTCTCTTCTCTCTCTTGTATTCTTTTGGTGAACCTTGTCTCTGTAGTTCCTGTTCGAATCCCTAAGTTTATCATGTCCAGCTTTCCCTCAGTTTGGGTTTTCTTTATTGATTCTGTTTCTTCTTTCAGGTCTTGAACAGTTTTATTCATTTCCTTCCACTTTTTTTTCTTGTGTGTGTGTGTGTGTGTGTGTGTGTTTTCCTGGATTTCTTGAATAGATTTATTAATTTCCTCTTTAAGAACATCTATCATATTCATAAAGGCTATTTTAAGGTATTTTTTAATTGTGCTTCAATTATGTTGGAATATTTAGGGCTTGCTATGGCAGGATTGTTGGGATCTAGTGGAGATATGTTGTCCTGGCTGTTACTGATTGTGTTTTTATGCTCGTGTCTAGGCATCTGAGTTTTGGGTGATTATAAGTCTAGGTGCTGATTTCTGGGTTTGCCTTTGTTGGGAGGGTATTTTGTTCCTTAGTTTCTGTTTCCTCTCTGGATTTTCAGAGAGTGTTTGGCTGTGTTTTACCTGTTTTACTGGCCTGCTCAGCTGGTGTGTTCACAGGGGATGCCTGCTGGTGTTGGAGGCTAAGATATTGGGATAAGTTGGGGGAAGGAAGGTTGGAGGGAGTGGTGGTTTGAGAGAAAATGGCCCCTAAATGGAGTGACACTATTAGGAGGTGTGGTCTTGTTGAAGGAAGTGTGTCACCATGGAGGCAGACTTTGAGGTCACATATGTGCTCAAATCATGCCTGGTGAAGCAGTTCACTTCCTCTTGCCTTTGGATCAAGATGTAAGCACTCTCAGCTCCAGCACCATATCTCCCTGCATACTGCCTTGCTTCTCCATCATGACAGTAATGGACTAAACCTCTGAACTGTAAAAGAGCCACCTTAATTAAATGTTTTCCTTTCTAAGAGTTGTCGTGGTCATGGTGTCTCTTCACAGCCATATAAACTGTAACTAAGACAGAGGGAAAGGTCTTTGTGATCCATTGAGCATGACGTCAGAGAGGAAAGGGGACCACAGCAGGTTTCTAGCTACAGAGCTGAGGATGAGACTGGGGAAATTGGATTACAGGAGCAGGAGAGGTGTGGGTCTGCTTTGAGCCCACTTGTTACCCTGAGAGGAGTGACCCTTAGGTTAGCAGGGAGTGCCTGCTGGAGCTGGGGTCTGGGACAAAGTGACAAGCTGAGAGAGGAAGGTTAAAAGGGGGAGATCTGTGAGATACACAGGAGATGAAAGTTTGGGGTCGGGAGGGACACAGCGAAGGCTGCCGTGGGTGTTTTGCTGCAAAGCAGTCATGAGCTGAGACCTTTGCATCTGTGAGCCAAAATAAGTGTTCCCTTCCTTAAATGTTAATGGCAGGTGTTTTCCACAGAAAAAAATACTGTATTATATAATTTACAACATGCTATATTATATAATATGCTATAATTTTTCACAGAAAATTTACGGTATTTTACTTTATTATTATCCCTTTGAAGCCTGTTTGTATTTTCTTTAAGAGACAGAAAGAAAGAGGATCCAGACTGGAGAACTAGGAGGAGTAGAGTAATCAGGATATAGTATGTGAGAAAAAAATATCTGTTTTCAATAAAATTAAAAAAAAAAATGACCCTGGAATGCATACCCATCTATTTTGCTAGCATGTTTATAAATCAGTCAGATATGTCTGACTCCATTGCAGTAGCTGGATGACCCCCACCCAGACTCAGCATGGGAATTGCCAACCCCACCAATAAATCCCTTAAGAAGTCGCAGTTGCTCGTATGGCTTTAACTCCTCTGCCTCAAAATGAATGGAACAGGAAAGCGGGATGCCACTGATTTAGTTACAGTAGGCAAACAGAAACAGCTCTTATCTCTCCTCCATTTTTACTACTGGAGATCCGAATGCAAGAACTACTTCTGAAGCACTCCACACCACTTCAACTTCAGTCCAAGTACTCTGTAACCAGCGATGACAGAATCCATTAACAAGCTCTCTGCTACAGTCAACACTGTGTAAAAAAAAGCCTGACTCCTTCATGCTACATGAAATTAGAGATTAAAGGAAGACCTTAGAAGATATGGTCGCTATCTGTTTTACTGAGGACCTTCAGCTTCTAGTCTGAGATAAATGAGATGATTTTTCTCAACGAAGCCTGAATTAATAAAAGGTAACCTCAGGTCAGTTGTCAGTGTGGGTTATTCAAAAGAAGGCATGCTAAATGAGTTTTGTCATTTCAGCTAGACAGAAGAGGCGGAGAGAGAATCCATTACCCAGGATTAGGTCATACCACTTTAACTACCAACCGTCTCACCTGTGTGGCTGACACAGAAAAAGTCTGATGTGCAAAATCCTGTCTGCATACGGACAGCACTTTCTGCTGTGAGTCTCCACACCAGTCCAAACTTCTACAATCCTTGTAGCTGGGGACAGCATTTCTAGGCAGTTTAACTACTTTATTACTAACAAGCAAACCCCTCTGCCTGTGTGTGTGTGTGTGTGTGTGTGTGTGTGTTATATGGACTCATGAGAAACTATGCTTGGCCTCATGACTGAACTACGGCGTGAACATTCAAAAACTCTGCATTTGTTCACTTAGTTCCACAGTTCTAGCATCCCCACTTCTGAGTTTTACCAAGGGGAGCTCCCCTGCTATCTATCAATTAATTCACTCTCTACACATTTACAGCTCATAGTATATGAACAAACTCTGTTCGGCATACACCAAAGCTTCCTCCTTGCATAGAAAATAATATTAACATTTAGTAGATTGATTGTGACTTCCTTCATGTCAGCGGAAACCAGCATGATGGCGAGGGGGTCCCGGGCTATGGACAGAGTCAGACAGGCCACCACCCAGCTCTGAGTCACCCTGAGTGACTGCCCCCACACAAGCTACCCAGCCCATCCTCCACTCAGCTTATAAATTTATGAAATATTGAAAATACTGTCAATGCTTATAGATTATAGAAATACTAAATGAAAATAATCTTTATTAAAGCAATATAGCACTAAAATTATAATAAAGGTTTAGTAAAATGTTGTTATTTTTAAACATCCTAATAAAGGCATTTGGGGAGTGTCGGTTGTTTTTAAAAGACAGATTTTCATGTAAATCATGCTGGTCTTAAATTCACTGAGTAGCCAAGGCTGGTCTTGAATTCCTGATCCTCCTGCTTCCCACTTCCAAGTTCTGGGAATTACAGATGTGTGTAAATTACCAGACATGATACAATTTTAATACAAACTATGACAAGTACAGTGACCTTACCAGTAGAGTAATCCTGAATACTACCTCAGCATCACATAAAACCAACTGAAAAAAGTAAATGAGAGGGGAAGAGATGGAAAGGGGGTAGAAAGAGAAAAAGATGGAGAGGGGGAAGGAGGGAAAGAAAGAAAGAAAAGATGGAAGGGAAGAAGAAGAAGGCTTTTTGTTCATAAGGAAACAATGAAGAAAACATTTGTGTCAGAAGTTTCAAAGTTAAGTCTGCTTTATTTCTGTTTCTATTCTTCTATTTCCAAGAGTAAAAAGGGACAAAAGGCAGAGAAGTGCTGCGATCCCACATAGGAGCACATCACATCATGATAGCATTCACGGGACACCTCCGGACACTGTGGTTCTTATTAGTAAAAAGGAGAGTCCTTTTCCTCCCATAGACATGGCTTCTTCAAAGCTGTATTTCTCAGTATTATTCCTTTCTTCCAACTTGTCCCCACAGGTTCCAAGTCCTCACCCTGTCTTCAGTTCTTCAGGGCCTCGGCTACATCAGCTAATTTTGTCATTGCTAAGATGCATACCTGTCAAATGCAACTTAAGGAGGAGTTTGTTGTGGCCCATGGTTTGAGGGGATACAGTCCATCATGGAGGAAAATCATGGTGGCAGGAGTGTCACGTTGCATCAGCAGTCACAAAGCATGGACAGAGGAATCCCGGTACTTCTCATTTTTCTCAGTTGTGTTCAGTCTGGATCTTAAGCCCATGGGACGATGCCAGGATGGGTCTTCTTTCGATTTAACATTGCAAATGTTTTCAGACTTAAGTGATTCTAGACACAGTCAAGTTGATAATGAATATTAACTATCACACCAATCAAACCTCTCTATAAATACCTGGAAAGTATTGAATGTATATATACATATAAATTACATTAAAGTGGATTATAGTTATAACTATGGAAAGCAAAACTATAAACCTTCCAGAAGATATTTAAAATATTTTAATGACCTGTGGTGAGAATTTTCATACGTAATTACAAAAGTACAACCCATCAAACAAAAATCAATAAAGCAGATTACATAAAAATGAATGCTTCTGCTCTGCAGAAGGCAATCCAAAGACTGGGGGGGAAAGATTCAGATATAGGCAAATAAAGAGATAGTCAAAGCACCTTTAAAACTCAAGACACAAAGATAAACAGCCTCTGTCGGTTCTTCATCACTGTGGGAGAAAGATATGGTTGGCTCACAATTTCAGAAGTTTTAGTCCCCGGTCAGCTTGTTTATTGCCTTGGGCCTGAGATGAACCAGAACACCATGGCAGCTGGAATGTACGGCAAGGAGTATACCCTATGCAGGCCAGGCAAGGACAGCAAGGGGCCAGGGACAAAATATCAGTCAAAGGTACACTCCCAGGAAGCTCCTTTCTCTAGCTAATTCTCACCACCTCAAGTTTCCAATACCTCCCCATTTACTGAGGGGCATTTACTGAGGACCCAACCTCATGTGCGTGATGAGCCTGTAGGCAACATTCTCTATCAAAAATCTATCACCATAAAAAGGAGACATGACCTGAGAGATACAGGATCAACAGTTAAGCACATGAAACTATCTCACCATTATACACTCCTAGGGAAGTGTAAGTTATAAAATGCTACTGACAGGCATGATGGACCATAAGCTGTCATCCTACCACTCGGGAGGCTGAACTTGGGACCCCTGAACTACATAGCAAGATCCCACCTAAAAGTCATGTAAAAAGAAAAGTACAAGAAAGAGATGCCACTAAAATAACCCATCAAAGTGGCTAAAAAATGAAAATGTGAGCATGGGCTATAGCTGAGCAGGTAAAATCACTTGTCATGCAAGCGTGAGGACCAGAGTGGAGACCTCCAGAACTCACATCAAAGCCAGATGGAACTTCAGTCCTAACACATGGGCGCTGAAGACAGGGGATCCCTAGAGCTGGCTGTCTAGCCACACTAGCACATACAGCAGGTTCAGGCTTAGTGAGAGACCCTGCCTCAGTACATTTGATGGTAAGTGATCAAGGAAGACCTCTATGCCAACATTTGATTTCTACACACATATTCACATGTAAACATGCATTCTGCATAGATATGTGCACCCATACACCATGGACAAACATATACATGCACACACACCATACACATACACAGGCGTTAGTAATATATTAAACATAAAACTTGCAATAATTCAGGTGTAGATTTAAAACAATAGGAACTCTCATTCTTAATTATTCAGAATGGAAAATGGCATCATAGCAATGATAGAAAATGGTTTAGGTGTGCTTTACAAAGCTAAATATGACCATACTATATAATCTAGCCATTATTCTCTAAGGGAATTATCCAACTGATTTGAAAACTCACTTCTATAGCTTGAATGTGAATGTTCACTGCTGTTTTATTTTAAAAAAATCACTAAAAAATTAGTAACAACTAGTTTGTAATTCAGTAGATGAATGGATACCCTGAAGTGTGTAACATGAGAGAATTATTCAGTGGCAAACACGAGCTATTAAGTCACATACAAAGGCAACCATTGCTAACTGGAAGAAGACATTCTGTGAAAGCTGGCCTCAAACTCACCAGGCTCCAAGTACCTCTGCTTCATGAGCATGGGAGGAGAGGTGTGCACCACCATGCCCTGCTGAAATTCATTTTCATGTGTCACTGAGACCCAAGGGCTGGGATTGGCAATGGCTGACAGGGTTTGACTAATGTAAACCAGAGTCCATGAAGCACAGTTTTTTCAGACTCCCCTTCTATAATTATATAAATAAATGTGTTTATAACAGGCTTACATATTTAATAAATGTCTCAGATATTTGCATGGAGGATAGTTAAATTAAGGGAGGAGTTTAGCTTTCCCTTGTAGTCTCATGTTTGTATGATTGGAGCATTAAACCCTCTCCCCTCACATATCCAGAAGTGGGTTTTGTTAGGCAGTGACCACTAATTTTCTTTCCTATCAACCTTTCAGCTGGTGTTTGCAGATATCAGAAATATGGTTAGTTGGGAATAGGTGAGCAGGGCACCTGATTTCTCTTCCTCCATAAGGTCATCCTTAGCAAGACTCTTGAAGGCAAACCTCTCCTTTCCAATTAAAGGCACACACACTAGGCAGAACTGTAGCTCAAGAGGTGGAAATTCACCCAGTTTTAAAATAGAAGCAGGTGGATATAGCAAGAAAAGATACTGTGGTGGTCTGAATGAAAATGACCCCCACAGACTCAGAGTGACTCACTATTAAGAAGTGTGTCCTTGTTGGGGTGGGTGTGGCCTTGTTGGAGGAAGTGTGCCACTGTAGAGACAGGCTTTGAGGTTTCAGAAGCTCAAGCCAGGCCCAGTGAGTCACTGTCTCTTCCTGCTGCCTGCGAAGCCAGATGTAGAACTCTCAGCTACCTCTCCAGCACCATGACTGCCTGCCTGCTGCCATGTTTCCTGCCATGACAAGAATGGACTAAACTTCTGAACTGTAAGCCAGCCCCAGTTAAATGTTTTCTTTTATAAGAGTTTCCATGGTCATGGTGTCTCTTCTCAGCAATAAAACCCTAACTAAGACAGAGACTGTGGGTAATAGAGATGGCAAGTATTTTGAAATGTCATGGACACTGAAACAATGTGACACTTTCAAGGGACAAAATGTGACTGGATTTTGCTGAAGTGTAAGTGGCAAGGGATGTTAGAAAAAGCAGCTGAAGAGCTGAGTGAGAAGTATTGGGAATGATTTACATGACATGCTAAGACTGATTGAGAAATGACTGTAGAGGGCCCTGAAGAATTTTAAATAATGAAAAATATATTTCTTTTGTTTTTTTAAAATTTTCTTTATTTAGTTTATGTGTGTCGGTATTTTGTCTGCATGTATGTCTGTGTAAGAATGTTGGATCCCCTGGAACTGAGGTTACAGACACCTGTGAACTGCCATATGGGTGTTGTGAATTGAACCCAGGTCCTTTCTAAGATCATTCAGTGGTCTTAACTACTAAGCCATCTCTCCAGTCCCAGAAAATGTTTCTTGCTTTTCTTTAAAACCTGAATCCAAATCTCAACTTGCAGCCCCAGCAGGTGAGCCTGAACTTGCTGTCTTCATCCCTCAGACCTATTGATTAGAGGCAGGCATTACTATACCCCTCTTAGTTTCCAAGCAATGACAGAGGCAGACTGAAACTATGATAGAGATACATAGTGTTAGAGACTCAAACACCTGTCAGAAGATGTCACAGCATCCTAGAGATGTGTATAAAAGGATTTTTATACACGATGTGTCTTGAAAGGAATTGGGGACAAGGGCTGTAGTGTTGGGTGGAAGGACTGTGAGGAATTCTGCTAATTCAGAGCATATTTTCTGATCTTATGTTAACCACACTCATGGGGTTGGTTATGTTCTGGAATTAACAGGCTGTAAAATATATTTAGCACTAAGGAATTCTAAATTATCCTGAAATATCTAAGCAGAATTTCACTTTATTTGGTTATTTTTATAGAAAACATAAAATATCAGTTAAGGCACCCTAGTTGACACAACTTTAATTACCACAAACTCATCTAAAAAGAGTTATAAGGGTGTACTGAAAAATATAGTTTTTCTGTCCTTAGCACAAAACATACACTCATTTAATTGTGGCGTCTACAATGGCGTCAGCCACATAAGGGTCAGGTCAAAAAATGTTAGTTGAGTGAGTAAGTGAACCAGCATCCCAATGATGTACTTCACTCCACCTACATCCCACAGCTGAGACAGCTGCCCCTGAGAAACCCAGGTAACATTTTTGTGGAAAGACTACAAGCAACATTACAGTTTTCCACTTTACAATTATATGTGAATTTCCTACATTCACTTTCCCACTAAATAATAATGTTTGTCAAGAAGAGGAGTGGGGCTGAAGAGATGGCTCAGTGGTTAAGAGCGCTGACTGCTTTTCCAGAGGACCTGGGTTCAATTCCCAGCACCCACATGGCTGCTCACACCTGTCTGTAACTCCAGTTCCAGGACATCTGATACCGTCACGTAGTCACATAGACATACATACAGGTAAAACACCAATGAACATAAAAATAACAATAAATTTTATAGGTACGTATATACATACATATATTCACACACACACACACACACACACACACACACACACACACACGAACAGGAGCTGCACATCATTGCATGACTCAGTAAGCACAGGAGCCAGACAGTGTGAGATTTTATCTTCTAATCTACCTTTTATGCATTTCTCAAACTCTTTATCTTTATTTAACTCAATCTCCTTATTTGCAGAATAAAAATAAGCATAGTTTCTTCTCCTGGGACATAAAATGGGTACATTGAGATTCAAACACATTAATATAAATCTAGTAAAATCTTTTATATTGAGGCTACAGAATCTCAGTCATATAATACAATAGAGTTGGCAGAAAGGTATTCAGTACCTTGAGTGGAAAAATAAACAATGTGTTTTTAAACACAGGATGATATCCTGACAGTCAATCCATCAAAGAGAACTGAAATTCATAGATGTATTGTCAAAAAGTCCCAAAGGGAAATGAGATAAAGTATTACATATTTAATATTTAATATATTATTAAGTATGCTGGCATTTTAGAGGTTAAACTAAACTGGACCAAGCAGAAGGATGGAAACAATGAAGGTTAGAGGGGAAATAAATGAAGGAAGAGAAAAACAAAAGGAAAAATCAATAAGAATATCTGGGCACTTTGCAGACACCACAGTCAATAAACTTTTGGTGAGTTCCAGTGGGAAAAAGAGGGAAAAGACACAAGTTACTAAGGCTCAGAGTTGAAGAAGAGAGATTTCTAATGACCTTGACCTTGCTAGTAAGCCTGCCAGAAAGTACCCAACTAAGATAAAGTAGATAAACTTGTAAAACATCCAGCCAGCTACTGAAACTTACTCAACAAAAGACACTTGGGCTAAATAGACATGCACTTCACTAAGAAATTACATGGTTAAATTGAAAAGTTTCACAAAACATTTCCCAAAGCCAAAGGGCTTCAGTTAGACATTTAAAAATTAAAAACCCATACCAATTCTTTATAGCATCTTTTGAAACAGAAAACAAAGGCTTTCTTCCTACCCTGCTCTGTACAACTATCATTCTGACAGTTCAACCAGAGCCATCCCCATAAAATAAAACCACTCACTGACATCCCTTATAGGCTAAAATGTCTTCAATAAAAATATTGGTAAAATGAATCCAATAATATATAAAGAAGGTTAGATGCCATGACCAAGTGGGTTTTATTGTAGTAATGCAGAGTTTGTGTAACATCCAAAAATCAATCAGTGTAATACATGGTAATAGAATAAAGGATAAAACATCATGATTGTCTTAATAGCTACAAAAAAAATAGCACTCAACAGAATCCAACACCTTTTCACAATAAAAATGCTTACAACCTACAAATAAGCTGAAACATTCTCCACTTTATAAAAAGCATCTATGAAAGACACAGTTAATGTCACACTTAATGGAGCAGGTTTAAACGTTCTCCCCTTAAGATCAAGATTGTTAGCAGATTAAAGATGCTAATTGTAGCCATTTTACTCAGTTTACATTAGATGTCACTGTGAGGGCAATTATAATAGAATTTTTACAAAATATCTAGGTTGTACAGGAAGATTTAAAACTATCTCTAGACACAGATAACATAGATATATGCTATAATTTAAATATGGAATGTTCCTAACAGGCTTGGGCACATTTTGAATGCTTCTTCCCGGGATGATGACATTATTTTAAGAGGCTGTGAAAAACTCAGGAGGTGGGGTGTAGTTGGTTGTTTTTTTATTCTTTTCACTCTTACTCTTTGCTCTTTTGGGGGCCCACCACGCAGCTCCCAAATAAATCACACATGGAGGCTAATTATTACTTATAAATGCCTAGTTTTACTTTGGCTTATTTATAGCCAGCTTTCCTTAACTTAAATTATCCCATCAACCTTTTACCTCTGGGCTTTTCCTTTTCTTACTTCCGTATATCTTACTTTCACTCTTACTCCATGGCTGGCTGTGTGACTAGGTAGCTGGCCCCTAGGGTCTTCCTCTCCTTGTTCTTTTGCTCCTTGATCTTTTTTCTCTCTTTTTCTCCTATTTATTCTCTCTGCCTTCCATCTTCACCCATCCTTTCTCCCACCTTGCTACTGGCTCTTCAGCTCTTTATTAGACCAATCAGATGTTTTAGGCAGGCAAAGTAACACAGTTTCACAGAGCTAAATAAACTCAACATAAAAGAATACAACACATCTTTGCATCATTAAACAAATGTTCCACAGCATAAGCATAACACACCTTAAAATAATATTCTACAACAGTGAGGCTTGTCTTGGAAAAGCAGGTTACCAAGAGCAGGCCTTTGAGTGTTATATTTGGCCCCTGGTTCTTGGTGCATTTGACATTTCCTGGTCTGCCATGATGTGCCAGGCTGCCAGGCTTTCCCACATACCCTTGCCATTAAGAACTAGGCTGCTTTCCTTGCCACAAAGGACTGCCAAGACAGAGTGAACCTCTCTGAAACTGTGAGTTGAATAAACCTTTACTCCCATAAATTGTTTCTGCCAAGCATTGTGGTCACAGAAGCACAAAAGTCATTAGAAGGAAGGAGCATCTGTGGTTGAACTTGACTCTCAAGTCTTTGTAAGTGATTTTATAGGAAGACTTTTGAGACTTTGGGCCACAGGAGCCCTAGAGTATCCAACACTCAAGAGGTGGGAGCCAGAATGGCCAGGAGTTCAGGGTTCTCTGCAGCTACACAGCAAGTTTGAAGCCAGCCTAGACTATGAGAGATTTTGTCTCAAAGAAGAAGGAGGAGGAGAGGAGGGAATTTGGGGGCTGAGGGAATGAACATGAAGGAAAAGAAAAGCCAGCCACCCTAGAATGTATGAGCAGAGCTTCATGGTTGATCCAGATGGGGGTAAAGATGAGTACTAATAGAAGTCTAGACAGCACCGATCATGAATTTTCAGACGGAAATAAAGATTTTTTTGGGGGGAGAATGGGAATTTGACTAGAAACCTTTGATGATAATTTGAATTTGTCGGCCTTTTGTCCACATCCTGAAATTCTCTGTGGGGGTGGATTAGTTAGCTTGGTGAAAGGCATGTCAAAGCAGCCAAGCATTCACACTGTGGCATGGTTACTGCTGTCTGCTTCTACCAGGTTGACAGTGGGAAACAGGACAAAGAGCAGAGCAGAAAGAGATACATGAAAAATAGGTAATTTATTGAGAAAAAGGATTGTGTGAACATTTAAAACTGTGGGCAAATACATCAGCATTGGTAAAGAGAATATTATCATTACAACGAGGCTTGGTGCTCTCTGTTGATGGAGTAGGAAAGGTGTCTTGGGATATTTTTGTTGGTGAGACTCTGTGTAGGTGATGTTTCTTCTGTCCCAGCAGGTCTGCAGCCGCTCAGACCCAAGTAAACATACAGAGGCTTATATTAATTAAAACTGCTAGGCTATTAGCTCAGGCTTACTATGGACTAGCCCTTACACTTAAACTCAGCCTATTTCTGTTAATCTACATGTCACCATGTGTTCTGTGCCTTTACCTTGCACCATTACATGCTGCTCCCTGGATGGCAGGCTGGCGTCTCCTCACTCAGCCTTCCTCTTCCCAGAATTCTCTTCTCTGTTTGTCCTGCCTACACTTCCTGCCTGGCTACTGGCCAATCAGCATTTTATTTATACAGAGTAATATCCACAACAACCCTGTCCTTCAAAGGTGCCAGTACATAAAGTAAAAATTACTTTTAAAGACTTTTCTTACAAAAGAAAGAACCACCAGAGCACCCTGATGGGGAAAAACAGGAGCTACTGAGCAAAGGTTTTCCCAGTTTCATTTGCCCAAAGACTCAGAAGCCACAGTGGCCATGGATGAAAGAGAGGAGGCATAAATTTCTCAGACTAATAGGGAAACTTGATCTCATCCACGTGATACTGGTTTTACAAGCACCCATGGTACAAAAGTTATTGAGTCAGGAAAATTAGTAGTCTTGTTATACAGCATGTTTGGGGACAGCTGCCAGTGAATGTAAAACCCATTTAAGAGCCTTAACTCAACTTTGTACTTCAATACCAAGACTATCATCCAGATGTAAGGCACTACAATCATCCTAGCAGGAATAAAGATGATCTAAAGAGATACTTGTGACCCTCCTTTAGTGAATAGACTACAGTAACAATGGACTCCAAGAAATTGAAATTTATCTAGACTCTGATGCTGAAAGAAAGGATAATTTGAGGTCCTGGGGCTAGCTAGAGCAGGAACTTATCACCAGGTAAGAATCACAACTTGCAGGAGACCTTGCTGGAGACTAGTACTGTAGTCATGGTGATGGGTTACCCTGACCAAGGTTGCTTAGTTATGCAAACCCCTGACTCTACTTAAACCTTACCCTCATATCAACACCCTGTGGACAGACTGGATGTGGCCCACTGGACCTCTTTGTTCTTCTCAATATGGCCTCTTGAATGAATTCTCTTTTCCTTTCATTTTATTAATTTATGTTATTAACTGACTTATTGAGGATGGGTGATGTTACAGCTGACAGGGCACATGCTCTGACCCCTATAACTCCAGAACCAGCACTAATGCATGACTTTGGGAGCTGGCTGGTGGTTCAAAAGAGAAAGCCTGTTACACCTGTGAGGTTCATAAATGAAATAAGACAGTTGTGGTAGCTGAGAACTCCAAGACTGATACTCTTCTAGAAGATTCTAGGGTGGACTGGCTTCCTCATACACAGCCCGCTCTCTCTATGTTCTTACACCAAAAGGAACTAGCTAGCTATCTGTATGGGGGGGGCAGTGAATTATTATGTAGGAATGGGGTTGGCGATGTGAGGGCCCAGGAGCCAGCTAACTCAGGACCTTAAGAACCAAGTGAGCAGAGGAAGACAATGATAGGAAGGTCTATGGTAGTGGCAATAGAGATGTTAATACTCTGAACAGAGTGGGGCTCACAGGGCACGTGGACACAGGCAAACTCATTGAAGTTGGAAGAAAAGGCCTTGATGACCGAGTCAATAGGAAAAGAAGTTTAGAGTTTCTCACTGTAATAAGTCAAAATGATCTTTATAAGTAAAAATCAAGGAAATGTCAGAAGGGACAGGTCACTCAAATGTGTGGGTGGTGTAGCTTGTCTACCTCTGCCTGGCTTTTATTGACCTCTGAGAGAGAAAATCTATGGACAAGGTTTGTTTTGCAGAATATTCATCATGTTGTTCTCACTGGAAGGGATGATGTGTATTTGAAAGGAAATCATGCCCCCCCTACATATCTATGAATATGGTAAGTTAGAAATACCAAAACCAAATCTGTACAACATTGTGTCATATGCCTACTCTTATTTTTCCACAGATATCATCAGCTGTTCACTCAACTGTGCTCAATAACATGAAGAGGAGTTACTGTGTGGAAGGGGAAATGGGTGTGTTAGGCCAGGGATTAGCTTCAATTTGAGCTGACTTTTTGTGTGACACTAACAGTGAGCTTTTATCCTCTTGGAACTATGAGGCCCCAAAACCTCTTCCTTCTGTAAGTTGCTTTTGGTGAAGTGTTCTTCCACAACAACTACAACAACAAATCAACTAATACATAAAAGATAACAAATAATTGAAACTATACCAGGGGATCAGTTAGCAAAATTAACAAGCCACAGAAGTGTAGGACTAAGATGGAGGGTGACCACTGGAAACCAGGGCATCCATGAGAGAACATAAGCAATCTGTAAAAGGCTGTAAGATCCATGGCTAGAGTCCCCAGACCCCCACTGTGTCTGCAGGTCTTTCTGTCAGAACAAGGCATCTCCTCTCAGCACACGTCTTGTTCCAGGCATGCAACAGGACACCGAGAACCGAGGGCTGGGCAGCGAGCAGGAGAAAAGGCAACCGTCTGTCTTCAGGGATCATCATTCTTTGCCAGGACAGAGTTCTGCTCACAAGGTACAGGTTAACAAGAGAAAAACAAAGCAAGCCTGCTACACCCGCAGCGCACAGGAAACCAGTGAAACGCCCCTGTCTTAGGAAAGCTCTCTCACTCCACTTGATGGCTTAGGATCATCGAGGAAATCCTATTTCAGCCACAACAAACAGTGAATCCCAGTGTGTCGAGACAAAGGAGCAAGGGGTTTTATACTAGAAGGTAAAGCCAGCTGGATCCCACTGACGACTGCTGGGCTCACATCTGGACAGACGAGCAGCTGTCTCCAGCCAGGGAAGATCTGCATCTCTCTGAAGGGGTGGGTTAGAAAGACCTTCTGTCTGTGCGGATCACCGCCTTGCCTCTCTGCAGCTGGGCAGGCCCTTCTGAATCTGCTTGCCCCCTGCAGGCGGAGTAAGATGGCATTCATTTCTAAACGGGCCTGGGAGCCAGACACACAGATGTTCTCTGCATCTTGTCAGGGGACTCCACACAGCTTGATCTCCACACTCAGAACAGGGGCTGAGGAAACGCTGAGTTATAGCTTTGTTATAGGGTGTTCCCACTGAGGTTGGCAACCCCAGGGCTCCCTGCAGAAGAGAGTGTAAATGAGATGGAGCAGGGAGTGAGTTTCCAACTGGTTTTCAACTTCTTCTTCAGGCTGGAGCCCGGACTAAGAGTTTTATTCACAGAGTCACTGTGCCCTCTGGTGGGCATAAGCTCTGAAGACTTCACTCTGCTCTTCCTGGGGAATCCCTGTCCCCAAACGTTTCTTGTTATCGATTTCCCAATTTTCTTTTTCCAACACTCGAACCAGATGATTCACTTAGAAACACCGTCCACATGTCAGAGCTTTCCCTATCTCAGGCTTTCTCTCTTTCATGTGAGATGAACCAGTTCATTCTGAACACAGGTCAACAGTTCTAGGTGGCTTTCTGTGCCGATGTCACAAAATACCCAAATCTCTAACCTTACAGAAAGTAGCTCCTATGGGCTCATGGTGGGTGTGTGACTAAGTCAGGTTGGGCCAGGGGGAGTCATGGAAAACATCTACAAAGAAATCTGACCCATGGAGTGTTGGAGTGACTGAATCTGTAAACTATTGTGGAATATGAATGTGCTGGGTGTATGTAGGTGCATATTGCTGTGTGGTGTGTGCACGTGCTGTGTGTGTGTATATGTATGTGCTCTGTGTCTGTGTGTATCTGTGTATATGTATTGTATGTATGTGGTGTGTGTGTATGTATGTGTGCATATAGTGTGTGTATGTATGCATGTGTGTGTGTATATAGATGTAAATGTGCATGTGAGCATTTGTGTGTGTGTGTGTGTGTGTGTGTGTGTGTTTATGTATGTGTGTGTTTTGGGGTGTGCTCATCAGATTTGTGTTATTATACAAAATACAAGAGACAGACCACTTAATAAGAAGAGAGCTTTATTTAGCCCTCAGTTGGGATGTTCAAAGGCTAAGTGCCTGCATGTGCTAATTTGATGGGGATAAGGGCTGGTGGGATGTCATGGTTGGAGTGTGTCAGCAAAGAGCAAAGCCTCTAGCTAAGACGTGGAGAAACTCCAGAGACTGGGATTCCACAATGGCCATGAGGGGCAAGCCTCTATAGACCTCCCATTAATGCCTGACCTCTCAAAAGACCCCAGAGCCTCCTCATCCAGCCACACTGGAGGCCAAACCTGTAACGGTCGCCCTTGGCAGGGTACTCAACTAAGCCATACTGAGTGCACTTCCTTCTTCTGGAGTCCTTAGTCAGCCTGTTTCCAACAAGTACGACATAATTTGAGCGATACTTTAATCAGGGGTGGGTAGAATTCTGCAGCTTGGATGTGGAAGATGCCGACGTGAAGAGAGATTTAAGAAGGCAGCAGGCAAGACTGGTACGGAGCCTGGGCAGAAGCAGGATGGCAAGTGACAACAGGGACAGGTTGATGGACCATCCTCTGCTGTCCTAGGGGTATCTACGGAAGGCAGCCTGGTGCACAGTGACTGGTGTGGGCACTGGCCCTGGCTACTTTGTAAAGGGAAGTGGAAGCCAGAGCTGGGGATTCTGGAAAATACTACATAAAGGAGAAACTGCTCGCTAGGGGCTAGATATTTGCAACGATTGCATTTGAAAAGTCCGGTATCTCGGAATGGAAGCAGTTTGATTTAATCGCTCCTGATACCACACAGGTTGTTTTCTGTTCTCACCCTTGGATTTTGAGGGCCGACAGAGAAGTATAAAGGCGCCATCTAGTGGTCAAATAACAAACCGTTAAAATATTTTACAAATACACCAGTCCAATCAGCTTGATGAAGTGCCCCTCCCCTCCTCCCCATCTCTCAAGAAGGCTCGCTAATGGAAAGGCTGCTCCTCTGCTGATGGCTTCATGGTGGGATGTTCTGGGGATTTTAGGAGGTGGGAACCACCTGGAGGAAGCAGGTGCCTTCTTCCTGTCCCGCCATCTGGTTGGAACGTCCACCAGGCCGCAGTGTTGGGGCCAAGGAACTGTAGACTGGACTCAGAATCCATGAGCAGAAATAAATCTTCCCTCCATGAGGTTGTTGAGCGATATGTCTCCGGGACGAGACAAGAAGCAATACATGGTTTTCAAACATTCTGCAGATCAAGGCATAAAAGTACCGCGGTGGAATCCATGTTCTGGAACAGACTGAAGAAGCTTGTCAATGGCAATCAGAGCTAGCTCCAGGAGAGAAGGTTAAGTGAGAAAGTGTAGGATACTCCATAGATGTGCAGTCTTTCAGTGTGGAGAAGTGAATCTTCTTATTATATATTCTATAGCCCAGAGCATTTTTATGTATGAATCACGGGCAGTTATTAAATATTCAGAATTAAGATACTGCACATAGCTAAACACTAAAAAAAAAATTAAAACGTACACTTTCCTTAAATACTTCTCAGAGAAGACAGAAATACCTCCTCTCCTTTGCAATTGCATTCTAGCATTGTTCCACGTGAAATACAAAATGAATAGGTAGTAACGGATACTAGCACGTGCTTGGTGATTGTGAAGTTGGGACAGTGTTCGAGCACTGTTCTGTTTTACTCTACAAGCATTTTGGATTCGTTAACGTTGATGGCTTTGCAATCCTTGTTTTGTTGTCTTTGGGGGCTTGTTGTCTTCGCTTTGTCCTGCTCGGAACCATTTCCCTTCGTCCCACTCTCTCACCTTATGCTAACTCTTCTTTGTCATCTCTTAGGGCCCTTTGCATCCTGCTGATTTCAGTTTGAGAGTACAGACTTTGTGCAACTGTTTTCTTTGACTCGTACTAAACAGACCCTGAACTTCTTGAAGTGAGGGATAATTCATTGACTGGTTCCTAAATTCCCAAAGCTCAACAAGATACCCTCACATAATTGTGCTCAATATATGTTTTTCATTTTGGACAGCGTGTAAGTGATTGACACTGACTGAAAATGATGTGGACACAGTTCAAATACATGCCAGGACAAAAACCAGGTGTTTGCCATACAGGGAGCTGTTTGAGGATGCTGAAGACTCCACCACAGCCATGTTTCCTTCTAAAATATCTTCCCCTGTAGTACGGATGTTTTCAACATTCTTTTCTGTTGGACACACTCATGACTCAGCTCTTTGCAGAGTCACACTCACTGGCAGGACTTAGGGAGGCTCTGGCTTGCCTACCTTGTCTCCATCAATCTGTTCTTTACCTAAACACTGCAAATGAGAGTATAGGTTATGCAGAGATACTTTCCGAGGTGAGTATATTAAGATGTACCTTCAAGGTGCCACGGCCTGGTAAATTGCTCCTCCTAAACACAGCCCCCTGGAAATTATGGAGTCTCCATTCACACCTTCAATTGCACTTGTCCAAACCAATTTGAGGAAATACATAGAGAAAACTGAAAAGGCCAGTGGAGAGCTCACTCAGTAAAAACGCTGGCTGGGGATACTTGAGGACTGGAGTTTGATGCCCAGGATCCACAGGCAACCTGGACAGCTGGTTTGTCACGTGGCGAAATAGGTACAGACATTTGCCACCAAGTCTGAACACCCAATGCCCATCTCTGGATCTCACATGGGTGGAAGGAGAGGACTGACTCATGAAGATTGTCAAAGGCTGTCAGTTAACCTCCACATGCACTTTATGGCGTGTGTGTGAGTGTGTGTGTGTGTGTGTGTGTGTGTGTGTGTGTATGTTATACTCACTATGGCCCATGTTCTTAATTCCAATTTTGGGAGGTAGAGACAGAAAGGATCCTGGATTTGCTTGATAGCTAGTTTAGCAAGCACCAAATTCCAGTAAGATACTCTGCCTTGAAAAAACAGTGATTGGCTCATAAGGAACAACGCAAAGAATGATCCTTGTCTCCCTCCCGCCACACACCTGCACATACATGAACACACAGACACACACACACACACACACACACACACACACACACAAATCTGACAGACAAGGTTTTTTGTTTGTTTCTTTCTCTCAAAACCCATCATTGAACTCTGCCAGGCTTCCTTTATTCACGTAGGCAGGGAAGAATAGGTTCCTATAAATGGACACTGTGTGCTCTTGTCTGCATTTCTTCTGATTTTTGTTTTGAATTTAACAACTCTTTATATGGTTCCCTTGGCATTTCTACCTGATCTCGTGGTGCCTGTGAGGGTTCAAATGTGAGCTGTCTCCAGCCGGTAGCACTATCTGCGAAGGAAAGGGAATTTTAGGGAGTGGGATGTCACTGGAAGAAGCAGGTGATTGACAGTATGTCTTTAAAGGACCAGTCTCATCCCCAGTACTTTCCTGGTTCCATTTGCTTTCCAGCTACCATGAGACAAGCAACTCCTCCTCCACAGGCTCTTGTCGCCACATTGTTCCGCCTCACCTCGGGCTAAAACCATGGAGCCAGTCAACCAGAGCAGAGGCTGAAACCTCTGGAAAGACGGGCAAGAGAAGTTTTCTTCCCATGAACTGCTTCGGGTGTTTGTCACAGAGACTAAAAGGCAAATGGCACCACTGCTTGATACTTTCTTGGTATATCTGCTATATTTTTTATCTTAAAAAAATCCCCTTGTTGCATCGGTTTCATTGAGTAGATGAATGTGGATGTGGAAAACAAGCTATGATTCTCACAGATCAGGAGTTCCGAAAATAAGTTTTCTTTCTGTATTTTCTTACATTCATCGAGCTCCTTCAGTTTGTTACAGGGGAGGATGCAGCATTCCAGTGTGTTCATCAGTGGCGTCAAGGCTTCTCCTGTGGAATAATCTTCCAGGGCCACCATATGATACCTAGTGAACTCTTTCATGCCGTTTGAGTTTTCTCCAAGATCCAGTCCACATACTTGGCCACGTTGGTGTAGACACCTGGCCTTTCCTTTTGACCACAGCCTTCACCCCAGCTGGTGATGCCCACCAAGTGCCAGACCCCATTGTGTTTACAGGACAGCGGCCCTCCAGAATCTCCCTGCGAAAGGGGGAGAAAAGGAAACATGCGTGGATCGCTTCAGATGCATCCTTGTATCAAGTACTGTTCACTGCAACTTTACCTGAAATTCTGGTCCTTTCACAAGGATCTAAACATCCCATTGCTTACCTTCATCCAGCTTTTCTATTTTAGGTTTTAGTTTACCTAAAACCCACCACATGTCCTTGTAGCTTGTGATCACGGCTAATCTGAGTTGTCAAGCTCACACACCCAAGAAGAAGGAACTCCAGCTGAGGGGCTGCCACCATCAGACTGGCATGTGGGCACGTCTGTGGGGTGCTTTCTTATTGCTAATTGATAAATTTTTTTTTCACAAAAGAAAAGTCGCTGAACATGAGCCCAGAAGTAAACCAGTAAAGGTCATCCCTCGGGTCGCTGCTGTGGTTCTGGACTCGAGGTTCCTGCCTCCGATTCCTACCTTGACTGTCCTCTGTGGTGGACTGTCGCTGTAAGCCATAAACCCTTTCCTTCCCTAAGTGGTGTTTGGCCAGTGTCTCCTCACAGCAACAGAGGGCAAACTAGGACAGTGCTCCATGGTAGAATGAAGCGTTTTTAAAAATGCATTAAGTTCTCCCTCCAATCTGATGGAGCTGATTGGTCGAAACCCTCCTACCTTGCATGCATCCTTCCCCCCTTCTTTATATCCTGCACAGATCATCTTGTTGGTTATTTTATGCTTTGTGTATCTTGTCTGACATTCTTCATTTGACACCAATGGTACCTTAGCTTTCTGGAGAGAATTTTGTATTTTGCCTGAAAAAGATCATATTAGTGTTTTAGTGGAATAATATTAAGTGTGTGCATACAGTTATACTTAAAAGTCAAAATTTTACACAAAAATATTGAAGGAAAAAATGACTAAGCTTAATTAATTTTTATAATTACAGAGTATAAAGACATTATTTCCACTATTGTGTATATAATTTTATTAATGTTATTAAGTTTAAAATTAATTATGACACAAAGTAGAATTTCTTTTCAGACAAAATAATTAGAAATCAAACTAGAACTTTTATATGGAGTGTTAGGCCTCATACTAAAAGTCTTCAGTTAAAATAGTCTTTCGAGAGGGTTAATCATATTTAATATTTTTCATCAGATATATTGGTCTTTTTATTACTCTTCCTGCAATTGACCAGTGTTACTTTAATCACATTTTGGCCATGTGACTAGAGAGAAAAGAAAGGTTTTGGTTCAGCTCTGCTCTTCGATTTCAAGATAGAGCAGAGATAGATGAATCCGCTGTTACCTCGTGATCTGGTGTACCCCCATCCGGTCACCCAGCACTCTGTGTACAGTACGTTCCTGTCTCCTTTAGAAGGTAGGCATATCGGCCGCTGAGAATCTAGTTGCGGAAATCATACTTTCGTTATCAGAAGCCACTATGGTTTGGATCTGAAGTGTCTCCCCAAAGGCCCACATTTCAAAGACTTCACCCCACTTTCTGTCACTGTTGGAGATGGGGAAGGTGGGGCTTCTGGAAAGACATTAGGTCATTGAGGGTGTGCCCCTCATATTAGGACCCCAGCCCCTTCCCTTCGGTCTTTCTGCTTTCCAGCATCCATGAGGTACACACTTTGCTCCTCTGCACATTCCCCAGCAATGGCTCCAGTAAGGTCCCCCAGCCCCAGGCGGAAGCCTCTGACATCCCACAGCCCAGATTACTTTTCTTCCCTACCAGGTAGTTACGTCAGGAATTTTGTCAGTGATGAAGAGCTTTCTAACACAGAAGCAAAACCAACTGTTTTCCCCAGAAAAGATTGTCATTTCACTTGACTTTATTCGTGCTTTCTCTATTTATTATATCCGTGTTATCTTTTTCTCAAGTATTTTCATGTCTTGTGTTCAGTGTTGTATATAAAACATCCCAAGTCAGGGCTAGAGAGATGGCTCAGTGGTTAAGAGCACTGATTGCCCATTCAGGGGACCTGGGTTCAATTTCCCAGCACCCACATGGCAGCTCACAACTGTGTAACTCCAATTCCAGAGGACCTGACACCCTCACCCAGACATACATGCAGGCAAAACAACAATGCACATAAAATATATACAAATAAATTAATAATACAAACAGCTGCACGCCTTTAATCCCAGCACTTGGGAGGCAGAGGCAAGCGGATCTCTGTGAATTCGAGGCCAGCCTGGTCTACAAAGCAAGATCCAGCTCCAAAACTACACAGAGAAACCCTGCCTTGAAAAAACAAAAACAAATAAATAAATAAGTAAATAATAAATAAATAAACATCCCAAGTGGAAGGGACGAGAGAAGGATAAGACATGCCTCTTTACACAAACTTTCATTTTAACCAGGTTTCATGTTCTGTGATGTTTCCTTAGTGCTATTCTCAAGTCTTTTGTCCCTAAAGCAAACTGTCAGACTACATTATTCTTATTATTTCTGTATTTTATAAAATGATGTCATTCTATGAACCTGAAGAATCCCGAAGGCAAGTCTCTTCACCTGCATCTCAGAGTGTGAGCTAGGGTTCTCAGGCAAGACCTTCAGTCCCAACAGAGTGACGCCATCTTTCCAGACCTTTCCTTGTCTTGCTGTTGTAAGGGCCTGGCAGATGGGACTGCTTCCTCCAAGGCTGAGCACGTTATCTAGGTCACCTTTATAGACTACTTCCCACCTAAAATTCTATATACCTGTATAATTCATGGCTGATTCCAGTTTCAACAGGGCTATATCATACCCACTTTCTGCCATCTTATATTGATCATGGATTATTATTTCTTGAACCCTGAAGAAAGTAGTATCTTCATTTATTTCTGATTGATTTACAATGTCGCCATAGACACGCAGGTTTTTAGATGTCTCTGCCCTACAGAACAAACCACAGAGTGAAAAAAAAAAAGATCTATCACTAGACAATTCCCAGACATTTGTGTTTCAATGTTTTGTACTTGGTAATCATTCCCACCTTTAGGAGGAAAAAAAGTGATTTTATTCTAAAAAAAAATTTAGTCACATATTTCCCCTACAAAGAAAGCACTGGATAGACTTTGCTTTATATTGAACATATTCTCCAGCACATCGACAAGCTCAGGAAGAGCTGGGTTTTAGTCTCCACCTTGTCACTGACAGAAGAAAATCACATGAACTTTCTCATATGAGCTCATAAATGGGATTATTGACCTCAACTGTAGCGTTATGAGTATGTGCATGTATTATGCAAAAAAAAATCAACAAAAACAAATAAACGTGTAAACCTCTGTCTGAAAACAACTAAGAGGACATTGAAAGCAGCAAAGGGGAATTGTGCTTAACCAAATTGCCTTGGGTTACCTACTTCCCCAGGTGAAACATTTACATTCGGTCAATACTGAAAACCATGAAAGTAAGGGATCCAGTTTGATGGTGTGTACTGAGCTCTATGTGTTTGGGGGCAGAGAAAGAGAGAAGAAGGGAAACATGGCCCCAAGAGCAGGAAATTGGGAACTTCATGCTGGCCCTCTGCAGCAGGAAATCAATGACTGAAAGCCTTTGGAAATCGTTTGCATTCGGATGTAAAGGCAGAAAGGCATGTTCCAGCACCTGCTCTAAGGCTGCCAGATGAGGAGTGGTTAACTCTTCCCTGTAGTTGGCTCTCCCCACACAGAGAGAATTCATTTAGCACATGGGATCGTCTATAATTTCAAAGTGTTTATCTACTATTACGGTAGCCCAGATCTCACCTACACATGAAGCCCAAGGAGAAGAGCAGTAGTACTAACCCAGAGAAGCAATGAGCAGCTGTCAGTATCCACTGGTTTCCAATGATGGAGCCTCCACACAGGTGTCCCTGGACAGGCGAGGTGATGTGTAGGGTCACCTGCCATGGCCACTCACCGTGAACAGATGCGGTTCCTCCAACAATCCTGGGCTTAATTTTGGTTGTGCACACTATAACAGAAAGTGCATAGTGAGTACTTGCCTATGGCGTCATTGTCATGGGTCCTTCTGTTACTTGAGAAATCTCTAGGAAACCTTTCAGCCTATAAGCAAGAAGGTAACCTTTAGAAGGTTAGTGAGCTAGCAGTAACTAGGGTACATTATCAGTAACTCAATGAAGACCTTTAGTAATAGTTACATCATGATGTCTGTTCCATTAGTTTAAACAGAATGCTGGAAATGCTCAACATTGTGTTTGAGATTAGAAAACACTTCTTTTAGTGGCATTGCTGGGTGTCTTTAGAAAGTCAAATTACACTAGAGACCAGCAACAGTGTAAATATGACAAACACCTCAGTTAGATGTGTCCTTTACAGGAGGGTATTGTGTAGTCTAATACTGTACTGTGCAACCTACTTATCTAGTTTACACATCAGAAGGCAGACTGAGAGGAAACGCAGTTTTATTTTCCTCCATATTTTCTCCTCTAGCTATCAATCTGCCACTGATCTGTTCTGTCACCTCCACAGGCCAGAGTCTATAAATTCAACAGAGAAGAACATAATGAAGGCAGAAAGGGGTGAGAAACGGAACCTTCAATTTATCAAGGTGTCAGTTCTGGAACTCAGTTTTTAAAGCATGCCCACATCACTTAACAGTATTTTCTAATAGTCCCATCTGCCACTAAGAAGTAGAATTAAGACAACACTTGTTTTGAATGTTCCTTTTTATTGGGTAAATTTATCGTGAGGAAAACGGAGAATGGATGAACTACACCTTAATTGACTTTCTTAAGAGGCGTGGGTCACCTAGAGATCGCCATCAAGTCTCTGACTCTAGGAAGGCATGTTTTCTGGTTAGGATGTTAGAACTGCTGGGACAAGACATCCAAATGTGCTATAAATCAGGTCCCTGGAAGTTGAGGATGGAGTCACCTTCTAGCCTAGTAAAAGATTTGACATAAAAGAGTTTGTACTTCCAAAACTGTCACGAGGAGTGATTAGTGTTACATTTCGTTTCCTAGATCTCAGGTACATCACAATTAACAGGACATCATAACATTGGACATTATGATATATATATATATAATCATTATTCATGTTTCACTGAAAGATCAAGTGGGAAGGCAAATGAATAACTTAATTAATGCACTGGTTAATAGTTTAATCACTGAAAATTAAAATAAAACAAAATTCTTCTGGTGTTGAAAGCAAAAATCAGCCCTCTGGGTCTGTCTCTTTAGGAAATGCTTTTTGAAATATATAGATAGATAGATAGATAGATAGATAGATAGATAGATAGATAGATATAGATATAGATACTTAGATAGATAGATAGATGATAGATAGATAGATATAGATAGAGATATAACACATACTCAATTTATCAATTCATGTATAATTGAATGAAGAATTGGTTCATATGCTTAAAGCATAGGAAGGTTGGGCAAAAGAAGCTGGAATAAAGGAAAATCTCTAAATATGTTAACTCACAAATTATCTCTGTTCTGTGTCTATGATTGTTGTCATTTTTGATACACGATCTTGCCATTTAACCCAACCTGGCCTCAAACCTCTAATTCTCCTGCCTCAGCCTCCTGAGTGCTGGGATTATAGGCTTTTGTCACTGTTTCCACCCCTCTGTGGTTGTTGCTCGCCAGTTTTGTGTCGATGATACCTTCACTTAAATGCTTTCCTTCAGTTGCTGTGTTTCAAGTACTCACCATTATCCATTTTGCACAACCTCAATGTGTATCCAGAGATGCCGCCCCTCCCATGAAGTATCCTAGTTGGAGATCCATTCGAAGAAAGTTTTAAGTAACATCTGCCCCTATGGTTGAAAACAAAACAGTATAAGCATAGCACATTCTACAAAGAGATGCTCCAAACACATCCACCTTGACTCCTGTCTTACATCCCTTCATTGCAAGACCCTCGAGACGGGGAATAGGTAAAGAACTGGCAGCGGACGGCGTTGGTACACATTTTCTGGCAGGTTTCGTGGCCTTTCACATCAACAATGTCCAATTCTTCTCCCAAGAAATCGGTGTCATTGTAAAAGGACGGATGACAGAATACTAGACAACAAAGCACATGCCAGATTTGAACCATGCAGCCTTCACATTCGTCTATCTCGGGGCTGTTGAGCTGGAGAAGGAAGTCCTTCACTGTTTACCTGGGGTGCTATGCCTGCAATGCTGGAGACTGAAGCCAGAAAGGGCGTTGCTCTTTGCAATGCGTGAGCTTGGTAATCCACTTTCAGATGTCTTAAGGAGGCAAAGATTTCTAAGGTACGAAAGGGGATGTATAAATAAATCATGCAGAACATATCAAAGAGACAGAACACTGCTACAGCACATATGGAAAGTAAAGTCAGCTCACATTGGCATTTAATAGCGACCACGTCCCTATCACTCCTCTTGAAACATCAAGTCACAACGTGCCATTAAACTGTATGTCACCGAGAACTTTTCAAAGCGCCTTGGAACTTGCCCTGTGGTCAGTGTTCCCAGAGTCTTCCCTCCTGATGTTCCTTTCAACAGGTCCCACCTATCTCAAAGAGTCCGGCATTTGCCTGCTGCTTAGATATGTCCTATCTGGATTGTGCAGTACATCTTCATTGGCTGCCTTTAAAAGAGGACAAGTCACCCTTAGTGGCAGCTTCTTACCTTTGAGATTCTTTTGGCCATTCTTTGGAAAAGAATGTAAAAAACAGACAACTGGGGTGATGGGTACAAATCCGCCGACAGACAAAGGCGTCTGGGGCCAGCACGCTGTCAATGTTGGGGTCTGCAAGCACCGTGTTAGGGAAAATGTCCCTGATGCAAGCTGTACAACAGAAGAAACGGTGTTAGGCAGTCAGGGCATCAGCAACGTCATAGACATTCCAGACAGTATTTGATCATTATATTCAAAGAAGAAAGTTCACCCAAAGTTTTTTTTATTTGTAAAATTTTTGTATAATTTTATTTATAAAATTATTAAATTTATAAAAAAATAACTGATCATTATTTGAAATTTAAGAAGAAATCCTTTCTAGGACATAATGAGCCACGTCACATGAAGACAGTGACGGGTCATTGGGTCTCCTTCATCAGTGAACATCAACGGTTTTCCAAGTCTGACCTACGGCACACATCCTCAGCTTCCTCCAGGCTTCATGGTGCAAATACCTCCTTGAGAAAACAAATAGTTACCCAAGTTAGAAAGTCCACAGGACTTCAGGGAAAATCCGGATACCACGTGACTGAGCTTTGTTATTCTGGTTGGTGTCCCCGGCTGAGTGTACTTCAAAAGACAAGTTTTACTAAATAAAACAAAAATGGAAAACATTATTCTTTCCAAGTATATATATAATAGCACAAGAGGATAAGAAATTACCATCTGCAGGGAGGAAGTGGCTATAATAATAAAGGAATTACTCTGAGGAGTGTTCGCCTCCAGGGTTAGTTGGCTGGCTGAGTCCTGGCAGCTCCTCTATCCACAGGGTGGCCCTGTGGACTCAGGAACAATGTTATCTCATCAGTGAACAGACAACCTGAGAGAGCCGATGCCGTGTGAGGAGTGGAGTGTGTAAACGGGTAATTTCTCCAGCTCTTTGTAACTTTAGCCCTCTAAGTACGCTTCTTTATAAACCCTAGGAACATTTTCCTGACTCGCAGTTCACATTCTGTTAAGCCGAAGACATAAAAATTGTCCTCTGAGTGAAGTAAAGAGAACCACAGAAGGCTATTATCCATTTTTTATTACTGACTTTTAAATACATCTTTGAGGTTTTACTTCCTATTCACTTCTTTTTCAAAACTGTGGAAAGCAGAATATGAATAGTCAATGTTAAAATCCAACTATTAAAAATGTAGTTTAATGTGCAAATCTGGGTCATGTCAAAGATTCCTAAATCTAAAAGTGAAGCTTGGGAGCTGGAGAGAGAGTTCTTCTGGCTTCTACGGTTACCTGCACATATTGCATCTATACACACAGCACCCACACCCACACGCACACAAACTTATTTTAAAAGAACAAATCGTATAATTTTCTAGTAAACATTTAAAGCTAACAAGGCAGATTTAGTCGTTAGTGACCAGATCACTTTTCTATTATTACGTAATAGTTATCTTCCCGGAAGATTTCAAAATCCCACATGAAACAGTCTCAAACTTTGTCTACGAGCTTCATCTTAGGGAAGGAACAGAGCGGTACAGTTAGCAGGATAGATAAACAGACTTGAAGTTTCGATTCTTTAGGTCAGGACTACTCCAATATTTGTTAGACTGGAAAGAGTACTGCCAACCAAACCAGTTGCAGCTCCCTCAAAACTACCAATGCAAAAATGTAGTGCTTTTGAAGTCAGTTCGGATAGAGGGTAAGTGTATGTCTGCCTTATAACAGTGTCATTGAAACAGAATCTGTGAGGCTGCACTGTATGTACTGTCCATTGTGCGCGCGCGCGTGTGTGTGTGTGTGTGTGTGTGTGTGTGTGTGTGTGTGTGTGTGTTATATGGGTATGCAAGTGTGAATAGGAAGTCCAAAGGAGGATTTTTAATGGGAGACAGCTTCTCTCATTAAACCTGGAGCTGACCAGTGAGCCCCAATGATCCCGTCTCTACTCCCTCACCCTATCCCCAGGCCCCAAGCACTGGGGTTAAAGGCAGGCACAACTACTTTTGGCTTTTATATGGGCACTGGGATACCAACTCAGGTCTTCATTCTTGCACAGCCAGTGTGTTTACACATTGAAACACCTTCCAGCCCTGAAACACAAAATCTTGATTATGAATTAAATGCATGCTAATTAGACACTCAATGAGCTTTCCATGACGAAACAGGGATTGCTACTATGCAAATGTCTTTTGGGGGTTAAGGAAATTTAGGCTTCACGTTGATGAAAATAACTAATGAACCAGTGGTTTTCCTTGCACTGGCACTCCTATATCCTGGAGCTCAGACTCCGGCTCACTCACCGATGCGCCACACTGGGAAAACGCCCTGTTGCGTATGTGAAAAAGTGGCAGTGGGCGTCACTTGTGCATCTCTCTTGGCATTCCCGAGCATCCTTCACAACAGAACTGTTATAGTTCATGCCCTTCATGTCTAGGTCCACATACACGTCTTTGCTGCAAGCTGGAAATAAAGGCAGAAAATGCGAGCACCGCCAAAAGCCAGGTGGAGTTGCCGTAGGGCTCCCCAGCAACTGGCGCTCTGGACTCAGACTTCATTTCTCACCCACTTTCCCGCGGAAGTTGTTAATTTTGTTTCACTCTGCATAATTCCTACTCCCGCTATGAGGTATTGTAAGGAAGCCAACGTCCTTATACTGGAACAACTCCAAGCTTGTACATTTGCATCTTGTCTCTCTGACCTATGTGCCTGAACTGCACTGACAGATAGATTCACTCATTCCTTTATTGAAAAACACCCATTTCATTATTAAGACACGTACCACTTCAGTCTGGGCATTTATTTTTCTTTTGGTTTGAATTGGTATCTATAATAAGGGCTTTTTTTAAAAAAGACTTATTTATTTATTATGTATACAGCATGTATGACTGCAGGCCGGAAGAGGGCACCAGATCTCATTACAGATGGTTGTGAGCCACCATGTGGTTGCTGGGAATTGAACTCAGGACCTCTGGAAAAGCAGCCAGTGCTCTTAACCTCTGAGCCATCTCTCCAGCCCCCAATAAGGGCTTTTGTGTACAATTTTAGGCTGAGAAGGAAGAGGTCAGTAAGAAGTAAGAACTGAGGTACTGACGTGCTTTTGCGAGGTTAAGAAATACTAATGAATGGGAGTGTGCTTATGGGAGAAAAGAAAGCAGATATCCATGCTCTCTACATAAGAAGATCGTTCTTTAGTGAGGAAGCTTAATTCTAGACGGTACTATTTTATTTCATGCCACAAGACTGGATCTGAAACGATTACATGTATAAATCATAATGGCTAGTATTTATTTGGTAAGAAATCTTACCACTTAATTGATGAGGGCATTGCTTGAAGGAATATCCAGAAATTGCTCCTGACATATTCACCATTGGCAGTGTTTCTGTGACACTGTCCTTCAGGATGCAGGCAAACCTGTTCTTTTGAAAGAAATAGCATTACTCACTGGGAATTCATATTTCCAAAGATGGATCCTAAGGACAAAGAGAAGGAAACAAACTACTGAATGTCATGCCAAAGCAAATGTTTACTTAACAAGAGTCTGGCTTTGCTTTTTATTTCAACATTTAAAAGAACACACGTGACCCTCCTCTCCAACAGGACATGGACAGGAATGGACGGACTCTGAACTATTGCAAAAATGTTGTTAAGAATCTAACAGTTTTGTATAGTCAATGAGCTGAAAATGGTTTTCTTTTACAAGGCTACATTATAAACTCTCTCTCTCTCTCTCTCTCTCTCTCTCTCTCTCTCTCTCTCTCTCTCTCTGTGTGTGTGTGTGTGTGTGTGTGTGTGTGTGTGTGTGTGTGTGTGTGACATGCATGTGGAAGCCAGAAGAGGGCAGTGGATCACCTGGAGCTGGAGTTACAAATGACTGCAAACTTCTGGAAGTGGGTGCTGGGCACAGACCTCGGGTCCTCTAAATAGCAGCCAGTGATCTTAACCACTTAGCTATTCCTCTAGCCCCTACATGATTACATTTTCCAATGGTGTTGTAATACAGAATGTTCTGTTTGCGTCTGGTCAAACAAAACCTAAAGTTTTATTCCTGGCCTTGCTCGTAATAGTAGGCTTGCCAATCTCTGTTCTAGATTTCAGAAGAATAATTTATGTTTATGGAATTATGTAAATATCTATGAATCCAGCAAGAACAAACAAAGATAATAGCAACTTAGCTTTTGCATAAAAGGTTATATACTAAATTTTAAGTTTAGCATAAAGACAGAAATGAATGGTATGTCTAAGATTTTAAAAGTATGAGTAGAGAGACAAAACAGCCATAGGAAACTGGTGAAATTTGATGAGAATTTAATTAGCTGCTATAAATAACACTTGAAGGATGTAATGGTGTAGGGTAATTTTGTTAAATTTCTTACACTTTCTTTGTGGTGAAGGGCATGTTGGAGTATTTAGAGGTGCAAGGCTACGATATTTTAAAATCATTTTCAGTGTTTAGCTGTGAATATGTACAGGTAGGCAAAGCAAACCTGGCAGGTATTAGAGGGAGCAGGAGATTATTGTTGCAATTTTCACAGTATTTTTATAAACTTTTTTTCCTAATTGAACAATTAGAAGAAAGTTCTAGATAATAGCCACTATCATTAGCTAACAGCAACAAAAAGAACAAATATAAGACAAAAACATGGGAGAGAAAATATGACCTTAACATTGAGATCTCAAGAGGCATTACAGTTTCTCACAAATGTACCTCGACATCATTCTTTCTGTAATATTTAATATTTTAATGGAAGAAAAATTCAGTTTCCAGCTGGTAACATCACAGTTCATATAATGGCAGAAGGGAATGTGTAAGGAGGTAATCAGTAGTGGTAAGTGACTGGCCTCTAAAATGAATTCCTCTTCAGAGAAACATGAACAGTTACCATTTGGTAGGATCATCCGAAGCTGACTCAGCCATGAATGTGAAGAGCAAACACCGTGGGTGGTGGGTGCAGACCAGTTGGCAGTACTTGGCACTCGGTGTGAAGACAGTACTTATGTCACCTCCTTGAAAGCAGGTGTCTTTGAAGAGCTTAGTGACACATTCTGTGATGAAACATGTGGGCACACATTAGTGTGGGTTTGGGTAGGCACTTACCTCGTTAGATAATCTGATAATGTCAATGGTAGCATGCCTACTTCCCAGAAAATAAGCCTGAACTCTGACATCAGATTAACTAAGGCTCTTGGGTTAGCTTCTTTAGTGAATGGCCCCAGATGGAAATAAAACCACGGACAACATTTGTTGGCCTCAGTGAATCACATTTGTGAGTGATTGTCTTGGGAGGGCTGCAGGAGCAATTCAATGATTTCTCAGCTGTTGGTGAGCAAAACATGATCCTCAGGAAACCCCTTCAGGTCAGCAAAGGCTTGCCACGTTTTTCTTCATTCATTGTCTTAACACTGCAGCATACTAAAAGCCAAGACTGATGGCCTCTCACATGATGTCATGTTAACACTAAAAACGGACTCCTTTACCAACAAGAAGTATAGAGTCCAGGAAAAACCATTGAGTTGTATTTAGTTAAAAACTCAGGTAAGTTTTACTTACAAAAAGCCAAACTGCATAAAAATTTAAAAGTCCTCTGTTGCTATAAAGAGATACGTAATAATCCGTATGGTATGTGACCTTTGGGACTGTTCCCTAGTGACTGAATAAAAGGTTACAGTTCTTCATGAAGTCATATATTCTCATGGAGAGATACTTCTAATCCATTTTTTTTCTTTATAACATTGGAAATAAATATCGAACTCTTGTGGAAATACTTCAGGAAGAATAAAACCTAACTCAAATATGTACTGTTGTAACAACCGTCAGCAAATGTCTTGAGAGAGCCATAGTCACAGAGCAGACAAAACTGTCATATGAGGTTCATGGGACTTAGGTAGTCAACGAACTCACAAGATCTCCCCTGGTTTTTCACTGACCCCTAAGGAAATGCAGTATATACCTTACATACATTAGTAAGCACTTAACTAGATTGATATTTATACTGTGATATATAATGTCACGATGACAGCAAATATCGTTATGACTCCTAATATTGTTATGACTCCTCACCAGTTTGTTGGCCACTTCTGTTTAGTTCACCACTAAATCTTTTCATATATCGTGTGACTCAGAACCACACCTAATTCTTTTTTTTTTTTTTTCCGCTTTTTTCGAGACAGGGTATCTCGGTGTCGCTTTGGAGCCTATCCTGGAAGCTCTGTAGACCAGGCTCGAACACACAGAGATCCAACTGGCTCTGCCTCCCACCTAATCTGCTGGGATTAAAGGCATGTGCCATGACCACCCTGCTCACACATAATTCTTTATTGAATATTTTCCATTTCAACTGATCATATTTCAATATAATTAATCTCCTCAGTAATCCTATGTATTTTTAGTCCGTGCATTTAGGAACATCATTCTGAGAATAGACTCCACAGCACTCATGTAGCTGCTGAAGGAACCCTTGAGGGGAAGAACATCTCCACCACAGATCTGCTTCCAAAATTCAACAGAGGTTTGGCAGGGAGCATGGCTTTCTCCATTATTGACAAGTATCCCAGGAGCTAGCTGGAGATTTGACTTTTTCCAAGTTCTGTGTTGTCTCCCACCAAAGCACATTGTGGCAGCTCCCAGCCAACCAGTGACCTATTCCCACCTCACACTGTGTCTGCTAACTCTAGGCTAACTCTAGAAATTCACTGTCTTTATACAAAGCCACTGTGACACCTTAAAATGTTATTATCATGCAGAACAGCAACTTTGGGTAAGTTGGGTTGATTTTTAAAAAATTAATAAGTGTGCAGTTTTACTTAGGAAATAGCCACTATTCGAATCATTTAATTTTATAATATTGATTTCCATAATCTCAATATAGTTTCTAGTACTGGTGAATGTTGTCCACTGTGTATTGAACGAGTTTGAATGGAAGAGGGTGGCATAACACCTCAAATGCACCCCGTACCTCTCCAAGTCCTGAGATTACAAGCACGTGCCACCACTTCTGAAGGCACATTGAATTTATACTTAGACTCCTTGATGATCTGCCTGAAATAATCGATGTGTTCACTACTTTGAATTTTCTATGTACATAATCGTATTTTATGGGAACAATCCATTAATCTCCATCTTTCTCCTGACGTTTAGTTACTTTTACCTTGCCTACTGCGGTGAGTGGGATCTCTCATACAATGTTTAAGGGAAGTGACAGTAGACATTCTTTCAAAACACTTATTGGCATAAATTCATTGCACTTAGTGGTGTACTTCACAGGGTCATTTGCATAGAGGTTTATCGTGTACTCTGACTCTATTATTCTCCATACCCTCCCGCTTCTCTCCTTCCTTCTGTTCTCCTCTACTCCCCTAGACTCCAGGGTCAGAGAGTCTCACTTCAACCTTCGTGACATATAGACATAATTTTATCTTTCTGCATAAAGCCTAGAATCCACAAATTTGAGAAAACATGACATACATCTTTCTCCGTCTGACTTATTTCACTTAACATGATGCTCTCCAGCTGCATCCACATCCGTCATACAAATGGCATGGTGGGTTCATTGTTCATTGTGACCAAATAAAAAATGGGGACACAAAGTTGGGTGGGTATGCAATGGGGCATGGGTATGGGAAGAGTTTGGGGAGATGGGAGTGAACATGAGCAAAATACAATGTGTGAAATTCTCAAAGAATTAATAAAACTAAATAAACACCGTGTTCCCTTCCTCGTGTTCATATGTCCACCATTTTCCTCATACATTCGTCTATGGATGGACACCTAAGAATACTCCCTAACGTGTTTGTTGTGAATAATTGCCTTGCTGGTGAGGCTGTGGGAAAAGTAGAAATCTATAATGAGATTTCACAGAAAGTTAAAAGTAGAGCTGTACCACTCCTGAGAATATGCGTGAAGGACTCTAAGTCAACATACCAAAGCCACTTGCATACCTCTCTTCATTGTCTCCTGTCCAAAATAGCCAAGTTGTAGTTGTGGATATCGTGCCTTTCCCTCAGTCCCTTAGGGAAGCGCTTAATAGTTCAGTCACCATTATGTATGAGATTTCCTGAAAACGTTTGGTTGGAATTTTTCTTTTGTAGTTTTTGTTTGTTTGTTTGTTTGTTTTAAGATACCATTGGTCATTGGAAGAGTTCCCTTCCGAGTTTGCTAAACATCTTTTTGTTATGAGTAAAGTTTAATAAAAAATAAAAATACTAAATATTAAATAAATCAATTTTTATTAAATAAAATTTTGCTGCATGCATTGATGTCCTAAAGGATTTTAGTTTTGTTTTTCTATGGTAAAATACGTATGACGTAAATTGGCCACTTTAGCTTTTTTCAAGGATATAATACTGTGGAGTTAAGGATATTTCCATTATGCAAAATTGCCACCACCATTCTAGATGTCCTTCAGCTTTTCCAACTGAAAGTCTGTACTCATTAAATGACCCTTAGCATTAACCCCTGGTCACTTCTCTTCTGTCTCCTGTCCCTCTGAAACCAGTTTCTCTGGGGACCTTATAGAAGTAGGTCATTCATGTTCATTTGTCAATGACTTATTTCATTTAGTATAATGCCATGAAGGTTCAGCCATGTAGTATGTATTAGAATTTCCTTCCTTTAATGTTGAATAATATTCCATGGCATGTGCACACTGTAATATTATATTTTGTTTAACCATTTGTTCATTGATGAATACTCAGGTTGTACTATGGTATGGATGAGTGTGCTTCAAATGCCCATATGTTTCTACCTTGCAGGTCCTTTGCATAGCAGTCTTATAAACCCAGGAAAACAAACCTCTGTTGGAGTATTCTTTTGAGTCTGCATCCACAAATGTAGTGTGTCTATTGCTTTTTTTAAAAAATTAAAGTAACTTCTCACTCTTTGAATTAACCAAACTTTGCTACATTATGACAATGTAATGTCTCTTAATTTTCTTTCTTTAAAACAAAATTTTAAAAACTTTTTCATTGTGTATGTATTGTGCCACATGTTTGTGTGGGTGCCCACAGAAGCCAGGAGAGGGTGTCATATTCCTGGAAACTAGCGTCACAGGAGGCTGTGAGCCACCTGCCATGGGTGTTATGAACTGAATGGGTACAGCCGATTTTGAAACCATTTTTTGGACAGAGTCTTGCTACATAGCCCCACCTGGAGGGCTCAGAGCCCCCACTTTCTCAGTTCGGGGCTTTCAAGTGTGATACACTACAACGGAGAGTATTTTGTCAGTTATATTTGCATATGTATCCATAGACAAAAAGTCTTGTAATTCTCAGAGTGTCCCTGTGAACTTGGTGTCGCTGAGACTTTGAAATGGGGTGCAGAGCATGGATGCACTTTCTCTAATCTGTATTTACATTCTGTTTAATTCTTTTCTGCTAGTTTCCTCCCCAGTCTTCTAGCTCCTTTGAATTGTTTTCTTCTACTTTCTTGGAATGTATTGTCATTGATTTTTTACCCTTTCTCTATTCTAATGTATGTGCATACATTTTTACAGTCATTTCAGTCCCAATCTGCTTACATCCCAAGGTTTCATGTGCTGTATATTAATTATATCAGATATAATTAAATTTTTATTGTAATCTCTTCTTTGAATGAAATTTTAGAATATACCTACTTAACTCAACATTTGGGATTTCTCAGTTATCATTTTGCTATTTTTTAGCATAGTACTTTTATAACTAAATGACATGCTCTATATAATTTTTACCCTTTAAATTTTATGGAGACTTATACAGAGCAGAGAAATCCTTGAATGAATATGTAAAGGACAGGTGAAATCCTTAGTGAATGTGTATTGTTTGACATGGGCGTGGTCACGTCAAGGACCCCAATGCTTCAGACCCATGACAGTGCTAAAGCCTTCCCATGAGGAGAGGCTCAGGTGGATGACAGAATCTTCCTCCGGTGTGAGTGCCAGTGTTGGTGGTATTGCAAACACTAATAGCCCTAGATCACGGTGACTGCAGTCTAAGACTTCTTGATGACCTCCTACCGAGACTAGCTAACACATCCCTTGTACTGTACATAATAAAGGTGTTGAGGTTCCAGGTGGTTGTACTATAGTGGGTGCTGCTCCATCAGAGTGAACACAGCCCTCCTGGTCCCAGCTTTGTTGTGAGTGTGTCTGTGTGTCTGTCCTTTCTTCATTCCCTAGTCACTCTAGTCAGGTTTCCAGGACCAAGCCACGCAGGACCAGGCAAGGACGTGTTCAGAGTGGCCAGTATTTATTAGTGTTTTTATGTACATAAATAACATGTGTCTATATCAACACAGTTGTTTAATTCAGTGTTTAGGATGTCAAGACAGGCTGGGTGATGGTAGCACACGCCTTTAACCCCAGCACTCAGGAGGCAGAGGCAGGTGGATCTCTGAATTCAAGGCCAGCCTGGTCTACAGAGTGAGTTCCAGGACAACCAAGGCTATACAGAGAAACCCTGTCTCAACATACAAAACAAACAAAGAAATGAATATATCAAAATAGTACTGACAATTTACCAAGAAACTAACAATGGAATTTCAAACAATGACAATGAAAGAATAACCTGAATAGCAATCTTATCACAAATCCAAATGAAATTATAAACTGTATAGTTTAATATGTTACATAGTGTTTATTTTATTTTGAATCCATACCTATATTTGCCACCTTTTACATGTGCAACACCAAAAAGAATTTACTATGGTTAAAGGCCAGTGACAGTCTCAGAGATTCAATGCAACATAAATAAATTACTTTTAAAACAGAGTTTTTAAATTTTCATTTTAAATAAAGAATAAACATGGGGGAAATATACTTACGCTAAGTTGTTATGATCAATATTAATTGGGTAACTTATAGTTATATTAATTATTTCTACTGAATATTAAGTAATTAATAAACAAATTCAATAGTTAAATTAATCAAATGTGTAAGCTGTACATTAATATTTTGATAACATTTTCAGCCCAGAATTGCCATGTGTGTGTGTGTGTGTGTGTGTGTGTGTGTGTGTGTGTGTGTGTGTTACTGGATTGAATGCCTTATGGAAAATTAATCAGTGAGGTGACTCAAGTCTTTGGCTTTCTAATATTGCTCTTAGGTACCATTACAATGTGTTATATAGGTAGATATAAATACAGGTCTATAGACAGACATAACTATAACACAGATGATACAGGCACAGTCTCTTTGTAATCTTGTATTTAAATCTTTCTTTCTTTGGACTCCTTAAGTGGGAGCCTTGATTGGAAAATAAATGATTTTGCTTCCTTCCCTGGAGTTAGCACACGGAATTATCCCACAGTAATTCATGGAATTACACTGTTTCCTACTCTACAGGTCAGGAAATTAACTATTTCTAAGCCGTATTTAAATAGTGAGGAGAGTCCTTAAAAAACTGTGATAAAGATGCTGAAATGTAGCTCTTCACAGCTGATGGTTTCTGGCAGGGGGGTGGACATGTGAGGAAGGACTCAGCGTTCTTTAAGGGGCTGGCCATTAGGAGTTTGACCATGCTCCAGTGAGTGTATCGGCAATACAAATTGGACTTGGTGGTTTTTTTTTTTTGGGGGGGGGATGCAAGGGTGGCAGGGTGGATCTGTCAGGAAGGGGAAGTAAGTGTGATCAGGTGCATTGCATGAAATTCCCAAATAATTAATAAAAAATTTATGTTGGGGAAAAAAATAAAGAAAGCAACACTTACCACTAGAAACTGAGGCAAAGAAGATAAAATATACCACCTGATGTAATGAGACCATCCTACAAAGAGAAGAATGTCACTGTTTTTAGAACATAAATTGTACATTTGTAGCTAGTTTACTGACACCAGAATTTACACAGAATAAGAGGAGCGGCTCACAGGATCGCTCGGTAATGTTAGGACAGCCTTGAGCAGGGTGCGTACTGTTCAATCCTGTGAGAGTTCTGCTGAAGCCACACTGACCATTCATCCTCCCTGCCCTCTCTCAATCTCCACCTCACCCACCTAAGAAATCCTCCAGTCACTGCCATCTGATCCCCTCCCTACTCCAACTTTCCATCTTTTTTATCCTTTTTCTTCAGTTTTAAGCTCTCTCTCTCTATATATATATGAATTATTATATTTTATTATTACTATATATGAAAGATTATATATGTGAATGGTTTATATATATATATATATATATATATATATATATATATATATATGAATGATTATCCTCCTTATAATTTCTATTTCTAAAAAAATCTTACTTCAAATTCATTAATATATTGTCTTGGTCACTTGTAAATGTATGTGCCCTACTAAATACTGAAAAGGCTCTTTCTCTCTTTCTCTCTCTCTCTCTCTCTCTCTTTCTCTCTCTCTCTCTCTCTCACACACACACACACACACACACACACACACACACACACACACACGCCCTCAGATCCAGTTCCTGTATTGCTCTTTAATCTTTTTCTTGAAAAACACTTCTCATTGGCTACACTCCTAGTCTTCCACTGCCTCCGCCCTCAAGTCGACTGTGGAGGGTGACTGAGTATATCTACAATGTGAAACCAGATGCATGTTAAAAATCTACCTTTCTGTACTGAAGAAAATTAAGCCCTCATTGAAGCAGTCGGGACACACCGTTAGGCATACGTGGTTGAGAGAAAAGTCCACTTTTAAAGCCATACCTGCAGACGCTTCCTCTCTCTTTGCTGCGGTCCTCCGTCCGGGTGTTTTCTTTCTTTGACAGAGGCTTGTTCCCCTCTAAATGAGCTTGCGTAGGACACTGTTCCCTAAATGGTGACTTGTGCTGGTTTCCTCCGTCATGTGACATCCTGTGCACACCATGCTCAGTGTGTCTGGCGTCCGAGAATATCCTTTCAGTCCCTGCTAATGCAACCCACCTCCGGAGAGTTTCGAGCTCTTTCGACACACCACATTTGCCTGCTCTCTTTCTACTGTGTATTCAAAGCAGCAGCACACGCCGAGGTGGCCAGAGAAAGTTGGGCAAACTTAGATAGAGTGTGCCTGCCTGCCTGCCCAAGGTATACATGCTCGAGCTTTCCAATACCAGCTGTGCACCATTGATTCTAGCTCAACTACTGCAATCCAAGCAGACAAAGAAAACAAATCTGATGGACTTGGTCATTTGCAGTAGAGTGGAGAGAGGTGATCTCGGGAGCTAGAGGCTGGATGCTGGGGCCTGAAAGCGGGAGACTGGGGACTGGAGGCTAGGGGGCCAGAGATTGAGCACACAGATCGCAAGTGAGAGTCCTGCTTTTGCACTCCCAGTTTCTGTTTCATAATGTCAACTTTTCAGACGTCTACGGAGATAGGACTGGCTCTGAGGGCCAAAGTGCATATAGTACCTATTTGTGAATCCTGACCATGGAAAAGAAATCTGCAGGAATAGACAGTTCTCACAGGGTTTCTTTTAGGGCTCGCTGAGACTCAAATGCCGAGCTACAAAGTGCTATGTGCTGCTACACCGCCACCAATAATAAAGCAGAGAGGTTCCCTGAAGGATGAAGGGCCTTGTACACACAGGAGCCTCCCAAGGATAGGGCTTGTTGCAGTTTATAAAGAGGAAAGCCACTTCTACACCAGCTATGTTTCTGTTAAGGTATCCCCTTGAGCTGGAAGAAGGATCAAGTATTCTTTGGAAAACATGACACTTCGTGTTCTCTGTTACCAGACTTATTCCTTTACAGGTCATGTCACTGGAGAAAAATAAGTTAGTAGAGCTGTAGTCTAAAGCAGTGGCCAATGGATACTTGGCCATTTATTTCACTACCCTCCAGGTCTCTCATTTTTAATATTAAACACTAACTAGCCAGGTGTGGTGGTACATACAGGTCTGTTAATCCCAGTACTTAGGAGGCAGAGACACATGGATCACTGTGAGTTCAAGGCCAGCCTGCTCTACAGAGTGAGTTCCAGGACAGCCTGGACTACATAGATAGAGAGACCCTGTCCCCAAAACAAAACAGAACAAAACCAAGAACTAGTTGTAAAGATTGCTTCATGGTCTCTTGATACCGCATGAACACACTCTCTCTCTCTCTCTCTCTCTCTCTCTCTCTCTCTCTCTCTCTCTCTCTCTCGGTAAAAATAAACTGATTAAGAGTCTGATTTAGGACTGACAAGATGACCTAGCAGTAAAGGTGCCTGCCAAGACTAACAGCCTAGGCTTGATCCCAGGGGTCCCCATTGTGGAAGGAGAGAACCTACTCCTGCAGATTGTCCTCTCAGTTCTGAGGGCGCTTTATGACAGATACTCATAAATAAATCCATGTTCGTTTGTATTGTTTTTAAAGTCTGATTTAAGTAACTTCCACAGAGAGATAATTGAAGGTTCTGGAAAGGCTCCCAATTTTCTATAGAAAAGCTAAGTACAAGCTCATACTTACAAGTGCAACTATAATTAAAAAAAAAAAAAACATTCTGAAGACCAGAACAGAAATGGAATGTGCTGAAGTCATGTGTACCAAGAAAACATGCACTTAGTTCAGGGACAGAGTGCCAACATTAGCTTCTGAGACAGCTGACTTCCAGAATTTCAATATTTGGGGACACAGGGACACAGTCCCAGAGTCCCATTCTCTGTGTATCATAGCCATGCTGCTAGGGGCTTTCTGAATTGATTTTGAACTTGTCAGATACTCATGCCTTTGTGGAGAGATGAGCCAGGATGAGAAATACTAGGCAACCCTTTAAAACACTCCTGCAGGGGCTGGAGAGAGGGCCCTGGCTGCTCTTCCAGAGGTCCTGAGTTCAATTCCCAGCAACCACACTGTGGCTAACAACCATCTATAATGAGATCTGGTACCCTCTCCTGGCATAAATTTGTTACAGCACTCATATACATAAAATCATAATGAGTCTTCTTCTTTCCCACCAGCCAGCTCCCAAATAATGACACAGAGACTTATTAATTATGAAATCTCAGCCTAGCTTAGGCTTTTTCCTAACTAGCTCTTATAACTCAAATCAACCCATTTATATTAATCTACATTCTATCACACGGTGTTACCTCACTTCCATCTTGTACCTCCTGTTTCCTCTCTATGTCTCCTGGTGACTCTGCCTTTCTTCTTCCCAGAGTTCTCTCTGTCTCCAGAAGTCTCACCTAACCTCTTTCTGCCTAGCCATTGGCCATTTAGCTTTTGATTACACCAACCACAGCAAATACATCTTCACACCATGTACAAATAAAATAATCCCACAACACAAAATAAATAAATCAGTCTCAAAAAATGAAACCACTCCTACAGAAAGAACAAAACAGGAGGAGGAAAGGAAGAACTTACAGGGAAAATAAGAAAAGTCAGAAGCTGGGTAGTAAATCTGAAACATCCTCCATAGACACATGGGAATATTTCTGCTAGGGCAGAAAGTTAAGGTGAACAACTTCATGAGTGTGTTTCGTGTATGCACGAATGTGTGTGTGTGTGTGTGTGTGTGTGTGTGTGTGTGTGTGTGACTTAGAAGAGATCATGACATGAAGGACCACTCCACCTGTTTTGCTATGTTAGAAGGCCGTTGCAGTTACTCAGATACTATGTTTTTGATCTGTTGTTGCCAGGCACCGGTGCCCACACAGCGCACAATCACACATACGCATCAACAAAAATAATAAAAGGAGATATTTGCTACATTCCTATCTATATGCAGTACTGATGAAAGAGAGAGACAGAGACAGAGAACCTCCTTCAGTTTCCAACAGCTTAGTAGGGCAGAGAGGCATCGACAAGAATTACATGAAAAAAAAAAGACAAAGATTAGAGGCAGCCCTCGGAGTTTGGGCTGAGCTCTAGAAAACATTTGGGCTGAGCTCTAGAAAACAGTGAGTATTGCGATATGTGTGCCCCCCCCCCCCCCCGTGTGACATAGGAAGAGGAAGGCTCTGTCCCATGCCCTTTCTTGGGTGGATCTGCCGAAGATCTAGGGTCAAGTGCCCTCACTCTGTCCTCTGAAGGTGACCTATTCAGCCCTCTCATTCTCTTAGCCTCTTAAGCACACGCTAGCCCCATGCAGCTCTGAGTTAAGATGGGTTCCTTTGTTTACTTTGTGCTCAAACACATGATTAAAAATAAACAGAACATTTCAGTCCAGCTGAACTCCAACTGGCAACTTTATCATGATACTTTATGCCACGGGAAAACGCCACATTTCAAAACTCTGCTTTGCCCAAATGAGGCCATTCCTTGAGAAAACAAAGGCCATGGGCTTACACAGTAAAAACTCCAAAGCCTTGTCCAAACACCCGTTAGAGTTATCAACACCCAAACCCAAGATAAAGATTTTCATTGTGAACCACTTCTTTCCTTTTAAATATAAAACAACTTCCGCACAGAATAAGACAAAACTATTTATTGTATACAAAAGTAAAAGCTGAAAACATGCGATTTAAAAGGAAATTATTTCATGGGAAGCCAGATTTTACAAAAGCCATTTGCTTGTGGGGTAATTCCTACCTCTCCACTTCCCATCTCAAATTCTGTGGCTAGCCCATTAGCTCTTCCACACTTAATCCTCTGAATTACTCAACAAGCCTCTGAACATACAAGGAAAAGCTGAATCTTCTACAGAAAATTTCATTTTTCTATTTGTCTGTTTAACTTGCCCAGTAGTTTGTAAATGGTCAATTCTGTGTAAATATTAATCAGCTTAACTAAATGGAATTAAGCACATACAGCCCACTCTGGGAATCACTGGCAAGCTGGGAATTTGTGTTACATGAGGATTAATGTCATCCACTTTGCAGGCCACTGATTATTTTTCAACTCAGTCACAATCTTGGATTTTATATAACACATTATATCCAAGGACACTTCATGAATTACCATTGCAGAATGCATCATCAATTGAACTCCCAAGATTCCCTGGGAGTTTCCCATCAAATTCCCTGCCCTGTGTGAGTACTGTGGGGTCAGCCTATTGTAAAAGCTGCACACAACAAGAAAAGCACAGCCTTGCAGGTCTTACACCTATATGTAGCCAAGACCCTGTGGCAATGGCCAGGAAGGTGGTGTAGATGGAAAGGTGCTCTGGTTCCTCACGTTCAAGTAGGCCATCCTTTTACTGTAAAGAAAATGTTACAAAGGTCTCCTCCTTCCACCAGACAGAACCGGGGTTCTCAGTTCTTTGAGGCAGATGGAACAACTGCATGGGGATCTAAGGAACCAATGAGTGAGGTGGACAGAAGGTAACTCTGAAATCTGCTGAGGTCCGGAGTCAGAAGTCAGATGAGAACGGTCCGAGGCACTGTGCTAGACTCTGGAGTCTTATTTTCAACTGCTTATTTCAGATCACCCATTTCACTACCCAGTAAAACCCTTTGACCATTTTGACCAACCAAGCATGATGCTCTTTGGATAGTTCCCATTTGGGGATCCTATGACTCAAGGCAGGAAACACGTTTTGACAAGACGTTGTCTTCAGCAGCTGTATCTACATTGTGCTTTTAATCCTATGACAAGGATGTGAGAAGTCTGGGGCCCTGTGTTGACTTGAGAGCAGGTGGTAAAACTGGTGCCAGCTGGGCTCTTCCTTACTTCCCAGCCTCCTCACGCCGTAGACATCTCCAGAGTGTTTGCACCACGGCTCTGTGTCTTCTCCAATATCCAGTCCAGGTACTCGGCAACCTTGGTGTAGACTCCTGGTTGCTCCTTGCGGGCACAGCCTTCACCCCAACTGGTGATACCCACCAACTGCCACATTCCATTGTGTTTACAAACTAAGGGGCCACCGGAGTCTCCCTGGGTCACAGTGGGTAGGAAAACACAGTGGTAGAGAGTTATAACAGTGATTCAAATAAAGAGCTCCTTATTCAAAGTCAAGTGTCTTTTAACATTTTTCAGTCACACTTTGCACAACACACATGTAGCTCCTCAAATTCCTTGTGCCCCATCAGCCATGAACAAAATAAGTGTGCGGTTGCAAGGCCAACTTGTTCCCTCCCCCTCTCTCAGATAAACCCGACAATTTTAGCATTTTTACCCACAGTTCAAAAAACATCTACTTTTCTTATATTTTAACCTAACCATGACTCGTAAAAATGTCCTTAAATAAGGCATGTAGCTGTACTGATTGTGACATGCCAGTCATAGTCAATACACATACTGATATACCTATTGTAAGTAATGTAATGATATGCATTATTATGTTTAATTTGTCAAAGGTTATTTATAAAGATAAAGTCTTCAGCTCATTTCACTCTGAATTTCAGAACAAAACCTAGTGAAATGTAATGTTGGAAAGTTGCTTTTGAATGAACTGTCTCCAGTGAACTATGATGTGTTTGTTCACGGTCTAACACATTACCTTACAAGCATCTATCCTGCCTTCTCTGTAGCCGGCACAGATCATCTGCTTGGTTATAACATAATCTCGGTATTTTTTCTGGCATTCTTCATTGGGTACCAAAGGAATAGCTGCCTTTTGTAGAGTATTTTGGATTTCACCTACAAAGCAATCAAGATAGACCTTTAAAGGCAGAAAATACAATAAATGGGGAAATAAGACCGGAATTTTAAAGGAAGTCAAAGTGGTCCACTTTTCATGGGGATCGTATTGTGATCAAAAACTTGTCAGTGAATGTCAATGAGGTAGAATTATTACATACAGAAACAATGAGAGGGAAGGGGACAGAGAAAGGGGAAGAGGTGAAAGCAGGGGAGGAGGAGGAGGAGGAGGAGGAGGAGGAGGAGGAGGAGGAGGAGGAGGAAGAGAGAGAAGGAGAGAGACAGGGACAGGGAGGAAAGGGAGCGATCTGTGTTGGCTTCCTTCTAATGAAGTATTTCACCAGAGCCCTATCACCCAAGCTACCACAGACTTGGTTTCTCTGATTTCTTCCTTCCTCCTGCTGTAATACCGTAAGGTAACCTGTAAGTCCCACAGCCCAAACATCAGGTAATTTCCTAGGATGCTGGGAGTTGTAGTTCTTGAAAAATAACAACAAAGCCTCATGGGAAAGTACGATGATACAATGGGTTTGTCTTATAAGTCCTGACAAGACGTGTCTTGGGGCCACGCAGCTGGGAAATTCCAGGGAATGGTCCTGACTGAAGTTCATCCTGGTCAGTATTTAATATTTAAATAAAACTTGCTTCAAATTTGGCTCAAAATGGTGGAACTGGTTTTTCTCAGGATTAACCTTGTCTCAACAGCCTCTCAGAAAAAAGTTCCTTCATACATTTGTATTTTTAGTACAAATGCCTGGATGTTCTTGCCTTTCTTTGTTTTGCAAATTTAAATTGTAATAAAAAATTTAAAATTTGTGGAAGTAAATCCCAAACATTTGACAGCAAAGTATTGTGTTCTTTACATAGACTAAGTTCCATGACAAATGATACACTTGCAGATAACTTGATTTCTTCCCATGTCTATATTCCCATATCTATGCATATGTATATGGTGTCTATATATATGTAGCCAGATCAACATAGTGATAGTGTGAGTTAACTGAATCCAAACTGATTGGTTCAGGAAACATGGAGAAGACACAGCCAATCATCTCTTTTTGTAAACATGACACAAACATGTCTATTAGTGTTTATCTGGCACTTTTTATAGAAATAAGCATGCTTCTTTTCTAGAATAATAGTTCAAGTCTCAACACACAGGAACTCTTGACCTCAGGTCTACACAAACAGTTGATCCATCCATAAACTCAGAGGAAAGAAGAGAGAAAAACTCACCTCTCCTTTGATTGCTTTACAAGTAAAGCTGAACAAGCCCCTCAGTTTTAAATGCAGACAAAAAATGCAGGGATATGGTACTATTAGCAGCATTGTTATGTAAGGGTCACAGATACTTTGAATTACATTGTAGTTATGACAGAAATGAAAACATCATTTATGCCCATCTTTCAAGAGTATGGCAAATATTGAAACAATTTGACATGTGGGTACATTAATAAAGACATATGCACTGGGTAGTGGTGGCACATGCCTTTAATCCCAGCACTTGGAAGGCAGAGCCAGGAGGATCTCTGTGAGTTCCAGGCCAGCCTGGTCTACAGAGCAAGATCCAGGAGAGGCACCAAAACTACATAGAGAAACCCTGTCTCAAAAAACCAAAAAAAAAAAAAAAAAAAAAAAGAAAGGACATATGCTTATCACTATGTTAAATTCTGTTAAATAAATACCAGTAATTGTACTGTAATCTAATAGTTCTATGTATTTTACCTAAGCATTTAACAGTATAATTAGAGGAAAAGGTAGATTTATATCATATTGCAGGAATGCATTAAAACAAATATTAAGAACTGTCCTTAAAGGGTGATACTGGCACCTTGGCTATTGATTCCAAGGGAGAGCATGGTAAACAGGGACACTATGAGTGCTGAGGACCAGATGGGCTGCGCTGGACCTGATAGCACCAGAGGACCACAGTCTCTTATGCAGAGTCATGAACATATAATATCTATTATGAGTAAGATGCTTAAAGCATGAGCTCATTGGTTTTTAATGCAAAAAAATCATATTCTTGGGAATCAGAGGACCAATATTTTGGAATAAACACAAAGATCATGAGTAGGGATGGTGGAGGAGCTGACCTACTCCATGGACTTTAACATTTAAGACAGGGATATTTCAAATGTCAGGCTGTACCTCGTTCCTTCGTGTAGCCCCATCCAGTCACCCAACAGTTGGTATAAATTGTATTTGTGTCATCTTTGGAAGGCAGGCATATTGGCTTTTGGAATTCTGGAAGAAAATTGCATGAATAGATTTGGATTAATTAAAGCCATAGATATTGACTTTAAAAATTAATCTCTATCTTTTCCCTTATTCTTTTTTCTACAAAGCAACACAGCAAGAATGAGCCTTCTTGGGCCAGTCGGGATGAAGAACAGGAAAGGACAAGAGAAAGTGAAGGGAGGTGACTACAATCAAAATACACTGTGTCCACGTATGAAACATAATGAAACTCATCACTGAAACTAAAGAGTAAAAAGAATGGCCTTCCAGACATCAACTTCTAAAGCCCAAGCTCCCAGGAAATTCTCACATTTTTTTTGTATGGTTTTCTGGCACGAAACTTCCCCAGGAGAGGGGAACTCCTCCACCAAAATTTATTGGAAAACATTATCTACTTTCTTGTGTTTTAATATATACTGTGGTGGAATTCCGAGTAAAATTAGCCACACAGTCCCAGTGCTTGAATTGAATACCTAGCTTGATTATTACAACAGAGCGATGAGGAGATCAGCCACACCTCCAGCAGATATCAGAGGTAGAAGGAGGGAGGGCGAGCAGTCTGAGGTTACAGAGTTGTTAACAGACGCTCGCAGTTCATGGTGTTGGGAGGCATTCAGTTTCTGGGGAGTGATGTGCCTACAAAGTCAGTTACATGCTCCATGCCTCTCATTGTCTGCCCCATGTATTCTTAGCAATTAACATCTAGTCCCTCTTGTTTTCGTATAGTTCTATGTTCCTAAGCCCAAGTAGTGGTAGGTAACGCAACCAATCTTGTGAAAAGATGCACAGTGTCCTCAGATGGCAAAACCTTCCCTATACCTACTGTTTGTTACCATACCCGCAGTTCCATTCCACCCCAGAAAGTGATTGAGATTTCTTGCCCCTTAAGCAGCTGTGATTGTGTGGGAGTTCACAGAATCTTAATTTTCCAGGCAGCCTCCTCTTTCCCTCAACCCCACCGACCAGAAAACAAAGATAATTGCTGTAGATCTGTTTTCTCACTCAACCTGAAGTGATATAATTCAGTTGTGCGGTTTTCCCTTCAATGTGCTTCATACCAGTGTAATTCAAGGGCGTCTGAAGCTTTATTAGGGCGATATCGTAATTGCCTTCTGAGATTTTATATTTCTGATGTATAATAAGTTCTTGTATTCCTGAGAAAGGTGTTTCTTTTGTAATCTCTGACAGATAAAGAATCCCGCCATAAATACGCCACACGTCTGGGTAGGGGATCCTAGAAGAGAGACATGAAAACCAAAGTAACATTGGCATTGTGCCTTGTTCATTTTTCTCAGTACTTTTTCTTGTGGGGAGACAAAAGAAGAAGAAAGAAAACATTCCATGTGACCTAGTTCTTCCTTCTGGCAATTTATCATCACCTAGTATTGGACCTCTAAAGATTTAGTTTGTAATAAAACCTCTTAAACTTTTATTTTAGACTCCCTTTTGACTGAACAGGTTTTTTTTGTTTAGTGTATGTGTGTGACTATATGAAGCAGATATACATATTAAACATTTACTGATCGTGTATCATAAAGAAACTTACTTCAAAACAATTCTTTGATGTACATATAGTTTTACCATTCATTAATGATGAAAGCAAATTCACATAATAATGGAATAAATGTGCTTATTTCCACATAAATAATTAAAACATGTCTGAGTATTAGATATTAAAAGACAGAGAACATCTTCAATGACTTTAAGACTTCCTTAATATTTTAATTTTGTAATTGACAATGCTGATAATGTCACTTCGCATAAATCTGTAGCACCAAATGGCAGACATAGGTTTAGGACCATTAAGAAATTTTTGGAAATTCTATCCAATACTCAAACCAACATTCATTCAGTGAGTTTTTTTTTTTTTATAAAATTCAAGTCATCAGTTCAAACAACCCTATTTAAAAACCAAAGCCTAACACTATACAATCCAAAGCACACTGTGAGAAGAAACATTTTTAAGTTTTTGTTCTTTGTAACTAAACTGTTGCTTCTGTTCTGTAAGCAGAAAGCCCGATGCGCACAGAACCCACACTGTGATTCACAACATCAAATAATCTTCAGTCTAGTTGGGTTTAGGGTACAATCTGTTGGTACTGCATGGCATGACAGCATGCACAATGCAAAATAAGTGCCTTGTGCTTTAGGAGGAAAGGCTGCAGTGGAGTCACGTGACACAGCCCAGGCTAGGACTGCCTGAAGGCCTTGGGTCTGTCATGTGTTTGATTTTGAATTAACTTTGGTCAGTGTACATGTAGGGACCTTTTACCATTGCTAAAATTTTTTAAAACTCCCATATTGAGTTTCACTGAGTCCATATAGGTTTACAGTTCACAGTCCAGGAAGCTGTGGTTGATAATACTCAAAATGTACATCTTTTTTCCTTGTAATTACTTCATGTTTATTACAAGTAAAAATATGGGAATGCTTCTGTCCTTTTCCAAGAAGCTGTGGGAAAATCAAGTTCAGTTTACCAATCCTGAAAGCAATTGGTTTCATTAAATCAGAGCTATCAAGTAGCCATACTGATTAAAATAAGCCCTGGTAGGAGACTGAATTAAAGACATTCTGTTGCTTAAAAATCTACCTACCCATCTTTTGAATTTTAAAATAATCATGTAAAAGACATACAAACTAAATTTAAAATTATGATACTTTTTAGGCAAAAGACTTGGAAACATTTATTACCATCAAAACAAATAGGTCAGAGCCAAGGAGATAGATGGCTTGGTGGGTAAAGGGCTTGATTCTCAAGCATGAGTTCAGGTCCCAGCACACAACTCGGGCCAATCATATGCCTGGAGACAGAGACAGGCAGATTCCCCAGACTTTCTGTCCTGCCAGTCTAATCAAAGGGTTCAGTGAGAAACCCTCTCTCAACAAATGAGATGGACAAATGTACCAGCCTTTTTCTTTTGGGCCATCAACCAGCTCCCAAATCATGACACACAGACTTATTATTAGTTATGAATGTTCGACCTAGCTTAGGCACATTTCTGCCTAGCTCTTTCAATTTAAATTAACCTATTTCTCTTTATCTACCTTTTGCCTCAGGGCTTATTACCTTTCTTACTTCTGTATATCTTACTTTTGATGCTTCTCTGTGTCTGCCTGGCTGGAGTGTGTCTGGCTTCTTGCCCTGAGCATGTTCCTCGTTCTCTCCTCCTTCTCTCCTTCTTCTCTCGAGCCTAGATATCTCCTCCTGCTTATTCTCTCTGCATGCCAGCCCCACCTATTCTTTCTCCTACCTAGCTATTGGCTGTTCAGCTGTTTATTAGACCAATCAGGTGCCTTGGGCAGGCAAGGGGAAACAAATGCAACTCATCATTTCATAATTAAATGCAGCATAAACAAAAGTAACACACCTTTACACGGTTAAAGTAGTACTCTGCAGCATAAACAAATGTAACACACCTTTGTCTAGTTAAAATAATAGTCCACAACAGACAGCAATATAGGAAGATACCTGATGTTGACCTCCACATGTGTATGCACAGGTAAACATGTACACACACACACACACACACACACACACACACACACACACACACACACAAGAAGGATCTAAAACTTACCCATCAAAGCAATGGGCAGCTGTCAGGATCCACTGTTGTCCGATGATGGTCCCTCCACACAGATGATTCTGAGATACCAGCTTCACCTGCAAGCTGACCTGCCATGGCCACTCCCCTAAAGAGGAGTTTGTTCCTCCCACAATCCGCGCATTTGTTTTTGTTGTGCAGACTAAAAAGTGTTGAGATGCGTGGTCAGCACTGGACACAAATCCGCACCCCCTCCATTCCACAGCCCCATCACATATGACCAAGCCATCAGTCCCCACAACCCAGACTTCCGCACAGTTCCTTAACAAATGAGCTTCACTCACTAGGGCTGCCCACAGCTTTACACAATCTCAAAGAATACCCGGAGCTCCTGTCTGTGCTGTAGGTGATCTTAGTCGGAGAGCCATCCGTGGATAACCTTAAGGAACATTTACACCTGGACAAAATGGACAGAACAAAATCAAACCTGCAGCTAAGACCATAAAATAATGACCTTGCCAATCATCAACGAAATGGCCCCTTACCCCTCCACCTTGCAGTCCTCTGGAAGTGACGAGTAAGTGAAGAACTGACAGCGAATTGTCTTCGTACAAGTCTCCTGGCACACGCTCTCTCCTTGCACGAAGGTCACATTCAGTTCTTCCCCTCCGAAGTCAACTCCAGAGTAAATTTTGAAGTGGCAGGGTTCTGCACCATGCACAAACATCAAAGGACAGATAATGAGACAGGAAATAAGCCAGAGTAACAAAGTTTCTAGTGTCTTGAGAATAGTTTCATCAACTCTCAGAAGATCCCGCATTCTGTTGCACTTCTTGGCAGTTAGTATTTGTCAACTTGACACAAAATAGAACCCCCTGAAAAGAGGGAACATCAACTGAAGAACTATCTCCGTCAGACAGACTTGTGAACATGTCTGTGGGACATATTCTGGATTAAGGATTGATGGAGGAGGGCCCAGCCCATTGGGGGCGGTGCCACCTTTGGGCAGGTGGTCCTGGATTGTATTTTTTTTTAAAGGTAGCTGAGCCCATGATAGGAGCAAGCCCCAAAGCAGCATTTCTCCATGGTCTCTGCTTCAGTTCCTACCTCTGTTTCTGCAACACAAACTCTCTTCTTCCCTAACTTGCTTTTGGTCATGGTATTTATTACAGCATCCAAGAGGCACACTAGGACACACGTCATGTACCATCACTGTTGAGTCACATTACCAGGGCGAGCTTTTCTGCAGGTGAAGAGACTGTATCCGGATATAGCATTTTCTTGAGGAACAGAGGGACTTGGAGTACCACTTTTAGACATCTTGAGAAAGCAAACATTCCTATTAAAAATAAGTGAAAAAGAGAAAAAAGACAGCATTAGAGGCATTAGACAGATACAAAAGCAGCTCCCATTCCTTTTCATTAAAATGCAGCTCTGAAAATTGTATTCTGAGCAACTCTCTTCAGTCAATCAGATTGCAAAACTCCAAAATACCACAGGGATTAAACGTAAATAGAGTCACTTCTCCCTCTGGCAAAAACTAGTAGGTACAGACCACATGAAAAGAGGAGAGAGGATAAAATTCCACCTTCTAATTAGAAAAAGAAAAAAGAAAAGGCACCAGAGAACAAATCGTTTGGATTTAAGCTGCCTGCAGTATTATATCCACACACATCCGTCTTTGGGTCCCATGTTGCACATAAAAGAAACGGGAAGTTGTCTAAAAGTGAAGAGGTCAGACTAGACTCTAGATCAAAATAAGCAAGGCTCTGATTTCTCACAAGATTAAAGGGCAGACTGAATGAGGAGCTCTTAAGCCAATCCCAAACCCTAATGCTGGTAAGAAAGCTGTCTGATCCCTTTGCTGCTGTAGTTTGACTCAATGGTGTGTTTGTTTTACGGAAGGGCAGGTATGCAGATGAATCTGCTCATCTCTGGAGTAACCTGCACCTGGCAGAAAAACACCCACTTAAATTACAGGCTCCAGTGCTGTTAGGGAAACCAGCAATGTTCCTGCAAGCCTCTGCGAGGAACGGAAAAGGCTTAGAAGCGAGCACGCCCGCTCACACTCACCTCTGGGATTCTATCTGCCATTCGTTCGTGTAGAATGTGAAGAAGAGGCAGGAGGGATGGAAGGTGCAGATGGTACGACACACGAACACGTCAGGGGTCATGACCTGGCCCACATCTAGGTCTGCAAAGGCGAAATGCTGGAACATATCCATGGGACAACCTGTGAACTCACCGATGAAAAGCACTCCTCAGTGACACAAGGCCGAATTTGCTTAAGCTTTAGCATAGTAAATAAGGTAATGACAACTGAGTATCTGCAGAGCTAAGTATCCTGAGTTTAACATTGCCTGTTGAGAGACTGAGGCAGCATGCACAGTGCCCGCACAGGTCTGCAAGAGGTCCTCCGGGTATATATTAAAGCTTGCAGTTTACTGTTTTATGGGCTTCCTGGGTGTGCAAACGTGTGGCTCTCTGAATCTTGTGCCTTCTGTTTATTTGTTTTGCTCAATTCCGACATGTTAGTTTTTGTTTTCTTATTTTATTTTGTTATTATCCCTCAGAAGCCTGTTGGTTTTCTCGTGACAGAAAGGGATCTGGATGGGAGGGGAGGTGGAGGGAAAAGTGTAATCAGGATATATTATATGAGGGAAAAAAATCTATTTTCAGTAAAAGGGGAAAATAAATTGCCTGTGAAGTTATCTGCAAATCTATATTTTGTTCTTTGGAAAAAAGCAAAACTTGTTCTCACTCTAGAGACAAATCCCCACACTAGAGATGTAGAATAAGCCAATGAATGCTTCCTGCACCTCCACTATTTCTAATACAAGATGTTCAGGTGACTCGTGTTTCCCTTAAACTACCCTGGTCCCAACTAAGCCTTCAGAACATGCTGTCTTGTGTTTTGTCTCTGAGTGTTAGGAGCAGTATTTTAATAAGAAGAGATTAACACAGATTCTGAGGAGCTAACAGAAATGCCATTTGATAGTAGAAGAGCAAAGCTTCGTTTTCATTCCCTTTACATATTTTTTCTCATAGACTTTTATTTGTGCTGTTTACATGATTTACTCAATTTGATAACATGTAAGAATCAATTTGACTCTATACTAGTAGTATAGTATAGAAACTTAAGAACAATGGTAGGACAGTACTTAATATAGTTGGTCAAAAGAGTGCGCTTCTCATAATACATCCATTTGAGCAGCCTAGGGAGCTAGATTCAACTGCTCGAATTAATAATAATAATAATAAACACAAATACATGAAGACCCTTGGTATTGGAAGAGAATGTAGATTTCTATGCCAACCTACACCTGCATCCTCCCAAGATATCCCTGGCAGGTCATCCTACAACTTTTACGAGACCTTGGTAGTTGAAAAGGAGTTTGCCACCTCATGACAAAGTCAGTTTCTTGTCTGGACCACTGGAGATGTCAGGGACTTTTAAAACTTAGTTTCTACAAAGCCCTCTCTATCCAAACCAACCCCGGGGAATTGTGTACCAACCCATTCCCTAAAGACAGCCTTTCAAAACTGAAGAACAAACTTCACCAAAAGTTAAGGTAGTCATCTAGACTCCTTTCCAAGTTGAACATATTTAACATCTTCCTTTGCTCATTTCTAAATTTCCCATTATTTCTAGGTGTTCCGTCATCCAGGTGGCCCTCTTGGCCTGTGCTCCAAGGGCTTTCTACTGTTGCATACAAGATGTGGAATCAGAACCAGGCAAGATGGGCATCTCATATCTCAAAGAGTATTTTCACTCGAAAGGTAGGTTGTTAACTATGTGTGCCGGCCAGTTTTCTGTCAACTTGACACAAGCTAGAGTCGATAGAGAGGAGGGAGCCTCAACTGAGAAAATGCCTCCATCAGATCAGGCTGTAGGCAAGCCTGTAGAGCATTTTCTTAGTTAGTGATTGATGAGGGAGGGTCCAGCCCATTGTGAGTGGTACCATCCCTGGGCTGGTGGTCCTGGGTTCTATAAGAAAGCAGCCTGAGCGAGCTATGATGAGCAAGCCAGTAAGCAGCTCTCCTCCACAGTCTCTGCATCAGGTTCCTGCCTCCAGGTTCCTGCTCTGTTTGGGTTCCTGCTCTTACTTCCCTCAGGGATGGATTGTTACCTGGAAGTGTAAGCTGAAATAAATCCTTTCCTCCCTGCAAGTTACTTTGGTCATGGTGTTTCATCACAGCAATAACAACCCTAACTATGACTCTATGATTACTAAAAGTGTTATAGAATGTTAATGAGGGTGGGAGAATAAAAATGCCCAGAACCCATCTTTTCTATAACCGTGATGAATACTGGCAAAATGAACCAAACCACCATTTTTGGATCTCTGGAATTTAGCCAAAGGGACACACAATCCAGGGGCAGAAAAATGGCCAAACTTCAGCAAGAGCTGGGTGGGGTTTAACTTGCCCGACATTCCTGGCTCCTCCCCAGCTCCATAGAGACCTGGAAAACCAACCAGTCAGAATGGTTGGAGCCTCTCCAAATCTACAGTCCACCATTCCCAGACAAGGGCCATTACTTGACTTGTCTGGAAGCTCCCTGGAAAATTCCCCTCCCAGGCCCTGAGTTTATTTGACCTGACCCCAGCTTTGCCTAGTGTTAGCAGTCCTCCCCTTGAGAGCGTGTGTCTAAAGAAAAGCAGAGAAAGAGAGATGGAGGAAACGGGGTGGGGGGGGGGGTGGGGGGAGAGGCAGGGAGCAACTAGTCCTGGTGATTCTGTGACCTGGCATCTGCCTTGTGCAGTGGAAATAACTGTGGCATGATACCAAGACATTAATATGGAAAGAGTCTCTCAATTAGAATTGCAAATAACATCGACTCACTAACAGGGGAGGTGTGGTTAACTCCAAAGATTTCGAAATCCACGCAGGAAACTGCTGAAAACGCGTCTCTAAAGACAGTTCATTTTGAGTTGTGAGGTAAGAGGCTAGACATTTCAAAGAAGGGAGGACACAGGAGATTTGTGGGACTCGTCTAAGTGGTAGCTTCTGCTATGTGACCTTAGCATACGGTTTTACCCCAGGAACTACTGTTTTTTCATCCGTAAAGCTGAATGTATTGTTGATAAAATTAAGGACAAGGGTGTGGTAATGACTAAAAACCACCCATGGCTTATGAATGTAATTTAGAACTTTAAGCCCAGAGACAGCCTTCCTGTGGCTTTGGTTGGCATGCAAGAGATGTGAAAAGCCCTGCCTCTTAAAAAAAAAAAAAAAAAAAAAAAAAAAAAAAAAAGGTCATTTCCTGAAATAGCCAGGATTTTTATCACTCAGTGAAGGACACTTTAATCAGACTGAAAAAATGTGGGAACTTGTCGCAACTCAAGAAAGCTAGTACAAGGCAATCTGAGCCTGGGCATGTGAGGTGCTCTTTGAGGCTGTGGGCAGTCCCTGCGTTGGGCTTGAGGCAGGACAAAAGAATCTTGTCAGCTCTTCCCTGTGCATAAAAAATACTTGCAGCCCTGTGCTGCTAAGGCTGGAGAGGTTTGCCCCCAGCCAAAACTCCTGGTGTCTCTTGTTCTCCAGCGTGGCAGTTTGGGAGATGCAGCCTAGTGGGAAGTCCTGAAGGCATAACCGCATGAACTGGCTAATGCCTTTCCTGCAGGAGTGAGTTCCTGCTCTCCCTGAACTAGATCAGTTACCACAAGGGCGGGTTGTGTTAAACCAAGGCTTCCTCTTGTAGTCTGTATCTTCCACGCATGCTTACTTGACCTTCGTTTTTCTACCATGCTGGGGTGCAGCATCAGGTCCTGTGATGGTGAACATTATGTTCAGAGGACAAATTTATTGTGCCAGGCTTTTTAATTGTTTTTAACTTGTATAAGCCGTGAGGAAGTTGCTACCTTGAATGTACCCTGTCAGCTGGCCCGAGATGGACCACTTCCTGAAACCGTTGGGCTATTCTACAAAAAAATAAAATAAAATAAATAAAATAAAATAAATTGCTAATTGTTACTAAATATTTCACTGCCTCAGCTATTCCCACGAGGTTATGGGTCATAAGATGAAACAGGCCAACTGCTATGTTCTGCTTTTGTATGAAACGCTTGCTTTCTTGGATGACTGAGGCACCCACTGGACATCTGTTACAAAACCAGAGCCTTGCCAGCACCCAGACAGGATATGAGTTAATTTGGCTTCCCAAAATTATAACTCTGTGGTTTTTGCCTTTATAATCCTTTGTGTAATAGCTGAGCCTAGAGAACTCTCTCTGATTTGATCCTAGCCAGTCTTCTTTCTTTCTTTCTTTCTTTCTTTCTTTCTTTCTTTCTTTCTTTCTTTCTTTCTTTCTTTCTTTTTCTTTTTTTTTTTAAAGCCTCTAATTAACTAAAACCAAAACTTGAGTCAGACTGGTTAGTGAATCTCTGAATAACCCCAGACTCACAACAGTCCTTGCCAGATGTAGCCACCCTATTTTTAGCTTCCCAGCCTGCAGAATCATGAGCTAAAAGAGCCTTGTTTTCTTGAGATATTTCCCAGCCGTCTGGCATTCAGCTACAGCTGCAGATAAGCAGTCTAAGACAAGCATGATATACAGAACAAAACACATGTGAATAAAGAGTCCTATCTCCTGTAGTCAAGTGTTCAAAAACTAGAAAAAAAAATGGGTATTAAAATAGTTAACAAATTTGAGCCAACTAAATGGCACAGCATGAAAAGGATACATGGGGAAAAGAAAAGACAAATAGGAAAAGAGGTAGGTTGTTTTAGGCTTCTCTGTCTTGAATAGAGAGGTCATATCCCAGAACTCAGAACCAATACAGGGCGTGGCATAGAGCCAGCGTTCAGTATTGGCACTACTTACCATAAGTGATCTGGTTTCAGTCGATCTCACCACTGGCACCTTGATGTGCTAAATATGATGGCATTTGTCTGGATAATTCAACTGAAACTACCTCTGTGTCTGAAATTATAGGACTTTGTTGGTTCATGGCACTATGCTTTTTTCTTTCTTCCTTTTTTTTTTTTTTTTTTTTTGCTAGATATGGACACCATTGAATGACCTCACAGTTTTCTCTATAGTGTCACTGTACTTTCTAATGCTGTTGTTGTAGGAGTATTACAGTAAAACTAGAGTTTAAGCAACATAAATTCATTGTCTTTTAGGCCTAGGGATCAGAAAAACAAAGTATATCCTTCAGGATGCCAGGCAAAAGGTTTGCATGGGTCTGTTCCTTTGGAAGGGCATGTTGGTAGACCTGTCCCATGCCCTTTTTAATTCCTACAGGTCATGGCATTCCTTTGCTTTAGGACTCTTTCACCTTTAATGGCAGCAATGTAACCTTTTCAAGTCTTTTGGTCTCTGACTTGGACCCCTCTGTTTCCCACTTTATCAAATAAGGACCCTTGAGACTGCATAGGGCACATTCTAGTACTCTAGAATAATTCTTATTTCTAAGTTTTTCCATGTAATCACATCTACATAAACCCTTTGGCCCAAACCCATCACATCCCCAAGTCCCTGAGAGTGGCCCATGGATGTTTCCAGGCACTCTTATTTAGCACATCACAATCACAGTGGAAAAGTCCTCATCTAATTACCAATCTCGGAAAGTGCGCAGGGCTTCAGTGAGAATCCAGATACCAGGTTATCCAGTGTCTTTATGCTGGTGGGTGTCCCGCTGGAGCTGTGCTTCAGCAGGCAGGTGTTCCTGAATGTCAACAAAAGACGTTGTTATGGTTCTCAAGGTGCACACAATCGTGTGGATAACATTTGCTATTGAAATGATAACCACAGTGGTGCATGGTTGGGCCATTATTAATCAATAGACACTCTTCTTTCAGCAAAAGGCAGTTTAGGGTGCAAATGGGGTAGCCGGCAGACATCATTGTCTGGCGTTACGCCTTCATCCATACACAGCCTATGGGTACCTTTGAAGTTTACTGTTTTGAAGCGGGGTAGTGGGGGGGGGTGATGGCATTGAAATTAAGTATGTAAATGAGGAAAATGCTCAGGACTACATCCCCTTTGTGCTTTAAGTGGAGGAGAAGCAGACTTGTCTTTTTCATGGAGGATGCTATTGAATCCTGGTGTGTTTCACAAGGAACCATTCAGCTTCACTCACCGGTACTCTGGTCTATGAAATGCATTTGTAGCGTATGTGAAAAACTGGCAGTGAATATTGTTTGTGCACAGCTTCTGGCATTCTTCGACACTGTTGGTCTTAGAGATATTGAAGTTGGATCCTCTCATATCAAGTCCTTCATATGTGTCTTTGTGGCAAGCTGCAAAGAAACACATTGAGACCTTCGAGACATTCGGCGGAATTTCTTTCTAGACACAGACTAAACTGCTCTTCGGCCAGATCCATTTTGAAGGCCAGGATCCCATTTTTGGTGACTTCCCTGGTAAGAGCAGGATTTAGAATTTTTATTGCACATCTAAATTATCAAACCCTGCTGGACATTAGCGCACCCCAGTGTGTTTACCTGACCCCTATCGTACCAGCATAAAAGCAGGTTATTTTGCTTTCCTACTCTGCAAGGTGTATACAACAATACAGTTTCACAGAAGTTACCAGTGGCACTGATAAATAAACAAGGCGAAAGTAATAGGGGTCCTGATAGATAGTGTGGGCTAGAGATTTGAAGTATTGGACACACTGGTATACCTTTGACTTTTGGATTGAAAACAAACAAACAAACAAATAAAACAAAAACAAAAAACCATGACCTGTGTCTATTTCTCTTTCTTCACCTACTCAGGTCTGATTGTGATTTGTGACTGCAGGTCTCACCACTGACAGCTGTGTTAAATCTTTTATGGACTGTGGGAATTTGTTTACATGCTTGATGAAACCATTTCCCTTCTTGCTTTAAAATTTTCTTAAATTCCACCACTACCACTACCACCACACTTCGCCCCCTACCCCTTCATGCCTTGTAGACCTGGCTGGTTTGGAACTCCTGTGGCAACCAGCGGAAGCCCTGAGTCCACGTGTAAGGAGCAGATGAAGTCTATAGACATGGGCACAGCCATGTGAAGGGCCAATGCCTCAGACCCATGGGAAACTGGCAAAGCTTTCCCCGGATCTTCAGGAACAACTGACCAGTGTGTGCAAAAAAACGAGCAACTTCACCTTCCTCCTGCAGGATGTTTACAGCCCAAGAGGAGAGACTGGCTGCCTTTGGAGACCTCCCTCTGAGACTCGTTACCCCTCCCATGTGCTGTACATAATAATCACTCTGGGGTTTGGGGGTTCAATGCTTACAACGCACGGCACTCTCTCCTTTCTCCATGTCGGTCTGTGTGTCTGTCCTTTCTTATTCCCTTGATACCCTTCGTCAGTTTTCTCAGACCCAAGCCATGGTGGAGGTGGCAAACTCCCATTTCAGACCAGGATGACTTTGAACTTGAAATGGTCTTTGCTTCTGCCTCCCCAGTGTTGGGATTATAGCCATGTGCTAGCACACCAGTTTTTACATTTTTTTTTTAATTCTATTTAAGAATCCTTTTCATTGAAGTTTTGAAGGGACTTTAGCCAGCCCAACAGGTCCTTTCAAGTTTATCTTATATGACAAAAATATAGTTAATTCAGACAACTTAATTAGATTAGCAGTGTGTGTGTGTGTGTGTGTGTGTGTGTGTGTGTGTATTAGCACAAACAATAGTCTATTGTACATAACTGCAAATTACTAAGAATCATAAAATTAATTTATACATTGAGACAGTATGTATATACTGACTAATAGATAAGCATTATGTTAGGGTGTAGGGGGTTGCTGAACACCCTCAGAGGTTCATACAGGGCAGGAATCTATAAACTGTAGAATAAGGTTCCTTTAAATTTGCTGCAGATAAGAAAGGAAATGGGCTAAGGGTTGGGATGAGGTAGTCACAAATAAAAACAACAAATAAAAACATTTTCTTAATGACCATCTGTCCATTTTAAGCCTGCCTCTCAATAATTTTGATTAAAATTGCTTTCTGAGACCACTTTTTAAACTTTTTTCACCCCAGGGATAAAGTTTCTCTGTGTGGCCCTGGCTGTCCTGGAACTCGCTCTGTAGACCAGGCTGGCCTTGAATTCATAGAGATCCACCTGCTTCTGCCTCTCAAGTGCTGGGATTAAAGGTGTGTGCCACCACCACCCCGCCTGAGAACACTTGTTAACTTGAAGATATTTGGGAGAAAGTTAGAAAGGAACTTAAAAGCCAAAGTTAGTGAGGAAGATGAAGCTGGGGAAAAAAGAAGACAGCTAAGTAACTATGGAAAAGACACAATATTCTTATTTCTTTAAATTCTGTTGTTGGTCACAATCATAATATATAAAATTTAATCAACTAATGTATATGGGTTTGATTACATAAGACAGAAAAAGCATTTTGCTTCAGGCTAACTGTAGCTATTATACTGGTGAAGGAGTATTTATAGCTAAGCCATTGTCGGCCTTCATTTAATTACCTAAAATTCAAGTTGCAGACTCAGGCTGTGTGATATTGGGGGAAAAGAAGAACATTGGAAATTTGAACAGACAGGATGAACTGTATAAAGACAAAACAGCATAATCCAGGTCGGTTCTTAAGATTCTCCAAACACACCACCTCACTCTTCTTGGCACTTTCTCTTTCTCGTCAGTCCCTGTCATGTTAGAGAAGTGTCTTCGTTGTATTAAACCTCTAAGATGGTGTAGAAATTGTTTCCTAGGACATCAGTTGCAACGGGTGTCATAAATAAAGCTCTCTGACATCCTAGCGTTCACATTCCTTGTAAGAAATGATATGCTTAGCATGATTGACAGAACTCATACCTTCAGTCTGAGCTGAATGGCAAACAATAAGATTTCTTAAACCAGCTGTTTTCAACCTGTGTTTTCAACGGCCCCTTTGAGGGTTGAATGATCCTTTTACAGGGGTAGCTGAAGACCATCAGAAAACACAGATATTTATATCACGATTCATAACAGTAGCAAAATTAGTTATGAAGTAGCAACAGAAATGATTTTATGGTTGTGCGTCATCACAATGTGAGGAACTGTATTAAAGGGTTGCAGAATTAGGAAGGTTGAGAACCATTGTCTTAAACCCTTATCAATAGCCTAGTGGTGGCCAGAAAGTTCTAGGTTGTGGCTTACTGCTCTGTGCCTGGTAGACATGTTGCACCAACTCCAGCCATAACCATAGAGTACCATTTCCTCCAGTTGTAAGGATCTAAAATGTCACTAGACATTGCCAACAGACCTTTGAACTGGAAAGGGCAGAATCAATTCTGGTGGGAGCCACGAATCTCTCTGAAGTGAACTTGGGGATGGGATGTCCCCTGAGTCTTATTTGAAAAGTCTTTTCTGGAAACAGGAAAGGTCTGCTGTTTGGAGTGTGCATTCCTTTTCTCCAAATCTTACATTGTGTGTGAGCACCTTGGAGAGCAGAGGCTCATTAAGGTTGTGTGCTGTAAGTGATAAAGACAAGAACATTATCAAGATATATGTAACCCCTTCATGTGACTGAGACGCTGCTCTATCTCCACTCTCTTTCTTGGTGTTCTCTTCTAAAAGTCCATGATAGTACAGATTTTGAGCAAAAGCTTCTGTGAGTTAGAGTGTTATTAACTCAAATCTTGTTGAAAAGTTGACATCTTACCACTTATTTGATGACCACAGTGCTTTAAAGAGTGACCAGAAATGGCACCAGTCCGATGCAATCTTGGCAAGGTTCCTGTAATGCTGTCTTTCATGAAGCAACCAAACCTGTTTTTAAAAAAGATTCCTTTTTTATATATTTATAAAGGGGCATGTAATGTGAAACACACGTTAAGACATTACCCAGCATTTTCTATGTGTTAATAAATAAAGCCTGGGGTCAGGAAACTGATAGCATTTCCTTAGCATTTGCTGAAGAGGATATTCTTAAGACAATTCTACTCTATCTGAAGCATTGGTTTTCTTCATGTTCATGCTTTAAGCACAGAGAGCCAACCATATTCTAGAGTTGATGATTATGCCTGCATTTTGAGCTTCCATAGATCTTCTTCCTAAAAGATAATTGTTTTTGTTTTATGTGTACCAAGGAAGAAGCCCTGGGCTTCAAGCATGTTAATTAAGTGCTCTATCATTTCCATTCCACCCCCCCCAGCTTTTATTTAGTTTATTTTGAGGCAAGATCTTGTTAACATCTGTAAGCTGACCATAAACTTAGGATTCTCCTATCTGAAACATCTACATTTTCTAAAGTGGTGATTATTTTTACAAGTATTTGAATTTACTTTAAAAAGATTGAATCACCCGTGATCTAGGTCTCTATGTGATATTCATCTTGTTTACTGATCCCTGGTAGTTTCCTTCTAATGGGAGAATTTTTCTATCTTCAATATCAACTTTATGTTAATTTTACTATTTATAAGAATCCTAGAACCTAGTTCAGAATTTAATACAGTAATCTGACATGCAGTTTGTGTTTTTTATTTAAGTTAGCATGTAGGGATTAGAAAATGAGTGTCGAATTTCTAATTCTTAAATTTGGATAGAATAAAAACGAAAGTTATGTGTATGGAGACAGAAGCAAAAATTGACATTTTGGCTATTGATCAAATGAAAGAAAATTAAGGTGAAATTTCCAATTATATTTCTAACACTTGCACTTGTCAAAATTACCAGTTAATAATACACACACACACACACACACACACACACACACACACACACACACTTCTACATTCTAAACGTTCAAACTGGCTTACTACAGGTAACACTGAGATGTGCCTACTAGATCTTAAGTCTATTATCAACAAAACTCCTGGTTTACATTTTTTCAACTTTGCTACTCATAAATATAGAACAAGTTAAACAACTAAATATATTTCTCTATGCAGGTAAAATTTTCACCTTTTACCAGACAAGTAACACATAAGTGAATAAAATATATATTTGATAGTTAAAAAATAAAATCCACCGTGAAGTTCTATAGCTTAGTTTTCAAATGGCTACTGTAACTGGACAGAAGTTCTCTGAGTTGTCTGGTCTCTGGGTCTGGTTAATTTGAATGTGTGATTGTGTTATTTGCATCATTTATAATAAATTTTAATTAATGTATAATAAAAATGAATAAGACAGAAAATACATAGTGGAATGCTACTTCATGCTGAAGAAAAATGAGAAAATGGATAGACTTCGAACGTCTAATATTAAGTGGAATCATATAATCTCAAAAAGAAAAAAACCCTCATGTCCTCCCTCATACGCAGAACCTAGCCAATTACATATTTATAGCCATAAACAAAAATACATGTGGGGACAGTATAATATGTTGAAAGACGAACGAGAAAGGCCAAATATTACAGTATGAGGAAGGACCCTTTCTTGTTACATGCTCTTCCTTCAGGCCTTGGCTAGAGTGTTACTGCCTCCTACTGCTGTGAACAAGTGCCATGGATGTTTAGAATGTCTGTCTCTGTGTTCAGTAGTCTAGGAGTCTGCTTTGAAAAGACCGAGTCTAGGAGCTTTGGATGAAAATAGTCTTTGAACTCTCTGAGAAATACAACATCATTTTTGCATACTGGAAGCAGTTTGAGGAATGTCTAATCTGGTAATGATAAAAACATCACCTCTTACCTTTTATTGGGATCATTGGTTGAACTCACTGAGAGGAAGCTGAAGAGCAGGCACCTGGGGTGAAAGGTGCACATTTTCTGACAGTACTGAGCATCTGGGGTGTATATGGCAGCTACATCCCCACCTCGGAAGAAGCTGTTTTTATACAGCTGATTCAGGCACCCTGCGACAGAACCATTAAAGGTAGATTTAGGGAAAGTGTGACAGTTTTAATAGAAATGCGTCTGTTTTGTTGTTCTTTTGTACTTATCCCAATGACTACCCGAAGATCATTACAATACAGAGGTAGAAAGAAACATTATGACAATAATTTAAACAGTACCGCACGCTATTTTAAATCATCTTATGGACACTTATACACAAAATTTGATTCTTTTTTATTACCTGTATAATAATTTGTACATAAATTATCCCTGTTGAGATACAGTATGTATTTTTTTCCTGTCTGCTGTCTAACATGGTATGAAAACATCTCACCTTAAAAACTGGTGGCGCACGCCTTTAGTCCCAGCACTAGGGAGGCAGAGGCAGGCAGGATCTCTGTGAGTTCGAGGCCAGCCTGGGCTACAGAGTAAGATCCAGGACAGGCACCAAAACTACACAGAGAAACACTGTCTCAAAAAAAAAAAAAAAAAACTGATATACAACTTTTTTTCCCCAAAAAACTCCTTAAGAACAACCATCTCCCTACATTCCCCAACACTTTAAGGGGAGATTGAGGTCAGGACCATTATCTGCACTTTTTTTTTTTTTTTCATGAAAGAAGTCAGTAACTGAGTCTCAGAGTTCAGACATGGTTCATACCACGCAGTGAATAAATGTCCTGGGACATGAACTCACTCTGACTCTCAGTCTTGTCTGTCCCCTTCCAAGCAGGCAGTGTTACATGTTGCTGTCTGCCTCGGCCTTGTTCAAGGGAACTAATTATCGAGCACTCATTTCTTGGATAAGGAAAATGCATTTGCAGAGACCCACACCCAGATATTATGCACACACACACACACACACACACACACACAGAGACAGAGACAGAGACAGAGAGACAGACAGAGACAGAGAGACAGACAGAGACAGAGAGAGTCCTTGGAACACACATCTCCCCTCAGAACGCAAGGAACCCCACAGAAGAGGAGGAAGAAAGAGTATAAGAGCCGGAAGAGATGGAAGACATGAGAACAGACCCTCCGAATCAAGTGAGCAAGGCTCTTATGAATTCCCACAGACTGAAGCAGCAAGCAGAGAGCCTACAGGGGTCTGCACCAGACCCTCTACACACATGTTATAGCTTTCAGTTTAGTATTTCTATGGGACTCCTGAGGGTGTGAATGAGTGGGTCTCTGATTCTTGCCCCTTCTCTTGGGGCTCTTTTCCTTTTGTTGGCTTGCCTTGTCCAACTTGGATGTGATGGCTTTTGTCCTACCTTATTGTTTCTTTATTTTGTTACATTTGGTTGTTGTCTCTTAGAAGCCTCTTCTCTTCTAATGAGAGGCAGAAGTGGAGTGGATCTGGAGAGGAGGGGAGGTGAGAAGGAACTGGGAGGAGTAGAGTGAAGGGAAACTATAGTCAGGATATATTGTATAAGAAAATAATCTATTTTTAATAAAAGGGAAGAAAAGTCTAAATAAATATCTTTCAAATAAAAAACAGAACTGAAAGTGTATTTGTAAGCTAACTTGAATAGACTGGAATATATATATATATATATATATATATATATATATATATAACATATATATAACATATCTATTATATATGGTATTCTGCACCCCACATATCAGAGAACTGTCTTCAATTGATTTAATGTATGAATCTGTATTTACCTTAAGAGATCCAACTCAAATCTTTTACTGAGTTTTCTACCTTAGGTCGCCTGTCCATGTTCATCAGTCAGGTTTTCATTAATTATGCAGTACTCCTGTGGCAACCTTATCCATCTCCCTTTAAGTATCTATGATGCCACTGCTCTTCAAAGAATGGGTATCTAGACAACATATAGTTCATTAAGCACTGAAGATTTCAGATTTTCAGTGTTCTATCTGTGTGGGGATCCTGTTGCTAAGTCCCATTTCGATGAGTCAAACTAGCAATATTGCTTCTTTTCTTATCGGAGAGGTGTTGCCATGCCTACCTCTTGGGTCAGGTTTATATTTGGAAAGAGCAGATTTTCCTGGGTAGATGCTCCTGGGAATATGTGTTCCCAAGTGTACATCCTGAGCTGTCCCATTTGCACAACATGCTGAATAGTAGGCCCAGTGGTAATGGTAGCTATAAAGAGACTTGTTTTTAATATGGTAGTGTTTCATAATTATTGAACAGACACTCCTCTGCCATCCCATTGTGCAGACACATACAAAAACACAATCTGTAACCGGTGATCGCCTGAAAGTCCCTATCCTGCAGTTGAATCTTGGTAAACTAACATGTGACTCAGCCAATGAAGAAGAGTAGCTAAAAATGTTCTAATTATAGAATTGTTCATCCTCCTCCTTAGCTGGTAATGTCAATGATGATGATGATGATAATGATGATGATGATGATGAGGAGGAGGAGGATAACAGTGTTGTTTGTTCACAATCTACGTAACTTATATGATCTATAATGATCACGTTTTTCAGTTTTCAGGTTGACCCCATGTCTGTGGACATTGGGCATGTTATTTAGTCACATTAAAAAATTACATGGTCAAAAAAGAAAAGGGAGAATACCATCAATTATGAAAGAAAAGCATCTAACTTTAAAAATTCTGAGTGAGTGGCAGAGAGAAGGCTCAGGAGCTAGTGCTTGTACTCAACCCTAATTACCTGAGTCTCATCCCCAGAACCCCCAGAGTGAAAGGACAGAGCCAACTTCCACAAGTTTTCCTCTCATCTCCAGACGTGCTCTATGGCACACGTGTATGTGTGTGTGTGTGTGTGTGTGTGTGTGTGTGTGTGTGTGTAGACATAGATATGAGATAAATGAATGTTAGAACATTTTTATAATTAAATGTCAGGTATGAAAAGATAATTTACCAAAGAAACATAAGTAACTATAAGTACATAAAAACTGATAACAATGTAGGAGCCACCTTTCCTACATAAGTATAGCTACCATTCCTCATCATAAAAGCCTCTTTTTATAGTAAATGGAGACCATCACAGAAAACCACAACTTAACACAATGCAGAGATCAACATATTGTGGGGAGCCCAGCCCCAATGGATACATCTACAGCACATACCCTGAATCTGTGGCTCAGGGGATGTTATGAAAGAGGGCACGGAAATATTATGATAGCTAGAATACCAGAAAATCTGCTGTGAAATAAGAAATGGCTGCATAAACAAGACCAGAACAATGGCAATACCAATGGGCACGGTAACATCGAAGGGGGCAAGTTTCATGGGGTCCCACTCTTAGACAAAGAACTAACTACAGGCAACTAATGATTTCTGGGAGTAGAAGAATCAGCTTCTCCCAGAGATGAGCCCACTTATTGGTTATCCAGTCTACACATATATATACACAAACCATATAAACACAAGCAAAACAAACTCAGCAAGTTGTATTTATACACTTTTGTGTACGTATATAAATGTATATGTAATGAGAATAATACAAGAGTAAGAGGCAACCAGTTGAGAGTGAGAGAGACATGGTGGAGGTATGTTGGTCTCAAGATGCACAATAGCAGCAGGCCCAGAAGCTCAAGCCAAGCTGGAAAGAAGAATAAATCTGAATTTCTTCCTAGAAGCCTATGAAAAGCCTGTTACAAGACTAGCTTTAGTTAGGTCATCACACCAACACTGTCTGAAGCTCCTGGCTCTGGTCTGGCTGAGTCAAAAGCTCCAGTCCAGCCTGGGCATCAACAGCAGACACAGCATCTCCAGGACCATGTGGACCAACACCTGGAGATGGTTTCTCAGGAAGAAATCTGGACACTGTTTGCAGGAAGCTGACTCTAGGTCAGACTACAAAGCAACCAAGGCCTATTAGCACTATCCTAAGTGGGACAGTTGAGCACTCTAGTATGCTTGTGTGGAAAACCAAACAGAGAATGCCTTTCTGGAAGACAATCCCATTATGTGTGCCATAAAACCTTCAAAAGCATTTACACCTTTGTATCAAACATTTTTTATTTCCAATTATTTAATTTATAAATTGATTGAATATGTGCAAAGCATGTACACACAAAATACCACAAAGAGGAATGGATAACAAAAATATTTGTTTGGATTAACATTAGCTATAAATAGCAAAGGTATGTTAAAGTTATTTTTAAGCCATTAATAACACTTTTATAAAAACAGATACATGCAGAAAAATATGAAAAACTAAAGAAATAATTTAGCAATAGTTGTTTCATACTTTGGGACTACATAAAATACTCAGTTTTAAGTATTATATGTACTTGCATCTCCAATTTCCCTATCATGATCACAAGTTTTAAGTCATTTTTTTTTTCTCTTAGCTATAGTCCATAGCATCTCTGGCTAGTAATCCTCCACGTTCGATTGGTTTGAACATAGCAATACTTGTGACATAGACAAGCAGGTAGGGTTGATGGGACAGATGGAGGGAGGCGTAATTAGCAGATAGGGAAGAAAAAGGTTTTGTTTTCCCCCTAAAGGAATGACTTCCCTTTATGAGGATAAGCCTTCTTCAGAGCTCTTTACCCTGTGAAATACTTGAGAGTCAAGAAAATAATCCTTGTGGTGTGTCCATATCGTATGTCACCCTTGACTCAGAAGCCACCCTTCATTGTATATCAGGGGAATCCTCACTCTCTAACGACCATTGAGAGGGGTTGTTCAGGGTCATTCTTATCTCTAAAATCTAATGGAATACACAGAGAAAGAAAGCACACTGACACCTAGTGCTGAAAACTCTCCATTCGGACTACCAAAGGGACAATACACTAGTTAAATCTAAAGCAAGTGCCTTCAGTTCAGAAAGAGCTCCCTAGGCCTTATATTAAAAATATCATATATTAATCAGATACTTGGATTGGACTCAACCACTGTACAGTGTCTAATATTCTTTCCATCTTTCAGGTAGCGTTTGTTTTTTGAAGGCTGATAACAAAAACAAGTATGGAGGGTGGGGGTGGGGTTCTGCCAGAGAGTAATCTCTAAATGGGAATGTCTGCTAACAAAAGCATCAAGAGCTTGTTGTCTCTGAGCCCCCCCCCCTGTCATGTGCTTTTGGGGCCATGCAGCTAAAGAGAAGTTCTTGCCTTGAAGTATCAGCAGCTGCCTCCTTCCCGCAAACTGTATGGTTAAAGGCTTTCTCCAGGAGTGGAATATTTTAAATAACTATTCCTCTCTCACATACTATTTTTTAACTGCTATAGCTAATACTCACCACAGGACACTGTAGCAAACAAGGAAATGAAATAACCCACTTGGTTGAATAAAATCATCCTATGAAAGAAAAAAAATGTTTTGCAACTGCTAAGTTTAAAACACACTTACCATGCATTTAATATACAATTGAATTTAGTATAGAATTTGCTTTTTTGGCAAATGTCTAAATTGCAAACCAAGCACATCATCTCCAGAATGAGGATTTGGAGGTGATATTTTGTAAATAAAAAAATTAAAATATTTATTACGCTTCCCAAGATTATAAATTGAGACCTTTGGACTACTATTAGTATATTTATTGTTATTGCAGTTATACATTGTTATTACAATTAGCGTATTTATTGTTAATTTTAAAGTTTTATTTCTACTAATTTTGTAAAGAGAGCTAGTAAAAATAATTAAAATACTTATTACTTTTATTAATTTATGCAAAATTATTATAAATAAGGATAATAATATCACCCACAACCTCTACATAAAGGAAATCTTTGAAAATCTTCAAGCCAACTTAAAATTTTAAACCAATCAAAAAGTCATTCTTGATTTTAAAATATTGTACGTTAAAATATTTGTACAGTGGTGGCGCACGCCTTTAATCCCAGCACTCGGGAGGCAGAGCCAGGCGGATCTCTGTGAGTTCGAGGCCAGCCTGGGCTACCAAGTGAGTTCCAGGAGAGGTGCAAAGCTACACAGAGAAACCCTGTCTCGAAAAACCAAAAAAAAAAAAAAAAAAAAAAAAAAAAAAAATATTTGTACAAAGAAAAACAATTCCTTCTAGATTTTCAGAAAATTAGTGCATTACACCAATAGACTTTTTTTCATGCAGAAATAGTTATACTTAAAAAAAAAATGACACAGGAGGAGATTGGAATAAGAGAAAGTGGCTACCTGGACGGACAGTTGCCTCTATGGTTCTCGAGAGGAGGGAATCAGTCTCCAAGCTCTCTGAATATGGCGCTGTAGGCAGTATTTGCTTGGCTCCAGTGTTGACACTGGGCTTCTGGCATCAGTTTCAACTGTTTAATCTGTCAATACAATCCCTGAACATCCCAGTCCAGGTTCAGCTACTTAATATGTCAACGATTCCAGGAGGTTGTATAAACACGATGACAGAGCTGGAGTTTCCAACATGCTTCCCTTTGCAGAAGAATCCATGTGAGCAATTCTCCAACACACAGCAATGCCTTTCTAACTGCCAAGGAACCCAGGTGATGGGTTACAGCACCTGGTGAGAATGTAGAGTTACGCAAAGATGCATTGAAGAAATTTAGAAGTTTCACATTAGCCATGATACCTTGCTACCAAGGCTGGGCAGCACAGCACAGAGATGTGCTCTTCATAGATAAAGAAGAGTAATGTAAACATCACTTTTCACAGGTCCTAGCACCAAACCCATCACAGGAAACTCCAGTCTTGGGCCAGCAACTGCAGACCCAGGCTCCAAGATGATAATTGTAGGCTAAGCCACCAGGCAGGCCCACTCCAGTGGGATATTTTTCAGGACATTTATGGTAGATTTAGGAGCAAATCCATGCTCATGGGCTTGAGGATATAAGCATGGCCACTAAAAGCTCAGTTTCCAGGTTAGTTTCAATATCGGCCCCTTAAGTCAGTCCTCAAAATATAATATCCTGGCTCCACTGAACCAAGGATCCAGGCATGAACCCTATGGACTCAATCATCAATGTAATCCCAATGGACCCTAATGCCAGGTTATTTTCTGTGGACTCAAGATTCAAACTTAGCCTCACACATACAACTCTAATGTGGTGATATTGTGTCCCCCAATATATTGTGCACCCTAATAAATTTATCTGGGGTCAGAAAACAGAACAGCCGCTAGACAGACATAGAGGCCAGAAATGGTGGCACACACACCTTTAACCCTAGCATTCTGGAGGCAGAGATCCATTCATATCTCTGTGAGTTCAAAGCCACACTAGAAACATCCAGGCATGGTGACACATGCCTTTAATCCCTGGAAGTAATGGCAGGAAGCAGAAAGGTATATAAAGCATGAGGACCAGAAACTTTTTTAAGTGTTATCTTTTAGCAGCAGTTAGGCTGAGATCCATTCAGATGAGGATTCAGAGGCTTTCAATCTGAGGAAACAAGATCAGCTGAGGAATTGGCGAGCTGAGGTTGGCTGTGGCTTGTTCCGTTTCTCTGATCTTCCAGCATTCACCCCAATACCTGGCTCTGGGTTTGTTTTTATTAATAAGACCTTTCAAGATTCATGTTACACTCTAACTCCACAGTTGGCTAACCCAGAATCTATTGATTAGCTAACTGACAAATAAGTTTGCCTGGTGAAGCAAGCTTTAAAAAGCCTAAAATAATTGTGGGGCTTGCAAGGTATCTCAGTGGGTAAAGGCATTTGCCATCAAGCCTGAAGACCTGAGTTCAATCCTCAGAACCTAAACAGAGGGAGAGAGCCAACTCCCCAAAAGTGTCCCTTGACCTCCACACCCACACGACCTGAGTTCAGTTGCCAGCACACTCACCATATAGCTAACAACTACCTGTACCTCCAGCTGCAGCAGATCTGATGCCTCTAGCCTCAGTGGGCATCTACACTCATGTGCACGTACACCTACATAGAGATACACATACACACATAATTAAAAATAAAATCTTACATAGAGATACACATACACACATAATTAAAAATAAAATCTTTCAAAAAGAATTCAAAACAACTGTCTCAAAGAAGTTCAGTGAACTATAAGTGAATACAATTAATGACTAAACAAAGTCAGGAAAGACCACACAAATGAAATGGGCAGTGCCCCCAGAGAAGGGACTAGTAAACACAGAGACAGGTCACTTATATTATTCCCAGGAGGACAAAATGAAAACAGAATTTTAGAAACTGCAGAAAACCTAAAATCCATATATAACATCATCATGAAATTGTCCAGTCTTATAATCCCAGAAGAATGGATAGAAATCTTTGAAGAAATACTAACCAAAAAAAAACCCTCCTCAAATATGACAAAAAGGTTATCCAGCAATATAGATAAGTGTAAAGGATGTCGCATTATATTCCATCTCTCAGAAGTCATTAATGAAGAGACAATTTCAGAAACAGCAAAAGAAAGGCAGCTTTTTACATACATAGGAAGTTTATAAGATAGTTAGTGGATTTCTTAGTTCAAGCCAGGACGACACTCCAGGACAGTACAACAGGTTTAAATGTAAATGGTTTCTAAGTTCTAATAGTTAAGATGTTTTATTTATACTTTACAATAGCCATAAAGAAACTGAAATACACATGAATGTAAAGAAAAAAGAATCCACCCAGAAAACAATGGATACAGTAAAGTACTAGAGCCTTCATTATCAAATGTAAATAGATAAATAAATTTCCAATCAAAAGCTGTAAAATGGCAGGCTGGATGAAATCCTATAGCAACCTGCTCTTCACTACATGTGTGACTCTTTTGTACAGCACATCCTTGCTGTACACACTGCCCACATTCAGTCAGTGGTTTTCTCAGTTACCAAATCAAGGGTCGTAGCTCCATAGTGTTCATGGAGTTCAGGGCCATCTGAGTTTCAAGCATCCACTGAGGATCCTAGAAAGTAACCTTTGTGAGAAGGGGACTCTTGTACATAATAATAAAACAAGCAGTTCACCAAAAGGACTCATCAGCTGTAAATATGGATGCAGTCAACATAAGGGCACCTAAATACATAAAGAAAATATTAACAGGACCCAAAGGGAGAAGTAGAAGAAGTAAACGATCAATGTGGATAGATCACCCAGACACAGGATAAATAAAGCATTTGTTGGCACGGCCCTCAAGTACACATAGAAAACGTGTCCATGCATGCTCAGAGCATTGTTATGGCAGCAGAGAACACATCTGTGGAAGCACACACGGGATGTCCAACTAGGACAGATCGCATATTAAACCAATGTCAAGTCTTCTCAGCAAATGCAGGAAGGCTGAAGCCACATCGAGCATCTCTCTAAACACAGCAATATAAGAAACTGGAAATCGGTGACTGGAGGAAATGAAAAAAAAAAAGTCACAGATATGTGAAAATTAGCAGATTCCAGAAAAACTGGTGAGTCAAGACAAAAATTAAAAATGAACAAAACCATATTTTGAGACAAACAAAAGTAGAAACATGGTGTGCCCAAAATGTATGTAATGCAGCAAAAATAGATCTACTAAAGAAGGGTTTGCAGCAATTAAAAAATGTCATTAAAAAACAGAAAGAACTAAAATAATATACCTTTCTGTGTAAGAGAACAAGAAAGAAGAAAAAAAAAAAAAAAAAAAAACTAAGCCCAGAATCAATAGAACAGAAGCAAGTGAAATGGATGCCAGAATAGTAATAGGAAAGACCAATAGTACTGAACTGTTTTTTGAAAAGATAAAATTGAGAAACTGAGCTTGGTGAACTCTGAAATAAGAGTCAAGCAAACAAAAGCATAAACCAAGGAGGAGACACTACAATTAATTAATACAACACAAATACAAAGTATCATGAGATGGCTGTGAAAAATTATCTCAACTTATCTTAGAATACATTAACAAATTTCTAGGAATCTATAACCTACAAGACAAAATTATGAAAATCTGAAGAGGTCAATAATTTGTAAGATGATGAACTCAATAATAATAAGAATATGAATAATACTTCCCCCAAAGGAAAGCTCAGAGCATAATGTCTTTATCGATAAATTCTACCGTATAGTTAAAGAACAAATAACATGAGTTTTGCCCATTTTTCTACTTCTGTTATCATGTGATGCAGCCAGAAGTCCCAGGCAGGAGACTGTCACTTTGCTTTACAGACTGTTCCACCATGCTGTTTGGACTCTCCAGCCGCCAGAATTCGGAACCAAAGAAACCTCTGTTCTGTATACATTACCCAGTATCGGGTATTTTATTACAGTGACACAAAACCAGTGGAGATATGCAATCATATGACCACCTGGAGAGCTGCGCTTACGTGTGGCATTGGCATTTGAAAAAAGGCAAGCTGTAGAAGCAAGTACGAAGGGGGTTGTGAGGGTCTGAAAATTGGTGGAATCAATGATGTTTATCAAAGAATACAAAGTTTTAGTTTGGAGGCACTAATAGACTGCAAGACCTCACGCCCAGCAATTGCAACTGTAGTTCAATATATACTTATTAATGAGAGAGAATGAATTTTAAAGATTTATTGTCTTTCTAATGATGTGTCTGTGTCCACGCCAAGTGAATGCAGATGCTCATGGAAACCAGCAGAGGGTGACAGATCCCCTGGAGCTAGAGCTATAGGCCTTTGTGAGCCACCAGATGTGATTGCTGGGAACTGAATCAGGTCCTCTTCAAGAGTACAGCTGAGTGGGCCATCTTTTCATCCTCTAGATCTTGAGATTTCTGGATTATTACAGGTGTACACAACTGTGCCTTGGCACTCATGCATTCTTAACATACATAATAGCATCTGGGATGGTGACTGTGTTCAGTAACTTGATAGTGGCAATAATTTCACAGTGTACATGTAAACCAAGATGTTATTGTATTATAAACACACTAAAAATTATTTTTGTAAATTATATGTGTGGGGAGGACACACATTTAAATGCTTATCCTAAAGAGAAAAATGTGATTTATGTTAGGGACATACAATTCAGGTATAGGTTTCCACTTTTGAAAATGACCACATCTTGTTTGTGGGTTTCCTGGCAATGGGACCAGGACTTACCCTGGGGACACGAACTGGCTTTTTAGACCCCATTCCCTATGGTGCAATGCCTTACTCAGCCTTGATGCAAGGAAGGAGAGGCTAGGTCTAGCCCCACCACGGGTAAAACAGCCTGTGTTGACTATCCAAGGGAGGATTTACTCTCTATGAGGAGTGTATGGGGGTGGGAGAGGGTAGGTGGGGGGATATATAAAATGATCACATCATCCCTTTATTTGGGGCTATGCAGCTTGAGCCTTATCTATTTGCTTTGGTAGTGTGTGTGTGTTTGTGTGTGTGTGTGTGTGTGTGTGTGTGTGTGTGTGTGTGTGTGTGTGTACCTGAATGTGGGGATGGGGTGGACAGCTCCCTCTGGAGGTGAATGGAAGCATATGATTTGTTATTGCCTTTCTACCTTTTTATAACACTGAATATTTATGTTCAGATCCACCCAATTCCGAGTTGATAAGCCAAGTTTACAGGAAAAATCTGGTCCAGTATTTGCTCTTTAAGTAGTGTTTTAATGCAACACAGTCATGCCCATTCACTGATACACAGTCTATGCCCACTTATGTCCTTTAATTACAGAATGCTCTCCAATAACAACAAAAACAAACAAACAAACAAACAGGGATTGTGATATCTGGCCCCGTACAGCAAAGCTCACTGAAACCTGCTGCATGGCACTTCTGTAGAGATTTTAGACTTTTCTGTCACTATTTCTATATTAGGGAAACACTCGCTGATTTACAGACTGCCTCGTCCCCCTCAGGGAACTCTTTTATTTTTAATTTTTAGAAAAGTGTTTTCAGATATAACAAAATGCATACACTTCCTTGAAACTACCAACTTTCAGTCCTAGATTTACTAACTAGTAATTTATTCCCCCCCCCTTTTTTTTGGTTTTAAAAAAATATTTAAAGGCCATAATCACTCACCACTAAAATTCCTCTGCTTTCTATTCTGCAAAGTCACAGTATGTCATTTGAACTGGTAAATTAGATTTGCAGAGAGTTGACTCATAAATACTTTGTGTGTGTTGCTGGGATGCAGAGCTGTATTTATTAGAAACAAAGAATCACGCTGCCAATAAATATCTCTGGACCGCCATACATACAGCAGCATATTTAAACAGCAATGCTGTACTTCTTTCTAGAGACAGGATATTAACCGGTATATTAGTCATCAACAAAGCAAAACACTCCGTTCTGTGAAGTGTAAAAAAATTGGAATTTGTAATCTCATCCACCACCAAGCTCAATAGTGGTGGGGGGAAAAAAAGCATTCAGTGCACAACAGACCTGCTCAGAGGTTGCTTGCCTACATGGTAACATTCCAGACTTAAACCTCCATAAATACTTCTGTGCTTAGTCCAAAATCTCCTGACAGTGAAATAGGAGTTACATTCCATTATAGGATAGAAACTAGATAGAATACAAACTAAAATTCCTTCATGGATTCGGGAGAACAAAATCAATCACATCGAAGAGAGCCAGCAGTTCTAGAGAGGCAGAGTTCTAAATGTCCCCTTCTAAATTTCCCGTTCTGACGCCGGGGAGTGTGTGCAGACATTGTGAGCCAGCAGCTCTGCAGAGACTGTGTTTTGGTGACTGTGGTTGACGAGAAATGCAATTTTGCAGATGTAATTAAGGTGACTAGTCAGCTGACATTGAGCTCATCGAGGTAGAGACTATCTGAGTGGGCCAGGTCTCATCACCAGAGCCCTTTAAAACAGGGTTCCTGCTGCTCTTTTTTATTACAGTCGTGTGCGCGTGCGCGTGCGTGTGTGTGTGTGTGTGTGTGTGTGTGTGTGTGTGTGTGTGTGTGTGACATGCATGAGCCACGGTGTACTAGGGGATGTCAAAAGACAATTTACAGGAGTCGGTTCTTTTCTTCTGCTGTATAAATTCTGGAGATCAGTGAAACTCGGATCATCAGGCTTGGTAGCAAGCAGCTTTACCCGCTGAGCCCTGTCCCCAACCTGCGCTGCTCTAACAAGGAGAATTGCAAAGTATAAGAGGCTGAGCAGCAGGGAGGTTTTTTGGGTGCTGCCTTGGATATGCAGGAGCCCTGAGACAAGGACTTGAGGGCCACCACTGTCCAACAGCTGGAAAAAAGCCTATTATCCACCCCCTGTGCCTCCAGAGAGAGAGAGAGAGAGAGAGAGAGAGAGAGAGAGAGAGAGAGAGAGAGAGAGAGAGAGAGAGAATATTCCCAATGACTGAGTGGGAAGAGGATTCACCTCTGGACTCTCCCTTCCAACATCCTCCAAGCTTATTTCCCCTTACTTTCTAAGTATGATACTGTCCTAGGTATCCTCACATCAAACAGACCTCTGCTCCAAAGCTCCCTCCTCACAGTTACCAGCCTTCACTCCTTTCCTGCTGTTCACTTTCCTTCGTAGAGCTGGTTGCCAGGCATTGCCTCATCTACTCACTCTGTGATCGTCTGTATCTTTAACAGCTCGCTGTTAGGATCTGGGGCCATAGCTTGTTTGCTGTCTTTCCCCAGAGCCCTGGATAGTCCTGCCTTCTGTGGTGAGAGCATGTAATCAACTCTTACCGGTTTTCAAGTATGTAGATAATATATTGTTGATAATAATGTTGTTGGAAGGATGACAGTCCCCAACACATTGGTCTTGCCTGAGATTTTGTACCTTTTGACCAACATCTACCCATTTCTTTCATTTGATCCATGGGGAGGTGTGGAGTTTGTCCCATGGTATCATGGAGCTCTGAAATGGTCCTGCTACTGACTCCGCAGGGATAGCTGTGTCTCCTGATCCTATGAGTGCCATTCTGGGCCTTTGGTCTTCTGGGACTGGCATCCTGAGGAACTGGCCTATTGCCAATCATGAGGAGCAGGCCTGGACTCTAGGTTTATTGGAGTCTAGAGATGCGGGGATCAGCCTCGAGCTTGGGTGTTGCCTGATAAAGCTTCAGACTTCAGACCTACAACCTGGCCTGATACGTGGATGTGGCAAGAGGTGGACCCATAGCCTGAGTCTTAGAGGTGGAATTTGGCCCTAAAAGTCCGAAGTTCCTGGGCAAGTGACTGGGGGAGGTGGTGCAACTAGCCCACTGTTAATAATTACAGGAGACAGAATTGATTCAGAAATTTGTAATATGGCTACCCATAAGGAAAGCTAGAATGAGCCCACCTTAGTTAGAAATGATGGGTTAGTCTGGAGAGTATAACCAGATTGTGTATTTGGCCACATTAGCTGTACTCCAAGATGGATCTAAAAAGTATGGTAGAATTTTTAAAAAGAAACTTTACATGTTATCAAATGTTACTGCACTGACATAGATAGCCTACATCTGCACTAATGAGACAGGCTACAGAAGAGTTATTATTTTCACCAGAAAGAAACTGGGATGAAAACCAGGATGATGTCCCAATAATAAGACTTGATTCTTCACCCTGAAGTTGAATGGACAAACATGGAGTTGCTTTGGGCTATGAAAAAAAATTTTTTTTCTCCTAAAGCAAGCTGGCAGTACACTGCCCTTGGTTTCCAAAGTGTAGCTGAGGAGTGAGTGGTAGGAACCCAGCATCATTCAGATTCATCATTTCTTCTCTGTTTCTTCTCCTCCCTTTCATTCCATCTCCTAGAAGCTGCTCCAGAGGGTCAATCTGTGACCTGGAGTTTCTTCTGAAGATGAACTCTCTCTTTCCTTCAACTCTAGCTGGACAAACCCCAGGGAAGAATGCTGCCTTCACCATGCTTGGGTCAATAAAAACTTACACCAAAAAAGCAGGTCATGCTGTGACACACATGTGCCTGTGCACACACATTACCCCCCACCCCCCACCCCCCGCCACACACACATACTAAATAAAAGAATAAGTAAATTGTTTTAAAACATGAAAACTTATAAGCCAAGGGTTAAATATGTGGTATAAATTGGGAGAAAGCCCATTTGTACAAGTGAAACCAGATAAACTACTCCAAATCCTTTGGGAAGAGACTTCCTACTTAGTCCCAATTTCTAGACAGTGAGGTTAGTCATTTCAGAGGCTCTTTAGCAGTGTATATACTGTTTGATGTTCGGTCATAGATGCTGCAGTAGAAAGACACTCACCAAGATACTAAGCCTTCACTTTCCAAAAGAACAGAGGGGTTCAGCCTTTTTGGAAAAGACTGGCACCTGGCTAGCTCTCTCCAGTCATTTTATTCAAACATATACAAGGTTAATTGGGGCTGGGCAATGTTCCAACTATCAAAATCATCTTGCTCTTTCTGCCCATGAGAGCAGACAACGCACACAAATCTCAGTCTCTTTTGATTAGGATGAGGCATAATCAAAAGTAAGAACTCCAGGTCTGCCAGGAGTGTCTTCAGACCAAGGTCGGCGCAGCTGCAAGCTCTCACGTAGCGCTAAGTGCAGACTCTCCAGAGAAACAATTCTTGAAGGTTTAAACAGCCTCAAAGCAATTTCTCAGCCTCTACTGATTAACCCAAACATAGCAAAGGCTTTGCTGATGAAACATTTCTCTCGAAGCCCAACAAAACAGCTTTACTATACATTTCACTTAAAGCCAGACATAAAGGCTTTCCTTTACATATCACTGCAAGTGTCTAGCTCCCTTCTGGTTTTGTTTTGTTTTTTTCTCATCAGCTTAGGGCTTGAGTCCTGCGCGCTGCAGCTCTCTAGAGAGTCTAACAGGTCTGTTTGGTAATATTGCCCTGAGTGACCCATGTTGTGGGGCTTGCCAAATGCTGTTTGTTATAGTGTTCTCCTTAGATACTGATTCATGGATACATATTCTATCCTTTCCATTTCTTGCTTCTAATTTGCTAGGCCATGGGAAATTGAAAACAAAACAAGCCACACAACTGATCCTGTTAAGAATTATTTATTAAAAAGAAGTTTCTAAAAGTCATTGTGTGAGAAATAGTAGTATTATATACAAAAATTAAAGTCCAAGGAATGTGATTCAATTTTCAGCTTGGCAAGGGGCTAAGTTAATTAGATGTCTAATCCTGAACCAAGTGTTATTACAGCGTAACTAAATATGAAAGAACAGTTTTTTTTTCTTCCTCTAAAAGTAGAGGAATTACAAAAAAAGACACTGAAGGCAGATATCCTGAGTTCTAATCCATTTAATCATGGTCCTGAGTTCCATAAAGCCGAAGTATATTGTAAGAGAAAGTGAGAGGTTGGAAGTTGCCGAGAGGAATCTTTTCCAATGACATGACGTACAAGGTGATTGTGACTCCACCAAAAATAGAAAGAAGACCCTTGCGTACAGTCACCAAGGTGCCTGGCACTTGAGTCCGGCATGCTTTTCAGGGTAAAATCTGAAAGAGAGCTGACAACTGCTTATCTCGGAACTATTGACACTGGCTTTAAAATCTTAAGCCCATGATGCTGAAGAGCTTGATTGCCTACCATTTTCAATGATACCATATGAATTTCAAAGTCAACAAGAATATTTTCTTAATTCTGAAATCTCATTGAAATGATGTCTTTTGACTTTAACAAATGAAATTGAACAGGCTGATGGTTCCTTCTGTTATAATTTTTATTATATGTTTATTTCTGGTGCCAACTCAGCTAACAGTACCTTTGAGACCAGGAGCTGGTGTGGCATGGCATCTATGTTGGTGATAAACACACAAAAACTCTCTGAGATGGACTGGATCCCAAAATCAGTGGGGACAAGAAAAAAACATTATGTCCAAGGATTCAGAGTTTTTGATTCACAATCTAAAAATTGCAAATACCATGTTTCTGATGGAATGATCTTCATCATAATAAGGTCATAGTTCAAGGACAAAGTTAGAGTTCTTCATGTCTCCTCTTCAGCTTGATCCAGATGCCATTATTTGGCCTAAGAATCAAATCTCCAGACAGGCCAAGTTCTTCTCTCTTCTGGTTAGATTCTACCCAGAACCGCCTCAGGATACAGGCAAGAACCGTCTTTTCCTCCATCACAGCAAACTTTTGACCTTTAAGTAAATGTAAAGACCATCATTTGAAATACAGACACAACTCATTTGAAATACAGACACAACTCAAATTTGAGACACAAGAAGCTGTAACATAGTCATCACTTCCCAATCACGCATGGGCCAGAGGACCAAATCCCTGGGATGATTGCTAAAACTGAAGAGTTCCGAGCATCCTGTTTGCTCCCACATGAGTCTGCTTAGCTGTGGCAGCCAAGCAATCTACTTTAGCAGTACCACGGACTCTCCCATCTACAGATTCTGTATCTATGGATTCAATTGACCATCAGTTAGAATAGTTTTTAAAATTACATCTTTACTAAACATGTATATACTTTTGTCTCATTGTTCATCCCCTAAGCAATAAGAACAATTATTTTTCATAGCATATACATTGTTCCTAGTATTACAGGAACCTGCGGATAATTTAAGTGTTCTGGAGGATATAAATATGTATTCACATGCAAATCCATGCCAGTTTATAAATAGGATTTCACATCTGTAGATGGCTATCTCTGAGAGGTCTTGGACCAACTCTGGGATTAGAATGGGTATCAGAGGACACCTAGGGATGACTGACAGCCAGATGAATTTGGACTCATTTAAATTGAGAATTTCTAGATTGGATTAAAAAATTTTTTAATCAGTGTGTATGTATACATGTTGTGGGATAGAGGGTGTGCATGTAAATACAAGGCCCTGGTTCCCTGGACCTGGAATTGCTAGTGTCTATGAGCCACGCAATGTGGGTGGTGCCAGGAACTGAACTCAAATCCCCATTAAGAGCAATATGGGCTCTTAACTGCTGCCAACCCTTCTAGATGGTTTTGTATTGCCTCCTTCATTTACTCACTCTAGAGTAACCGATATGGCTCAGATCCATATATTTAGATCTACTCTCATTTCATTAATGTTTGCATTCATATAAGTGATAAGGAGCTGCAAATACTAAAGCCAAATTGTTTATAATGCATGGGGTGTGCATTCATAAGTACATGACTGGCAGTTAGGTAATGCCCTTTGTTTGGGTCTGTGATTCTTTCAAACAAAAAATAAGTCTTATCATTTACATTTTTTTTCTACCACAATAACAAAGCTAAATCTCCAGTATTTTAGATCTCTAGAGGTATCGAGGCAGAAGGTGCATGCCACCAAGCCCGATGACATGAGTTTGATCCCTGAGACCCACATGATGGAAGGTGAGAACCAACTTCCAAAAGTCATCCTCTGACATCCACACTCCAGCTCTGGCATGCCCACACATACCACGCACACTAAATAATTAAATATCTACCATGAAATTGATTATACTTTATGTTATAGGCAGAATTATGTCTAAATCCAAAATTCCTATACGGAAATCCTGATTCCCAGTAATATATTCTTTCTCTCTCTCTCCTTCTCTCCCCCTCCTTCCTCCTTCCCTTTCTCTCTCACTCTTTACTCCTTCTCTCCTTTGTTTATTTGAGACAGGGTGTCACTGTGCAGCCCTGGCTGGCCTTGACCTCACAGAGATTCCCACCTGCCTCTGCCTCTTGAGTCTAAGCCGCCACACCAGGCAACTCCCAACATTTTGTACTATGAATGTCCTTAGAGATAGGGCCTTTAAATAAAAAAAATTAACACTGCGTGGTTACATTTAAATGAGATAAGTGAGGTCATTATGGTGGGTCTCAAAACAAGCCAAGACCATGACATTCAACACACAAGCATACCCAGAGAAAAGACCAAATGAAGATGCAGGAAGAGAAGGCTGCCACATAAAAACCAAAAGAGAAACCTTGGAAGACCCACCGACACCTTACCCTGCTGAATGGTGAAAGGTTTAGTTCCTATCATTTCAAGCCCTCTCTGCTGTATTCTGTCTCAGAGATCCACCCCCGGGATCACAAGTGCACACAAGAGCCAGCTGCTTTACACACACTTAGGAACAGACTTGGGTTTTCACGCATGCACAATACCAACTGAGCTGCCTTCCCAGCCCCTAACAATGGCGTTTTGAAACTATCCTGTAAAGTGGAAGGAAACAGAACCCATCATGCTTCAGAGATTCTTGTGAGAATCTATCACGTGGGCCTGAAAGGTCAAACCCACTCGCATGGATACAAACCGATACAGTTTCTAGGTCCCGCGGAAAAGGGCACGTAGGCATAGGGATGGCGTCCTTGGGAATTCTCCGGGAAGAACCGCTCTGGCCGGAACTCCTCAGGATCTGGGAAGTGTTTGGGGTCCCGGTGCAATGCATAAGGAATGATGACCGCTTCCGTGCCTTTTGCAATTTTGTAACCAGCTGTCAAGAGAGAAAGATGTGTCGGGACACTCTACCAGATAGAGAAATACAACCCCCGCTCCCTCCTGCTCTGATACCCACCGACTTCACAGTCTTCATTAAGACTCCGGGCAAATAAAGGGACAGAGGGGAAAATTCGGAGAGTCTCCTTAATGACACAGTCCAGATATTTAAGCTTCTTCAGGTCTTCCAAGGTGACGGGGCGCAGAGACTGTCCTGGTTAAAATAAATGGATACAATGAAAACAAAGCCCTACCTAGACTCAGGGAGGTGAGCATCACAAAGCACCACCGGACCACGACACAGAAAGTCAAATGTCTACTAACGAAGCAGAATTCTAACATCATGAATAATAAAATAAAATGAAGCATTCAGCTAAGTAACAGAAACCAGATAAGACAAGACCATCTCCCACTTTAATATGTTAATAGAGTCACATTACAAAGACAATGGCCCTATGTGATTCCATTTATAGAAATGGAAAGTAAAAATGGTGGCTTCCGGGGGCGGGGCTAAGGAAAGAACTGTTCAGCAGTACAGCTTTCCCTTGGGGTGCTGACAATATTTTAGAGATGATGGCGCTTGCTGTGGAGTAGAAACAAATCCTCCTGCTGTATCCCCCATTGCCACTCTCACCTTGCCAGATGCAATCACGTGAAAGCACTCTCCCTTTACCCTCATAACTATCTCCACCTGTGCCCTGGGCTCCCCGACAGCATCCTCTTGGCATTGCTCAAAGGCACAGCCCATGACTCTAAGCTGTAAGTGCATGTGTCTGTTTTACCTATTCAGCAGTAGGTCCATTGTGAACAGTGTCATGGATCTGTGTATCCTTAGCTTCTACTCTGGGATAGTTAGTTACATGTCAGGACGCTTGTCAAATGTCTGCTAGGAAATTCACTTGGCCTTGTCAACAAGACAGGTGCAGGCAGGAGTCCTACACCATGGCCTTCTGTTGATGACAATGGCATCCATCTTTGTGGGTCAAGAATGGCCACTGCTTCCATGGACTTAGGGCCCCCAATAGAGCTAACAAAGGGGCCCAACGTACCAAACACATCATCCAGTTCCTTGTCCACTTTTCTCTGGACTTCTGGGTAAGATCCCAATAGGTATAAGGACCAGTTTATTGCAGCTGCTGTTGTATCATGACCCTGTAAAAATACAAGGGGTGGGGGAAACATTTAAAAGCACAGGTCTGTTGGGGTGTGTGTGAGGACAAAATTGAACTCTCCCTGTATCTACAGCTGCAGTATGACTGCAGAATCTAAATCATTCAGTGCATCTGCTCACCTCAGTGAGAGACAAACATACTCAACAGCCTCTTAGCTGGGTGGGAATGGCTTACTTCTGTAATCCCAGCCCTTGAGAGACGACTGAGGCAGGAGGATTGCTATACTAGTAAGGTTTTATTGTCAACTTGACACACCTGGGAAGAAAGAGACTCAATTGAAGTATTGCCTCCACCAGACTGGCCTGAAAACATGTCTGTGGGGCCTTTTTCTTGATTAATGATTGATGTGGAAGGGCCCAGCCCACTGTTTGCTATACCATCCCTAGGCAAGTGGGCCTGGGCTATATAAGAAAGGTAGCTAAACATCAGTGGAGGCAAGCCAGTGAGCAGCATTCCTCGGTATTCTGCTTCAGGGTCCTGCTTTGAGTTCCTGCCTTGGCTGGCTTCCTCTGCTGGTGCTGGACACTGAAAAATATTTGTGGGGTTCTAGGCATATTCTCTCCTAAATAAATTGGCTAGTAGCCAATTTAGTACTTGGCGAGTCTCAGGCAAAATGCTAAGTATTTTGTAGAAATGAATCTTCATAACTCCAGGAAATGTTCATTACTATCATTCATATTTTAGAGATTAAAAAATAATAATAACATCCCCAAAGGAAGTGAAAGTGGGAAATGAGCACAAAGTCTGATGACAAAACAGAGACTGTAGTAGAATATTATTTTAAGGTATGTTACTTTGTTTATGTTGCATTTGTTTAACTGTGAAGCTGTGTTACTGTGCCTGTCTAAAACACCTGATGGACTAATAAAGAGCTTAATGGCCAATAGTGAGGCAAGAGAGAGAAATAGGCAGAGCTGGCAGGCAGAGAAGATAAATAGAAAGAGAAATCTGGGAGGAAGGAAAAAGAGGATGCACCCAGAGAAGGAAGAGGACTCCAGGGGTCAGCCACCCAGCTACACAGCAAGTCACAGAGTAAGAAATAATGAAAGGTATAAGAAATAGAGAAAGGTAAAAGCCCAGAGGCAAAAGATAGATGGGATAATTTATAGTTAAGAAAAGCTCTCTAGAAACAAGCCAAGCTAAGGCCAGGCATTCATAATTAAGAATAAACCTCCTTGTGTGATTTATTTGGGAGCTGGGTGGCAGACCCCCACAAAATAGCAAGAACAAACAACAACACTGTACCACCCTGCTGTGAAACTCTGAAGTGGCCTGTGGTAAGGAGTCAAGTCCCCGTAGAGACATCCTGATGCTCCACCCTCTCCATATTTCAGGCATTCAACTCCTTCTTCCTTTCATCTCCTGTGGCATTCTCATACACCTGCAATTCCTTTACAAAGTGACTCTGGACTGCAGACAAGATCCAGGTGCTGCTGCCCAGCTCTCTGCTAAATCAGGTAAGGAAGCACTCTCCTAATAACTCAACGGCTTCTCTTGAATACACGGATGTAGGCCCGATTCAAGCATGTTGGAGATGTCTCCTGAGCTTCCTATGGATGAAGCAAGACATACAGCAGACTTGACAGAAGCACATTAGTGGAAGAGGAGGGCTCACGATCTCAACAGTTTAATGGTTGAAATCTGCGGCCATAAGAGCCTGGAGTGAACAACCCACATCCAGTGCGTAGAGGAAGGTTCAGTATAGTAATTGAACAGGATGGGCCTCCGACTCAGTGCAACAAAGAACAACTTCAAGAGGGAAATGATGGTTACTAGTGGGAATTAGATGTGTAGGTTTGCATATACACATATGTGCATATGTAAGCACATGGGAAAATAGAGATGTAAGGTCTCAGTGCTTCATGTGAAATGCTGATGATAATATATATTTGCTGCATTGCTTATATGACTTCTATGATTCTCAATGTACTTTTTTTTGTTTTTGGTTTTTGGTTTTTTGGGGTTTTTTTTTGGAGACAGGGTTTCTCTGTGTAGCCTTGGCTTTCCTGGAACTCACTCTCTAGACCAGGCTGGCCATGCCTTCCTCACCATCATTGACTCTAACCTTCTGGAACCATAAGGTAAAATTAACTCTTCTGTACATTGCTCTTGATCATGGTATTTTATCACAGCAACAGAAAGTAACTCAGGCAAGGTAGTTAAGGTAGTTGCTTTGTTGGGCACTGAACCATAGCTTCACACATACGAGGCAAGTAATCTACCACTGACCTACCCTGTCCCTGGTGAAAGAAAGAAAGAAAGAAAGAAAGAAAGAAAGAAAGAAAGAAAGAAAGAAAGAAAGAAAGAAAGAAAGAAAGAAAGAAATTTAAAACCGCGATTCAGTCTAGGTCTCTCTTTACAACACTACGAAAACAGTTAGAGATGGAATGATATGAGGTATTTTATTTAGATCATTGGCACAGAATAAGAGCCCAGGTCTTCAGACCCTTAGTATAGCTGTGCTCTCTTACACGGTAGAACCCTTCTCTGGAGAAGAATGGATGACACAATCCATTTGCATATTTCTGCTTTTAGAAGTCATCCTCAAGAAATCGGTTCCTAGACCAGACTTTAGGGAGCTTTCCCCATATTTTTCCTATTAGTTTTACAATTTCATGTCTTACAGTTACCTCTTTAATTCATTTTGAGTTAATTCTTGTTTAAAGGTTGGGATAAGGGTCAGTTTTTGTCCTCCTGCATGTGGCTATCTAATTTTCCAGACACCATGTAATGTAGATTCCTCCCACTGTGTATTCTCAGCACCCTTGTCAAATATCAGATGATTACAAATGCATAATCATTTCTTGAATCCCTAATCTATCCCATTGGTCTGTATGTATATTTTTATGCCATAGCCATGCTTTTTTGATTACTGTAGCTTTGTAGTGTATTTTTAAAGTAACCAATATGACCCCTTCATTCTCTTTTGCTCAAGATTGTTTTGGCTTTTCAGTGTCTTTTGTGGTTTCATATGAATTTTAGGATAGGTTTTCCTATTCTCTGAGAAACATTATTAGAATTCTGATAAGAACTGTACAGAATATATAGACTGTACAACGGGGATGTGCATGAATAGGTGATTGGATTTTAAAACTGTATGGCATGCATAATAAAATAGTATGTATTCTCTTTTTAAAAACTAGGAGATCCTGTTATCTGTGATAACATGGATAAATCTAGGGGGCATTATGGGAAGTAAAGTAAGCCAAGACAGAAAGAAAAGTAACATATAATCTCACCAACATGGAGAAACTGAAAATAATTTCACTCATAGGCATTCAGAGTGGAAAGACAGTTACTAGAGGCTGTGGCTGGTGGCTGGTGGCTGGGGAAGAAGGGAAGGAGAGATCCTCAAAAAGCACAGAATCTCAGATGTAAACAGTGAATTATCATGATCTATTGCACAGTGTGATGGGTTATAATTAGTTACAATGTATTGTGTAGCATGTTCCCATTCCAGAATCAGGTAAATATGTGAAGGTGATGGATACGTTAATGAGCATGATGTGCACATTCCCTAACGTGTATGTGTATCAAGGCATCACACTGGACTCCAGAAACATAAACAGTGGTTATCTGCCAGTTAGAAATGAAATAAAAAAATTAAACAAAATCAACAGTATGGGAAGTACATCCAGAGGGCTGGAGGCAGAGCAGCCAATGCAACATGATGCCCAAGCACTCTGGGACCCTTTAGAATCCCAAGCATGTGTCCCTTTCCTCCACCCGGAGGCTGTTGCTACATCATAGGACTTTCTGAAACCTTAATTTTGCAACACACATGTAGAAAGTCCACTCTTTGTAATATTCCTATAACATTTAAAACATATTTGCAAGAAGGGTTTTAAAGAGATATTAGCATTCCAGAAATCCCATTAGAATCACAAACTGGTTAGATTCTCTTTGTCTAAAGCAACCCACAGCAGTAGCTATGTGCTAGACTTTAAAAGGACTGAAACAGACCTGTTTGGGGAGGTTAAGAAAAACATGAAGCGACATAGGGAACTGAGGACAGTGTAGAGTTTCTTGTCTTTTTAGGAAAAGTCTGGGGGACCTTAAATTTTCTTAATAAAAAAAAATGTGTCTATCATCATCCTATTTTTAAATTTTATAATTTCTGAAGACGTTATTAAAAGTTTCCAATTATACTAAGCTGCTTTAGTATTTGACTGTTTTTTTTTTTTTAATTTCTGCTTGTGATTCTAATGATCATTGAAACTGGGGGTGTTTTAAATTATAATTTATTTGTGTTTGTGTTTGTGTGTGTGTGTGTGTGTGTGTGTGGTTTATAGTATGGCGCATATGTGGAGATCAAAGACCAACTTGTAGAAGTTAGAGATCTCTTTCCACCATGTTGGTTGTAGGGATCCAACTCAGGTGGTCACACTTAATAGCGATCACTTTCATTAGCTGAGCCGCCTTCATGGTCCCATTTCTGTGGAGTTTTGTTTTTTTTAATTTTATTTTTATGTGGGTTGGTGTTTCGCATGCATGTATGTCTGTGTGAGGATACCAGATTCCCTGGAACTGAAGTTACAGACAGTTGTAGGCTGCCATGTGGGTGCTGGGACTTGAACCTGGTCCTCTGCTCTTAACTGCTGAGCCATCTCTCCAGCCCCACCCCACCCCCCATTTTTGTTTGTGTTTTTGTTGCTGTGGTGCTGGGGACGAAACCTAGTTCTTGTGTGTGTGTTAAGCAGGTGTCTCCACCACGGTAAAACCTGAGCTATGAAATGCTTCAATAGTGAAAAATCACCTGGCAACAAAAATTACCTCAAACATGAAGGTGTCGACTTCCTCGCGGATGTCTTCGTGGCTTAACCTGTTGCCATCCTCATCAGTCACACTCAAAAGCAAGTCAAGAAAGGCCTTGCGCTTACTCTTGGGGGGCTCAGAAACCCTGCCAGCACTCCTATAGTCTTCCTCCGCCTTCATGTCATTGATCCGTTCAGCGATGACCTGCAGGATGTAAATAACGTTGAATACAAAATTCACACTTTGGGTGAGGCTTACTGGTACATTTTCCTACGAAAATACGCTGTCTTCTTTAACTTATTTTTCTCCCAAACTTTTCCTGTTCTTTCTATTTCAATGGCGCTTAGGCTCTTGTGAAAAAGCAACAAAGCCTTTGGTTAAGGCTGAGAATGTCATGTGGTGAAACTATTAAATACGAATTTAATGTTAGGTCAAACCCATAAATTTCAAGTACTATTTTTGCAATCTTTCTAACATGGGAACAGAGTCACTGTCTACTAAACTGTCCCCTGGAGATGGGAGGGAACTAATGAGGAGAAGTGTAACTGGTAGAGAGGAGACAGCCACAGAATGCACTAATTCTCGATGCCTCTTGATGATTGCATCTGGTTATGGAGAAAGGACATAGCAAGTCAATGAACCAATAGCTGATGAGCCAATTCACCCTGCCTGCTTGCTCTTCACTGAGCCCAGAATGCCCTGCCCTCGGGTGCTCATGTGACTGGATCCCTTGCCACGTTCAGGTCTCAGGTGATAGCCACGCCTACCCTGGTCCCTAACACTCCCTGTGTGCCTGACTTTCCTTCATTTGTCCCCACGTCACCTATCACCGGACATGCTTTGTATCTGCGCTTTAGTGTATTTCTCCACAGTCTCAAGTGCCACCATCCACTCGGCAGAGTCTGCCTTTGTGTCTTGATTCCCCCGCCCAGATTAAGGAAACTGGCAAGCATTCTAGAATGTTCATTAGCTACGTCTGAATAACAACAACAACAATAAAAAACAGTCCATACATCTGCTGTGTTCATGTATACTTTTTCCTGTTGAGTAACAGGGCGACCCTCCTATGAAGACACTTAAATGAGTGTATTCTCAGAAATTTGGGAGCAAAATACTATGTTTTCTTTGTGGCATTTATGTGTTTATGTCTCAATATATTTTTTCTCCTTTTTTTTTCAAAATGAATGGCACTGTTTATGAAGTCTGGACTTCATTACTTATTTTTACTGATGCTGATGTTGTTACATTTAGAGGGAGAATGTGATTATAAAATGTGATTGTTTCTCCTCCTGAATCCTGGTGATTACACTGTGGGCAACTCAAGGCGGCATTTCATTCACTTAACCGCCACTGGCTTAATCACGTGACCCATTGGTAGCTTGTCCTTATCACAAAGAGGCAATCCACAATATATTTTAAGCAAAAATTACAGCAAAGAAAAGATACATTTCAGTGGGAAAATTTCACCACATTGCAATTTGTTCTATATTTTCAATTAAACCAAAGATGGATATCCCATGTTTAAAACAAACCTCTACCACCTGTTTGATTTTCAGTTTGCAAAGAAAATAGTACCATCAAATTAATTTTCACTAAAGTATACTATGTGCTGCGTTAGATGTCCTTTCATATGAGAGCTACTGCCTTCCTGAAACATTTCCCATGAGACTCATGCACAGATCTCTATCTCTTTTCTCTTCCACCCAGAACCCTGTTTGTTAATAAATTCATAGAATGCTCTGTAGTTATGATTATGGATAACCTCCTCTCCTAGACTACTCTCCAGTACTGTAGGGAACATCCTTATCTAATTAATTTCTCTATTTCCAACACTGGGTGCAGCACATGATACCCAGCAAATATGTCATTGATGCCAGTTAAATATGTAACTTAAATATAATATTAATCATTTTGGAATTACTATTCTCTTTAACTTTTATGGAACAAATATTCTACTCCATGGCCCTACATTTGGGTATATTAAAAAAAAACATAAAAATCCTGGACTTAAGAATATTCTACTTTTGCCGGGCGGTGGTGGCGCACGCCTTTAATCCCAGCACTCGGGAGGCAGAGCCAGGCGGATCTCTGTGAGTTCGAGGCCAGCCTGGGCTACCAGGTGAGTTCCAGGAAAGGCGCAAAGCTACACAGAGAAACCCTGTCTCAAAAAAACCAAAAAAAAAAAAAAAAAAAAAAAGAATATTCTACTTTTGGTAATAGCTGCATAACATTGTGAAGTCATTTAACTCCATTTGATTCTATGCTTTGTATATTTTAATGTATGCACACAGTGACACACACATGAACACACACACACAACTGTTGTAGAATATTATAAGGTATGTTACTTTTGTTTGTGTTGCATTTGTTTAACTCTGTGAAGCTGTGTTACTATGCCTGTCTAAAACACCTGATGGTCTAATAAAGAGCTGAATAGCCAATAGCGATGCAGGAGAGAGAAATAGGTGAGGCTGACAGGCAGAGAGAATACATAGAAGAAGAAATCCAGCAAGTGAAAAGAGATCAAGGAGCCAGAGAAGGAGGAGGACTCCAGGGGCCAGCCACCCAGCTACACAGTGAGCCAGGGAGTAAGAGTAAGATTTACAGAACTAAGAGAATGGGAAAAGCCCAGAGGCAAAAGATAAACGGGTTAAGGAAAGCTGGCAAGAAACAAAACAAGCTAAGGCTGGGCATTTATAATTAAGTATAAGCTTCCATGTGTGATTTATTTGGGAGCTGGGTAGCACCCCCTCAAAAAAAGAGTAAAATACCAACAACAACACACAACTTACATTGTTGGTGAAAGTATGTAGGATCTTAAGTCCCCTTCTGTGTTCCCGTCCTTCTTTAAACATAAGGTACCAAAGGTCAAACCAAAACCAGGGCATCTTGATTCTACGATATATCATCTCACTCATCCTATAAACAAGATAACAGTACCTTTTATATCAGAAAGGTTATCCCCCGACCTTTGGAGCCTGGCCTTAATAACAGCAATAAATGAAATGATGCTGACTAGTATTCAAGGCTAATAGAGATCCATGTCTAACACTACATGGTGGAACAATAGACTACTAGACATAGCATGGTGCTTAAGCAGTAATGGTTGTATTAGAGAAGTGAAAATCCACTACGAAACCTGCAGAGGGCCCCGGGCCAGTGCTTTTGTTTCTATAGTACAAGTTCACAGCTTCCCAGAAGTGTTCAAGCATTATGCCAAAGCTTTAGATAAAAGTCTGCCTCTAAGCTCTATGCTCTTACTCTGCCACTCTTCCAAAGACATTAAAAACTCTGGGGCCAGTGAGGTGGCTCAGGAAGTAAAGAAACCTGCTACCAGACCTGACCTTCTGAGTTCCAACCCTGGGACACACATGGAAGAAGGGAAGAACCAACGTCTACAAGCTGTTGTGTTTCCACATGTGCACCGTGGAGGCATGCACACCTACACTCATGCATGCACACACAAAATAAGCAAATATAATTTAGAAACATAAGCGGTCTTTTACAAGAAATGGCATATTAAATAGCAATCTGTCACGGAGCTGCTTCCAGCACCTGCCTCTCATTTCACGTGACAGGGCAGACAGACCTCTGCTCAATCTCCCTCAGGACATTCTAAGTGACAGCTCTTTGAAGGGGCCTTTCCTGGACACTATATTCTAGAACATATCCATGTTTTGCAATCTGGTAACAACTTGATCCTTTCTCTGTCAACAACTGTTAAAATTCCTGAATTTCTTTTTTTTTTCTTTGAGATAGGGTTTCTCTGTGTAGCTTTGCGCCTTTTCCTGGAACTCACTTGGTAGCCCAGGCTGGCCTCGAACTCACAGAGATCCTCCTGGCTCTGCCTCCCGAGTGCTGGGATTAAAGGCGTGTGCCACCACCGCCCGGCCAAAATTCCTAAATTTCTATTTCTTGGTTCAATGGCCATCTCCCATATTACTCTGTGGTCTGTGTCAATTTGAAGCTACCTGGTAACTGACTCTATGGTGGCTAGCTGGTCATAGACGATCAGTAAATACTTGTTAGGATGAAGTTGAGTGATAAATTAAGATTGTATAAGTCAAATCAAATCCTAGCCCCACCTCTTAGTAGATGAATAACTCCATGTACTTTTAAAGTTAATAAAAGATTGCCTCAATTGCAAAATCAGCACCTACTCAATGCAGAAGATATGAAAGAAAATAAATGGTATTTTAAAATTTCCAATAAAAAAAGCCACACAGAACAGTGGTAATAATCACTGCTAGCACTGTAGAATAGATCTGGGGCAGTGGCTCTCAAACTTCCTGATGCTGCAACCCTTTAATACAGATCCTCGTGTTGTGGTGACCCCCACCCATAAAATTATTTTGTTGCTACTTCATATCTATCTTTGCTATTATTATGGACTGTAATGTAAATATCTGATATGCAGGGTATCTGACATGTGACCCATGTGAAAGGGTCGTTTGACCTCCAAAGGGGTCACAACCCACAGGTTGAGAACTGTTATGGAGTGTTCATAACTGATCCACAGAAACAGTTGACAGGCTACTAGGATTGTTTATATCTTTCTTTCGTCACTTGGCATCAGGGTGCAATTAGAGATTTTAAATTTCTGTAGCACTCAGATATACCATAATTTAAATTTATAACAATTACGTGTTGCTAAAGCTATTATAAAGTGACTCTTTAGTTTAAAATTTCACTTCAAACACAATTAAAATACCACATAGACGGATGTGATTAGCAATGGTTTCAAAGCCCAAATCAATAGAAATTTTAAAGTAAGTTAAGAGACCCCACCATACACTACACACACACACACACACACACACACACACACACACACACTCACCTATACACTGTATGGACATACTCAGAATCATCGTTACTTTGCGCTCCAATGTTCTTCCCCATGGCTGTTTCTGCAAATACAGACGGGAGCAACAGTTTACCTCACAGCCAGCTGTGTTTGCTGTGTGGCCGGGGACACTGAGAGACAGGTGAAGCCTGTTCTGTTATCTTCTATTTGCTCTTCTTTTCCCTTCTGCACCTCCTACTTACAGTTCCTGTCATCCTTTCCCCTGGACCTTCCAGGCAAGGTAACAAGGTGACGGCTGGGTCGTCCCCCTAGGAATGGCTGTGGCTACTTGGGGAGAGTCTTATAACAACACCACCCGGAAGGATCCTGGGTCCTTTCCAACCAATACCCTCATTTGTCCTACCCATGGAATTTTTTTTTTTTTTCCTGGTTTTTCGAGACAGGGTTTCTCTGTGTAGCTTTGCGCCTTTCCTGGATCTCACTCTGTAGCCCAGGCTGGCCTCGAACTCACAGAGATCTACCTGGCTCTGCCTCCCGAGTGCTGGGATTAAAGGCATGTGCCACCACCACCCGGCATACCCACGGAATCTTATATTCTATTTAGGCCATTTAATTTTCAGGGTATAAACCAATCAGACTTACCACAGATTATATCCAAAGCACAAAGAGTGATGTGAAAAAAGCAGTTAAAGGCTCCTTGGTTGACATGGTTTTCAAGCTTATCAACCAATATATTGGCTTGTTCGTTCATGACATCTAAGAAATCCTCCAGAATTGTAAAATGGAACGTGGGCGTTAACATTTTCCTCCTGGAGCGCCACTTGTTTCCAGTACTGCAAGCAGGACAGACACATCGTAATAAATTAGAGAGCAGTAAAGCCACAGCGCAGCAGCCATGAGCCCCGCCAAGTCAACGTAATTCTGAAACAGCCTCGACCACAACATGGCAATGATCTCATTCGAATGAGAAAGGCATACGATGGTCTCAGTAATTCCCACGGTGTGGATATCTGGAACTTGTTCTATGATAATAATTAAAATTACTTTCATAAAATAGAAAATGTTGAGAATATTTTGTCCATTTCTAAGATGAATTTCTGAAAATCAGCCCCTCCCTAAGCCTCAGTCTTCAGACACCCATATGTTCTGTGACTCGACCTTAATGTCTACTGTTTGAATCCTGAAACAGAGTTTACTAAATGACTGCTCCTGGCTGAGCCCTCCCTTGGGGAAGAGGCTTATTTCCAGGTGCCAGATCAAGGCTGATTTATGTCCTTACCTGCAGCTGCCTGGATACCCACTAGCTTTTCAAGGCTTCCCCTCACCACACATTTTTATCTACTGCAGACCTCTTAATTCTTAGAGTGCTTTTCACATTTATGAACTCATAACTGGTCATAGGCATGCCTGGCTAGAAACTGTCTATTGACACAGCTGGAGGCTACCAGATATCTGGACGGTGGTCTATCAAAAACATCAGACAGTGCCTTACCTTGTGAGAAGTCCTAGTCCCAGCCATGGCTGTAAGAATTTGTACATATATGATTTATCAATTTGCTTCGAACTGGTCAAAATTACCTTAAGAAGAGATTTAAAAAAATGAGGGATTTAGACATCAAAACAACCACAGCTATAAGAACATTAGATTAAGTCTGCTTTTCAGATCAATATTTTATCAACATTTATTATTCTCTGTGGTTCATTTAGTTCTCATTCCTAAAAGAAATCTGCTCAGAGTTTCAAGCATACAAATAAATTGTCATCCAAGCTTGGGGACTAAACAGAGCTGAGGAAAATGAAAAGGTGAATCCCTTGATTGTCTTTGGCTTTTCTGATCGCTGTGGGGAGTTCTTTGTCTCCTGAATTTAAATTTATTCACAGCACTTAAGCTGGAGCTAAGGCATCACTAAAGCCAATTTATGAGCTTTTAAACATTAGTCAGAAATGTTGCCCCTGGTACCCTGACCATGGAACCCTTGATTCAAAAACTTGGGGGGAAAAAAACATTTCACTCTTTGGAACCAAATTAGACTAGCTACACAGCTTCATCAAGAGAAAAGAGGGAATTAAAAAACAAAAACAAAGCCGGGCGGTGGTGGCGCATGCCTTTAATCCCAGCACTCGGGAGGCAGAGCCAGGTGGATCTCTGTGAGTTCGAGGCCAGCCTGGGCTACCAAGTGAGTTCCAGGAAAGGCGCAAAGCTACACAGAGAAACCCTGTCTCGAAAAAACAAAAACAAAAACAAAACAAAAACAAGACCCCATCTCCTATTGCACCACATATATTTCCTGGGACCAATCCTCCATCTTTTTTGGCCTTCCCTTGTCCTGCTAGTCCATCCAGAGCTAAAGACTTGTCTTCACCGGAAAACAGCGGTTTTGCCACAACTGTGGATGGGAAGGGTGGACATGATGTCTCTCTGTGGATGCAAATTTAATAGCTTTTAAAAGTCTGTTTAATCACCTTTTTTTTAAAAAGGTAACCATTGGAAAGGAGACTTAGAAACTGTGGCTCAACAACTTGCCAGCACCCTGATTAATAATAAACCAACCAAACCCCGAAAGAGCTTAAAATCATGTCCCCACTACGAATCAAATTCTGACAGGAGCCTCGTGGTTGCCTGCTCCCCCAAACTCCCTCTCCTGCCATGGTCCCTCAAAACAAACATGATACTGTGACTGATGTAAAGGTTTCTTTGTTTGTTTATTTGTTTGTTTTACTATTCCTTTACACCTTGATGATACAGAAACATTGGCCTTTTCAGTGCTCATTCTCAATTATCTAACACGTATGTCTCAGTTTCATTACCCCCACCTCTGCCAATGGCGGGCAAATAAGGCAATCCACCCTACTAAACACAAATTTCCTAAGACTTACATATTTCATTATATGGAGGATCTCTCACTAGCTTCCCCTACTAAAGACACAAATCTAATGGTTTTATACGATTTATGAGCTTCATGATAAAACTTCCATTTACTGCTTGCTCCAGACAAACTCCAGTTTTGTCTGATAGACAAAGACACAGTTATCTTGGATATATTGTCACTAATTCTTTCATCAAACCTCATCAATTACAAGTGTCTCCCCCCCCACCGCCCAAAAAAGATAATGTTAAATTCTCTTCAACAACTCTTAGGCAATGTCAATTGGTTTCGGCCTTCCTTGGAAACTCCCAATGTAGCTCTGTCTCACCCTTTTGTGTCTCTTAAAGAGGATACTGACTTAAACTCATCACCTTGGATGACAACATCACCTTGGATGACCACACCTAGTAGCCCAAGCCTTAGAACAACAACTCACTTCCTTGTCAATGATTAGATTTACTCCCTTTATTTATTTATCTCCGATACTCCTCTTCCCTTTACAGCAGCCACTGGACAATTAACCACCACTGCAGTCATTTTAGGATGGTTATTTTTTCCCAATACACCTCAAAAAAAAAAAAAAAAAAAAAAAAAAAAAAAAAAAAAAACCTTTGCCCCAAACCAACAAAAGAATAACCATCACTCAACGGAGCTGAACCAAAACCATCCATCCCTTCCATGTCTCCAAACAACTTCCACTTTCTGCTATAGACCTCAGAAGAATAGAAAATAACATTTACAGGGTTGGGGGACAACCTTCTATTCACCTCCTTTCCTATAAAGACTTCATGTACAATTGTATGACTTCCCATACAGGCCTTTTCTCTCATAAATACTCATCGTATTTCTCATGCACTGACCATTTTATCAGACTGAGTCAACAAATCAGACAAAAGGGACCATTGCCTAGCACTATGATGCTGGCATATGGCACTCTCTTGTAAACTCTATAGGAACTACCACCCAATGGGCAAAACTTTGGGCTGCCTTTTCTGCTTCCTGACAACTCCCTGATTAACCTGTCCATCTCCTAAGAGATTCTCACTGTGTGGCTCAAGCCATTCCACTTTTATTTCAAGCCATCTTGGTTCATACCTTAGACTCCTTCTTGTCGTCACTATCTGAAGTCCCCTTCTAGACAAACCCAACATGTTCTTATTCAATCCATACAGGAGTGCCCGGCCCCTCACAGAAGAAGACCAAATTGCTGACACCCATTTGTGTCTTTTCTTCAATAGACTCCTGCTTTCCATTTCTTCTTTTATGAAGGAGCTGAAGCTTTCCAAAAACAACTTCAGTTATCATAGATACAGGTTCAGCAAATCATCTAGTCCCGTACCAACTGTCAGTCATTGGGTACCACCACCCCAAGAGGAGTTAACACCCATGGTTTTCATCCTAATGATTTTGACCAATAAATACAACTCACATACATTTCTTTGTTCTTTTCAATTTGTTCACGTTGGCATTGGTACTTTTTCAGGTTTTATATTACTACAAAACCCCATGAATCTGTTGGAACTATTTCTAGATAGTTATTACCTGCTTTCTCTGTAGTGGGGTCCCTAAACAAATTAAAACAGTTAATATCCTACTGGTGCTCCTAAAACTTTTACCTCATTTTGCCAACTTTGGAAATTTATGTCTGCTGTGGCATTCCATACAACTGCCAAGGATAAGCCATAATTAAATGAACCCAATTATTATTCAAAACTCAAATACAAAAATGAAAGCTGGGACTAAAGGATTTCTGTATTTCTCAATTTCCCTTCCTGACACCTATGGGAAAATATCATTAAGAAGCAAGAAGTTTTATTTAAAAAACAAAGTAAGCCAGGTGGTGGTGGCACACGCCTTTAATCCCAGCACTTCAGAGGCAGAGGTCGATGGATCTCTGTGAGTTTGGGGCCTGCCTTGTCTACAGAGTGAGTTCCAGGACAACCAGGACTGTTACACAGAGAAACTGTGGAGAGAGAGAGAGAGAGAGAGAGAGAGAGAGAGAGAGAGAGAGAGAGAGAGAGAGAAACAACAACAAAACCCACATGGTTTTAAATAAACTCCCTCAAGAACTCATAATAGCTACATCCTACTCCACCCATTAATTGGATCTATGGCTCCATGTCTTTGCTTTCTCCTACCAGACCATCTCTAGTCCTCAGTGTGACTGGGAAAAGCCATGGACTGGCACCAGAAGACAACCTGAGTGCAGAAGAGGGCCCCTCTCCTGAGTTTAAAAGGCATTCCACCTTTTCCAAGAATCATTAAAACTATAGTAATGCTAATTCATGCCACTCCTCCAACATACTCCACTACTACCAACCCCACATCAATGGCCACTTTGATTGATGTGCCCCTTAATTAATAGAGCTGAGGGAGTAGGGCTGTAGGAATAATTTTTCTGAGAACGCTGCCTGTAGCTTGCGGCTACAAATCAAACTTCCACCCCATCTGTAACAAGTTCATACTGTGACTGGAGATCATTTATGACTGTGTTTTCATTCTGCTTACATGCTGTGCATTCAGTGTTCTATATGTTTAGAATGAATGGACCTTTAAGAAAAACAAAGGAATCAATCTTACTCTACTTTGGATTCCCAATGTAATTAAGTCTTATAAGCTCAACCAAATGCATTCTTGAATTACCATATTTCCTGTTTTTTGTAACCCACTCATGCCTCTGACTCAGAACAATTTATGTGTGTCTAAGATATAATAACTAGACCTAAAACCATTCCCTGAAAACAGCAAGATATTGAGAGCAACACATACATACAGATACCCCACACACACCTAAACACACACATATACGCCTCACACACTACACACACACACACACACATACACACACACACACACACACAAAATGTTGAAAGAAGCATGTGGACAGGCATTGATAATATCTGGTTGTGACTTTATGTGTTATTCTGAGTCAAAAGGGTTAGAAAGACAATTTTTCACTTTAGGGCAACCCTATAAAAGATGATTAAGATAAAAGTTCCTCATTCCTTCACAATACCATATTCACTGTACTATTTAATAAATGGAGAGAATAGCCTCTAAGGTGGTTTGAATGAAAATGGCATATATATGTGCTCATATATTTGAGTATTTGGTCTCCTGTTGGTGGAACCGTTTGAGAAGGATTAAAAGGTGTAGCCTTGTTGAATGGGGTGTGCCACTGAAGTTCAGCTTTAAGGTTTCCAGTTAGTTCTCTGCCCAATTCTTGTGGAGTGAGATGTGAGCTCTCAGCTACTGGTCTAGTACCATGCCAGCTTGCCTGCTGCTTCCCTGCCACAATAGTCAGGGACTCTAACCCTCTGGAATCATAAGCCCCAAATTAAAATCTTTCTCTTATACTTGATCTTGGTCATGGTGTTTCATCACAAGCAGGAGAACTAAATAACTAAGACAGCCTCTGTTCCAGACATCAGGTTGGAACACTCCAGAACACTCCAGGCTTGCTACTGGGCAAACAACTCCAAGGCTTAGTTTCTTTTCCTTATGCTCCACATCCCCAGTACAGTAATATATTTATCATTGATACAATATGAGACCCTGAAAACACTCCTATTTTATTAGTCATGAATTTTGAACTCTTTAAATTGCCTGGTATACCAGGCTTGGTGCAGGGCCACTGCACTAGCTATTCAAGAGGCTGAGGAAGGAGAGCTACAGACAAGTTCAAGGGTAGTCTGGAACTACAGGATGAGTTCAAAGCCACCTTGGGCCACTCAGTGTCTCACAATTAGAAAATAGAAAAAGGAGTAGACCTTAATGGAAGAACAAGACATGCAGTGACCTTAGATTTAATCTCCAACACAAAACAAAACATTAAAAACCCAAAACAACAACAACAACAACAACAACAGAAATCTCTCAGATGACTTCTTTCGAAAGGAGAACAAGTATATTGAGACCTAGTGAGGAATACATGTAGCTCTGGGGAGTTATTCTCCCAGGAATGCAACTGAATTGCAGTAAGAAATCACTGAATGGCCTGAACAGTGCCTTCTGAGCGAAATGCTCTGCGGATGGAGTGTAATGAAAATTGAAGCTGTATTTGTTTCTTGTGTTCTGATGAACTTCTTACATCATAGCCTATAGAGCGCACTATCCACTGTAATAGTAAATACCCACCTCCACGTTCTCTGCCTTATAAAGGGCTACCAGGGGCACTGGTCCAATCCAAAGTTTAATGATTGGTAGGGGTCGAAATTCTTCTGTGTACTCAATTAACTGCTGGAAAAAGTCTGGAAGAAAAAATATTTTGTCCTAAATTCAATGGAGACAAGAATTTTTTCATTGAATTGTACAAATATATGAGGTATGTGATATGTCACCATTAAAGGAAACTGGGAGAGGATGTGAGCACCCATGAGTATTGCAACATTCCTGTATCTGTAAGGTTATTTCAAAATATTATCTGTCCTTCAAATAAATACAATAATGATGTAAGTTATCATAAGATAATCATTAGGATTTGGTGTGGTGAAACGTACATTCTTAATAAATCAGTACCTGATGCCAGGGAGCTGGAAAATGGTAGAACCTGGCTTTGTCCCAAGACCCCAGAACCTGACATCTGAACCACACTTGGAAAAGAAACTCCAAATGCTTCTTAGATTAAAAACCATTGTTGAAACTGCAGGGAAAGATCTGGGAAGCTGGTTCAGCCAGTAAATTTATCCGCTGCCACCAAGCCTGACAACCTGAGTTTAATCCCTGGGATGCACTTGGTGGGAGGAAAAAAGCTGACTGCAGGTAGATGACCTTTGACCTCCACACATGCACTGTGGTACGCACACCTACACAAACACACACAGTAAATTAGTAAATAAATAATTTAAACTAAGAAATTGCTTCAAACTTTCAAAAATTGGAGCTGGAGAGATGGATCAGTGGGTAAAAGCACTTTCTGGTCTTCCTGAGGATCCAAGTTCAGTTCCCACCGCTCATAGCAGACTTCCTTAAATCCAGCCGCAAGGGATCTAACAACCTTTCCTGGCCTCCACAGGTATGGTGATACTTTATTTGTACTGAAATGTGATTTTATTTGTATGTTAATAAATAAAGTTGCCTGGGGGTCAGAGCTAATAGCAAGCCATAGCAGAAGCTGGGTGGTGGTGGTGGTGGTGGTGGTGGTGGTGGTGGTGGTGGTGGTGCACACCTTTAATCCCAGCACTTGGGAGGTAGAGCTAGGCAGATCTCTGTGTGTTCAAGGATACAGCCAGCATGGAGATAACATGCCTTTAATCTCAATACCAACCATAGAAGACCTAGAGGTCTGTACAGACAGGCAGTGACGAGGAGGTCATGTGGTTGGGTTTACAACCAATGAGAAGGCAGAACAGAAAGTCAATAAAAGGACAGACAGACAGGAAGTAGGCCTCTTGCTGAGGGAAGACAGCAGTGGAAGGAAGGGTAAGGAGGTTTTAAGCTATTGCTCTGACCTCTTGGCTTTTAACTCTGTATTTGGCTCTGTGTTTCTTATTTAACAAGATGGTTACATCTATACACAGGCACCCACACATATGTGTCATACATTCACACAGATACATGCATATACATAAATATATGTGTATATATGTATTAAAATATTTTTTAAATTGTGGGCTCTATCAACTCATTGGTTTCAGAGCATTCTGATACACACATATACATACATATATGTGTATATATGTATTACAGTATTTTTAAATTGTGTGCTATATCAACTCATTGGTTTCAGAGCATTCTGATACACACATATACATACATATACATACATATGTATGTATATATATGTATTAAAATGTTTTTTAAATTGTGGACTCTATCAACTCATTGGTTTCAGAGCATTCTGTTCCATATTTACTGTCTGTCTGCCTTAGTCTGATATGGTGGGAAGATGAGGGCATTTGAAGAAGGGCACAGTTGGAGGGAGTCAGGTCCCAGAGTTGGGCCCTACTGGGAAAGCTGGTTATTTAACAGGAAAGATGGGCAAATGTAAGAGTTTAGATGCCAGCAGCTGGAGTCTACATGCAATACTCAGAGTAAGGTCACCCAGGCCTGAATCTGGACACCAGCCACAGAATAAAAGGCACAGCCTCTTACGTAAGGGTCAGAGTAGCTCAGAGCAGAGATCCCATCCTAGAGTGTTCTGATAGGCCCTCTTTTGCTGAGCTCAATACTGAGTACAAAAGGTCTCAATAAATGCTTGACTGGCACTTAAAGGACTTACTGTAAACAAGTACATCTTAGATAGTGATCAGAAAATTTGGCTCAAATTACATTTTAATCCTAAACTAACTGCAATAGTTACTTCTATAAATGAAACAAGTAAGAACAGCAACAAAACCCTTAGCTCAGAGAGTTCTCGACAACTTCCCAAATAAGTCGGTTTCATAACTGAAAATTGAGCAATGGTTTTCTCATCCCCTAGTCCAGCACTTGTGGACAGCCGTCCCTGTGTGAGTGGCCATTCTCCTCACTCAGAGTCACTCCAAGGAGAAGGACTTTAAGGAATCCCATCAGCTCGAAGTTCTTTTTCATCTTGCCTTAGTCACTAAAGATTTTCATTCATTTCCCCAAAATATGAGACTTACCAAGGGTAAAGTTGGAGGGGTTCTAAGGCTATGATCCCTTCAAGCAAAACTTTGATCCCAAACATTTATAATTCCAAGTGAGGAAATTCAGAAAAGACCAAAATATCTAAACTCTAAAACTCTGAAGGACTAACATCCTCAAAATAAAATTACAGAAAAATAACTTTTAAAAATTATATAAAAGATATGTCCTTAAAATTTCAGAAAGTGGTTTGCTTGAAAACTGTATAAAAACACTAGAATGCCTCAGGGTCCACTTTATGCAATAAAGTAAGTAGTCATATGTATATTTTTACAATCAAAACACCCAGATGTATTAATGACAATCATAAGCAGATTAACTGTGTTCATAAAGAAATGGGTCAAAATGAAAACATATAAACACATATCACCATCACTGTAATGGCTTGCACCTCAGTGCACGTTTGCTGGCATTTGAAATGTCATGACAGACAAACAGAAGTGTGATGACGACATGGATGAAATCCCACCATGGGGAAATGCAGATGCCCAAAGAGCTGAGACCTCAAGGAGATTTTTCTTTGGTGGATGCAGATCTCCTCATTCTTTGAGGAGGCTCCAACGTTCTCATACACACACATAGTGCTTCCTCAAAGAGCCGACCTTGTGGTAATGCACTTGTGTTGAGACAAACATGAAAAAAAAAAAAAAAAAACAGTGCCTAAGATGAATTAGAACTCTGAATCTTTGAGCAGTTTATACCTTCAGAAGTAACAGCCCTGAGAGATGCAAAATGAAATGTATGCATAGAAAACTGGAGAAGAGGTGTCGGGGAAAGCCAGGGGCTTGCCTAAGTACTACTAAGTCTAAAGGTTGTCAAGCCTGGACTTCTGCTGACCAAATAACTGAAGAAAAGCTCAGAGGGACACCAATTTGCTTTCTCTATTGTTTCTTCTGTACGCAGGATGGGTTGGATGCTGGGATTCTGCCCATGTGAAAGATGAGTTTTTCTTAGCTGGGCCACTCAGATTCACACACTACTTGGAAAAACCCTTTACAGACACACTCAAAATAATGCCTTGCTGGGTCTCATTCTACTAAACGTGATGGGACTCCCCTGTACCTGACAGAAACACCGAATGGTTTCCTGAGAATCTGGCTTTCTAAAAATAGCTCTTCTATTCCCCCATGGGCATTTTGGGTTTTGGATTTTTGTCTTCCATGATTTTCACAGTGGCATTGTTAGGATATACTTTCAAGTCTCAGAGTGGAAGGGGAGTTTAGCTTCCTTTTGAGTATGGGCAACTAAACAGCATGAACATTACCAATGTGGTTTTAACATACCTACATGTGCTGGTGGGTAAATTCTAATATAAGCCATGTGGATTGTTAGGTGACAACTTTACTTGGGTTTCTGCTAGAAAATATTTTGGTGCTTACTTTCCTGTGATGACCCCAGTTTATTCATGGCATGTTGTCCTGAGGGTTTGTTTTTTGTCTGGGGTCCCAGAAATGATAATAAAGGACCTTAAAAATATTTAAAGTTGATGACCAGCCTGTGAAGCAACTATTAATAATTAATCTGAAGAAAGGATAGGTTCTGATGCAGGTACTTTTATAATGTGCCATGCTGGATGTATCTCCTCAGTTCTGGGCATCCTAACTTACACAGACATGAAAATTAAGTGTTAAAAGATCGAATGCACTATTTCAACAAGGAACCACAAATACCACTACGTGTATTTTTTTTACATCAATAAAAAAAAGTGCATAAAACATTTTTAAAAGATTATTTCGAGGTTTTTTTTGTTTTTTTTTTGTCTTTTTTTTAAAGATCATTCTGTAATAAATTAGGTTTTTGAAACTGGCCATAACATTTGCCTCAAGGCTCAGGCAGAGAGTCTGCTGAAGAAGCCTTGCAAAACTTCCTCAGAAGGATCAAAATACAAAGACCAAGAGGATTTTAACTATTGGTCAAGTCAAACAATGTCTGGGCCAGGTGGTGGCGAGCCTCAAAACAACCTCTGCTCTCCTGCTTTCTTAACTAACAGACAAAGAGGAGCCGCATTAAGTTTGAGGACAGGTGCAGCTTTCCAGGAGTGTTTTCCTCCTTAACGCTTTGCAGACCAAGGCAGGAGGAAGGAGACTTCTGAAACACCGGGAAAAGAGAAAAGGCCGAGGGAGCCACAGGAGCTCGGAAATACTGCAATCTGTTATAGACACGCGTGTGTTTCCTACGCTCCTTATAGGATGGGAGAGACACAGAGCAATTTGGCAGGCACGAGCGTGGAAAATGGAATTGGGAGCGCTGGGCATCTATTCTTTAGGGGTGAAAGAGTTCTTCTTTCTCCTAGCAGCCAAAGAGAAAGTGGGTCTCAGGGACGTGAGGACCCCAAGTGTGGCAAGGGTGGGGAGAACTCCGTTAGACAGGCTTTCCAGACTGACAAGGAGCTCTAGCAGCCTTCGGGTCAGAGTACAGACATCTTGTGCAAATCCTTACCTGTGCTGTTGGGTTTCATCGACAGCGCGTGTCCCACCAAGGGGTAGGCGCGGACCACCGATGGGATAGGCCGCATCTGCTGCCATTTCCGCGCGTAGCTCGCCACCATCTGCAGGATGTTGAGCAGGAGAGTGGCGCCGGCCACCGAGACCGCGCTCGCCGCGCCCCAGAGCAACAGTTTCTGCCCGATGAGCCCCAGCCAGAGCCACACCATCTCTCTGATACTCTTCTCTTCCTGCTGGCAGCGGGCGGGTGGCGATCTGCGGCTGGGAGGTGCGGCGGAGTGACGGAGGTCTTGCTCCAAGTTCAAGCGACAGGGTCAGGGGACCAGTTCAGGAACTCCGGGATGCAGGAACTCCGGGATGCAGGAGCTCTGAGCTCCGCGAGAGCACCCAGGACACGTCCGGTCCGCTCGGGTCTTCCTGCTCTGGACCCGAGGAGCTCTGCAGCCACCGCCACCGCCGCCAGACCCTGGGGACAAAGTTTCTGAAGCTAAAAACGAAGCGCTTTTGGATTGTTAACGATGCGCCGCTGGAGCCTACGTAATCTACGCCGGCCTCTTGGGTGCTGGCGAAAGCAAAAGAAAGACCCGGAACAGCTTCTGAGTCTGAAGTTCAGAACGCACTTGAAACTCCCAGTGTGGAAAGATGACAGGGGAGGTCGAATTTAGGACAGTTTCTCAGTTGGTCGATGGAGAAGAAACTAGAAATTCACATCACCGGCTCTGGACGCCCTGAGGCCGGCTAAAGTGGGCTGTTGAGGATTTTGCAACAGCGCTCCCCGCCAGATGTGGAGGGATTACGGATCTCAAATGAATTCAGAGTTCTGCCTGTATGCAGCATGCCTGCAGACCAGAAGGGGGCACCAGATCTCATTACAGATGGGTGTGAGCCGTCCTGTGGTTGCTGGGAATTGAACTCTGGACCTCTGGAAGAGCAGTCAGTGCTCCTAACCTCTGAGAGAGGAGGTATTATATGAGCAAGTGGGGGGGGGGTGTCAAGATCATGATGGGAAAACCCATAGAGATCCGAGATCGTGAGAGCTCACCGACTCTAAACCGACAGCTAGGCAGCCTGCAATGAGACCGACCCAGGCCCTGTACATGTGGGTGATAGTTAGGTAGCTTGGTCTGTTTGTAGGTTCCCTAGCAGTGGGACCAGGATCTGTCCCTGGCACATGAGCTGGCTTTTTGGAACCTATTCTCTATGGTGGGATGCCTGGCTCAGCCTTGATGTAGCAGGAAGGAGCTTGGTCCTGCCTCAACTTGATATGCCATGCTTTGTTAACTCCCATAGGAGGCCTTACCCCTTCTGAGGAGTGGATGGGGGTAAGGGAGGAGAGGAGGGTAGAAAGAAGATGGGGGAGGGAACGGGATAAGAGGAGGGAGGGAAACTGTGGTTAGTATGTAAAATAAAGTTTAAAATTTTAGTAAAATAATTCAAATGAAGAGTCATGGGCGTTGAAAGGCAGTCTTTGGATTTCCGAATTCACTTGTCCTTGCGTAACCCGCAGCAGCAGAAGTGCTGCCCTAGGGCAGGGCTGGTTGCCAAAGGGAGATGGTTTCTGCTTCAGGGTCAGGCACAGCAACCACCTTCCCGTGACCTAGAACTTTAGGGGAGCCACATGTCCAGCCAGTGTCAGCTGACAGATTGAGACACTGGAGCTAAAGGAGATTACGATCTCTAGGCACTTCCCCCAAAATCCTCTGGTCCAGGAAAGCTAAAACTTGAGAGAACAGGAAGAGGGGGAATAAAAGATCGAAAGGTAAGGTTTCAGCTCGGAAGAGGATGGAGGAAGGGATGCGGAGGGTTTGGGAAGGGAACAATAGCTATGATGCACAGTCAAAACGCAGCTAAAACCACAAGCTTGCGCAGGGAAAGGCCAGCGAGAAGCTCCCCCTCCCCTGAGGGCCTGTTTCCTGACTGCCAGCAGAGGTGCCCAGGCCTAACACCACTCCTCTTTCTACACCCGATTCTCCTTACCAAAGGGCAGGACTGGTAGTGTCCTCTCCTAGTAGACGGTCCCTCCCTGAACACTAGGTAGAGTGCCAAGAAAAGCTGAAATCCAATGAATGTCTTGACTCCCGTTTTCCTCAGTTATTTTCTCACAGAGACTTCATCGGTTGCCCACAGACACCGGCGTGGCCTCTGTGGTGTGGAGAAAACACATCTAGGGCTTTCCTCAGTTCATACATTTTATATAGGTATGAGAGCATGGGGGTCGGAGGACAACAGTTCTCTCTTTCCACCATGTGGGTTTGGGGGACCAAATTCAGGTGGTCAAGCTTGGTGGCAAGCTCTTTGCCCAGCTGAGCCATCTTGCCCTCCCCTCCAGTTAACTTTTTAGAGAGCCATTAGTATGCTATGCACTGACTAAAGAGAAGTTCATAAAAGAGCAAAAGAAAACAAATGGCACAGCAGAATATGCATTATTACATTACAATTCAAAGTAGTGTATTTATTCATCTATGAATGCAGAACATTAATATATTTCATAAAACAGAATGATATAGATGTTTCTGTTGTTTGCAAGTTTCCTATGCTGTAAATACTTATGAGTGTCCCTTTTCTTAGCCATCTTTGGACTCAATTATGTATGTATTTCAATTGAATATATATGCCTAGGAGCAGAAGTCCTAGATGGTGTATGTATGCAGCCTTGATATTAATTGCCTGTTTTCAAGAATTGTACCAGTTTACTGTGTTTATTGTATTTTATGATTTGTAATGCACACACGTCAATATATCATTAGTGTGTAAATATAATGGGAAAAAAACTTTTCTTTGCAACTACACTGGAAAGAAACTGGTATGGAGGAGGGGAACTTAGACTTCTTCTTTTTTATTTCTACATTATTGAATCACTTCCAGACTTCCTTGCGAAATAATATGTTTACTGAGCGTTGTTAAGTACATCTCATGGGCTTTAGTTTCCTCCCCTTTAAAGGACTAGAGCTGAGCTGTGAGCTCAATTACAGCTATAAGAGTGGAAGATATGCTAATCTCTGTGGACAAACAAGAATTGTAGTAGAAACCTGTCTCTTCAAAGACGGGAGGGGATATGTCTCAGTAAGTGGCAAATAAGGATACAGGCACAGAAAGTTTCCAAACAAGGAAAGGTCTGAGTTGTACTAGACCTTCAGGGCCCCTCCTTAGAGCACTGGCCATTTTCAAGGAGGTAGTTCAAGCTCATGTGTGTATTTAGGGTGGAACAGACAGAGACTGAACACCAAGCTCAGGAGTTTTGTTAGTGTTTCATTAAGGAGGAGGGTGGGTATTGAAGATTTGGCCCTAGGGTGGGGAAGGTGAGCCAGTTTGTAGATAGATGAGCAAGAGAGCTATTGAAGATGGGGGAGGGGTGATAATATAATAAAAAGATTGTCTGCTTCATCATTCTCCAGGTTTTTTTTTTTTTTTCCTTCTGAGGTAATGATTCTTCTCACACTGCCTTATAATACTGAAGTTGCAGACTACGTCCGATGGTTGGGAGTGTAAGAGATGTGTGGTAACACCCTCCCACAGGACAGCCATGTGACAACAAAGCACACAGCATTATTGCCCCTTGGAATCCCCACCAGGAAGTGTAACGTGTTCTTTGGGGCACATGTTGCCCTGCCGGCAGGGAAGAAGTGGGTCTGTGACATGCGTGACCACTCCTGCCTGGTCATCAGCCTCACAGAGCTGATCTAACCCGACAGGGAGGTGTCTCCACACTTCCCTTCCTGAAGATCATTTGATACAGAAGGGGGCTTTTCCCACTTGAAAAAAATACCTTCATTGGTGCATTATATGCTCCCCGCTTAAATTAGTGCATTGACTATTAAAGACAGTTCAAGCAATCCCACCCATTTACAAGATAACGCCATCTTTGCATCCAAGATTTGAAAAGGCTCAAGATTCAGGATGGTCTCCCTATTTCTCTACATGCATCCTCCTGGGTAAGCCCATAGATTTACAATATAATACCATCTATGGACAGTACTCATGGTCACTGCCCAAGAATGACTTTTCAACTTTACAATGATACTTTAAAAATTCCACTTTGGTAGAAACTCAGTCTTGAACTTTAAATTTTGACTTTTCCATGGCTGGTGAAAAGTGATGGGTAACTGTAACAGGTTGTTGTGTCATTGTAAGAATATACAACCATCACTTGTGGAGCTCTGTATTGCCAGCACATTTTGGATACAGGTATTCAATACTTTGTAGGAGGTACTGAAGAAGGCTTTGCATTAGATGACTTTTGTCCAACAGTAGGCTAAGTGTCAGTGTTCTGAGAAAGTTTAAGGTAAGCTAACTAGCGGGTATGGAAGATAAATTAAATGCATGATTTCCTTATCAGACTTTCAATTCACATTAGGGGTCTGGCAACAGGTGTACATGGTGACAGTACTCACTTTATACCTCCAGTCTGTACTTCTCCAGCTATCCAAATACTGTGACATTTTTACCTCACCTTCTAATGCGCATCTAAAGCACAGTGTGTTCTAACGTGCCCCAATACCTATCTCCTTGCTCTCTTTCCTGTTCCACTGTATTTCCAAGACATGAGGCAAAAGCTCTAGAGTCATTCTTGATCCTTTTTGCAACCACACTTCACATCAAATCTTACCAGCTCAATTTCAAAACAGACCTAAAAGCCAACAGCTTCTCATCTGCCTAGCTACTGCCATCTAACCTGCAACCTGAGGCTTTCTTGCCAGAGATCCCTTCATCCTCAGAACCGAAGTAATTTCACATTTCTGACCGTGACTCATGATGTCGCAAAAGCATCTTACTCAGACCCTGCTACTACTCTGACATCATCTTGTGAGTCATTCTCTGCCATTACCTCTCCTTGCCTCTCTGCTGCTCCTGAGTATTCCCAGTGTTGCTCCTGTGTGTTAATGCTCACTCTGGACTTCTCATACATATTCCCAATGGATGACCTTCTCATCTTTGGGTCTTTGATTGTATGACCTCCAAAATGCAGCCTTGGCTGATTGTCCACACGAAGTTGTGTGCTCAGTCACCTTCTCTTGTCTGGTTCTGTGTACCGCTGATCGCTGGCTGCCCCTCCACTTCTACTTAATCTGTCTACTGCTTACATCATCCCCTAGAATCTAGATTCTCTGGAAGCAAAACCTTTGTCTTGTTGAGCCCGATAAAGAAAAACATTTAACACAAAGTACTTACTATTTGGAAGAATAATATATTTCTGATGAGTACAACACAGAAGTGTGCTGTGGGATAATGCTTTTGTACACTGGTTTAATAAAACGCTGGTTGGCCAGTAGCCAGACAGGAAGTATAGGCGGGATAAGCAGACAAGGAGAATTCTGGGAAGAGGAAGGCTGAGTCAGGAGATGCCATCCCGCCATCCAGGGAGCAGCATGTAAAGCCACGGTAAAGCCACAGAATAGGTGGCAACATATAGATGAACAGAAATGGGCTGAGTTTAAGTGTAAGAGCTAGTCAGTAGTGAGCCTGAGCTAATGGCTGAGCAGTTTTAATTAATATAAACCTCTGTGTGTTTACTTGGGTCTGAGCGGCTGCGGACCAGGTGGGACACAGGAAAACTTTCAGCTACAGAAGTGTTACCTTCTAAAAACAAAGTTTTGTTTGGAAGTACCTATTAATGAAAGGAACTTCAACAAATCCATCTCGCGCTCTTGTACTCTCCCTTGCCCACTCTCCTGCTTTCGCTCATCCTCTCACTGTCTACCTATCTGTATATTTTGAAATTTCTGGGAAAACTTAACTGTCTACTTAGAAATAATTGAATAATCTGGGTGTAGCAGCATACACCTTTAATTCTAGCACTTGGGCCATGGAGGTAGGTGGACCAGGTGTTCAGAGCCATTGTTGTCTGCATAGAGAACTTGAAGCCAGCCTGTGTAGCATGAATCTTAAATGGTCTTATTAATAGAAAACCCAGAGCCAGATATTGGGGGTGAATTCTGAAAGATCAGAGGAATAGAACAAGCCACCATCAACCTCACCAAAACAACTCCTTATCGGATCCTGTTTCCATGAACCCTCAGACTGAAAGCTTCTGAGGCCTCACCTGAATGGATCTCAGCTGAACTGCTGCAAAAAGCCTAAAAGCTTAAAACCCTCTAGTTCCTGGTCCTCACACCTTATATATTTTTCTGCTTCCTGTCACCACTCCCTGGGATTAAAGGCGTGTGTCACCATGCCTGGTTGTTTCCAGTGTGGCCTTAAATCACAGAGATCCAGATGGATCTCTGCCTCCCAAGTGATAAGATTAAAGGTGTGTGTGCCACCATTTTCTGGACCCTATGTCTATCTAGTGGCTATTCTGTTCTCTGACCCCAGATAAGTTTATTAGGGTGCACAATAAATTGGGGGATGCAATATCACCATAAGCCCAGGATTACATGAGACCTTAACTCAGAAAGAAAGAAGAAAGAAAGAAAGAAAGAAAGAAAGAAAGAAAGAAAGAAAGAAAGAAAGAAAGAAAGAAAAGAAGGAAGAAGGAAGGAAGGAGGAAAGGAAGGAAGGAAGAAACAAAGGAAGAAAGGAAGAAAGGAAGGAAGGAAGAAAGGAAGGAAGGAAGGAAGGAAGAGAAAATGAACAAATGTCTGTGTTAGAAACTGAAGAGTGAAGGTAGTTGCAGAACTCATAAAATTGGGAGTGTAAGGATGTTTTTATGAATTCAATGAAATCCTGTGGACTCTTTTAACATTTGCATTTTATTAAAAATTAAATGATTAAAAGTACTGAACAATCATCCATCATTATAAGAAAACAATGATAATAAAAATATACTGAAATGATTTATGGCAATAAAAGTGAACCTCTCATTTAGTAAAGAAACTCCATCCTGGTTCAGAGTAACACAGACACAAAGATCCACGCTTCCTTTTATATTCTTTAGGAATCTTGCCATTTTTCCATTAAATGTTATATTTTCTTGAACTATTTTTAAATTCTTTCACCCTTTCTTTGGTTTGGGATAAATTAAAGATATTTTAATTCACAGAGTCACTAACCCACATCTGAATTTTTTTCCCAGAAGTGATTTCCTGGTTGCAGTTTTTTACCAGAGAGAGCCTAAGACTCGCTTATGAAAATAGAATATTGTAAAAGCACTCCCCTGATTTTTCCCTTTTCAGTCTAGACAGCATCATTTACTAACTTACAATCTCATTTCACCTATAAATAAAAATATCTTTAACAGAGGCATGAAAATAAGTCCCAGGAGAAGGTCACTTTTAGGATCGGTGAGACCTCTGAGTCTCCAGATACCTTCTAGCAGTACTTTGCTTTCCAATCAAAACGCCTGGAAGATAAAAACCGCACCTGGTTCTATTTTTACTGCAGTTCTTTGCTGATAGAAATAATACATCTCCACCTCCCAACCTCTGAAGGCAAACACGGTGATGCTAGTATTAAACTGTAATCCTGGAGCCACCATTATATTGTTAGATGTCCTATTCGCTAACTCCCTTTTTAAACGTTGGGTTGAGGGAGAAACAGTCGGATGGCACCTAGGAACTGATACAAAGTGGGCTGAGTGGCTGGAAGAGGGCAGAGTCGATGGCCCTATTAGCAGTAATAATGGACCACAGAGCAGCCAGCCAGGCCCCTGGTGGGTGGGACTCCAGCCACTCATCAATCCAGAAAAACCCTCTATGTGAGAAACTGAGCACTCGACACGACACACTCCCTAAGCATAGAGAGTGACACTCTACGCCCCGTGGCTATCTGAAAGGAAGGATCAATATAGCAACCTGACCGGTGTCCCTTCTCTACCCTGTCCCGGTGCTGAAGTAAATAAGTGGAGAGAGTGAAGGAGAAACTGTCAAGTAGAACAAAGCTCCGAAGTCACTTCTGGTTGGTCGTTCTGTGTAAAGAGCAGATCCAATGAGCATCTACTCTCCACAGATAGGTCAGTTTCCAAACATGTAGACAACGATCCCCACTTCTTATAGCAGGAAATGTGCTGAGAACCATCTCTCACATGTTTAAATGGTACATGCATACATGTGTATGTATGTAAAGTTTATTTTAGAGTGAAGAGATTTATGTTGATGTAGTGTAATTATCCAATTAAAAATTATGCTGATTAGGGATGTGTGTGTATGAAAATAAACCAGGATTAAGTACCAGAAAGGGGCCTTGCCCCTAATGGACATTTCTTCCATGTTCTCCACTCCCCTGACTGTAATAGCCAAGTGGGACATATGATCTGAAGAAAACAGAGTGGAGAAAGGGCCGAGGTTGGGGAGAACTGCTACTTTCAGCAAGGACTCAGGGAGGCTCTAATGAAGAAGTGAAGTCAGAGCAAAGACTAGGTTGGGATGACGTAAGGATGCTGGTGCTACAATCCTCAGCTGTCCAGTCGTCAAACACGTCAACTTAAATGCTAATGTTGGAACCATATGCAAAAGATTTTGATTATGCTTATATTCAGCTTTAAATGTGGGAGACTTTTAAATGCACTGTCTAAATTTGACAATGAAAACTAGTTTACTGCTGTGTTTTAACACAATTGGCTTGCAAGGCATTTCTCAGCTATTCAGGACTAATCATGTGGTAACAAAGGTGTGAGAAATCTCATTATGAAACCCATCGCTTTATACATTGCATATGCAGTAATTATTTTAAAGTCAGCGCAACAAGTAGTAGAACCAGAATCTTTTTCAAATGGACAAATTGTCTCAAATATGACTGCTATTTAGTCTTGATGGAATCATTAAGAGAATGAGACCAAAATATACATGATGGTCTAGAGTTACAAAATGGCATATTCTTAGGGAATGCACCCGCATTATCAGAGTGTGAACACTAATTGTAGATATAAGTGATGAAAAGAGGGAATTTGAGGATACACTAGAGTCTTTTGAGCAAAGCACTAGGTCCCAAGGCGCTTCAGGCATTCGTCCTGTAGGGGCTAGGGAGTTCAACCTTTGTTTTCTTTACAAAGCGAGTGTTCAAAACTAAGTTACTTCCTCACTTGTGTTTCTTTTGGGTGTCCCACCGTCTCCTGTTGTCAGACAGAGGTGAGTACATACACCAGGTAATACTTGTTCCTACGCTTTTCAAGTGACAAATGGTGTGGCCAAGGCCTCACATGTTCCAGCAAGTCCATACTTTCAGAGCAGTGATATCACGACGCCACTTGGAACCTCTTTCTCGAAGTCAGAGCTGCTCTCTGGTAAGATTTAGGTAGATACTGTGAACCTGAAACACAAGACACACAAGCATTTGCCTTAAAAGATTAAAATTCACTGGGCAGTGGTGGCACACACCTTTAATCCCAGCACTCGGGAGGCAGAGGCCTCTGTGAGTTCGAGGCCAGTCTAATCTACAGAGCGAGATCCAGGACAGGCACCAAAACTACACAAAGATTGCTTGTCTGCTCCATGCAGTCCATATTTTGAAAAATAAAAAATTTTATTTAACATCATGTTTACATAAACTACAAAATCGTCATATGCAAACACCATCATGGAAAATCCTGAGTAAGGGGAAGGGATCCCCCACCACACCCCACAACCAAACCCAGGAGCTGGGATGCATTCTCCCCAGCTGAGGAGTTTAAAAGAACTTTTGCTGCAGAGATCTGTCTAAGGCCCAGGATGATGAGGTGGAAGGTACCTCTGAACCATTGTGCCAGCCATGAAAGATGGACCCCCATTACTTGAGATAGCCATCTCCATTTTTTTTTTCCTACCACAGAACAAACAGAAAGCTCCTGGTGATCTTTGTTCTGGAAGCAGAGTTCACAAGAAAGTCACATGCCTGGGTGTGGCAGTACACACCTTTAATCCCAGCCCTTGGGAGGCAGAGGTAGGTAGATCTCTGCAAGTCTGAGACCATCCTGGTCTACATAGTGAGTTCCAGGCTAGCCAAGGCTTAATAAAAGGAGGGAGGAGTGACTGAGGAGAACAACTGACATCATGCACATATACCACACCATACTACACACACACACATACACACACACACACACACACACACACACACACACACACACACACCATACACACACCATGAAACATGGCTGCCCTTAAGAGAGAGAGAGAGAACGATCATCCCTAATGATGTCAATCAAGACTGCCAGGAAGGATAAAAAGCATCAAAAAGCTATTAAACAAGAGGACAACAAAAGGCTTAAGGGTCCAAAGCATTCATGAGCACAGCATAACTGTGCTCATAGCAGCCGCAAGGTGGTTATCATAAATTCAAGGCTAGCCTGGGCTATCTAGCATGACTTTCCCAAAAAGCAAGTTTTAGGGTGTAGGTAAGTGGTAGACCCATTTACCTTATACATAAAGGACTCTGGGTTTGTCTCCTCATTAAAACAAAACTTCTGAAATCTGTGACGTCGCTAGGCTAAGGAAGGCTGATATAAAACAGTAATAAATGTGTTATGCAATGCTAACCTAATTTAATTTTAGAATTATGACTTACTAAAAATTTCTCTTCCAACAATACATTTCCTTAACATTTCAGCTGCCCCTATCACAAATGGCTTATAATTCTGAGCAAATGGTGCATGTCTAGCAACTAGCTATTATTCCCTTGTCATGGATTTTTCCAGGGATTATTTTACCCACGTGGCTTGACATAAAACAGAAGACCTTGTCCAGAGAGGTTGAGACATGCCCGAGCTTACAGATCTGCACATCCCATGCTATGCTCCCTCCATGGACAGAAATATGACAACACTTTAAAAATCAAAACATCACTGGTCCCCATCCCACTAGAACTTCCTTCAGCCACTAGGCCAAGCATAAGTACTTTTATGTCAAACCCTACACTGCAAAACATTTAAGAAGCCTCTATTAATTTTCTCAAGCACTGTCACAGTGGTTTTTTTTTTTCAGGTTGGATCCAGAATAAGGGTTTCATTTAGCAGGACTGAAATCACAGTGGGAGAAGCAGACGGCGGCCTCTCTGAAGGCAGCCCGTCCTTCGTTTCAAGAGAGCGAGGTCTTGCTTGATTCATAGCAGGTCTCCCATTGCCACTTGCCACTCAGCAGTTGATAAGTGATGGTCTGGCATGGTGTCTGAGGTCAGGCCAACCAACCATGGACCACACGCACCTGCTCTTCCTTCCTACATGGTCAAGGCAGAGGCATCGAGGTGGATAATCTTCAATTTCATTTTCTGAGATTTTTAAATCTCACGAATAGCACCATTGCACTCTCTCTCTCTCTCTCTCTCTCTCTCTCTCTCTCTCTCTCTCTCTCTCTCTCTCTCTCTGTGTGTGTGTGTGTGTGTGCCAGTGTCCTCCTCCTCCCCTCCTCCCTCTTTTTCTCTGACACCCTCACTGTGTAGCCCGTCTTTCCAACCTCTTGCCTCAGCCTCTGGAACACTCAGATGGCAGAAGTATGTCACCACACCCAGCTCATACCATTGTCTTTACACATGGAGGGATGCTAACCTGTCAAAACACTTTGACCTGTCCAAGTGTGAGCAACAAACTCCATAGGTGTCAGGGAACCCTTCCTTGGTGTATCTGACTGTTAGGAGAAAGAGAAAAATGGGGTGAGCTGTATTGTTTTCAGATTTTTATTTAAAATTGAAATTAAAGACAACACAGAACCTACCCGGAAGGTGTGTGTGGTGCTGGGCCTTGAAAGTTGCTCCAGGACAATGGTTCTTTCTCGAAGAGGCGACCGTTCCACACTGTCAGGCATCGCACTCAACACACGGTTTTGCGGATGCCTTCCTCTGTACTAAGTGGAAGACAACATGTTCTTTTAAAGAACAAACACAATCCTCATAACAACAAAAAGAAACCTATAAATGTTTCAGTTGTTCACTCATGTATCCAATCACCCACTTACCTGAACATTTTGATGTACACATTGCTAAGTGTATGCTTTGCTGTGGAAACATCTAAACATGAGTCTGTGTGTGAAGTATGTGTCCCTGTTACTTAGCTCAATAAAGCTGTAGTGTAATGGCATACAAACGGGGTTCAGAGACCTTACCCACATAAAGTTGTACTCATTAAATTGGACTAGAAATGTAATAGTATGCTTTGAAACATAGACTTGTTTATGTGACATCTGCCTTCATTGATTACTTTATCCTAGGATTCAACAGTCTAGATCCACAGCGCTTGCCTTCTGGGAATGCGTCCTAGCGCTGCTTAAGGTGTGTGTGAGACAAACAGCTTTTGTTTTCTCCCTCTCTGCTTTACGTTCCTACTACTGGAACTCTCCTACACCTGTATCGCCCTGCAGATATAAGTCGCTTATAGCAGAGTAAAGTGTGTGTGGGAGTGGGGGGTGGGGGGGGTGTTACTGTGAGCCTGGGAGAGGCCTGGTCATACACACTGCCAGCAGCATTCACTCCCACCCCATCTTCATGATTGTGTGGCAGAGCTGGGCTTGGGTGATCGGCCTCTGCCCTGCACAAACATGGAAAAGGTTAGCTATAAAAATAAGAGCAGATGTAAAGGACATTGATTACAATTTACTGAGCTCTTACTTTGTGCAAGGCATTTGAAGTTTATGAATGCATCTGATGCGTGTCAGAAGTCCTTGATGCAGGAATGGCTATTATGCTTCTAAAGTGAGAACTAAGATGGAGGACCATGGAAGTAACGTGCATCAGGTCACAGGACCTGTGTGGCCACACTGAAGCGCAGCCCCTCACCCTTATGCTCTTGTCTCCACTATACCAGCCAGAATTTCAGGTCTTTCCTTAACGCCCGGGCTTTCCAATTCAGTTCAAGCTGAGGTTTATTTCCTAAAAGGGTGAATCGGTCTCCTCACTCTCTTGAGACTCTCACAGGCCATTCAGTTACTACAAGTGGATTATGAAGACATGTTGAACACAGTCAACTGATCCCTTTTCAGCATGACTGACTTCTCTGAGTGCCAAGATGATTTTCCCACAGACTGTCTAAATGATTGCAATTATAATGGAATTCATCTTACAGAAACAGGGCGGGATCCGGAAGCTGCTGTGTTCTGCTCCCCAGCCTCAGCGCCTATTGGGGGTAGCCGGCTCCGGGAGGCTGGAATTGCTGAGAAAGGCGGGTGGTCAATGCCGGTTTGCCTGCAAACACAACAACATACAAGTAAACACCAGAGCACACAGAAGAGAAAGGGACAGTCTGAGCTACTGATTGCAACCGCTTCTGAAAACAGTGACAGCAAGCTGCATTTCAGGGAGGTAAATATGAAGCCAGGGCAAGCAAGGCAAACCTTGACCATGTTTAGCAATGAGTATCAGTCTGCATCTATTGAATGCATGGCTATGCTAGGAAGAATGCAGAATATAGGTGTTCAGGATAGATCCTCCCCAAAGGATCTGAGAAGTTAAGGACAACGCAAATGAGAGCCATGCAACCCTGCAGTATGATCCAGCATATAACAAGGTGCTGCAGTATAGATTCTGAATATTAATCTATTAATTAATATTAATCCTGAATAGTAATCTATTAGTGATAGAGATTTGCGGAGTGGAACCATCAATGAAGAATATAATTAATTATAAAAGCGCAGAGCTTAAATGAGGACAATTGCAAAGCTTTACTCAAGATACAAAAAAAGCAATGTGGAATTAGTGAGCAAACATTGTTTGTCGGGAGAACGAGAGCCACCAGGAAGAACTGTGATCCATTTTCTACGTTTTTCATGGTTTGATGCTGTGATTTCCATGTGATACTTTAGTTTTGAATTTCACACACTGGTAGCCAAGTTCATTTTTTCGTGGTTTGAGAAAAAAATCCTAAATAAAATATAGTAATGACAGGAGAGTATCCCTATCAGGCATCAGTATTTAAAAATCTGCCCTCCATGCCGGGCGGTGGTGGCGCACGCCTTTAATCCCAGCACTCGGGAGGCAGAGCCAGGCGGATCTCTGTGAGTTCAAGGCCAGCCTGGTCTCCAAAGCGAGTTCCAGGAAAGGCGCAAAGCTACACAGAGAAACCCTGTCTCGAAAAACCAAAAAAAAAAAAAAAAAAAAAAAATCTGCCCTCCTTTTTTGTATAAAAATAGATATTTTAGAAACAACTTGAATTAATTTATTCACTAGTAATGAAATTATGACCTTTTCGAAGTAGTAAACTTTTGACCAGTAGAGGCTACAGAGAAAGAAGAGGTGCCCATGCTTCCAGTGGATCTATAAACAGGCACAGCCGTTCTAAAGAGCATCCTGGCAAACATATGAATATTAAAAATATCCATAACCTTTGACCTGACAGTATTGCTTCTAGACAGTTCCAGCAGGAAACAATTTAAAGGTGTTCTTACTAAGAGTGATACAAAATGTCCACTATGCTTCATAGTGATATTATAAACAACAAATGGGAAATTTCACTAATAGCGAATACTAAATAGCCATATAGCCGTTTGATTAATTTGTGGTCATTAAAATCACTCTTTCAAAAATTTGTAGTCTGGGGAATACCAATGTTACAATGTCAGAGAAAAAAAATTATATAACAAAGGGATGCATTATATGACAGGTAATTCTAGAACAGAGGGAAAATACTAGAGAAGAAACAGTCAACGTCTACATAAAATTGATAGGAAGTTAACCAAAAGTTATGACTCAAATGATCCTTGACTTGTATACTTTTTTAAAAGATTTATTTTTATTTTTAGTTATGTTTATTTGTGTGTCTGCCACATGTGCGTGAGAAGGATCAGATTAGGGCATCAGATTCCCCAGAGCTTGTGATACAGGAGAGTTTGAGCTGCCCGCCTTGGGTGCTGGAAACTGAACTCGGATCCTCTGGGAGAGCAGCAAGTACTCTTAACTACAGAGTCATCTCTCCAGCCTCTCTCTTCATATTTTTGATGTTGGGGTCATATTCATCAATATTTGGTAAAAAAAAAAAAAAAAAAAAAAGTAGCGGTTCAATAAATGGTGAAGACCAAGGCTAAGGGTATAGATTAGTGGTAGGGATTTAGGATGAGGTCCTGGATTCTATCATCAGCACCAAAATAACAACAATAAAGAAAAGAGCTGGGCGGTGGTGGTGCATGCCTTTAATCCCAGCACTCGGGAGGCAGAGGCAGGCAGATCTCTGTGAGTTTGAGACCAACTTGGGCTGCAGAGTGAGTTCTAGGAAAGGCACAAAGCTACACAGAGAAACTCTGTCTCGAAAAACAAACAAAAAAACAAAGAAAAGAAAGAGTACAAATAGATATGAAGTATTGGCAGTAAGAGGATGCAAACCTGGATGCTTATGGATGAAGAAAAAGCGGTTCAGAATCACGATAAGGGAAGAGAGCAGTAAATGATTACATATTGTCAGAGGGAGAGGTCTCCCCAAAGGGGCAAAACCTGGACTCTTCTTCCTGAAAAGTTCAGCAGCTGATTGACTGGGAGTACCTCAGCCATGCATTCAAGCGCTTTGATCATCAGCAAGAAAGATGCTTCCAATTTCTTTCAGCCTGTTTCCTCAGCTTAGATCTGGGCATACTATGGAGGTTTGTAGTACAGAATAATTACAGTTTACTTGGATGTTGATTAAAAACAATAATAATAAAGTAACAGCTGTTATTATTACGGTATTTCCTGACAAGCAGTCAGAAGGAAGCGCCTTGGAGTTCTGTGATGAAGGAAGAAACAAATAATTTGCTCATTAGCCTCTAGTGTTATTTCCTAAGAAAGCCCTTTCTGTTCTAAAAAAAAGATGAAAAACACTCCTTTAAACTTTTCAAAAAGACTCATTTTATTTTATGTGTATGGGTATTCTGTCTGCATGTATGTCAGTGTATCACATGCATGCAGTACCCCTGGAGGTCAGAACAGGGAGTCAGATCATATGGGACTGGAGCCAGAATATGTAAGCTGTGATCTACCATGTAGGTGCTAGGAATCGAACCTGTGTCCTCTGGAAGAGCAGCCAAGTGCTTTGAACCACTGGGACATCTCTCCAGATCCTGGCCCTTTATTTATTGATTTTTAAGCATTTTATATAACCCAGATGTAGCTCAATGATGGGAATACTTTGAGCAATGCAGCCTCAAGCCATCCCGTCATGTGTAAGTGTCACACAATGGACCTATGATGCCAGGAGTCAAGGCAATCTTAAGTGACCACTGTCATATACTTGGTCCGTAATTGACCAGAACATTAGTATCCGATGCATGACTGTGCATTATTTTACTTAAACCCTTCCATAAAATGTGCTTTGTAATTTTAGAAGCATTAATGATCCATTTTACAATGGGGCCACTAAATTAACCCAAGCTCACCCACCATCAGTTTAATTTTCCTAGTGGTCTGAGCTTCAGGACTTTGCATGGACTTTTACTCAAGCTACTCACATGGCTGGAACAAAATCCAACAGATGAACTCATTTGGAAGAATCTGGTGTAAAATCTGACGGCGGCGGCGGACCCTTTCACCAGATCCTCCAGTTCATCAGCCCTAACTGGCAAGTGCCCCTGGCCCCTGTGGCCTTCAGTCTGACATGAAAAAAAATAAATAAAAAAACAAGACTCACAGTTTCGTTCCCCTGAGGATTTCATCACTATAGACGGTGGGGGTTTTCAGTCTCTGTGGGTCTGAAGCAATGGAAGGGAGTCTCCTATGCACTGGTGTTTTCTTGGCAGAAGTCAGTGGTCCCCGAGGGTCTGGGATGCGGCCCAGTCGGTGACGTGAAGATGCACCGACCCCTGCCCCAGACACTCTGTCGTCTTGCTCGTTCCTGGGGAAGGAAATGTCAGTTAAGTACCCATACCTAAGTTTCCTGAGGGCAGGAGACACACAGCAGCAGAAGAAATGGACATTTCTACTGCTATGTCAGTGAAGAGCAGGAGGGGAAAGATTGATAATCCAATAGGAAAGCCTGAGAGAGGAAGAGTTCATAGCTCCAGTCCCCTTTCCTCATCCTTTCCAACCTACTACACAGCAGTGATCATTTTGTGGCTCATACCAGAAGAATCTGCTTCTGTCCTTGCATGCTGGGTAATTCTTTCTTTTTCTTTTTTTAAAATATTTTTATTTTATAATTAATTTAATTTTACATATCAGCCACAGATTCCCCTGTCCTCCCTCCTTCCACCCCCCAGCTTCCCCCTCCCCCATCCAGTCCCCATTCCCACCTTCTCCAAGGCAAGGTCTCCCCTGGGGAGTCAGCCCAGCCTGGTAGATTCAGCTGAGGCAGCTCCAGTCCCCTCCTCCCTACACCAAGGCTGAGCAAAGTGTCTCAGCATCAAGATACCCAACAGTCCAATTAAAAAAAATGGGCTATAGAGCTTAAAAGAGAATTCTCAACAATAGCTCAAATGGCTGAAAGACATTTAAGGAATTGCTCAAGATCCTTAATCATCAGGGAAATGCAAAGCAAAACGACTCTGAGATACCCATCAGAATGGCTAAGATCAAAAACACTGATGACAGCTTATGTTGGAGAGGATGGGGAGCAAGGAGAACACTCCTACACTGTTGGTGGGAATGCAATCTTGTACAACCACTTTGGAAATCAATATGGCACTTTCTTAGAAAATCGGGGTTCAACCTCCCTCAAGGCCCAGCTATACCACTCTTGGGCATATACCCAAGGAATGCTCAATCATGCCACAAGGACACATGCTCAACTATGTTCATAGCAGCATTATTTGTAATAGCCAGAACCTGGAAACAACCTAGATACCCTTCAACTGAAGAATGGATAAATAAAATGTGATACATATACACAATGGAGTACTACTCAGCAGAGAAAAAACAATGACATCATGAGGTTTGCAGGCAAATAGATGAAACTAGAAAGTATCATCCTGAGGGAGGTACCCAGACTCAGAAAGACGAACATAGTATGTACTCACTCATAAGTGGATACTAGATGTAAAGCAAAGGATAACCAGACTACAGTTCACAACTCCAGGGAGGCTACCTAGTAAAGAGGACCCTGAGAAAGACACAGGGATGACCAGCAACAGAGAAATGGAGAAGATCTACATGAGCAAACTGAACCTGAGTGGGGGTAATGGAGGGCAAGGGTTGGGGGAAAGAGAGCTTAGGGGAGCGGGAGGTCCCAGCTAGATCAGAAACAGAGTGGGAGAACAAGGAAAGAGATACCATGATAAATGAAGACCTCATGGGAATAGGAAGAAGCAGAGTGCTAGAGAGGTACCCAGAAATCCACAAAGAAACCTCCACGATAGGCTACTGGCAATGGTTGAGAGAAATTCTTTCTTAATACTTACTGTGTCTTATCTGCCAAATAGGTGGGTCTCTGCTGCAGGGGCTTGGCTTGAATCATCATTACACCACTCAAATCACTATAGAAGTTGCTGGAAAAGCGATGGAGCTGAGAAAACTGAAAACAGAATAGCATCATTAAATCAATACCCAGGCCATTTTGTTGATAGATGCCTGTTGGGAATCAGCAGGCAGCAAATGGCACCAATTAGTGAGTGAGAGGAAAGTGTAAGAGAGGTAGCATTTTAGAAATAGATACAACTATAGATGCCATCTTCATAGAATTCATATTCATATGAAACAAAGCAAGGGGGATTGTATTGAATGTATCAGAGACCAAAAGCAATAGCAAGCAAGTAGCAACTTCAAAAGTTACTTCTGAAGAGGAAAAGCAAAGAACAGGTTATCATTAAGGTCTTATGCTAGACAGCGAAGACAGACTGGAAGATTCAGCTTCACCCTGAACTACAAGCCCCACTCAGGACTGTTTCTGTTCAGTGTTATGACGGTTTTCTGTTTATATACTCCATGCTAGGTCCGTATTTTGTCTCTTGGTTTTTTGTTGTTACTGTTTTGGCTTTTGTTGTTGTTGTTGTTTTTCTTCTTTCTTTCTCAGTTTAACAAATCTTACTCATCATTTAGGCTTACACAACGTTGTAAAAGGTATGGAATTTTTTTTTCTCTGAGCCCCACAAAACTTACAATCTAAAGCAATTTAATTAAATGGAATATATAAATAGCATGTGGTTATAATGGAAGCCAATACAGAGTGTCTACTTGATACACTAGTGAATGGCTTAAATCCATTAATTCTTAGAACTTCCAACTGCACAAATGACACACAGAATAACAATGAGTTTTTGCAAGAAAAGGACTCACATTACGTCAGGCTGCAGACTTGCACCCTATATATAAAGCACAAATCCTTAGCTACTCTACCAGCAACTGTACTGCTTCTGTGTATATGTGTGTGTGTGTGTGTGTGTGTGTGTGTGTGTGTGTGTGTGTGTGTGTAGGGGGTAAGGGTGTGTAGCTCTAGAGCAGAACTTGCAAATGGTCTTTTTACTCTGCTCCCCAACACAAGATGGGCAGAGTTAAGCATCATGTTCAGTCTCCCAGCTACCCCGAAGATTCCCATGAACAAGCCAACCTTCTCTAGCCTCGCCTGCTACTCCATCTTTAAATAAAGACAAAATGATGAAAGACTGCATTGAGGGCTTATGTAGACTCTGTGCTGGAGCCCGAGAACAATCCTTAGACCATATACCCTTACCCTCAACACATATAGAGACTAATACGTGGAAGAGCTAACACATGAAACAATACCTCGAGGACACACATTGTCTCTTAACTCCCCTGATTTTGCTCCAGTGCCCTGTGGCTTCCTGTGTTCTGTCATTTAAGCTCTCAGTCCCAATGCTGGTCTCAGACACATCTGTTTTCACTGACACACAACCATGCCGGGGCTGAAATGGCCTCACCCAAAACCCCACCCATGCTGTTCGTCTCTTCATGTTCCCGCTCAGGTGTCACCTCTACAAAGGTCAACCCTCCATCTTTAACCAAGACACACAATTCTCTCCTCAATTCTTCAATTTCCTCCCTCCCTCCCTCCCTCCCTCCCTCCCTCCCTCCCTCCCTCCCTCCCTCCCTCCCTCCTTTCTTTCCTTCCCTCCCTCTCTTCTTTCCTTCCCCATCCCTCGCAGAGTGTATGCTATCTGACCCTGGGCCATAGCTTTGTTTCACTAGGTTAGTGACTGGTTTCATTCAACCACGTATCTTCCTCAAAACATCTAACAGGGTACATACAATATAAACAATGAGTGCTCCACGAACTCTGTGAATACTCATTAATATGTTTTCCACTTCAGTGTAAGGGGTGGAGATGGTTTATGATGGCTAAATATTTAGAAAAAAAAATGGCGTTTTGCTCTCCTAAAATGTAGAAACTAGTTCTGTATCTCAAATCGATGCCAATTCACTAAAGAAAGCTGTGATTCTCTTAGACACCAAGAGACAACCACATTACTTTTAATCTTATTGACAGACAACCACGTACTTTTTTTTTTTTTATAAGCTATTTACTACCTTTTGGGGGCAACTGTTGCTGTCTTAAGTTGTTTTTTGTTTTTGTTTTTGTTTTTGTTTTTTAAGACACCTTCAAGCATAGTGACATGAGCTATCCAGTATCCTCAAGTACAGCAGGGTGTGAGGTACATTAGGGAGAGAAGTGAATAAAACAACGCTCTTCTTCACAAGCAGATGCAAAAGGCATAAAAATAAAGGGACAGAGAGACAGAGTATCAGTGCACCTACCTGGGGTGGATTAAAGTGGGGCATCAAGGATGTGTGCAGAGTTTCAGAGCTTCGGGACGGGGGGACACTGGAAACATCAGTGCAGAGACGAGACACGAGCACGTGTGGAGACTTATTTTCAGCCACTTTCAAATTTTCTTTATGTTTTTTTTCATCTGTGTCAACAGAAAAAATCAACAGGAAATGTATGTCCTGAGTTACCAGGAGTTTATGCTACAGACATTGATCAAACAACACTGCAGCAGAGGACAGAGACTCCGGGGGACAACCGTTTACTGAAATGATCTTATCAGAGGTAGGAGAACAGATTATACAGAGGGACAAAGAAGATTCTCCAGGACAAGGATGTCCCTTTTAGGTGATCAAAGATTGCCTGTGTATAAGGCAGAATGGTTACTTCTTATTGCAGTCATGTTTTGGGTCCAGCCCAAACATAAGGTGGGGAGTGAGGGCTGTCTTGGTGTGGTCTTTTCTATTCTTCCCCAGAAGCCAGGCTCTGTAAATCAGTACCTGTGAGTGCAGATTCCCAGGTTTTTCTAATGAGATCTTTCAATAGTTCTATCACATTGGTCCAAACATGATCAAATACTTCTGCTGCCACAGCATCTCTGATACAGTCATGAGGGGAAATGGGAGGAAGCCCATGTCGATGCCACTTCCTGCTGCGGAGTGTTGAGTTTTGTTCCAGATGCTCATCTCCACTAAGGATGAAATCAACTCTAATTACTAAAATAGCCAGGGTTAAGGTCGAAATAATTACCTATGTGTTTTTAATCTATCTATCTATCTATCTATCTATCTATCTATCTATCTATCTATCATCTATCTATCATCTATCTATCTATCTATCTATCTATCTATCTATCTATCTATCTATCTATCTATCTATCTATCTATCTATCTATCCATCCATCCATCCATCCATCCATCATCTCTATCTATCTATCTATCTATCTATCTATCTATCTATCTATCTATCTATCTATCTATCTATCTATCTGTATCTATCACCATATATCTTGTATGATACATTCCTTGTAAACATCCCCTTGTTATTTTTAAAACATACAACTTTAATTTGTCAATTAAAAGTCAACAACTGGGGCCGGGCGGTGGTGGCGCACGCCTTTAATCCCAGCACTCGGGAGGCAGAGCCAGGCGGATCTCTGTGAGTTCGAGGCCAGCCTGGACTACCAAGTGAGTCCCAGGAAAGGCGCAAAGCTACACAGAGAAACCCTGTCTCGAAAAAACAACAACAACAAAAAAAAAAACAAAAAAAAAAAACAAAAAGAAAACAAAAAAAAAGTCAACAACTGGGAAAAACAAAACCGAAAAGAAAAAATGACAACTTCACTGATCTGTTTTATTCATTTTCTCTTGAACTGATATTTCTTTATTTCCACTTTGATCTTTGTTATTTCCTTAACTCTCTGGAGACTTAGTTTCTTCTATTTTTCATGTGTAAAATTAGCTTACTGAACGTCCCTCTTTATTGCTATTTCTTCTTACTGTCTGTATATATGATATGTGTTGTGTGGGCATGTGCACCACGGCATGTGTGCCACGGCATGCATGTGGAAGTCAGAAGACAGCTTATTGGGAATAGGCTCTGTCCTTCCACTACACGATCCAGGGATCAATCTCAGTTCATTAGATTCACACAGCAAATGCTTTTACTCAATGAGCCTTCTCACCAGCTCAGGCCCTTTAATTCTAAACATAGGCATTTAGTGTTACAACACCCTCTTTTTGACCTGCTATGGTGGGGGGCCATCGATTTTGCTGTGTCGAGTTCCCATCTCCATTGGCTTGAGATGGAGTGACAATTCAAGAGTATCTATCTAATTTCTCTCGATGAATTTTGTGGCTTTCCTATAGATCTCTATTTGAAAGCCATGGTGCTCAGAAATGATGCTCCATGTGACTTCATGTGTTTGCCAGGACTTGCTCAGTACCCAGTGACTTTTGAATGTATTGCTTTTGAATCATGAGGCAAATATTTATGATATGTCACTGTTGTCTAATAGAAAATATGCATTTAGCACCAGTATTGGAATTTCCTCTCTATCCCCCAGGAAGCTAAGTGTAAGGAACCTGGAGCTGCAGGGCATGAGGCTCCAATGTCCTTGTCCACTGTCACTAGCATACCAGACTAAACTCCACATTGTTGAGAAGAAAGAAATGCCCTGCTCTAGCATTTCCACTTCCTGCCAGGACCTAAAACTTTTGAAGTATCTTTCTCTCAAAAGGATAGGAATCTTCCGTAAGTAACAAAGACACAAAATATTAAAAGCATATGGTGAATTGGTATTATACTATGAAGTATGCCAAATAAAATTCAATTTACTCCTGTTTTCCGTCAAAAGCAAAATATTCTTCAATGTTTCCATCCATGTGGTACACCTCTTCTTTCAGGGATGAGCATGATGTGGGGTCGTTCAACTCCGTGCCATCATCAGGGTCTGTCAGGGCAGAGGCTGAGAGTGCCTCAGGGACTATCTGAGAGCCAGAGATACACAACCTAGGAGCAAAAACAGTCTACATGGGAGTTTGCATAACAAAAGGATGTAATGCTTACATGGGAGTGATAGGCTTGTAAGTTATCTACAAGGTACACAATCTCTGAAACATCACCAGATATTACATTTGACAAAATTCTTATGTTCTGAACGTGTGTGTGTGTGTGTGTGTGTGTGTGTGTGTGTGTGTGTGTGTGTTTGAATGTGGAAGCCAGAGGACAACTGGGGGTCTTGGTTCAAGAGATACCCACCTTATATTCTGAGATGTGTTAGCCTGGAGCTTGCCTAGAAGGATAGGTTGCCTGCCCAGTGAGTTCCAGGAACTTGCCTGCCTCCACCTCCCAGCACCAAAATTACAGATACCTTCCACCATTCCCAGCTTCCTTCTAAAACGTTCAACTCCAGAGCATACAAAATTTAAAGGCTTCTTAAGAATATGTAACTACAAACCAGAATATGTAACTACATCCTCTTTGCAGTTATAAAGGGATGTGACAGCACCACCTCCCACACGCATAAATGGCATCCAAAGGAGTCATCGGAATATGTTAGTTACTGAAAGACAACAGGATGGAGTTTCATTTCCTCCATGTACGCCTGGAGGCTCGGAACCCATCACAGTGAGGTGTTTGATTCTGCGTGAGGTTACCTTTCCGGACCTTTGAAACATACACAGACATTGACTCCCCTGTGCTTATGTGTTTATTCCATGTGTGTTTTGCATGTACGCACCCACAAACACGGCTAAAGGCGAAGCATCAATCTAGGATCAGAAGCATCTCGCGAAAAACAGTGTCCCTCACTAAATCTGGATCTCTATGCAAATTAGCGGGAGCCAAGACTCACGGAAGAGTTAAACAAGGAGAGTTACAATAATGTTAACAAATATTTTTGGGTTATGTTTTTTGAGACCGAGAGGGTCTCATGTAGCCCAGGTTTGCCTCAAGTTTGCAAAGTAGCTAAAAATTCCCCGATCCTTCTGCTCAGATTACGTGTGTGTACTACCATGCTGGCTAAAAACATTTATTTATTTATTTATTTATTTATTTATTTATTTATTTATTTATTTATTTATTCATTTTATTTTTTTGTGCACGCTACATATGTAAACTTACTCTCTGATGCTGCTGATGTGGTCAGGAACGGGAGGCAAGGGTTGGTGGGTAGCAGAAGTAGGCAGCGTCCCCTGGAAATGGCGGAAACCTTCATCACTTGGCGGAATGAGCTGCCTCCCTAACAGCCTGCAAGGGAAGAAAAGCTAAGAAGCTGAGAATTGTTTTAATCAGACAAGGGGAAAATGTTTCGTGATTTTTAAACAGGATGCAATGCTGACTCTGAAGGACACACACAGGATGTGGTGTAGCGTGCACTGGGTCAAGAGAATCACCATGGTGTCACAGAAACAGCTCAGGCTTGAAGAAGGCAGAAGGGCTCTGTTCAGAGTCTGGACTGAGAGTGTGAGCAGAGGTGTCCAGCGCCTTCGCCACTTATTTCATTTAGGGGTTGGTCAGGTGGGAATCAGAATCCTAGTTACCTTGCAGGAATGGTGATGGTCTAGAGAGAATGTATGTCTGACCTGAGCATCTAGGGCAAAGAAGCGCACAGAGAAACTTGCTACAGGCAGTACCTGCATAGGCCCAGTGAATAAAATGCATAAACGCACACTTGGCCTAGGCTCCTTTCCTTTTCCTATTGTCCCTTCTGGGTTTCCGTAGTAAAATGTAAGATGATGGTGAGAGATGGAAGCCCGGTGGCCTGACATTTTGGGAAGTGCCCCATGCCCAGAAAAGTGCATACCCACAACCACTTATCCTCTGCACGTGGCATGTTCTTTAAGACCAGGCCTCGTGAAGAACTGCTTAAAATGGCGTAGGCAAGACTTCTTTGTTGTTGGCTGTTTGGTTGTTGGTTTTTGTTGTTGTTGTTTGTTTTTGAAACATGGCCTCACTATGTATCCCAGGCTGGCTTTCAACTCACAACCCCCTGTCAGCCTTCCAAACACCAGGATTACAGGCCCGCATCACCACAGCTAGCGAAGACATCTTTTTTTTTTTAAGTTCCCTGGAGAAGCTAATCAGAAAAGTCATGTATATTTATGCTAGTACTCTAATTCATTCTCCTCAGCTCAGAACTCAAAAACACTAAAATGGATTTCCCCCTAAGTCGCAAGACTGGGTGGAGAAAGCAATATTTCCTTTCTACCAAATACACCTTTTTCCACCTTGAATATAAAATAATAATAATAAATGTCTGTAGTGAGTAGCCATTCCAGCTTTGATCTGGAAGTTCCAACCCCCATTGAGGCTTCGGTAACTGTCATGCCTACAAGGCGGGGCCAAGAGAGGACCCTGAAGACCCAAGATCCGGATGTGCTGGCTTTCTTGGTCCCTGGATCCTGGACCCTGGAGGTAGACCGAGCAGAGTTCTCCAGAGAACACCGCCGGACTGTGCTACATCTTTCCCAGACCCTGTTACCTATCCCTTCATTTGTAAGTTACCCCACAAAATAAACCTCCCTTTTAACTACATGGAGTTACCTTAATAATTTCACCAATAAATGTCTCCTCTGATGTGGAGAAAAGTAGAGAGAGAATAGGGTCATCTAGCCAGTTTTTCAGCGAACGACCACTCAGTCTCTGGAGCACCACCATTACCATCCCCCCACCCCCACGCACTCGTGCCCTCAGTGATGACAGACGCTTGTCACTCACACAGAGTGAATGTGGAGATGAAAGGTCACTCCTCAGAGTCTTGCATCTGCCATGTATATGACATCTTTCTGAGAATGACCTGAATTTGCTTCTGAGAAATTCAAGGCATGTGACACCGCCATGTGTCAAGGTTTCCTTGGGACCTATTATAAAAGGTGTGACTTGTCAAGAAAGGACTGAGTTCTGGATAAATACTCCGACTGGGTAAATGCTCTCAGTCACAATGGCAGAATAAGCGGAAATCAATTGTGTGTAGATCAGAACCCCATCCTGGTAGATGTTGATGGCCATTTCTGTACCTGAGATGGAGGGATCTTCTTGCCCACTCACTGCATTCGGCCAGGAGATTCTGAGTCTGGGGACTCACTTTCCCTTCGAATAGCATTTCCTCAACCTCCCAAAACAGCTGCTGGACTTTCTGAGCATTGACTTTGTCAAATTCCTAAAACAGAAGTACATATTCAAATACCCCGTTAGTTTATGGCCACAGTGCCCTGAAATGCCTGATCTCATCACACAGATACCACACTAAAAGTTATAGAACATGGTCTTCACAATAAGTATTTATAAACTGAAGACCACTAAGTAAGAAGGAGCAAAACAAGGTAAAAGTATGGGCTCCGTAGCCAGATAGACCAGTGTACCCATGTTTACTTTTCTGATCGATGGCAGCTGATTGATGGCAATGATATTAAGCCTCTCCTTCATCAACTGTTAAATAAAGATAAGGTTTACAACATCAGTTTTGGCTCATCTAAGGTCCCTCATGGATACAGATGCACATGTGTACATAGCCATCATCCCGGGGGATGAGGTCGGGGGGAGTATGAAGGAGACCTAGGATTCTGCAAATCCTAGCAAACCCAGAACCGTAGCTAAATAACTCACTCGTCTGAGAATCCCACGGTCATAAAAATACCCAACACTGGGTTCAAGTTGATGGCTTGTCTCAGGTTAGAAGGCAAAAGTGAAGTATCTGGCTTGGGGGAGGGTAGACGTGGGGGTGCCAGGGTCCTCTCATCATGAAGATGGTTCATACTTTTTGCTTTCCCCAAACTTTCTCTTTCTTGCGTTAATTGTCAAGGTGTTGTCTTAAGTTTCTAGCCATAGGAAATTATTTAAAGTGAAGCACAATGGTAGGCAGAGTTGTGGGGAAGAACAAAACAGACGACAGCTAAGACTCTGGGCTAGGAGTTAATCAGACAATTTATTTTTCTCTATATTTTGATACTTTGATACTTTCACATGTAACAGTTTAAATGCAAATATATATCTATATCTATATATGTATGATATCCTTAATAATGCTTGGATAAATGTAGACAGATGCTTTCTGAACATAAGAAAGCAATTCTTAGGGCTGAGGAGGTAGGTCATTGTGTCCAGTGAGGGCCTGGTTTGGATCCTGAGCACCCAAGTGAAAGCTAGGTGTGGGAGCATGCACCTCTAATTTCAGTCCTGGGGGGTGGGGTAGAGACAGGCTGATCCCTGGGTTAACTCCAGGTTCAGTGAGAGACCCTGTCCAAAAAAAAAAAAAGGTGGAGAATGATAGAGGAAGATATTCAAAGTTGACCTCTGACCTCTGAATGAGCATCACAGTTGAATGTGCATCCTCCATCCACCCACACGTACACAAATGAGTAAATTACAAGAAGGTACTTCCCCATAGACCACACCCACGTGTTATTGAAATTATAAAAAAGACATACATCGTCTCTCCAAGAAGAAACTGAGCTCCTCTCTGCCGACAGTTCGGTGGTGGAACTCTGAGTGGAAGAGCCAGGCCATGAGTTGTGGGCCTCCGTGGGCGTGCGGCTCCCACTGGATGAAAAGGATGAGGGGGACTCACTGCAGGAAGGAACACAGGTGACAGGCATCCCGTGAGCTGGGAGGAGTGGACATCCTGCACGGACTTGACTTCTCTAGGCCCACTTCCTCTCCCCCTTTCCCTTAAATGTGTTTGCGAAGTTCACGGCAAACTGGCTTCATAGTCACTTGGTAAGGTATCCCTACTGCTGATCCCCCTCCCCCATATTTATTATGCGCGTGTTTTGCTTGGGCCACCAGCAGCATTGAAGACAATTACTTCTTACCTGGCATATTTGTCAATGGCTTTCTGCACGTTTCGTGTAAAATTTGTAGGTAGAGGATCTTTGCTCTTTACAGAGCTGTGCCTCCTGAGTCCTTCCGAAAGCCCTCTTCTGGAAAGAAAGGAAACCAGGAAGTCGGACAAGGCTCTAACGTGATCACATGTCCTTCATTGACTTATAATCCCCTGCTGTCCAGGGCCACTCCTCTTCCCCTGCCACTGAGGCCCAGGAACCCCTTATTTTAATTTTTCTTGCAATCAAGGTTGCCAATAACCTACATGAATATTTACGTAATGAAAATATAATTAACAGCTATTTGTGACAAAGTCAGAAAATCCAAAGTGGCCTGCTAGTTGGAAGTACTTCTGACATAGTGCTTTTCCAAGCAAGGGGAGCATGAGCCGGGTCCCTGTTGTCTCTTAACCAGGCCCCTTTGTACCTATAAAACCCAGTGAGCACGCAGCCAGCCAGCAATCATTAATCCCAGATCGATTCTGAAAGACATCAAACTATTTTGAATCACTCAGAAGGCATTCAAACATCTCATCTTACTGTTGTTGTCTGGTGTGCATTCGGAGTTTTAAAGGACTCTGACATATTAAAATGGAATGGAAAATTAGAGTATTTAAAACCTAAGTAAACTATTAAACCAATGTGGTACAGTTCGTGTTAATCATTAACATGCCTTTTCCATGAACCTTCTAAAACATTTACTTCCTCCTCATCTAAATATCTTCTGCATGTGGAGCGGCAGTAAACCACTTCTGCTTGTTAATAGGAATCATAAATTTCCATACAAATAAAACACATATCAACTTAAGATGGGGGAAGAAGACTCCAACTTTCAGTACTGGAAATGAAGACGCCACTCAGTGTGCTTTGAAAATAAAGGCTGGCATTGCTTTTGATTAAAGTGGTACCTAACTTTTAACATTGGTATTTTTAATATAAATGGAACATACCCTGCCTTTCCCTACACTCTTAGAGTCCTCTACGACAAAGGGAGTTCTTTAAAAAATTAACGCCATCTGCAGAGGTTAGCCAAGAACATCTCTGCCTGCCACTGGTGGTGTTTGTACAACAACGATGAACAGAATTGTGTTGTTTTCCATTCCTACTACTTATATCTCTTAGGTACAGTTAAATAATTCTGAGGCAAAGATGTTAAAGAGGAGCAAAGAAAAGGACAAAGCCTAGTGTAAGTGTAACCCAGAGACTCTCTACATGAGGCAGATGCTCTGCCACTGAGCCACATCCTCTGCGCAACTCCTATGCTAATAAGCCACTTTCTGTTGGCACGGTTCAGTTGTTTCTAAACGGTCTTTACAACCACCCACATCGTGAATCAACTTTTAGGCAGTCATAGAAATTCCTACAGACCAGCTTTTCCACGATCAACCAACATTACATCAAGTAGATGTATTTTGAACATTAAGGAGTATGATTTAGATGTGAGCTAACATGCCATTCATAAACATTAAAACTTTGGTGTCATGGATCTGCCATGGACCCCTGAGGTCAACATCCACTTCTGTAAACTGTAGACAATACAGCAGCCATCGTCCCTGTATCCTAGAATCACTGACTCCAAGGTCATGGACAAGATAGGAGTGACCTCACTGAAGGATGGCTAACACCAGCACTTTCCAGGAAGCAGAAGGTACTAACATGGTGAATTCAAACCACAGCCTAAAGGGTCTTTGTTTCTTATATTATTATGTTTTAGCCCTTAGGTTCCTCTGTTCTCTAGCCAAACACTGATCTGTCAATCCATGCGTAGCTTTGAACATCTTACTCCCCTGTGAACTACCAACTCCTACATAATCTACTCAGCCTGAAAAAAAAAGTATGCAAATTACAGGACATATCCAACGCTGTAAGTATTTTAAAACTTACATCCGGTGCAATGTCTGTTAAAGTTATGAAATCTAACGTACAGACACTTGATAATTTTATGTTAGTTCTTTCCTGACGCTTAAATTTTAGAGATGGTAACAGTTTTGTTCTGTGAACAAGAGAAACCAAGAGGTGGGTTCCCTTGGGGTGGACTGAATGGAAGGAACCACAATGCACTAACTTGCTGACTCATCAAAGTTAGGGCTGAATAGTCATCTCCAGTAGTTCCTCCAGACACTTGACTTGCTCTGTTTTCACTTTTATTTTTAAGGTGGGTTTTTGATGACCTGCAAAACTTGGGTCAACTGCCCTGTGGAAGTTCAGATCCGCACAGCCTTCAAAACACCGTTCCTCTGTTTGAAAGGAGTATTTGAAATGGATACAATGGATACAGTCTCTAGATTAAAATGCAGAGCACTGGAGTTATTTTTTTTGTTTGTTTGTTTTTGTCCCCCCCCCCCCCGCCCCCCGAGGTTGGGTGCTGAGCACAGGGCCTCATGCAAGCTAAGCAAGCCCTCTACCCCCGAATTGAAGCCAGCAAGGATCTGATTTTAGACTCTGTAATAAACACACCCACGGGTGGTCTTCTGAAGCCCCAGAAGCAACCATAATTGCCTCTTTGAGAAGCCAAGAAGTAACGTCATTTGGGAAGGCCTGCTGATGTCAGCACGCCACAATTTCATGAATGAATGCAGGAGGGAACGCACAGACCAGATGGATTTCGCCTTTGTAGGCCGGGGAAAATAAACACGCACTTCTCACAAGAGAAAAAGAAAAACAAGCCATGATCTAGAACTCATTACACCCGGCTCCGGTGAACTTACCCAATCACAATCAGCCCCAGACTCTGGCCGGGATCCCACAGGCCAGGCCCGGAGCCTCGAGGCCTGGGCACCCCGGTGCGGTGGCTCCCCGCGCCGGCCCCACGCGGGGCGAGGGCTGCAGCATGTCCCCGCGTCCCCCGGGCCTCAGCTCCGCGCCCGCCCAGCCCTGCGCCCCGAGTCCAGCTAGCGCTGCTCCTGCCGCCGCCGCGGGGCGCCCGGGACCCGCGAGCTCGCAGAGATGCAGCCAGCGGCTCTCCCGGCCGGACCAGCGGGGCCCATGGGCGCGGCGGGTCGCGGGGCTCCGGGCACGGCTTCTCGCTGGGGACCCTCAGGTCCGGCGGAGGCTGGATGCCACAGCGAGGTCTCCCGACCCTCGGATTTCTCCTGCCTCCCGCCTCGGCCCGGAGTGGAGTGGGCAGAATCGTGGCCAGCACTCCCCGCCCCTTCCCGCCCTCTCCGGCCAGGACCTCTGGAAAAGCTGGTCCCTGCTCTGGCAGATCACAGACTTCTTTATACAGGAAGAAGAGTTTTGATGGCCTCCCGGAGCCAACCCCATAGTCCTCTTTAAAATCTGGATTTCCCAAGCCCTGGTGCTTCCAACCTAGCTTCTCCGAAATAGCACATCGATTCCTGAGAGAAAGGCAAGGAACCGCAGGAGATTTTCACATCCCTCCTCCCCGCATCAATGAGATGCAAGGTTTCAAGTGAGAAGGCAAGAGAGGTTTAAAATAACCAAGTCCCAGACCTAGCAAATGGAAGATCAATTATTCAATTAATCGGAGCTTTAGGTCCCATGACACACAAGATTAGCATCCTTTCCTGTGCCGCCTCTCTTTCTGCAAACAAACGCTTCAAGTCATGCGAACCAGTCATTTTACTGTAAACCAGAGAGCATCAGTGCTGTTTGACTCATTGGATTTTTAATGCACGGTTTGCTCTCTTGCATGTTTTTGAGATGAGGTCTCACGCTCTGTAGCCCGTGTTAGCCGGGAACTCACTATGTAGCCTGAGCTAGCCTCCAACTGTAGTGACCACTGAGTTACAAATGTGAGCACTCACGTTCATTTGTGTGTGTGTGTGTGTGTGTGTGTGTGTGTGTGTGTGTGTGTGTACGCGCGCGCGCGCGCGCGTGCATATGTGACCCGGTTATCTACTTTTGAATACCAATACACAACCGACTTACTGGAATGAAATGATGTGCAACTAGATGTGCAACTCAGTGGTAAACCTGCTGATCTGGCATGTGTAAGACCCTGAGTGCAATCTCCACCCGCAAAAAAATCTGCCCTTTCCTGTTAGCAAGTTCATTGCCATCATCCTCAAAGAAACAGGCAACTAAAAAAAATTCAGAGCGTGGGAGAAAGAGCCTTCCCCAGGGAAGAGCCCAAAATTGGCTATCCAATACCAAATGGTCAGCCCTGAAATCACATACATATGAGTAACATTATATGGACTGAACAGGTTTTACTTATATAATTAGGATTATTTATTCCTACATAAGTATGTATATACAACTACAATTAAAAAAAATAGAGGCCATGGATTTGAGAGTGAGTGAGGGGGAGGTGCATGGGAAGGCTTGGCGAAGGAAGTGGATGGGGGTAAACAATGTAATCGTATTTTAATTTTAAAAAATATGAAAACTCATTTCCCCATGTTCACAGTCGACAGGATTCAGACATTGCTGTCAAGACTGTTTCCTGCTCCATGTGAGCTCACTCAGATTGTTATCTGGTGACCGATCTGGTCTGGAGAATCCATATTGGCTTCATGCAGGTGTCCACTCAGTGGATAGAGAGGTGGCTAATAAGTAGCTAAAACCCTGATTTTAGTTGGGCCTTCCTTTAGTGTAGTCTCAAGACTTCTTCAAACAGTTCCTGCAACAGGATGGCCGTCATCCAACACAGTAGAGTGCAGGACTCCAAGACTCGAGTAGACACTCAACTCCATCAAAACCTGGCCTGAAACTGTATGGTGACACTTGTACTATAATTAAAGCAGTCATGAAGTCAAAGGCAGAGACATAAAACCCCACTTCTCTTTGGGAAGGATGTCAAAGGATCTGTAGCCATCTTGGATCCACAGCAATCCTCCAACTAGTCACAATCGCACTGCTCCTGGCCTCTAACATGCTGAGTGCTCTCAAGAGTCTGAGGAGTCTCAGCACACCCAACTGTGGATCGATCACACAGCTGTTTACAGGCCATTTCCTTTGCATCCGAAGGTCTGAACAAAACAGCTCCAACAGGTGTTCGAAACTGTTATTGCTGAAGGGTATCTACTCCTCACTTGGGCCCAAGGGCTGATTGAAAAAAAGCAGGATGAAAACTGGTATCTCTGTCTTCATTTTGTGTCTCTCGCCTTTGTTTTAGCTGAAGCCACAGATAAGCCATTGTCCCAAATTTTAGATCCCTGGATGGACATACCAGAGGACATACCTCACCCAAGGGAAGGCAATTAATTATTCATGAGGACTGTGCCACACCCTGGAGCAAAAGTAATATTCTCAGAACCATCTTGTCCCTTCAAATTTTACAATAGTTTCATATTTAAGAAGGCTCTGTTTTTAACATCCATTACTATGGTACATTTGTCACAAAGAGCCAATCACCATTGGTGTTACTATTAACCGAACTCATTTTTTTTTCTGATTTCACTAGATTATTAGGTGTTAGTTAATGTTCTCCAGAAAAATAGAATAAATTGGAAGTGCGGCGTGCGTGCGTGCGTGCGTGCGTGCGTGCGTGCGTACCAAGAGTGCTTCATTATTTAGTCTTGGCCCTTGCTCAACTTCTTCTGTTTAAAATATGAAACTCACCGGGCGGTGGTGGCGCACGCCTTTAATCCCAGCACTTGGGAGGCAGAGCCAGGGGAATCTTTGTGAGTTCAGGTCCAGCCTGGTCTACAAAGTGAGATCTAGGACAGCCTCCAAAGCTACACAGAGAAACCCTGTCTCAAAAAACAAAAACAAAAACAAAAACAAAAATAAAATAAAATAAAATATGAAACTCATGTCAGGATCCAGAAGATTAATATGGGCTCACTGAATCCCTTTATTGGTTTCCCTTCCCAATGTGATTACATTGAATAAAATTCCTTCCCTGCCCCCACCATTACTCACGTTTAATTTCACCATTACTCATTTTGATTGACATATGGAATGGATGGGCAGAGCCTATTGGAGCTACCAAGAACCATGGCTTTGGCCCTGAAAGCTCCAGTTACAAGAGGAGCAATCAACCGTCTACTCAGAGAGTGATCAGTAGGGTGGAGATGGAAGAACTATGTTGACCCTCTTTGCCACAAACGCAGCAGTGGGAGGCACCGGCAGGCATATGCTGACAACTCCCCGGTGAATATTCTCTTCTGCTCTCTGTCCTCTCCCCGGCCCCTATTCTGCTGTTTCCACCCTCTGCTCTCATCATCAGGGAGAAAATACTTGTGCCATTGCAACCTACTGAGTGGCCTCACAACCTGCTTGCTCCCAGAAGTTTGGTAAGGGGTCCAGAAGCCTGCTTCGTTTTAGTCCATGATCATGGGTTCTTTACTGCTCCACCAACACAACTCTCCTGTTACACATTGCTGTTGACTTCAATGTCATCAGATTTCACCGAGTTAATTATAAGCCACATCCTTATTTGCTACCCAACCCTTGGGTTTATCTTAAGGCTTCTGATAGGCTTTTTTGAGTTTTGAAAGCCACGTGAAGTAAGAAAATGCTTCAGCTATTTCTGAGGTCTTCTAAGCCAAATCCTTGACTTTAGCTTCATCGCTGTCTAGGATCTGATCCTTGCACAGAGCCCACTTCCTAGTATTACCTAGAGAGACAGTCTTACTTTCAGGCCCTTAGATGACCAAGGTGCAGGATCTGAGCTGAGACAATGATCATCTAGTCCATGCCTAGACTGCTTAATTATTCATATCTCTTGCCCTGACTCTTATTTCCTGTGGATTCTCTTCAACATTCGAATAGTTTCATTTTAATTTATTTCTATGACATTTAATTCACATCTATCTTGCTTCAATTTCATCATCTAGAACAACACTGCTTGCTTAAGTAGTAAAGTGAAAAAAATCTTTTCATTCAATGGATCTGAAGAATCTAGAATGCATATTCTAGACTGTCCACCACTGCTCAGAAGAGAACAAATGAATACACATTTATAAATTAATACTCATTTATATGCACAGCTGCACACACACACACATATGCACTTCCAATTGTTCTATTTTTCTGGAGAACATTGACTAATACCTAATAATCTAGTGAAATCAGAAAAAAAATGAGTTTGGTTAATAGTAACATCAATGGTGATTGGCTCTTTGTGGCAAATGTACCATAGTAATGGATGTTAAAAATAGAGCCTTCTTAAATATGAAACTATTGTAAAATTTGAAAAAGAATACACTTAAAAATACTTACATTAACCTTCCTTATTCTTTTCCTCCTATTGCTGGTTACCCAAGACTTTGGCATGAAGTTATTGTCATCCAACACTGGAGGAGAGCCAATAGATGGCGCCATGGCCCTTTTTTGTCATTATAATCCTTGCACTGAACATAATACTCCAAGTTTTTGTTATTGTTTTGTCTTTTGAGTTTTTGTTTTTTTGTTTCTTCAAGACTTAAGATTTACTAAATTTTCATTCCAGAATAGCTGAAGAATTCTGTGTAGATCAGAAACCACCCTTTCTGTGGCAATTATCTGGCAAACACAGCACACAGGATGTGTCATGGTATTAGAATCTGCCATGGGTAGATTCAGTAAGTATCCTACTTCTAAGCTTTAAAACTATCCTGAGTGATTCTTCTCTCTTATACAGAAGAGAAAAGCAAGGTCAGCAACATTTTGCAAATTGCCAAGGGCAAGTAGTTTTATCCAAATTGGCCCATTCCGACCTCATTTATTTACTTTATTAAGATTTGTCTCTATCCGTTCTTTGGTTGAGGGGCATCTAGGTCGTTTCCAGGTTCTGGCTATTATGAATAAAGCTGCTATGAACAAAGTTGAGCAAGTGTCCTTGTGGGATGATTGAACATCCTTTGGGTATATGCCCCAGAGTGGTATAGCTGGGTCTTGAGATAGATTGATTCCAAATTTTATGAGGGACTGTTATATTGATTTCCAAAGTGGCTGAACAAGTTTGCATTCTCACCAGCAATGGAGAAGTGTTCCCCTTCCTCTAATCCTTTCCAGCATAAGCTGTCATTTGTGTTTTAGATCTTAGCCATTCTGATACGTATAAGATGGAATCTCAGAGTTGAGAGAGAATGTGATACACAATGGAGTATTACTCAGCTGTTAAAAACAATGGCATCAGGAAAATTGCAGGCAAATGGATGGTACTAGAAAAAAATCATCCTTAGGGAGGTAACCCAAACCCAGAAGACAAACATGGCATGTACTCACTCATAAGTGGATATTAGCTATAAAGTAAAGGATAACCAGGCTACAACAGACCCAGAGATGCTAGGTAACAAAAAATGGATTTCCCTGGGAAGAGGAAATAGAAGAGATATCCTGGGTAGACTGGGGCCAGGTGGAGATGGGAACTTGAGGGATCGGGTTGGGTGTGGTTGGAGGGGGAGAGTACTGAAACAAGTGACTGGAAAGGGGGGGGCATTTCAGGGTGAGGTAGAAACTTAATGCAAGGGAAACTCCCATGAATCACAAGGATGACTCCAGCTAAGACTTCTGGCAGCAGTGGATGCATAGTCTGAACTGGCCATCCCCTGTGATCAGATTGGTAACTACCCCAATGGTCATCAGAGAGCCTTCGTCCAGTATACTGATGGAAACAAATGCAGAGACCCACAGCCAAACATTAGGCCAAGCTCGGGGAATCCTGATGAAAAGAGGGATGTAGGATTGTAGGAACCAGAGAGGTCAAGGACATCACAAGAAACCTCGCAGAAACAACTAACCTGGCTGATAGGAACACACAAAGTCTAAACCAACAACCAGGGAGCCTTCATGGGACTGACCTAGGCCCTCTACATATATGTGACAGTTGTGTAGTTTGGTCTATTTGTGGAACTCCTAACAATGGGAGCAGGGGCGGTTCCTAACACTTTGGCTGGCTCTTGGGAACCTATTGCTCACACTGGTTTGCCTTGCCTAGCCTGAATACGACTCTGTGGAGCATCTCTACAGGGCACAAGGAGATTCACTCCATACTTTTAGTCATACTTATATCCATTACCATATATTATCGTCAAAATCTATTGTTCAGCTTCAAAGCCCTGTTAAAATATGACAAGCACAAAAATGCTTCCAAAAACCTATAAATGGAGATAACTAAGTATTACAGTTAGTTCTGAGTCTGGAGTCTCTATGTACAGAATGTGATGTGCCCATTGACTTCTGTTCCCACAGATCACAACTGAGTTCTGCAGGTCTCCTTTTTTAACCTGCACCTGTATCCCCTGAGTATTTGTCAGAAAAAGGAGTCACCAGACCTTGCCTTACTCTTTCCATTTCAGCAGTTATGGGGTGAGAATTCGGATTTCTCACAAAATCTCAGGGGTTCTGCTCTCTGTGGACCCAAGCTGAGACCGTGAGAACCATGACTTCTATTCATCTGCTTGATGATTCTCTCCTTCTGTCCCATTCACAACCATACCCTAACCCTTGAAGGACTCGAGCCCAGAAACCATGTCATTGTTGGCCTTGGACTTATCCCTCAATACATACTAGTTATTTAATTATTCTATTTTGTTCGCTTGCTGATTGATTGATTGATTGATTGATTGACTCTGTGTGTGTGTGTGTGTGTGTGTGTGTGTGTGTGTGTGTGTGTGTGTGTACAAGCATCCCAGGGCACACATGAGGTCAGAGGATACCTTGCACGAGCTGGTTCTCTTCTTCCACTGTGTGAGTCCAGGGATCTACATCAGGTTTTCAGGAGTGATAGCAAGCAGCCTTACCTACTGAGCCATCTTGCCAGCCCTAGCCTTCTGATTATGGATGATAAAGAGGACCAGACTGAAGCTTTTCTATTACAGAAGAAAATGAGGCCCACCACCAGTCACTCCAAACCAGGCACACAAACCCTAGCTCTAGCACATGAAATGGTCAACCAGGCTTCCTCGCATAATTTGCTACTGTCACCCTAAGTAATACCCACTCTGTCTTTGGGTGGGATCATAAGTGGAAGAAGGCTCTTTCCAGCCATAGAAGAGAACCACTGGATTCTGCATCAGGCCAGGATAACTGGGGAATACTTAGGGCTCAGGAACAGTACACTTGAGAGAACATAGAAGTTCCTCTTCTTGCTGTGGGGCCCTTAGCTGATCAAAGCTGAAAGGAGAACTTAAGTTTACGAGACTCTAGGGCTGACTGTGCTCTAGATATTTGCTTCCTGCCTCATGAGAAGTGAGACTCTGCACTTCCTCCACCATGCACAGACAGCACTTAGCACAAAGTTGGGCCTGAAAACACCTCACATACAACTGTGTTTCTAGTTGACAACAAGAAAAATGCTGAAGAGGTTGGAAATAGAAAATAAAGGCCACAACTTTCCATGTTTCAACCTGGGCATTGGGGTGTGTCTACCATCCATGGCGTCTCAGGACACCAAACACCTGGGTGAGAATCTTGAAGTACTTGTCATGAAATATGAGAGAGATCATCCACCACCACCCCCACTTCACATTCATTAAACTGTTATGTTCTGTTTAGTACATGCAGTAAATACAGAAACGTGAATTAGAGTTTGAAAAGCATGATGCTAAGTAAACTAAGCAAGACACAAAAGAAAAAAATGATACAAGGTTCTACCTGTGTGAGGCAGAGGAAGAAAGCATGGGGCTGTTTTCAGGGGAGGGAGGAAAGAGAGGGGAGGGGAGAGAAGGAACAGGGGAGGGGAGTGGAGGGGGGAGATGGATGGTAGTGATGGCGGTTGCACAACATTAAAATCTACCCAACTCCCCAATTGCATTTAAAAATGGTTAAAATGATACTTTTGACATGTGTATTTATTACAATCTAAAACTACACCTCCCAGCTTTTGGAGTAATCCTAACTTGCTTGAAAGGAGTTCTAGGAATAATGCAGGACACATGGTATCATGGTTTGAATGAAGATGGCCTCCATAGGCTCCTAAGTTTGAATATTTGGTTCCCCACTTGGTGGGGACGGTTTGGGAATGACACAGAGGCTGACCTTGTAGAAGGAAGTGTATTACTGGAGGCAGACCAAAGGTTTCAAAAGGCTTGAGCCATTCCCGACCACTACCTGCCTCTTACTTGCGGACCAAGATGAGAACCCCCAGTTGCTCCTGTCCCCGTCACAGACTCTAACCTTCTCAAACCATAAGCCTCAAATTAAATGCTTTCTTTTATACGTTGCCTTGGTCATGGTGTCTTATCGGAGCAATACAACAAGAAAGTAACAACGACACCTGTTTGATCTTTACCAAGATGAACACTAGAAACGAGTGAACAGTGGTGAAGCAGATAACATTCTCCAAACCCCTCAGCAGCAGCACATGGACCCTGATCCCCACACAGCTGCAAAGGCAGCTTGAAGATGAGGTAGCTGTGGCTCTGATTCTCAACACGTTCTTCGCCTTCCTGTGTCTTACCAGCACAGAACATAGGGAGTGAAAAACACAGGCCTCCAATGCCAAGCAGAGAAAGGGTCCAAGAAATCACTTATTGATAATGATAACAATTAATAATAATTAGTGTTGAGGAATTCATTTGGGTTATATGAATTTCCTTTTATGTGAGCACAAGAGTAGTCATGATTTCTAAAAGTTTGAGCAAATCTACAAGATCTATTACAAAAAGGAAAAGTTAGAATTCTAAGTGACAATGAATTGTAAAATAATTTGAGGGTTTGTTTTTTCCTTCATAATAGAATGCAAAACAAAAGCAAGTTTATAAAAAGCAAAAGCTTGCATACATGCCTCCAATACCAGCACTTGAGGCAAGGCTGGGAGACACACTGAAATCCTGTCTCAAAAGCAGCACCCTCCCTGGAGAAAACATCAGACATTACTAAACTTCATTTATTTATGTTTCCTAGGTTGGCCTCAGGCCATGATATCCTAGCCTCAGCATCCCATAGCTAGTCTCAGAGGCAAGTATGCCTTTAAAGTATTCCTTTCATTTAAATGTAACACAATAGAATGAGTGGAGAGATGGCTTAGCACTTAGGAGCACCGGCTGCTGTTTCTGAGACCAGAGTTTGATTCCCAGCACCACCACGGCCTCTCAGAATGGGCTGGAGCTCTAGTTTCAGGGGATCTAACTCCCTGTTCTGGCCTCCTTAGGCATAGCATGCATGTGGTTAAGTGGCTGTGCTGGCTAATATTTATGCCAGCTTGATCAAAGTTATCTGAAAGTAGGGAAACTCAGTTGAGAAAATGCCTCCATCAGATCCAGCTGTAGAGTATTTTCTTAATTTGTGATTGATGGGGGAGGGCCCAGCCCATTGTGGGTGGTGCTATTCTTGGGCTGGTGGTCCTGAGTTCTACACAACAGCAGGCTGAGCAAGCCAAGATGAGAAAGCCAATATGCAATATTTCTCCATGGTTTCTGCATCAGTTCCTGCCTCTAGTTCCTGCTCTGCTTGAGTTCCTGCCCTTACTGCTTTGGATGATGAACAGTTATATGGAACTGTGAGTGAAATAAGCCCTTTCCTCCCCAAGTTGCTTTGGTCATGGTCTTTCATCACAGGAATAGTAACCCTAATTAAGACAAGTTGGTACCAGGGTAGTGGGATATTACTGTGACAGATCTGACCATGTTTTGGGGAAGGTTATGGAAGATCTTTGGGACTTTGGGCTAGAAATGCCATTGAGCATTGAGATCCCAGCGAACTGTTCTGTAGGAGCTTGGAAGAAAAAAAATGCTGAGAACATTGCAAACTATGGATGCCTGGCATGTGGAGTTTCAGAAGGAAGCACACAGAAGCTATGTTCCAAAGGTGGCCAAGGTTGTGCCTCATGCTGGCAGTGGAACTTGGTAATGTGAGTCACCCAGGTGGAACTGGTTTTGAAGGCATGAAAGGGTCATGGAGAGCAGCTGAGGCTTGGCACTATGTGGCAATCCTCGAGTCCCTGAAGAAAGCTGAGGAGAGGCTATCAGTGAAAGTGCAGCCCAGTTGCGGCAAGGGACCCCAGCATTTTTGGAAATGCCAGTACCATTGGATGCCCACGCAGAACAGCAGCAATGGTGGTGTGGAGCCTGCCCGAGCTAGAAGACAAGCTGTGTGTGCTGCAGAGGGCAGAGCTGGAGAAGTGACTCAAGCCCTTTGGATGAGCCCATAAGATTGTGAGTAAACTCCACATAACTGAACATTGAGTTGTTTGTACTTTTGGAGTTGGGTTTTGCTTTGAATTGACTGTGACTGTGTCCTGGTTCTTCCCTCTTGAAGTAAAAAGGTATTTAATTTATTTAACAGGAGCCTAAAAAAGACTATTTTAGAGAGATTGATTTTTTAAGTGTTTGAATAGTTAAATACAGTGGGACTTTTAAAAATGGAATGTTGATATCGAAATGTTGATATTAGTGAGTGATCTTGGAGAAGAGCAAGAAAGGAAAGATTACTAGTGATGAGTTTGTGCATCAAGTTGACAAAGGGTCAATTGTGCTGGCTAGTTTTATGCCAGCTTGACACAAGCTAGAGTCATCTGAAAGGAAGGAGCCTCAGTTGAATAAATGCCTCCATAAGATCCAACTGCAGAGCATTTTCTTAATGTGTGATTGATGTGGGAGGGGCCAGCCCACTGTGGATGGTGCCATCCCTGGGCTGGTGATTCTAGGTTCTATAAGAAGGCAGGTTCTATGAGCGAGCCATGGAGAACAAGCCAGCCAGTAAGCAGCACTCCTCCATAGCCTCTGCATCTGCTCTTGACTCCAGATTCCTGCCCTGCTTGAGTTCCTGCCCTTACTGTTTTTGGTGATGGAACTGTGAATGAAACAAACTCCTTCTTCCCATAGCTGCTTTGATTATGTTTTTTCCATCACAGTGATAGTAACCCTACCTAAGACAATGAACAAAACACCCATGCACATTAATTTATAAGTAGATGAAACTGGAATATAATATTGTATGGAGATGACAACTCTAAGGAAAGTATTATTAATAAGCTCCTGCTGTGAGTAGTGCCTTGATCTTTGCTTTTATCCCTTACCCAGTAACAAGGTAGGTCTCTGTCTTCCTGTCTTTCACAGAGATGATCAGTTGGAACAAACATTAATTCAAACCCAAAAGAAATTCTGAAAGACTATTTCTGGCAATTAATCACATTTCCAGGGCTAGCTGGCTTTACAAAGCTTATTTGGGGTAGTTAAAAATCTCCTCATAAGAGGTCTCTTTCATGAAAAGACATTTTAATATAGCGCAATTTTTAAATCTTTCATGATTTAGCTAGGAATTACTTTGCCCTGTTAATGATCCCCCAGCATGATTGTTTTAAGTTTTTTTCTAGAACAGTGGGTCTATGTGGTATTGTATTCCCCAAATATTGTGCATGCTAATAAACTTATCTGGGGTCAGAGACAGAGCAGCCACAATATTAAACATAAAGGTTAGGCAGTGGTAGCACACGCCTTTAATCCTAGCATTCCAGAGGTAGAGATCCCTCTGGATCTCTGTGAGTTCAAGGCCACATTGAAAATGGCCAGGCATGGTGACACACGCCTTTAATCCCAGAAAGCGAGCATTTAATCCCAGGGAGTGATGGCAGAAGGCAGAAAAATATATAAGGCGTGAGGACCAGGAACTAGAAGCCTTTGGCTGGTTAAGCTTTCAGGCTTCTAGCAGCACAGTTCAGCTGAGAGTCGTTGGGATGAGGACACAGAAGCATCCAGTCTGAGGAAACAAGACCAGCTGAGAAGTTGGCCAGGTGAGGTTAGCTGTGGCTTGTTCTGTCTCTCTGATCTACCAGCATTGACCCCAATAACTGGCCTCAGGTTTGATTTTATTAATAAGAACTTTTAAAATTCATGCTACAGGTCTATGTGTGTATCTATATATGAATACATATATGCATATGTATACGCGCGCACACACACAAACAGTAGGGTGTTAGTCAGTGATTTAGAAGGATGAATTCTTCTGCAGGAAAATGAATGGAACCATTAAGCAAAATTAGATTCAGAAAAAAATTGTCTATTTTTTCTCATATGGAGAATATGTTTAAGACATGAAAGTAGAAAGGGGTGGTATCTTAGTTATGGTTACAATCGCTGTGAAGAGATACCATGACCATAGCAATTCTTCTAAAGAGAACATTTAATTGAGGTGGCTTGCTTACAGTTTCAGAGGTTCAGTCCACTATCATCATGACAGGGAGCATGATGGTGTGCAGGCAGATGTGGTGCTGAAGCTGAGAGTGCTACATCTTGCAGGCAAGAGGAAGTCCACTGACAGACACACTGAGGGAAGCTTGAGCAAGAGACCTCAAAGCCCGCCCCTACAGTGACGCACTTCCTCCAACAAGGCCACACTCACTCCAACAAAGCCACACCTACTAATAGTGCCACTCCCTATGAGCTTATGGGGACCAATTACATCCAGACTACCACAGGTGGGGAGAGGTGGAGGGAACAGAAAGAGGAATGGGGACTTTGAGAAAATGGAAGGTCTAGCAAGAAGAGGATAAGGGATAAGAGAGCAGTGGTGGGTCGGTGGAAATGGTTAGAGTGCATTATACTCATGTAGGCAAGAGTAATAGTGAAGTCTACTATTTTGCTCAATTAATATATGCTACAAAGAATAAAGCACTCATTGTCTAGATAAGGCAGCTTTACCAAAATACCACAGACAGGAATGCTTCAGAGAATCTGAATCTCCCCAACAGTATTGGAGGCTGGAAATCCAAGATCAAGAGCCCAGTGACTTGGTCCCTGTTGAAGGTCTACATCTCAGCTTGCAGAAGGTCACCATCTCCCAGGGAACTCCCAGAGGCTCCTCTCTGTGTGCATAGAGAGTGGAGAAAGCTCTCCCCCACCTCATAAGAATTCACATCCTATTAGGTACATCCCACCCATCCAATCTTATTATTTCCTGAGAACCCATTCAAAACACCCAAACACTGGGGATCGGGGACTCAACACAGGAGCCTGTGGATGAACATCCAGCCATTTTGTCAGCAATAGCCACAATACCAACTTTGCAGTAACCAAACATCCATAAACCATATACATAAACCTCTGCTTCCGGCTTTGTTCTTAATCTCTCATGCCAGTCTCATGCTGCCTTGCTTGCTGTTACTATAACTTTTAGTACATTTTCTACCTGTTAAAGTAACTATTTCATCATTCAGATTTTCCCAAGAAATTGGGATTATTTTCCTGGCACAAACGAACTCTGAAGAATTCTGTGTACACAACTACCTACTGTAATTTATTGGATTTACTTCTCAGTTTTAGGTCTCTTGACTGTTGACATTAGTCTTTTATATACTCAAATGTTAGATCTGCATTTTAAACTAAAATGCAGTTTTGACTATTGGACAAATTCACTTCACGGTTATAAAAATGATCTCACCCTGTGTTTTAGAATCGCTGTACCCTTCCACTTGATTTTGATTGCCATGGTCTGTGGACAGAAACCACAAACATGTTTTTTTTTTTTTCTTGCATCTGTAGAGGAAACCTTAAGAGTGGGCACTGATGTCCTCAGATTCATTAAATGATACGTCTTCATATACTTTTTGTATATGTTATTGGTGCTTATAAATTAAGAATTTTTACATCTTCTCATAGACTGGTCCTTGTATCTTTATGTAACAGCCCATGTAACTTTCACTCTTGCTTCCTGTTTGAAAGCCTAACCTGCTCTGATATTCCAAAACCCACACTGGCTCTCTTGTATTTAGAATGATTATATGTACCAACATTTAACCCACATGTAAACATTTCTACTTCCTTATATATAAGTGATGTCCTTAGTAAACAGTACTGAATTGTTGCTTGCAGCTTACACTCAGAGGGGATTATTACGTTTACTTCTCAAGGCAGACTGAGCTGTGAGCCCTGGCCACTGCGGGTCTCCTTAATCCAATCAGGAACTGAGAAGATCTGAAATTGGGTTTCAGAGCCAGGCAAGCTGGCTGATTTCCAGCTCATCTTAACTCTTGAGTGGGCTTTGGAGTTTCTGAGCTTTAGCGGTTGCTCACAGCTGGTAGTTGGTCTGAAACAACCTAGTCTAGGATGGCTGGAAGTAGAGCAGAGGTAGGTTTTGTAGGAAATATAGTACAGCGTGTGATGTGAAAGCCCATTCATCATCCAAAAGAATCCTCACCAAATCATACAGTCTTTTCTTCATGGTTTAATGCAAAAATAACTCATTAATTGTTTATAAGGAAAGTCGAGTTGCCTCCTGCTTCATAGTCACTGTGGGGCAAAATCAAACATTTTCACCAAAGACAGCCAATACATGGATTCAATGCGTGTTTGTAGCACATACGTACAAATAGTGTTAGAATCAAAGTATGCCACTACACTACCAACAACTGAGATGTGATAAATGATAAAGAAGAAATTGAATTCAATATTGACCTTGAATTCAATTTCTTCTGTGAGCAAATAAGCTCTGGAATACAGCAGATGCATTTCCATTAAATAAAGATTAGCTCTTCACTATGATAAAGATAAAAGTGTGATTTTTGTTGTAGTTGTTGTTTTTACCATAAGAAGAAAATAACAGTAGGTGTTAAAGTTTTCCACAGAAGATTCTGCATTTCCTTTGTTTTATAATATTTAGTGGAATCTCTCCAAAGGACAGAAAATCCTAAAATAACTGCTGCAGAGTGTAATTTCTTCTTACCCATGAGTCATCTCAAATCATAGTTCTGAATGTCAAAATCAGTGGTAAGGTGGGACCCCCTCCCAGAAAAGTAGAATTAACTTTGTCCATGATTTGTGTAAGGGAATAAACTGTTTTTCTAGCACCTTTTTTCTTATAAGCCCTTATTTTCCTGGGGAGACTAAGGGTTTAAGTGAAGCAAATATGCTAACAATTGCTCATGAATGCTTAATATGAACTAGGAACGTAAGGACACAACAGTGAAAAACTTTCGCTTTGTGGGAACTATTAAAATAGGATTATTAAAAACAAAAGGTTTTAATAACAAAAATGTATATTAAAAATCTATTTTTAATAACAAAAATAGATTCCAGATCCCAAAGGGCAATGCCACTCAAAGTATTTAGGAAGAGCAGAAATGCCATGGCTGGAATTTTTTAACGCCATTATTATTCAGCCTTCCAGGGAGCTGGAGAGCAACCCATCCTCTTGTCCTATGGAAAATACGGTGTTTACAGGACACAATGAATTAATCCTTTAAACTTAAAAAAAATTATTCACATTTATTTATTTGTGTATTTTTGTACTTATTTATTTGTTGGGGTAGAGGTGTGGAAGCCAGACAGACAACTTGCTGTCCTAGGGATTGATCTCAAGTTGTCAGGCTTGGCAGTAACTAAGCACCTGGCCCAGGAACCCTTTATATATAAGAATACAGCAGGTCTTTTATGTTGCTTCTTCAGTGTCTCTTTCTCCATCCAATACTATTTCTTGGTCTTTGCTTCCAAGCATTATGGTTATTTGTGGCCCTTAAGTCTGCTACGGTTTGGATGTGACTTACCCTATAGGCTCCCATGTTTGAACTCTTGTTCCCCAGCTCACGGTGCTATCTTGGGAGCCTAGAGAGTCTTTGAACCTGAGGACATAGCCACCAGATGTGGGTTACTCTGTAGGCCACTGAGGGCTGTACTATAACCTTGGTTTGGACTTGCCTCTGCAAACCAACATAAATTCTTCCTCCTGTAAGTTGGTTCTGCCAGAAACTCTGTCATGGCAGTAAGAAAAATGTTAATATGCCTTCTCTCAAATTTTCCTTCAACTATTAACAATATTAATGTTTAAGACCTGATGTGTATTAAACCCCTATATTATAACTTAGTACTGTACTAAGTCCCTGGTGTGGTTATCTCACTTCCACTTGACAACAGCCCCCTCCAAGGGTGCCCAGTAACTCTCCCTCTTCCTCCCATGAGAAAACGTCTCACTGTATTTACATCCCACCTACAGTAGTAGAGCTTCCCATTCCCTGGCCAGCTGACACACACACTGTCCTCCACATGTTTCCAAGGTTTCCTGCACCAGCTGCAGAAAAGTAACATCACTGTCCTGTGTTAAAGACATGACTGAGCTGCTTTCCTTTGTGAAGACTGCATCCACAGGAGGTCAAGAAGGACACGCATGCCTGTAGGCACCAAAGCATTGTAAGAAAGAACTGCTAAGAGCAGCTATGTGTAATACCTCATGTTCTGAATTCATCTTCTAGTTTCTTTAGCAATAGGTTTGTATTTTAAACTCCTTCATGGTGTATTTCTTCCTGCTATGGACATTTTATCAGAAATATTTACACTTAACTTGAAGGCATTAAATAAGTATTGACTGAAAGGAAAAATAAGAAATGAAGTATTAGCTATTTATGTCTCCTAAGTACACAGGACAGGTATAGACATGGTGCCAACGAGGAGGTCAGGGTCTTATGAAGATCGGTGAGCTGGATATGGATTGGTTAGGACAGCTGACAGAAAATTCCGCAAGATTAAGTGTAGGGGTATGTGAGTTAGTGTTCTCAGACATGTAATGGATTATTCTATCAGGAGGCAAACTGATATTCAAACAGGAGTTAATTGCTATACTTTTAAAATCATTAGTTAATAAATCTTTGAAACTTAAAAAATTGTTTTTTTTAGATCCCCAAAACTGTTTCATTTCTTTTAGAAATCAATGGTCAAAAATGATCTCCCATATAGCCTCATTAGGCAAACATAAATATCAGTATCTGGCCAGTATACAGTTTGTCATTATTTGATTGTAATGCTGACTCCTAAGTGAAACTTTTTTTTTGAGAAAATACTTACACACCAGGATGGCCTTCCCCCAGCCTGTGGTCTACCCAATTGCTTCTCCTTTTCATTTTTTTTTTCTAGAAACAGTACTTACTCATTATCTGATTTATTAGTATAGTAAAATGTTTCAGTGTTACCTCTCTCTCTCTCTCTCTCTCTCTCTCTCTCTCTCTCTCTCTCTCTCTCTGTGTGTGTGTGTGTGTGTGTGTGTGTGTGTGTGTGTGTGTGTGTACAAACTAAAAATGAACCAGGAGTGAGTCTATAAAGTTCATTTTTTAAAAAGGTGTGACTATACAGTGACTGGTGTTTTAGTCTGCTCTTCAATATAGGCAAAACTAAGTGCCTTACGTAATGTCTTTGTTGGCACTAATAGCTACATGATTTTGAGAAGATACTTTTAGATTTCTATAGTGACTTTTTTCTTTTCAGAACTTTCCCCATTAAAAATCATTTTGTTGCAGGAAAACTATTACACATTTCTTTATAGTAGAGAGAAGTAGAGTTAGGTCTTTTCTACCTGAATTAATCCATACAAAAATACCACAGTGTGCATGCGTGTGAGTGTGTGTGTTGGGGGGGAGGAGGCTTGTGAATGCATGTGAGCACCTAGAATTGAATCTTCCGTTTCTATCAGCTGTATGAAAACAGACAATTTCTTATACTTTCTCAGACCAGTCTCCTCATCTGTAAATGGGAATGTATTACTGCCTTGTGTATTTGAGGGCTCCTGAGAATGTATGTAGTGCACCCCTGCAGCAATTGGTAACTGGTGGACAATGAACCCCCTGGCTGTTATTTTAAATATCTGTACAGTATATATTTGAGTGATTTTCACATCAGCACACTTGGAAAAATAGTAAAGCTGGTAAGTGCAACACACATCTGACCAAGTAGACCTTTTCTTGGGGGATATGCTGCCTGCTTCTTTAGAATGTGCTTAATATGGTAGAACTATAGCTTTCTATGCTTTGTTTTAAGGCACTGACTTAGCAATGATTGTGTTGATTTGTAGATAGTGACTTTTTTTTTCAATATAGACTTTTTCTTCAAGAGTCCTGCAGACACATGGATATAAACTATTAGCTTCCAGAGGGGCTTCGTCCTCATCCATTTTAGTAATACTTTCAAACAGCTACATTATTTGAAAATAATTTCAAAAATTATAATACGAATTGAAGGAGACAATAATTCTAGAAAGAATATATATGTATATAGACACATATATGTATATTTATTCTTCAGTATATATATATATATTCACCAGAAAAGATACTTTATTTAGCTGTAGTTTTCCTCAACAAATACCAATAGGAAAAGCCTTTGTGACATTTTTCTTGGTCATTGTCAAAGACCTTCCTTTCTAAGTTCATATATAAAATCATTGCAAAGGCTTTATTTAGCTTCTTTTTAAAAAAAAAAATGTGATATCCTTATTAGCTTCCTTTACTTCTCCAGAATCAATGGCCAAAGTCTGATTTTTTCCAATGGTATTAATTAATAGTGTTCATTTGATTATTTAATTAAGCATATACAGTATTTAATGAGTCATATCCTACAAAGTATGTCTATGTGGTGCTATTTATTAGGCCATAAAAATCTTTAGAGAGAAAAAACAAAAATATTTAGAGAATTTTTATTTTGTATATACATTATAAAATTCTGTATATCCAAATACATGTATGTGATCTGCTATCATCAAATGAAATGAAACAGTTATTTGCACTGTTCCCAGGAGATAAGAGTGTTCTCTGTATTATGTTTAAATGACAACAATTAAATTCAAGAATACAAGAATACTTGAATTTAGCTGTTGTCTTTTCCCACGTGTTTTCATTTTTCTTCATTCTTTCCCTTGTTTTGAGAAGTCTAAAAGATGTGTGTGTGTGTGTGTGTGTGTGTGTGTGTGTGTGTCCATGTGTTTTCATGTGCATGTGTTTGCGTGTATGTGTGATTGCATGGTTTGTGGGCATGTGTTTGCATGTGTATGTGTTTACATATATGTGACTGTGTGTGTGTGTGTGTACGAGTGTCTGCACATGTGTTTTTCTGTATGTTGTTCTTGCTGTCATCATTGCTGCTGCTGTTCTGAATAGATTCATAAAACAGATAAAGCACAAGACTATCATCTCCAGAAGCTCCTGGGAATGTGACAGAAGCAAGGGGGAAGACACCTCTAATGTGATGGGCCTTTGTGAGCTCATCCAGGTCAAGGACAATACAAGATGTACCAGGGAATCCAGTGATGCCAGAAGACATCAAATAACAAGTGGGTTTCCTCCTCTCCATGAATCTCCTGGTCTCATGTAACACATCAGAACATGGCTCCAGACTAGACCAAGGCAAGGATGATCCCAGACAACAGAATTCCAGTTTCCACCCTTTGGCAGCTTCCAAACTTCAAATACAAATTAAATTTAAGCCCTGGGGAAACCCCCTCACGGGACACAAAGCCAATGACCTCATTATGACATAGGATGCTTGAGATGAGAATTACCATTACCCACTAGTTTTAAGCGACAGACCACATATTTGTAACACAAGAAACTTCCTATGCATAAGTCAAAGGCTTTCCTTGGGTGGAATTATTTATGTAGGCTCTGATTTAGGAGAGAAACTGCCATCTGGGGCTGAGAATGACTAATAGAGGCTGATAGCACACGGTTGTTAATTTACATTATCAGCTCTGAGCAAAGCATAAAGTATCAGTAATTCCTTTCTCTGTATTCTTGGCTGGCATCTGTATCGACATGGCTAAGCATCCTCAATTTCAAGTTATCTGAGCAATTTAGAAAACCTCATCTTTAACTATAGGACACACTTTGACTACTCTTCAGCCTACATAAGAGAGCAAAGTATAATTACTTAGCTGCATTTTTCTTAATATCTTGAAATTTTTGTTGGTGTAGTAAAAATATATCTAGTAAGGGCTACCTTAACCCTCAAACTGTCTATAGTACTTGGGCATTTTAAAACATGTTTTTAAGTAATTGCAGATATCTTAATAATATAACAAATGAATTAATGGAGGAAAAGATGCAAAACATGATTTAAAATACTTCATTATTATAATCAATAAAATTACTTTGTCAGTTTCTCTGAAGTTTACAAATGCTTTTCTTAGATTGTATTGTCTTTGTGGACAGAGGTAACTAGAGAAATATTGGTCAAGCAAGACAAGGAAAACACATACATTTCTCATTCTTAAAGATCTTAAAATATCCAGGGATAAAAATAAAGAACATTAAGTATTATGTGTAATATAAGGCAACTGTTGGAGAATGAATAATCTATGCATACCCATCATCAGCTACTTGGAAGGATGTCTGTGTATCCAGACCTTACCTTTCTTCCAAATTTGTGTCAAAATTCCCAGCTTATCTAGACATTTACCTGAGACTTCAAGATACATCACAAAACGAATTCCTCATCTTCTGGACAGACCTACTTCTTCTGTGTTAATTCTATGTTAATGACATTCTCCTCCTGTACATGAAAGTATCATCAGCTCTTCCTCTAGTTTCTTTTGTTTTGTTTTGTTTTGTTTTTTTCCCCTTTGTGTTGCCAGGTCTTGTAATAGTTGTCATACTAAAGTTTTTATATCTGTGTCCAGACTCCTATCCCTTTCCAGTGTTGACAATGGTCTCCTCCCCCCCCTCCTCCTCCTCCTCCTCCTATTCTTCCTCCTCCTCCTCTTCCTCTTCCTCCTCCTCCTCCATGTATCTGTGTGTTGTGGGTATGGTATGCGCACATGTGTGACTGGTGTCCTTTCATTCTGTCTTATTGAGATGTAGTCTCTCACTAAATCTGGAGCAAAGCTGGCAGCCAGCAAGTCCCTGCCATCCTTCTGTCTCTGGCCTGGTCCTGACTTTTCTACGTGGGTCTACATTGACACCATGGGCCTTGCCAGTGCCTCTTCTCTGAATAAACACATCAGTCACTCTTCCCTTGTTAACTGAACACAGCCTGGTACCCAAGGTTCTCCTTGATTTTTCTCTAAATTCCTCACAAAAGCTGGCTTCTAGTAATGTCATCTCCTCCCATGGCATGTTCTTTTGCACCCTTATGCTTTGTCTCACAGATTTAGTCTTCTAGAATGTTCTCCCAAATCCTGAGTAAATAAATGCCCCAATTTCAATTATTTTCTTTCTTTTTTCAGAATTCAGATTCCCTGACACCTCCCTTGCCCTGCAGGTTGATTTATGAGCACCCCTCTTTCTTGGCTCTGTGCTCTTAGAGATTCATTTGAACCCTCTCCTGGATCATTCATCTTTTTCATACTCTGACAATTAAAGTCTAACTCCCTGCAGATCCTATATAGACCAGGTATTTGTAATATATAGGTTGACGGTTCATGTTGGAAAATAACATTAACTTTTACTGAAGATTGTAGCAGAAAACTCTACTCTGTACAAAGGATGCTAACTGTGAGTGATAAATACTATATTCAGAATACTGAATATTCTAAAATAATAGCAATAGCTGTTTATGGAGTGGGTCGATGCCAGGGGTGTGAAGAAGTGAAAGGCAGGTCTGAGACAACCAACAGGTCAGAGATTGGGATAAGCAAGAGGTGGAAAGATGAAAATAATTTTCAGATGTGCCAGCAACATCTACAGGCCCAGGGAAGCCTTGAGCTGTGAAGGCTGACACTGGACTGGGGACTTTTATGTTATACATTGCCTCTTTTAACGTCTACAGTATCCTTGACTGGAGATTATTATTTCTAGTTTAATGGAAGAGAAAGTGAGTTGAGTAAGGTGAATAGCTGTTAGCATTGTTAGGACTCTTTAAAAAAATAACCATAAAAGAGGATTTGGATCTACTTTAATAAGCACACTAAAAACTTGTACTAATTTGGGTGAATTGTTGCTACTATGCAACTTAAAAGGATCCCAGCCCCATAGCGTGTGGTTGTTGTTACATACACATGCTGTGTATACAGACTATTACATAGAAAAATATCTAAACTTGCTCCGTCAAGATACAGCAGGAGACTGACCACTAGCTCAGACACAGTTTTAAGATTTTTAAATAAAATAACAAGGAGAACAATTTAAAGTTAAAGCCAGCTACTGTCTCTAAGCAGTAAGAAGGAAATTGTTTTATGTTTTAAAAAAGCTATATGTTGAAAATCATGTAAGTTTGTGTGTTCGTGTTTTTGTGTGCATACATGTATGTATGTGTGTGCATGCATGTAAGTGTGTGTGCATGTGTATATGTACGTGTGTGTGTGTGTGTGTGTGTGTGTGTGTGTGTGTGTGTGTGCATGCGCGCGCACGTGCTTGTGGAAGTCAAAGGACTCTGTCCATCTTGTTTTTGGAAAAAGGGTCTCTCATTGGTCTGGAGCTCACTGATACAGCTAGGCGGGTGGGTCAGCAAGGTCCAGTTATTTGACAGCACCCACTTCCACAGTGTTGGGATTACAAGCACACACCCCTAACTTATTTTATGTGTACAACTTACTTTATAGCGATGGAATTCAGGTCCTTGAATTTGTGTGGCAAGCACTTTACCAGCTTATCTATTTCTCTAGCCCAGGATTATGACTTTTAATGAAAGGTTTTAATGAAAGACATGGTCATATGACAAATAGAATGTAATAGCCACTTAACATTTGTAGGCTGAGCTTATGAGTCGTTGCTGAGGAACAGCAAGTCCCAGGAGAAAGCATTACTTACTCTGAGAAAATACCACAGTGACAAAACAAAAAGGCCTAAGAACAATCATGGTAAAAGAAGGACAATTAAATTGCTTCTTGGTTTTTGAGATTAAGAATTCATTAAAGTGAATCATATGAGGAAGAAAACATTTTCATTCATTCATTTAATGTGTTTTTACTAAATGCCTTCATGAGCATGTGTTGCCATAAGCATCATGGTTATCTAATAAAGAACATAAAATGTAACTGGATCACAACATTGTGGGGGTGAAAATGGACAATTTCTGTATAAAGGGTGGGTAATGACTAGCATTCTGCATTTTCCCTAAACATTCAGAGGTTGATCACAGGAAAGGAGATACTCTTCCTTCTTGGTGTTAAATACTAGTATACCTGTTATATCAATTGCTAGGAATTCTTTCATTTGTAGAGTAAATCAATAAGGCCTTTACAGGGAACCAGAAGTGAAAAATGGGAGTGAAGGGCTAGTGGGAAGTGAGGCAAATGGAATGCAGCATAGAGAGAACATGTACAGGGAAGGAGGTGGAGGCAAACATAAACAGGTTTGGAATACATATCCAGGGCTGTGAGAAAGCAAGACAAAGAAAGAAAACTCAGTTTCCTCCACCTTGACTCAAAGGTAGCTCTATCTACTTGCCTACTCATCTGTTGATTATCTATCCTCTATCTATGTATCTACTTACCTCTCTACCTAGCTGTTTATTCATCTGTCGTCTACCCACCTATCTTCTGTGTCTCTCTGTCCTCTGACTTTCTTACTTTCTTTCTCTCTGTGTGGTTCTCTCTAGTCACCTACCCAAACCAGGGTTTCAGATCTTCTTCTATAACTGAGTACTATGGTTTTAGGGTTGGGTCTGTGTCTCCCAGGGATGAGTTCCCATTTGTTTTACATGTATTCACAATTCTCCCTAGTCATGCTTTGCTTCCTCCTATCTCCACATTAACCATGCCTCCCTTCACATGTCCAATGGCTTTTGAAAATTAAGTGTTCACTTTTAATATTATAATCAAGCAGACCAGCAGCAGCATGTATCTCCTAACAGATGAGCCAGCAAGGAGATAATCTAAATTCATTTTCTGATAATGTGTACTTATTCCATATTACAAACAGCATAAAGGAAAAATACAGAATACATCAGCCTGTTCCTCTTCGTTTCTATGTTTCACTGAGAGAAGAATTAGGTGTGATGAAAAGAAATACATATCTATAGAGAAAATTATATGCTTAGGCTTGTCGGCTTGTCTGTCTCTGTTGATACCTTTGGCTTCAGCTATAAAGTGTAGGTGCATGATTGGGAAGATTTTTGAAAAAACACACCTTCAGTGCATTTTATTTCTAGAAGCAACTAAAATTTTTTAAACCATTATTTAAAAAATAATTATTGCAAAGGTTTTTTTTTTGGAAAATACAAACATGAACTCATATGTGCAGGAATCAAGGTTAATGCCACTTCCTTTCATGGCTATTCTGCCTGTTCTAGTATCTATTTGTGCTGAGCCTAGGTTTAAGGTCTCTGCGTTGATCTGTTTGCTCATAAAACATTAACTGTATAACTGTTAAGGGCCAGTTGCTAATAACAAAGGCTTAATTCCTTAGGTAATTGGAGCAGCTTTCCAAGTGCAATTGATTTTCCTTGGAGGGGTGGGGGCGGATAACTGGTTGATAAACAAATTTTGGAATATAATATTTCAAGTGAATGACTTAATTTTACTTACTATTACATAATTCCCTGCTTAAGCATTGATAAGGATGTCAGGTCCTTTTGTGAAACTGTACCTATTTACACTGTGAATGAATTAGAGTCAGTCTTCAAGAAAACCCCCTTCAGTCAAGACTTTGTTGAGTGAAGGTGGCAAATGGCTGAGGTATGCCACCCAACTCTTCACGCAGAAACCTGTCTGAAAATGGGTTACTGGGATCTGCCTTTGACCATTTTACCTTTTTTCTATAAGCATTCAAAAAGACAAAAAAGTATGCACTTAAAAATAGCGATAAGCTCTTCTCACTAAAAAATAGAATCCACTGTTATTCTAGAGTCTAGAATTTTTTTGTAAGAGTGATGTGTTCATTGTGCTCTTGATTTCATAGGGAGGTGCTCGCACACTTGTGTGTGTGTGTGTGTGTGTGTGTGTGTGTATGTGTGTGAGAGAGAGAGAGAGAGAGAGAAAGCAAGTGAGAGAGACAGACAGAGAGACAGAGACAGAGACAGAGAGACAAAGACAGAGACAGAGACAGAGAGGAAGACACAGAGAGAGCAACAGAAAGAAAGAGAGACAGAGTGCATTCACTGAGGAAAGCAGCCTCCAATTCCCATTCAGATGAAGTCAGCCCGCATTTCTATAGTAACGCAGGGCCCAAGATGGAACTCAAGACCTCTGGGAGAGACATAATCCTAAGCATCACAGGTCTCCTTTGTATTGGATGATGCGATACTTATGTAAATTAACTAGATGTCACAGAAAAGAAAGCCATTCCACTTGGGATCAGAAAGACTTTGATCCTTAGAAACTATGGAAGAGCTGCTGTTTAGTCATTTCTTAGTTTCTTAAAATCAAACCATTGCTGCGGTGGTGTAGAGTGGGTCACTGGCACACTCGTACTCTGTCGCAAAGACGGGGTGCTGAAGAAAGCCCTGTGAAAACCTGACTCATCATTTAGATTTCAATGCTTTGGGTAGCAGAGACATAGCATGCAGTCCCGCCCCTCCCCCTCTTCTCCCCAGATTAATAGAAGTTTACTTTGAGAATGTTAAGGAAAAGTTTCCCGTAGTCTGTGTTGGAAAAAGACCAGAAAGCCTGAGAGTGGGTGGAAATGAATCTGGGAAGAGATGTAAGGCAGGCAGAGGGTGGGGATCAAGATCGACAGACTGTGACTCACCCTTCTGGGTCGTCCTGGGAGTCGCTGTCAGAGACCCACTCCTCCCCGATGTCGGGCAGGGTGAAGAACAGAGTTTTGGGGACAGGCCCTGGGGCCATCCACGTGCTGGACTCTCGCTCTCCGGGACCCGTTGGCTGACGAGTGTTCCTTGGACTGGAGGCTGCACTGCTGTAGTTGCCAGCGGGGACAGTGACAGAGGGCAGGGTCGCCCAGACAGTGCCTGGGCCGGGCAAAGCCACTGATGCCACGGAGCCCGAGCTGCTGCAGGGGACTAGGGGCGGCACTCTGGATGCTCCTGGGCTGCTGGGCAGAGACCCAGGGCACCCTGCGGCTTCCACCCTGTGGGTGGCTGCGGAGCTCCTGGGGTGCGAGGCATGATGCAGAGGGGTGGAGGGCTCCCGTGAGGCTGTAGTGTCTGGAGGCAGGGATGGGAGCAGAGTTAGGGTCGCTGCCTCGCTAAGCGACGTGCTGGCTCCGGAGACCACTGATCCTGTGGCCGTTGAGCCTCCAGGGTGGCTGGGGACCGCAGAGGACCCCGAGGTCTTGAAGATCTTGGCAAAGAGAGACCCCAGGTCCAACACAGCCACCTTCATGCCTTGATCCTGGAGAGGCTACCGTTGCTGCCACCACAGGGAGGTCAAGGACACCAAGCGCTGGGCTGCAGGGCTCCATCCACCGCCACCTGCAGCTATCTGGACCAGGCGGCCCTGGGGACGAGCTTGGTCCTGGGGTCCTGGCACAGAGGGCGCTTGAGGCTTCTTTCTCCACCACAGCAATCTGTTTAGCTCCTCACAGGTCTGACAGACCCTCCCCAATGGATCCACAGATTGCTGAGTTTGTGATCAAGGGACACAGGCCGTCCTTTGCAAGGAGCAATCCCTCCTGTCTCACAGGGTAGTGAGACCTCTAAAGGAACAGGGTCATGGAGATAAAGAAGAGGACTAGTGTTTGGTGTACAGATTATGGCCTGAGCTCACTGGAGATTCCCTCCCTGGCTGGCCCCTGGGGCAGCATAGGCGGTTGCTAAGCTAAACAAAACCCTGCTAAGCTCCCTGCTAATTGGACTCCAGACTGTAGCCTGGGCTGCATCCACAATAGAAACAGCAGCTCCCCTCCTTGACTCCTGCCTTAAAGCAACAGTTTCAAATTTCTCCATCATCCTTACAGCTTCAGGCTCCCCAGGAGCTAGGACACTGAGCATAATCCCTCCAAGCATATGCATCAATTCCAGAATGTTTGGGAACTCGTTCAGTCTGACAAGGCCAAATGGACTATGATCATAATCGATTTTTCAATGTGGGGCGGGTGAGCAAGAAGGTGAATTGAAGGAATATGCTTGAAACAGAGTCATCTTCTCTTACCCCGAGATTATTTTCTGTTCACTGGAGACATCAAGAGGGCTTACGTGGAACAATGGCGTTTCATCTTGTTTGATAGAATATGTATGATATATAGAGTAGGCCTGGGAACACTTGCAGCAGGTGAGGCCTGTGTTGAGTAAAGATTTTGCACAAGCCATGGACAAGGTTTATTTATTGATATGAGGAGTGGTCAGCTTTGACCTCCATATAATTTTGTCTTTCGCAAGACAACAAATAGGATTCTGAGCCATGTTTTCATGCCTATTAGTTTACTTTGCTTCTTTACTTGTTGTTACTATGTCAATGTTTTTTGTTTTTTTTGTTTGTTTGTTTGTTTTTTTGGTTTTTTTTTTGGTTTTTTTTTTTTTGGTTTTTCGAGACAGGGTTTCTCTGTGTAGCTTTGCACCTTTCCTGGAACTCACTTGGTAGCCCAGGCTGGCCTTGAACTCACAGAGATCTGCCTGGCTCTGCCTCCCAAGTGCTGGGATTAACGGCGTGCGCCACCACTGCCCGGCTTGTCAATGTTTTTTTAAAAAACACTTTTCAAGGAGGGGAATACCATTTTGGCTCACAGTGCCAAAGGTCAGGTCATGGTTACTCAAGTCTCATCACTTTGGCCTAAGATGAGGCATCTATAGGAGCATTTGGAAGAATGACGCTGCCTCTTGGTAGCAAGAAATGGAAAGTCAACGGGGTCCTGGCAAGATATAACTCCTAAGGGCATGCTACCAGAAACCCACTTCATCTAGGTAGGCTCCATCTCCTAAACTTCAAGCATCTCCCAAAGTAGCACTATCCGCTGAGGACCAAGCCTTCAGCACGTGGACCTGTCGGGGTATTTATCAAACTGTAGCACAATAAGAGTGCCAAGCTTCACATTTTCCTATAGGCAACTCATTCTGTGCCTATCATATTAACAACTGGTTATGATCTTTTTACCGCCTCCAACCCTACTAATGAGCATGTCAGAGGCACTTTTATCAAATTTCAAGATTCATTAAGCACTGAGAGGTAAAAAGATACATTCCTCCTAAAGTATAGAAAAACATACAGAACAAAAACTACTTTCTTATCTATCAGATGTTGTGGCTGGTAAAAGCCCTGAGAAACAAGTGCAGCACGTGACCACCACTTCAGTGAGCATCTGCAGAGAGAACGAAAAAAACGAGTGAACAATAAGGTCCCGGTCCTAGTTAGATTCTGAGACTAGGAAGGGTATGTCGCCATCAACATGGGAGGATTAGAAGTAAGGGTCAGGATGGGTAAGTGGCAGATAAACCAAGAGCAGCAGTGGTAGACCATAGAGACTGAGGTGCCAGAGCCGGACCAGAAAAGCTGTGCCAACTCTAGAAGGATGCAAGGCCACCAGAAACAGGCTGGCATTGACCAACAGCACTTCATATATTCTTGTCACTCCCCCTATGCTGCAACTTCCCAGGTGGTCCCCAAAGTGTGGAAAGTCCATCAGATCACTGAACTATTTCATATAGCTCCTCAAGATTGCAATTAATGCTATGTGAATGGCTGATCTTTTGTCCTTACTTTCTCTCTCTCTATATATACATATATATTATATATAATGTACATATATGTATATATATGTATACCTATATAGTATATATATGTATATTGCATACATACATACAAACATACACTCATATAATTCCTGTTTATACTACAGTAATATTTTTGGATCGCAGTTGACCTCAGATGAAAACATAAGACAAAAAACTGGGTAACAGGACTATAGGATAATCAAGTTCAGACCTGGTCATTTGTATGGACCGTAATCAAACAGGGTGATGTACTCTGAAGAGGAAAGGGTTTTGAGAACAGTCACATGGGAAAACACCTCAGCCCATGTGGTGACAGAGGTGTGGGACACCACAGATGAACATTACCATCCAGGGTGGAAGAGGAAGAAAAAAATCTTGACTTGTAGGTTTCCAAGGGATCACAGCTCTGCAGATAACCAGTGCGGGGATTTGCAGCCTGCAGAAGTGTGCTATTTTAAGCCATCCAGTTGTGGTAATTTATTATGATAACCCTAGGAAATGGTTAGGGTATTAATTAACTGGAGAGGAGCCCTCACAATCACACAACTTTACTTGTAATTCTAGAAGAGTATTCAGTAGATATATAGGCTCTAAACAGCTAGCTATAAATTCAAGTGATGATAACAATAGTCTCTAATCCATAGAGAAAGCAATTGAAAGGGAGGTGGCATTGTAGGAAGTACCAGTGTCAGTTAAATGGTAGATATGGCTTTCTGAAAAGCTAGCCTTATAAAAAAAATAAAGGGACAATGGATGAATGATTGATCCTCTTGTTTGCAGGTACTGCTTTTGAAAATGACCTATAATTGCAAGCATAGCAAACCCTTTTAAGTGAGATGCTGGGTCTTTTACACCCATTGTTCATCTGTCAACAGCTTTCCAGACAGATGTGAGATGCTACCAGGCTAATCCTTAATTACCAGCACCATGCAGTTTTCATGATGCAAGGCTTAGGTGATGGACCATGATGCTCTGACTGAGCCATTATTTCAAGAATAATGCAAGGAAAGTAAATCATTCATGTACTGGGACTGTACTCATTTTAGGCTATTAGGAATGTCAAAGTGTTGGATTTTATTTTTCTTCTAATGTTTAGCTACGACATTGAGAAAATATTAGGAAATTATAATGATATTTGTAGGAAGAAATTTTATGTTCTGGAAACTTAACATTTGATAAAAACAAACAAGAGAAATTAATTTGCTTATGAAGTGTCTGTCTCAAATAGGGGGCATCTTGTGAGAGTTACATTTCTTTATGGAGTAGAGATCATTAAACGAAGCTTAGCAGGTAACAAGCTCTCAGTTTTTATTCAGTTAATTTTCTATTGTGAAACCAGGTTACATTGAATAACCAGGGACAAAGAACTGTAAGGAAATACAGCTACATTCACTTCTAATTCTGATTTATTTTTTGTACAACTTGATTGCTTTCAATGGATGTGTCTATTTATTTTCCATGATAAAGACAACAAATGTGAACTTTGACAAAGCTCTGGGGCAATTTTCTTAATATTTGATTAAAAGCTATGTGTTTCACTAAGGGAAAATACTAAAATAACAAGAAAAGAAAACTTTTAGGAGCATCAACAAGCTGCATTAAGACACAAGTAATTTGTGGATCACAGCAATATACATTGGATGCCATAGTGGATATAATGTAGTAGAAAGGACAAAGGGTCAGACCTGTAAGCAATCCAGGTGTATTGAGTCCCATGTCAGAGAAAGCCCTTATAAACCCAGCTTTGAGCACCATGATGCTTAAGTTGCTCACAGGACAGGAAGCCCATCCTTTGTTTGTTCTGGGATTATTGAAATAAGTTATCCATGTCATCAGAGACTCAAGGTCTTTCTCTCTCCTTTTTGTTCATACGGTGTCAAGGTGTTATGACACCAGCCACCTTTTCCTAAATAGCTACATTTAAGGCAAGAGTAAGATTTAGTTCACACTGTCTTTTGAGGAGCAAAATACTTTCCAGAAGTTTCTTAAACTAACTTCCATTCAGGCCTCATTGACGAAAACTAGATCAAAGCCCTTTCTGAACTAATGATCAACGAAGAGAATTAACATGACCAGCTGCATCCCCTAGCATCAGACGAGGGCTTCACTACTTCTTGTATTGATACCTCAACAGTCTAAGCATCACAGTAAAAGAGAGGTAGTGATGTTCATTGTGTGGGAAATAAGCAGGATCTGCTACAAAGGAAAGCACCTTCGAGGTGCATTCAGTCTGATGCACCAGAGAAAACTCTTACCATCATAAACACTAAGCTGAGTGAGATGTTCCTTCCCTTGAGAAACTGTTAATTAAACAGTGGGTAAATCATCTGTTGTTATCAGATAAAAAGGGAAACCATGAGTTCACAACTCCCATTATTCTCTGCACACAACACTCGTGCACAGAACATTTTTTCATCCTTCCAAATGCTGTCATTAAATCTTCTCAAACACAGCTATCACACTTCTGGATGATACTGGCCATGACATACATAGGATTTCTGTGGGAGTCATAAAATACAAGAATAATAGCTGCTATGTGCATATGCTTGTTTTTGTTTTCTCCCCGGATTTTCTTAAATGTTTGTTAACTGAGGTGGGATCATTTTATAAGAAAGAGATTTACTGCATTCGTGGTTTTGAAGGTTGAGAGTGCAGATGGCATGGTGGAGGTGCTGGTGTCATGAAAAATGGTAGCTGGAAGAGCATCAATGGAGGAAGGTTCCCCTTTCAAGTCAGGAAGCAGACAACACAAGGAGCAGGTCTTGTTGCTTGTTTCATAGATATCCTCTATATAGAACCACAAAAGAGTCATGTAAGAATAGCTTTAGTCCCTGTTGAAAGCCTGACCCAAGGACCTTCTGCCAGGACATACCTCTTCAATGTGTCATTGCATCTCTAATACTACCCCCTTGTGGAGCAAGTTTCTCAATACTTAGATTCTTAGGAAACACACAAAACACGCCCAAGTCACCGCAACATGACTCCAGAGGGGCATAAGTAAATCCAGGAAAATGAAAGACAGAAGAAAAGAGATTAATTAGAGGTAAATAAAATGAAGTAAGAATAAAAGGAGGGTGGGAGACATAATATAAAATTGCTGATTCTATCCTTAAAGTTTGGAGTGTGTGCTGTGACACTTCCTGGGATGTATTCAAAGGTACACTGTTCAAAATCCACTATGCCATGATCAGCAGGAAACCTGACACCCCGGACACAATCTTGGAGCACCCCTTAAATGTCGCCTCTCTCTTTGATATACTCTATTAGTGTGTTGAGACATTACCAGTATCCCTAACAAGCAAATACATAGAGACTGGACCGTCCTGCTGGCTCTACTCTCTAGACTGGGATAGGATAAAAGAGAACAAACCTCAAGGTCACATAGTGTCACAGAAGCCACCTGAGATGGATGATGTCAGAAGAGACTCCAGAGGCACTGAGCACCGAGCTGCCAGGTTAAACTGTTATCAGCAAAGTCTAGAGGGACTGTTTTTCCTACAGCTGCTTAGGAAACAGTTTCTCCAAGGAAGGGCAATCTCACTTGGCTTAGTGTTTTTCCCACTTGAGATCATTTTCTCCCCAAAAAGGCTAGACAAAACAGCCCTTTAAACCCCAGGCACAGAATGGCCATGTACGAGGGGTAGGAGGTGAGGGAGGAAGACATGGTCCCAGAGTCTCCAAAGTCACACAGCTAACGTAAAAGTGTAGCCAGAGTTTGGTAGTTCCTTGCACCAACAACAGTGTGTGTCTCATTCTTACTCAATGTTAAAGTCTAAAAATTAAAGTATTCTCCTAAAGAACAGGTGTGATTCAAAAGAATTAGAGGAGAAGATGGTACCAGGATATCTGAACTCACTCTTAGAAGTGCACATTTAACCAAGGAAAGGAGAAAATAAATAAGCTACAGTTAAAAAAATCAAAATAGACAGATGATTTCCATGAAGTTATAAAAAGCCCTGAATGCCATACTAAATGACATAGCAAGTCATTTGAACTTTGTTCTGTGTCCACGGGGTCAACTCTAACAGTTTGTCAAGCAGCTCACTTACCCTATCTTTTCTAAAAGCCAGCTCTGACATTATCTTTCCACACAGCTTGCCATTTCCAGCTGATTCATTTTTTTGGTCTGATATTTGGGTCTTATAACTTCATGCTTAAGGAGCCTGCCCTCAAGTACTCTACTATCATTTGCAAGGGCTTCCTGTAGGGTAATAGAGGCTCTAGTTGTAGAGGTGTAAAAGGCTACCTCTGCAGGAGATTATACTTTTCTTGGTATCACCAGGCTAGAGTTGTGTGAGCCTGAGAATAGACTTCCTTTTGTGCTGTGGTGGTTTAAAAGAAAATGGCCCCCAGAAAGAATGACACTTTTAGGAGGTGTGGCCTTGTTGGAGGAAGTGTGTCACTGGAGGTTAGGGGTAGGCTTTGAGGTCTCCTTTGCTCAAGCTACATTCAGTGTGACACAGTTACTCTTGCTACTGCCTGCAGGTCAAGATGTAGAACTTTCAGCTCCTTCTCCAGCACCATGACTGCCTGCACACCGCCATGTCCCACCATGATGATAAATGGATTAAACTGTAAGCTAGCCCCAGTGTTTTCATTTGTAAGAGTTGCATGGTCAAGGTGTCTCTTCACAGCAATAGAAACCCTAACATGTGCAATCTAACCCAGTCTGCAAAGGTCTATCATCAGCCCGACATTTTACCTAAAGGATGTAATTGCTTTAAAAAAAAAATGATAGGAGAAGAGTGACACAAATTTGTTTGGAATTTACCAAATCTAGGTTATTGAGCAAATGACACATGTTTCACCTGCTGGACATAACCACATAATAGCTAGGCTCCCCTCTCTGGGAAACTGAACTTACTTTAGAGAAGGGTTACTTTATTGCCATCCTATCCACAGGACTGTACTGGGTGCTGTCGACTGCAGGAGAGAAATATTGACTTATAGCCTAAGCCAGGCCAATAAGAGTCTTTCCCTGAGGTCTGAAAACTTGGACTAGGAAAGCATTCATCCTTAATGAGATCTTAAGTACCGTGGTTGGAAAGTGGTTTCTCTTCTGAACCTCTCTGCGCTGGAAGTTTGGGTTTCTGGTGCAGTAGTGTTGAAGTGGAAAGCCCCTAGAACCTGGGTTCTAGTAGGAGGTATGGGAGCTCCACCCTTATAAATGAATTGATGTTGTCTCATGGAAGTACCTCAGATAATCGCAAGGTCATCCCACATGCTTGGGCCTAGTAGAATCTTCGAGTTTGCTTTTTCCTTCTCTATCCTGACGTGATTAGAGGATCCCTAATCAATACTGATGTCATTATGTTGGGACTTTTCAACCACCAAAATCACAAGACATAATTTTTTTCTTTAAAATTATCCAGCATTTAGTTTCATAGTACCAGAAAGAATTGTAAGCTGTTGAGGGAGAAAAGTCACCAGCAGTCCTACTCAGCTGTGAATGTTGTCAGCCTCAACAATGCTGTGTGTCAAGACTTGCCCATGAGTGAAATAGTAGCATGAGTATTATGGGGGTGACCAAACTGTGCTGGTTAGCTTCTGTCAGCTTGACACAATCTAGAGTCACCCTGGAAGGGAGAAACTCAGTGGAGGCATGGTCTCCATCAGTTGGTATGTGGGCATGTCTGTGGGAATATTTTCTTGATTAATGATTGATGTGGGAGGGCCCAGTCTACTGTTGGTATTGCTACCCTTTGGCAGGTAGTCCTGGTTTGTACAAGAAAGCAAGCTGGGTGAGCCATGGAGAATGACTCAGTTAGTAGTACTCCTCCATTACCACTGCTTCAGTTCCTGCCTCCAGATTCCTGCCTTCTTTTCCTTCAGTGATAGACTGTGATCCAGAAGTGTAATAGTAAATAAACTCTTTCCTCTCCAACTTGCTTTTGGCCATGGTGTTTATCACAGCAAAAAAATTAAACCAGAACACAACTGTTTTCTGATCAGATTTAAGACCTGCTCCATGGGAAGAAACACATGCCTGGAGCTGTGAATTTGGCAAAGAACTCAGAGAAGGGAGCTCCTAGGTCCCTGCTTGAAAATGATACTATTAGTTTGATAAATGGGCATAGTATCAAACTGCCCTCTGAATTCATATCTCTCTGCCCATAGATTAGTGCAGCTCTCCGCTATCTCAGAGAACTTTCCTCTGTGTAATGGACAGAGATTAACACAGGAACTCACACTGGTCAAAGTACAGAGAACAAGTATCAGTGGAGTCATCAGCCACACGTGGGACATCTGTAACACACAGTCTCTCCTTCCAGGGCTTAAGGATCGTATCAGAAGAGGAGCAGAAAAGATGGTCAGATGTCAGGGAGGGCCAAAACAAAACAGTATCTTCACGACACAGCAGGACCACTACTGCACTCATGACACTGCAGTATGCCGCAGTTGATTGCACAATACCTGTACAAGATCAAGCCAGTCAACATTCCAGCACAGAGGAGGGAGGAAGTTATCAGTCTCTATACCTGAGGAGCTAAGAACAGTTTGCATTGATGGCTTCTGAGGAAGGAAGAGCTAGTTTTCTTTAAGTGTGTGGTCCCTGGTAGGTCAAGCAGGTTCCAAAAGTTGGCTGTATACCTATGAGTATATGGAAAGCACACTTGGACTTGACTCAGTAGGTTATAAAAAACAAAACGTAAAGTTGGGAAGGAGTTAGGAGTATATCTGGGAGGAGTGGAAGCATGAATAGGATCAAAATACATTGTTTCAAGGTGTGTGTGTGTGTGTGTGTGTGTGTGTGTGTGTGTGTGTATATATGTATATGTATATTAGTCAGGGTTCTCTAGAAATACAAAATATGTCAATTGAATCTCTCTCTCTCTCTCTCTCTCTCTCTCTCTCTCTCTCTCTCTCTCCCCCTGTGTGTGTGTGTGTGTGTGTGTGTGTGTGTGTGTGTGTGTGTGTGTAGGAATTTACTGGAATGACTTACAGGCTGCAGTCTACCTAATCCAACAATGGCTAATTAGGAATGAAAAGTCCAAGAACCTAGTAGCTGCTCAGTCCCATGTGGCTGGGTGTCCCAGCTGGTCTTCTGGATGTGCTGACAAGGTGAGGACAAGCAGGCAAAGAACAAACCCTCCTTCCATTGTCCTCATATAGGCGTCCAGCAGAAGGTGTGGCCCAGATTAAAAGTGTGCCTTCCAGACTCAATATCTGGATTAAAGGCATGCTGTCTTCTTACCTCAAGATCTAGATCACAAGTGTGCCCTCCATTTCTGGATTATCGTTCATTCTGGATATAGTCAAATTGACAACCAAGAATAGCTCTCACAGTAGGAAATTCTCCAAGAGTTAATAAAATATTATACTAAAAATTTATCCAGACTCAGATGTTTTGTTATATCAACACTGATTATCCATGATCCCAGAGGGACACATCAATGACACCAGCACAGATCGAAAAGTAAATGTTTGATGAGGTGGTGTGTCAGCCTCTACTTCTATCCACGTCCAGTTATGGAATCCTGGTTCATCTGGAGCTTGCTATACTGTAGCCTCAAACTCATAGTGGTCTCCTTGCTTCTGCCTCCCAAGTACTGAGATTAAAGATGTGCCACCTCTTTTGCGTTCTAGCCATCTTTGAATACTAAATGCCTGTCCTTTCCTAGCTCGGATGTACCACACACCACCCACTTTGATCTAAACAACTTTTGAGTTTCTGACACTTGCAACCAATTATTCACTAGAAGAAGCCCCTAAATAATCAGAAGCTAGCTTGATACTCAAGGATAGGCTACTTATTCTGCTATTGGACATAAACAGATACACTAATTTCAGGCAAGCTCACTCTATTTTGTAAAACCAAATACAGCCTGATCACATCATAGATTCTTAATCCAGACAAAAAGGTCACTGTGCCACTCTCAAAATCCAGAAGGCTTCTTCTCTTGGTTTTCTGACTGCAATTTCTTAAGCAATTACTTTACCCTTGTTCCACCTTCCTCTTCTTGAAGCTATTCATACCAATCCCTACTCCAACACTAGATTCTTTCCAGCACCTTCTTACTGAGTATGACCATGAATCTGCATCACCAGTTTAACTAGACTTACCATCACCTACAAGACACACTTCTGAACATGTCTGTTTGTATTATTTCCAGAGAGATGTAACTCAATAAGGAAGCCCAACCCTTATGTGTGGCTGACACTAGCCCATGACCTGCAGTTCTCACTAAATAAAATGGTAAAGAAGAAAAAGTGAAATCAGCACTGGTATTCATTTCTCTCTGCTTCCTGACTGGATACAATGAAACTAGCTGCCTCATACCCTGCCTCTGTGCCTTCTCCATTATGACAGACTATATCCCCACCTCCAGCAATAATAAGCCCTATCATCCTCGAGTCGATGTTGTCAGATATTTTGTTACAGCAATGAGAACAGTAAATAATGTAGGGAGGTTCCCACAAAATGCTTCCTTTCTTACTGCAATGACTAGATCATAATTTATTAATTTATTCACCTATATGGATGATCCTCATTATCTTTGACCAGAGCTACTTAACACTGCTAAAATATTCTTGCTCTAAAAACTTAATTGGTCATGAAGTCATTTGTTTCCCAGAATTTCTAGAGAAGACAATTGAAGAGAGAGAGAGATGGGGGGGGGGGGATTGGTTGAAAGTTCATTTCTAGTTCTAGGCCCCAGAACCAGACAACTACTCACCTACTTCCCATTTCTAGAGACTGTAGGACACTTTTATTTATATCTTCTAATGGTCAGCATCATTTACTATATCTCTTTTGTAAGCAACCTGAGGTACTTGCTTAAATAATGATGAGACATTCTTAAATAAAAGGCATTGAAGTGGTCTCATCTTCATTCACAAATTTATTCAATTTTTTTTAGCCCAGTTGAAAAGGGTATCATTTTTCTGCAAAATCTAAATACTGGGATTTATTTTAAACTGCACATAGATCCAAGTGAGTTTTGTTTTGCAAAGTGCAAAACAAGAAGCTGCAGTGAGCAGACTACATGGCAGGAACCTAGGAGTATTAAACAAGGCAGGTCCTCTATGGAAACTGAGCAGGAAGTCAGACAAACATCCTTTTCCTTCAATCCCTTTGTCTTAAACCCAAGGGATAAAGACTCCTCCTGAGAACAATTATAAGGGCAGTTTACAGATGTTTAGGATGTTGCTTCCTGTGTGGGTCAAATACAAGTCAGAGTGTCCACATTTTATTAGTTTTATTTGTATAAACACGTATATACTTTGTTTAAACAAATCACTCTCTGTGTCTTTATTAAATATTAAGCAACAGTAAAAAATATTTTCGAATTCAGTTTAAATTTGGCCATTTGATCAACCATCTTAAAGCAGACAAGAAAATAGGAGAAAAAATGTTTCTTGTCTCCTATAAATCAATGATTAATTTATAAAAATAATTTGAAAATATGTAAGTGAAAAGTAAAGCTTACTGATAGACAGCACACACAATATTACCAAGAAGAGAAGAAGCAGTTACATCTATTATGTTTAAGTAGTATTATGTTTGTTTTATGATGCCCAAATAGAAGAGGGTATTGCAGTTCAAAATAAATCTTACCTAAAATGCTGAAGAAATAAGTATTAACAAGTAACGGTGGTGGACATTGTGAAAATAAAAGTCTTTCTCTGTAGAGTCACACTATGGATGACTGTGGGCTCAGACTGTGTAGACTCCTTCGGAACTGTGAATTGATAAGTGGTAAGGGATGAGGTTTCCTCAGAGAGAGAGAGAGAGAGGGATGTGGATGAGAGGGAGACCACTATTCAGTGTTCCCTGGCTCTCAAAACAGTCTGAGAAAGACCCCAGAGACAGACAAAAGAAGAGGGTTGGAAATTTCATCATAGAACAAAAAGTGCATGCTTAAGATACGAGTGCATTCTTGGAGTGAGCCATGCATCTATCAAGTTTAATAAGGAGGGGATTATTCATGAGCTGAAGTGGAGGGAAGACAGGAATTCCCAGGATAGGATTTATACCTCTTTTTCATCTTCATGTGGGATTTTTCAGCTATGTCGTGGCTCTCAATGAGCGATCAGAACAGCTAATTCTGCAGGAGTGACTAACGATTGGAGACCAGATTATAAAGAAGCAAAGGATGGTTAGCACTCATCTCCATTGGCCGTGTTAGTTTCTGTGGTTTCCAGTGGTCATGTGACATTCTGCTGTGACCCAGTTCTGCAGCACTATTCTTTGATTGCTATTCAGTTTGCTGTCTACTGTGTAGTCTGCCTTGATTCTGTTCAAACTGCTTATTGCCAGCATGGAAACTCAGCCTGAGAGTGCTGACGTGTTTATATCCAAGCACCTGAATGTGTCAGCAAGAGGCTCCTTAAATTCAGCAAATGACAATGTTCCAAATAAGTCAATGAACTCAGCAGTTTTTAGCGACACACTAAGACTTTATTCATATGCCAATATGCCATTATGTAAAACGTAAACCTATAAAAATTAGTAAATAGGCCATAGTTGATATGGGTTCCAAGAGAAGCCAAATTTGAATAAATAATTTTAGAAATTTTATCTTATTTTTATTTCTGTTTCCTTATGTGTCTCTGTGTGAGTATGCACATTTTCATGTAGATGTCCTCCTAGATCAGAAGAGGGCATCAGATCTCTTGCAGATAAAGTTATAGGTGGTTGAAAGCCACCTGACCGATGTGCTGGGAACCAAATTCAAGTCTTCTACAAGAGCAGCAAGCACCCTTAAACACTAAGTTACTGCCTCAGCCCCTTTTAATGATAATTCATAGGGCATGTTTTAGGGTGAGAAAACTATCCGATAAGATTGCAAAGTGATAAAGTTTAATATGTTATGCATTTGTCAAAACCCATAAAACTTTACTACACAAAGCATAAGATTTTGTGTATGCAAACAATTCCAGAGATCCAGAAATCACAGGGTAGAGTACAGACTGACAACAGAATCTAGCTATATTACAAAAGGACATATTAACCTCATTGAAGGGAGCGAGGGGCGAATGTTAGCTGAAGCAACTTTAGAAAACAGAACGTAAAACTAACACAAAAGGCATTGCATATGAGCATTTTAGTGTAGCTACAAAAGTTGCTTTCCCCAGTATGGGGGTTAGCAATTCTGATACTGGTATATATAGAACTGCATGATTAAGTACAGAGACAGTGATCTACGATAGCATGGATGGCCACAGAAAAGCAAGGGAAAGATTAAGGTGATCAATGTGATAATGAATTAGAGTTGGAGACGCCAAAATGCACTATTGTTCATTTTAACATCCAGACTAGTTAATTTAATATACATATTAGATGTGTACAGATATGGCAATATTTATAGATACATACATATGTATGAGTCGATTTTCACTCACATTGCTTGCTTTGGAAGCACGGAAGGCAGTCACTCACTAACAAGCACATCAAGGTGTAATAATGCTGTTCTAGATTGAAAGGATCCAAGACTCCTTGTAGATTGCTGAAACAGGGAGCAAGGGAACATCCAGGATTACTTTGAAGCACAATGCAATTCCAAAAAGTAAATTTACACACACACACACACACACACACACACACACACAGAGGAGAGAGAGAGAGAGAGAGAGAGAGAGAGAGAGAGAGAGAGAGAGAGAGAGAGAGAGGGAGAGAGAGAGAGAGAGAGAGAGAGAGAGAGGATGATGCAGTATGTCGAAGGGAAAAAGAGACACAAGTGATTGCTAGAAAGGCTCCCTAAATCCAATACTAAAACAATTTGAATAAAACCATCAAATAGTATGGTTCTTTAACACTAAATACAAGTTTACATTAAGTCCATACTAATTTTAAAAAGTGAACAAATAAGACAAATGGAAGAGAATAAGTAAAGTTGCCATGCGGCACAATCACAAGCAACTTTTGTAGACATTCAGCACTGAGTGAGGAGCATATTTTCCAATTCTTTGTCTTCTCTGCTGTTGGAAGGCTCCCTGCTACTTGCAGGACAGAGCAAACACCACTTCTTTATAGCCTTCTACACCTATTCACCCCTCTCCTGATCACCATGGATTGTTCTTTCTTCCAAACACTGCATGTGGGATTTCCAAAGTCAGTTCATTCTCAAGGGTACGTGTGAGAAGAGAGGAGCCTAACAGTGGAGAGAGATGGCCAACACTGTCAGCAGAGTGGTTGTTAACTCAACATTTTCATTTATACTCTAATGTCTCAGTACCAGAGCAAGAGATATTTCGAAAACCATTTTATGTGGATTTCCAAGATGTTTATTCTTTTTATCACAAAATAAAACTAAAGGCTTTGCTTAATTAAATATAAAACCTAATCTAACGGTCTTTACCTAGGAGCTAAGTTACCCATTGTGTATCATCTCATGGTATAATATATTCATATGGAATATTCCATATATAAAAATATATTATACCCAAATCATCATCTCTAGTTATTTGAGTTTTTATATCTCATTATAATTTCATAGGTTAAGAGCCCAAGAATCCCACAGAAACCAACTGACTAGACCAAAGCCACTTCCTGAGTCTGTGACCCAAGGAGGGAAATGTTGTTTACACAAAGACAATCTATGAACCAATGTTCCAGAAGCAAGCCTTTCTATAATATAGTTAAGAAAATTATTTAAATTCTCTTGCAAAAGAAACACAAATATTAGGAAAATACAAGTATTTATTCTAATATCTATTTTATCAAGTAATAAAAATCATCTGTTGTTGTAGGGTATCTAGCAGAGGAGACTGTATGGACATGGGTTTAAGTTAATAGGAAGTCTTTATTATCAGTCAGTGACCACACTGGGTGTTTGGGATCCCAGTGTAGGTAGCCCCAAGGCTTTCTCAGCGTGAACTTTTAAGCACAAAGAACATATTCTGGGTTGACGTACTTCAGTTAAGAAGAGCAGTTAGCCAGAAGCAGAACTACAAAAGCCAAAAAGCAAGGTTAGTACATTTAGAGACTTTCCCGGAACTACAGACTGACTGATGAATCCATCAGGCCTTTCTTTTCATCTTGGCTGATCTTCATGCTGTTTTATGGCCTAAATGGTACTTCCATCATGGAGTCAGTTGTGTTAAGGTCTGGGGGTCTGTTACACTATGAAGATTATGAAAATATTCTGTTCTTGGGTATGCAGATTGCAAGGCTACCTAACATCTATCAAAAACAACATCAAAATAAAATACAAAGCTTTTCAAATAAAAAAAAGAAAGAAAAAAACTCTTTCTAAATATTTTATTCTTATTCCCATTGAAGTAGGCTTGTACCATAAAAGCAGTTATCTTTCATTCTATAAGTGTCTCAAAATGTGAGTGTTATAAAATCTCATGTAGCTGAGTGTAGTGCTGCATGCCTTTGAAGGCATCACTCCAGAGACAGAGGCAGGCAGATCACTGTAATTTCATAAGTTCAAGGCCAAACTCCAGCATAGTAATTTCCAGATCAACCTGAGTTACACAGTAAAACTCCATCTTAAAAATAAATTATACCTATAAAACTCTCAGTTTTATTTATATAAAGACTACTTTAAAATCCCTTTGAAGCTGTGATACACCTCAGAGATCAACTGTGAAGTCATTAACAGAGGATGCTCTTAACTGCCCAGGTATTTGTTTGGAGTAGGTAAATAAAACAATTGTTGATAAGAGGCCTGAAATAAGAAATATTTCAAAAAATGAGATTCAATTATGATACAGCATCATAATTGATACATATAAACATAAGAAACTTTCAAGTAAAACTCAGATGTATGATGGACCTTTATAAATTGGATCTATCCCTTTATCGACTTAATCTCCACATAAATTTAATGTGCTGAATTTCGTGACCCAAGCACTACTTGCAATTTATGATGAAAGGCATTTATCCGTTCTTTCTGAACTGGCCAGTTCAAGATGCAACGGGATTTAAACATTCCTCTTCGCAAACAGAGTGCATGGTTTAGTTTATAATCTGGAATATCCTGAAGAAAAATCAATATAATTGAATCCAGATTTTGCTCAATAGCTTGCTGAACCGCATGGTGTACCTTGAATCTAAATAGAACATTAAAATGGATAGTTAGATAACTAACATATAGACGCGAAAAGTTAAAAGCTTAGCAATCTAAAATTATTTGTGGAATTTATTTGTACTTTCACTAAAAGTTAGAATTTCCCCCTTAATTTTGTTGCTAAAAATTTTATGAGTTGTCAATGTAGTAATTTTGCAAGTTCGGTTGAAAAATGAGTGCAGACGTAAACATTCATAAAATCCACCTACCTTTTGCACAGAGGGTCTTTTAATAGATGGTATGTTATAACAAAAATGATTTTTCTGCTTCTTTTGATGCTATTAACAATTGCTTCAAGTCCAAGGACGCCTGCTTCAAAGTCCCTTTCTTCTAGGCAGAATTTGAGAGATTGGTCTTGTTCCTCCATTGGGGAGAAGTGTTTCCAAACCCAGTCTCTGTCTTGATGGGCATGAATTATGTATGCCGTATATTCAAACTGTTCAGGCTGTGCTTCGATTTCCTTGAAACCAAGAACCCGATGAACCGAAACATTCCAGTAAAAAGATATCCTCCAGCCCTCAAAGTGAATGAGCAACGCCGTAAGTATAAAAGTCATGAGCACACTGGTATTAATCATGAAGAGGAGTTCAAAGGGGGCACTATCTTTACAGGATGATGTATCAAAGTGCATCACTGGGAAGCCATGATACTGAGGCGGGGTGTTGCAGAGGTAATGAGTCGGTAGCTCAGAGATGTTAGCGTGGGTCTGGTTGATCCAGTTAACAAACCAGGCAATACTTTCACATGTACAATCAAATGGGTTAAAGCGCATATCTAAACTACTCAGGTTCTGAAAAGCCGGCCCAAAAACATTCTTCTCCACTGATGTGATGAGGTTCTTCTGAAGGTTCAATGACCTTAGAGACGTCTGGTCATCAAAAATAGATGGTAGAAGTATGTTTAAATTATTCAATCCTAGATTGATGCTCTTTAGTTCAAACAAGTTCTTGAACACCCCGACTGGGATTTCATCAAAACCGTTAGACTCCAAATTCAGGATGTGGAGGTGAGACAGGCCCTTCAGGAAATTAACAGGACCGCCAGGGTTTGCGTGTTTCCAGAGCCTTGCTAAGTTGTTGTGCTGAAAATCCAGGATTTCTAGATTCTCCAGACCCTCCAACAAGTCCTCATTTATGTTGGCGATGTTGTTGTTGCTTAAGTCCAGAATAGTCAAGTTACGGAGAGGGCGGAAAGGGGAGGGGGAGATTTCCGCATTTTTTAGTGCTACCCTCCTGAGCATCAGTCTCTGAAGACCCGGAACCAGAGCAAAGGAATTGCTAGTCAGTTGGAGGTATTTGTTATAGGACAGGTAGATCTCAAATATACTTCTCAGACCTCTCCACTCCTGGCCTGTGAGTTCTTGATCAATGTCGTTAAGGCCAAGGTCAAGTATCCTGAGTTGGCCCAACCAAGAGAAAGCGCCACCTGCTATTTTTGAGATGTGATTTTTCGTTAAATTGAGTGTGAGCAAAGGAGAATGAGCAAGTGACAAAAACGTTTCATTTGTTACAGTTTGCAAACTTGTGAAAGTTTTGGAAAGACTTAAATACTTCAGACTCGTCAAGCCCGTGAACATATTGCTTTTTGTACCCGGAATATTATTATCGTCCATGTTGAGATATTCCAAATATTTTAGCCACTGAAAAGAAAAATCATCGATCTTGGGGTGAGAAGCAAGGGAAATACTTTGTTTAGTAAATGCTCGCTTCAAATTCAGGTACCTCAGATTGGAAAGTCCATAAAAAGAGCGAGGAGACAAACACTGTATGTTATTGTACTGCAGAGACAGGTACCTGAGGTGTGGGAGCCAAGAGAAGGTATCGTTACCCACATCCCGTAGGCTGTTGTAGGAAAGATCCAGCGACGTGAGATGATGGGTCTGCTTCAGCCCGGAGAAAGTCGCGAGGCTGGTTGCCAGAAGATGGTTGTTAGCCAGAGAGAGATTCTGGATGCTTGTGTTTGAAAGTTCCAAACAGAGCTTCTCCGTGAGGTGGGGGTCTAGTTGGGCGTTGTTCAAAAGGAGAGCGGATAAATTGCCAATTGCATGAAAACACCCTGGAGAAAACTGAAGGTTCAAAACAAACAAACAAACAAACAAACAAAAACGTGATGTAACGTGCTCTGAAGGGCATACTAAAATGCATCTTTGCTCAGTTCACCACATGACTTGGGCAGGGCAGTCCACTCGATCCCTCCAGCGAATGGTTCCTTCTTCACTCCATGCCTGTAACCACTTCCACACCCCCACCCCACCTACACCCACAACCCAGGGTCCTTCCCTAGCTTCCCAGGTAAGGTTGCATCTCCCAGCATTTTGCCTAAACCACACCGAACCCAGTTACATTAAATAAACTATGTGTGAAAACTGTAAAGGGGCAAACCCTGAGTCTGTCTTGGTGACCACTTTCTGGGGCCACATGTAATGAAACAGTGTCATGTATTTTCTCTTCTGGAACTCTAAAGTGGGCTATTGGTTTTGTCTTTCCAGGTTTTCTTCTTACTTTATTTCATGATAGTGTTGATGATAGTGTTTTCAGCGGTCTTCCACTGACTTGTGTTCAGTTTTCAGAAGCCTCTGCTGTCCTGGGACTTGAAGAAGGACTCTAGAGAGGGTGGTAGCCAGAGCTTGCACTTACTGTGAGAACAAAGGGGTTTGGAATTCTCATATGTAGCTTGTAACAAGTGTGGGCTAATGAAGCAAAAAATAACTAGGAATATGAAAAGAGGTGTGCTTTATTGCTTTTTAAAAGGGAGTATTAGAAAAGCAGGCAATTATTAAATTACAGTACATTCGCCTGAACGTTGCTTGCAGACTTGAAAGTTAAGGTGTTTTTTTTTAATTATTAATTGTGTGGGAGATGTTCAATGATAAGACATATATTTTGCCCCCAAGAGTCAGTATTGCATGGGTGTGGAGAGCATAGTCTTAGGTAAGGTACCAGAAAGGCTACCCTGTCACTGGACCTTCTTTGTCTAAATTTACTTTTGTGTAAAAATAAGTTGATTAAGAAGAGCATGTATATACATACAAAATATAGAGAAATCATTTTTACAGTGTTGGTACTGAGTTAAGTGTTCTGAGATTAAGCTGTGGTTGGTGTTCTTATAATTATTCAGAGAGTAATTGTAAATATATATACACAAATACTAGCAATGTTTGTTTCTAATGGTGGACTTTTAAGTGACTTTTGTTAATACTCCTTGTTTATGTATTTTATAAGGTTCTGGCAATAATCGTTCTAACCAGAGAAAATGTATTTTAAAAATAAAGTGAGTAGCATAGACAAATTATTTCCGTTATTATTTCAGGATAATTTTTTCATGGTCTCTCATAGCTGAAAAATAGTTTTATAACTCCCCATATTCTTGTAGCTAGTAAATACCCTAGATGAAGAGTTCCAGGCAGTTAATACCGGCAAGAGAAAGAGCCAGTCTTCCCCAGAGATGAGCCCCTAACTGTTTATCTATACCACATGGTCAGTTCTAAACACATACATATGAGTAATACTCAATGGACTCAAAAGCACCAAACGTGTGTAATATATACATAGATGAGTATGAAAATAGTTCAGCTGAAGATCACGGGCTAAAGAAGAGCAAGGTAACTAAGAAATATTCCATCACAGGGAATTTGTTATACTTAGAACTGCCGTATGCCAAATGCACTACTAAATTCTTTTGCCTCATAGTCCCATCAGGTAGTGTAGGTTTGGAAGGCTGAAGCACAGATCACTTGGATGAGTTACCTCATCACACATTTAAAAACAAAGCCTGCGCAGGAGTGGCTAACCCAAGTAGGCGTGGCTAACCCAAGTAGGCGTGGCTAACCCAAGTCAGGGGCCTGAGCTCTTAACCACCATAGTGTTTTCATTTGTATAGAGATCTCAGGAGGAGGAGTTTGATTTCCACAATATAATTAGGAAACTAAAGTCAGAGTCTTTTCAAAAATCAAAGAACAGCTCTACAATGGCACAGGAACTGGAATTGACCCCATCAAAGGGCAACTTCTCAACTCTTTTTCGATGAAGGTGCCAGTGGCCCCCAAAAGCAAGTGTTGAAGGATGTCTTAAAGACACGGCAGAGCTTATCATTTTATTTCACTGGAAATCCTAAATTCCCATCTGTGCAACACGGGGATTACACACACCTAAGGGTAGCATAGGAAATAATTTCACCTCCACTTCTTACCTCTCTAAGTGGATTGGATGACAAGTCCAACTTTTGTAGAGAAGAATTGCTAAGGAAATCAAGTTCTTCACTTCTTAGTGCAAGGATCTTATTATTCGATAAGAGGAGCTCCTGGAGATCTTCCAGCTGGACCTCAGTTCCCAACTTCGTAGATGATAGGCCGTTATGTGACAGATCTAACTTGATTAAATTCTGAGAGTGAAAGGTAGATACATGCATATGAGAGACAACAGAAGCAACTCCCTCCAAGTGTGTGACTCTTGGAGGTATCCCAAAGGAAAAACTGACTAATTTCTATTATTCGAAAGGGAATAATAACTTTTGTGGCAATTAAAAACACCATCATTGCTACAGTCTTTTCCCCCCATTCTTCCTCAATGTTTGGACCAGTCTGCTGTGGAAAAAATCTCCCCTATACATGGCTGCATAAACAAGACGAGAGAAATGACAATATCAATAGACACGTTACATCAAAGGGGGTAAATTTCAAGGGAACCCATCCCTAGACAAAGTACTACAGGCTATTAATGCCTGCTGGGAGAAGAAAGTTCATCCTCTCCCAGTGATGATGGGCCCCCATATTGGGTTGTCCAATGCAGAGGAGTCAGCCTTGAAGCTATGTACACACAAACAACAAAAACAGATTCAGTGGGTTATATTTCTGTATATTTGTGCGTGCGCGCGCACGCGCGCGCACACACACACACACACACACACACATATGTAACAATGCAAGTCAAAGAGAGGCTATCCATGAAAGTGTTGGGGTCACATGACAGGAATCTGAGGGAAGGTAGCTGGGATGGGTGGGAAGGTAGAAAGTGGGGAGGTGATGTAATTCTATTTCAATTTAAAACAATTAAACAAAAAAAGCCCACCCTTTTTGTAAGGATTTAGTTTCTTCATGAATTAACTTATTTCTTTCACCAAGTTAAAGAATTTAAGCTTATAAATTGATTTACTTATTTATAAGCATTTATTTATGTTATAAAGGATAGCTACGTGGCTTAGTAAACGTAATTCATGAATCTTGGAAACTAGTTACAGAAAAAAGAAGAAAATGCTCATTTAAGAAAACAACACAGCCAGGTGGTGGTGGTGCCTGCCTTTGATCCCAGCACTCAGGAGGCAGAGCCAAGGTGGATCTCTGTGAGTTCGAAGCCAGCCTGATCTACAGAGTGAGATTCAGGACAGGCACCAAAACTACACAGAGAAACCCTGTCTTGAAAAAAAAAAAGGAAGAAAAAGAAAGAAAGAAAGAAAGAAAGGAAGGAAGGAAGGAAGGAAGGAAGGAAGGAAGGGAAAGAAAGGAAGGGAAAAAATGAAGGAAAGAAAAAGAAAGAAAGGAAGGAAGGAAAGGAAGGGAAAAAGGAAGGAAGGAAAGAAAGAGAAAACAACACAACCCCTACAGTTAAGGCTCAGGGAACGTCTTGGAAGAGGGAGAAGGAAGGTTATAAAAGCCAGAGTACCAGGGCATCTGCCTGTAAGCTTCAAATTCAGGCAAAAAGGCAGGAAAACCCTGATGTCTGTTAGGGGAACATCAACTGGAATTTCTATTAAAGAAATAAGACTTTCATATATGCATTAAAAAGAAATGTTTTTCTAGTAATTTCTCTGGTCAGATTTTGAGATCTTTGCATCAAAAGGAATTTCCTGCACACTATGATTTTAGAAGGCTCAAAGACTGGCCAACATATCACTTTATCAATGCTTCTCAGAGCATTTAAAGTAGTACATTATGTCCTCGGCATCTGAGAAGGAGTAAGGCTCAATATTTTATTTGAGGCCACGAAATAAAGAAGATAAGTCGTTTACAAATGTCTTTGGTTTAAAGAAAGCCCTTAAGAGTTGCTGAGGTTACTAGCTAATAACACCTACTTTTCATAGATTTAAAATTCAAGCAAAGCGTTTAAAAGAAGAAGAAGGTGGAAACCTCTGAAAAGGCAATGTTCCAAGCCTTCTTAAACTCCAAAGGGTAGGCAATGTTTAGCCAAAGAGTCTGTTTTACCATTGTATCAACTTGTTATTTTTCTTTAAGCCAGAATTTGGACTCACTGTGTTTCTTACTATGTCACACCCTAAATTCAGCAGCACCATGAGTTTATTTTCTATGTTCCCTACGGGATAGTCAGATGCATTTCTGCTCATGATGTCTCTCTTCTGAGTCCTATTTCAAATGAGGCAATGCAAGAGAGGAAGAGTTCTTAATGTTCCAATTGACATAAGACTGTAATTTTGAGCAGTATTACATCACAGTGCCCACATGCACAGGTGTGCCCCAGCAGTCACGAAGAGGGATTGATCAGCGTTTGTACTCTTATCTTAATAGCTATGAAGACTTTGAGGATTCAGTAACTTGAAAACTCAACTTCATGTAACTTTAGATTGCATTTGCAGTTCTTAGAACAAAATGAACATACTCCTCTTACCTTCTGGTTTTTGAAAGGGTTGCTTTTAATTTTGTGTATTGAGTTAGACATTAGATAGAGTTCCGTCAGGTTCCTGCAGAAGATGAAAGTTTTATCGGAAATCTGCGATAGCTCATTGTGTTGGAGGTTCAAGACTTTCAACAAAGGGAGTGTTGGGCACAGTCCTGGCTCCAGTTTTGAAATGGAGTTAAATCCCGCATCCAAGATAGTAAGTTGGCTGTATCTTGTAAAATTGGTCGGTGGTAAGCCTCTGAGTTGGTTGTGGGTAAGATTCAACACCGTTATGTTAGCAGGAAGGTCATCAGGTATGTGTGTCAGCTTCAAATGGCTGCAGTCAGCTACTTCGTGTCTCACAGTGCACTGGTTTGTGGAAGATGCACAAAGAACCCACAGGGACAAAAGTCCCCCCAAGGAGTGTATTAGATAGGATGAACACTGTTTCATGATTCTGTCCTATAAAAGAAATATAAAAAAGCACTGGCTTTTACCATGCTCCTGCATCCTTTGGTATATTCTTTTAAAATATATAAATCTATAAAAGATCTTTTAATAATTTTTACACCATGCAAGTATATATTATATAATTAATGCACCAAACAGAAATAATTCAAATAACACCAGTAAGTGAAATAAACTGCAGATACTTCTTCCTCATTCGTCACACCACCATTAAGATAAGGAACTCAAGCATGCCATTTCCTTACAACTATGGTTATTTTATCTATTGTTATATTTACTATTTTTAAAACTATCTCTAAGTCAGTCAACTCCAGACAAAAGTCTCCTCTTGAAATTATTTTTTATCAACACAGAATAATTATATACACTTATGGAATACAGTAACTATTTCAGTATGTATATGATGCATAATGAGCAGACCAAAGTGATTTTCATGTTTATAGCTTCAAATATTTATCAGTTCCTTATGTTGGGAACATTTGAAATCCTTTCTTAGTAGCCATTTTGAAATATACAATTAATCACTTTTTTTTTTTTTGTGGTTTTTCGAGACAGGGTTTCTCTGTGTAGCTTTGCGCCTTTCCTGGAACTCGCTTTGGAGACCAGGCTGGCCTTGAACTCACAGAGATCCGCCTGGCTCTGCCTCCCGAGTGCTGGGATTAAAGGCGTGCGCCACCACCGCCCGGCCAATTAATCACTTTTAACCAAAGTAATCCAAGTCATTCTTCTATTTCAGCTACACTCCTGCATTTGTTAGTCACCTTCTTTTCCTTTGTCTTCCTGCACTCTTTTTAACCTCCAGTAACCACAGCTTTATAATTCTACAAGTTCATCTTTCACAGGAAAAAAAATGTGATTTTTTTGTCTTCCTTTGTCTGGTATATTTCACTGGTCATAATATCCTCAGGCTCATCCATGTAGTTACTGATCTGAAGCAATTTTGTCCCACTCTAAATGTTAGGAGTTTAATTATACCATTCTCTTATTTTCTTTACTAGTTTTCTATAGTTATGTTTATCTTCACCGAATATAGTGTTGCATTCATAATTTAAAAGACTTTACCTGTAGTGATATTTTATTTGTGCGCCACAATAAAGCTTATCTGGGGATCAGAGAACAGAGCCAGCCACTATATTAAACATAGAGGTCAGGCAGTGATAGCACACACCTTTAATCCTAGCATTCAGGAGGCAAAGATGCCCCTGGATCTCTGGGAGTTCAAGGTCACACTGGGAACAGAGCCAAATGTGGTGGCACACACCTTTAATCCCAGCCCTAGTTGACCATAGAGGTCTAGAGGTCTGTACAGACAGATAGGAAGTGATAGAGCTGGGCAGAAAGAAGTGATAGAGCTGGGCAGAAAGAAGAAGTGCTATAGCTGGGCAGAGAGAAGAAGTAAGATGGCAGGGCACAGAAAGGTATATAAGGCAAGAATATACAGGAAGTAGCTCTCTCTTGGGCTGAGGCTTGCCTAGTGGTAAGAACTCATGGCTGGCTTGTTTTATCCCTCTGATCTTTCAACTTTCACCCCAATATCTGGCTCCAGATTTTTTATCAATAAGACCATTTAGCAATTTGTGTTACATTTACATAAAACTATATTTCTTCATCTACTGATGACACAGTATTCCTTGATGCCTTACTTGGTGACACAGGGGATGCATGCTCTTCTGTCTTTACCACATCTCTCCATCCTTAAATTCCTGTAACTGTTAGTATAGCACCAGTTGATATTGCTAAGATATGAAATGTTAGGGTTTTTGGTCTGTATCTATGAGTAAGCATGAAAAAAATTTTATTTCGATTAATTAGAAAAAGCAAAGGCTGAGAAATCTCATTCATAATTTGATGTTTGTATCAGTCAATATTCACTGAAGAATCAGTGAAACTTAGAGGAACACAGTGAAGGGAGTAGACAGACCGTGGAATAACACGACCTGCGTTCTGATAATGGTGCTTCTGTTTTGTAGCTTTGGACAAGTTAATCCATTTCTCAGATCTAGCTGAAGTTCTCCACAGGTAACTGTGAGGACCAAAGGAGATACACTGAGTTGATCCTCTGGTTCTCAGGATAAGCAATGTAATACTAAAACCATTATTCAGGCAAAGTAATAGCACTGGGAGTTAAGAGCATATGATTTTTTTTTCAAATTCAAACATTTTTGCAAGTTTTTATTTATATTTTGAGAGCACAGGATTATAGCTATGCTCTATGTTTAATATTTTACTTTATAATGAAAAGCCCAAATTTCTCACGAGATACTCACAGCTGAGCACTGGACAAGAGCATAGCAGTAGAAACTCTAAAGTGTGGAGAATTTGGACTGTGAGGGACTCAGAAAGAGACACAAAGCTGCTCATTAATTCACACTGGTGGAGCATGAATTGCAGGTGGCTCCCCTCACAGTTTGTGACAACCTGCATTGTTCCCAAACAGTGACAAAGGACCATCTGCAGAGTCTAGAGTCTTTTCAAACTGCTTTTGGTTTTCCTTTAAAAATTAAACAGAAAATTTTGGGTTCTGAGATGCCCTTGGGTTGTTTTTTGGTAGTATTTGCTTTAAGAATGAAAAGAAATGAGTTGAAGTATTACTGACAAAATTCAAAGGCCTTTGAAAGTTTGATCTTTGGTCTTTTTGCCTTCAATAACTTTGATACATGGGTTATCTGGAATACAGTCTTCTTTTTTTTATTTTTATTAGCATATATTAATTGAACAAAGTAATGAGCTTTGTTATGCTTTTTCATACAGGAATATAAACCTTAAATACATATCACAAGACTAGAGACATGGCTTAGCAACTAAAAGTACTTTCTGTTCTTCTAAAAGATCCGGGTTCAATTCCCAGCATCCACATGGTAGCTCACAATCATTTGTAACTCCAGTTTTAGGGGATCTCCATTCTATTCTGGCCTTCATGTGCACCAAGGCATGTACATAGTACAAATATACACATGTAGGAAAAACACTCATAAAAATAAAAATAAATTTAAAAATACATTTCACACAAAACCATGAAGCATCATCTCCGTGTCTCTTTACTCTCCAACATTGCTAATAGGTCTGATACACATCCGATTTTTCCTCCTTTATATAATCTTTTTTCTTAACAGTTTCTCTTTATACATTTTAGTGTCTTTTCTTTAAAGGTGGTAGTTTGGAATTTCACAAGGATATTTCAAGTTATGTCTTTCCTCCAAAATGTGTCTATTGTTACGGGTTTCAGTCTGAAGGTTCATGTTTTCCCTCAACTTTTATAGTTTTTTTCTATGATAATTTCCTTTCCTACACTTTCTATATTCTCTCCTTTGGAACTGCTTTCAAGCAGATATTGGCCATCCTGTGTAATCCTGTCCTCCATTTCAAGTTTTGCATTTTCCTTCTTCTACCTTTCTATTTCATATTCTTAGATATAAGCTTATCTTTGCACATGAGGCCTACCCTGATTGATTTTCATTTTAGCAATTATATTTTAAATGTGTACAAAACAGTGCACAAATCATAAATGTACAAATTATTGAATTTTCATAAATGAGTATATCACTGGAATTGCTTATTCAAATCAAGAAACAAAAGTTTCTCCAGTGCTTTAGAAATCTGTCATGCCTACCCCATGAATTCTTCATTCTTCCTAAACACAAACAATGCTATTTCCTACACAAAGGTTACCTGCCTTTGTATCAAGTATTAATAAAAGCTTACATTACACCAGTCCCTCATTAGCATGGTTTACATTCTACAGTTTCAATTACTTGTGGCAGCCATGATGCAAAATATTACTACAATGCAATGAGGAATTAGGGCATTTTTAGGGAGAAAGACAGAGACAGACAGAGACAGACAGAGACAGGAAGACAGAGAGACTGAACAGCCATATAACTTTTACCAGACTATAATATCAAAAATGGGTCTATCGTTAAACTTCACCATAGGCATGAATGTACAGGTAAATTGGTATATGTAGGGTTGGATACTCCTAATGCTCTCAGGCGCTCACTGTGGTCCTAGAACACATTTGCTGCGGGATGTTCTCTATGCTGTGAATGTGTTGCTCTGATTGGTTAATAAATAAAGTGCTGATTGGCCAGGAGCCAGGCAGGAAGTATAGGCAGGACAAAGAGAGAGGAGAAGAGGAGAAGTCTGGGAAGTGGAAGGCCTTATAAGGCAGAGAGACGCTGCCAGCTGCTGCCATGAGAAGATGTTAAGATACCGGTAAGCCACGAACCACGTGGCAACTTATAGATTAATAGAAATGGGTTAATTTAAGATATAAGAACAGCTAGCAAGAAGCCTGAGCCATTAGACCAAAGAGTTTAAATAACATAAGCATCTGTATGTTTATTTTATAAGTGGACTGCGGGACTGCGAGGACTTGGTAGGGCCCAGAGAAACTCTCCAGCTACACACATTCCCATGGCTAACGGGGATAATGTGTGTATCATTCTGTGATCCATCATTCTTTTCTTTGCTCCATATGAGGTTTGTAAGATGTATCTACATCTCATCATGTCTTGACATTTGTCATTTTTGTTGCTGTAAAATGCTCCCTTGTATATAGATATCTTAAGGTCAACAAATTCCCAAAAATTTGAATAAAAATTCTTAAATAGGGCCAGATACAGTATCTTATATCTTTAATCCCAGCAGCACTTTGGAGGCAGAAGCAGGTAGATCTCTGTGAGTTTGAGGCCAGTCTAGCCTACAAGGTAATTTCTAGGCCAACGAACTACAAAGTAAGACCTTGTCTCAAAACAAAACGAGCAAAAAAGAGAAGCAAAAAAGTGTTCTTAAATATTCTAGACAATCCAAAGAATTTTACAATGAATATGCTTGTGTTAAAACAGATATAATGATCTATCCAAATACCTGTATCATCAGCTCCCAAACATGTACCACAAACATCAGTCTTCCCCCTCAACAGATTACTTTCTCATCAATAGTTTCAGCATTTTTATGCAGAATTTGTTATCCAATGTAAATTTTTACATAATAAAATGCAAGCATTTTAAGTATACATTCTCTGACTTTTGGCAAATGCATAAATCTGTGTAACTCAAATCCAGAGAATTCCTCTGTCTCCTTCCCAGTTAATTTCCACCATTACTCCCAGAAGCAACCACTGCTATCTCTACAGATTATTCTCATAACCTCAGAGGATGGAGCCTAACCCATTCTCATACATATGGCTGCCTTTATTTGGTGCATTAATTTTGAAATTTACCTGCAATATGTGTTTCAATAACTGGACTCCCCATTCCCTCAAAGTATACAGTTCATGCCCCGTCAGTGATCATATGATATTTACTACTTGTTTTATACATATGTACCTATCATAAAGTTTGCATTACACATTAGTTGTCAAAGTAAGAGACAGACAACTAACAAGTTTTCCTCCTAGTACCATAAGGTTTTCTCTCCCCTACTTACCAGATTATGGGTACAATCCCTGTAAGGTATTCCAGTCTTTGTTTAGGTGATATCTACCTCTCTGGAAAGGCTGTGAATAGAAATTAGAATTACTGAGGACTAATGGACTTACAAACTGTATCTCTGAGTAACTGAACAACATTCCCAATCTGAAAACATTCTTCATTGAGAGAAAAAAAAATCCACTAAGTGTTAATGAAGCAGGATGTATGAAAAAAAGAAATCATGGATAAAATGTTAGGAAATTCAGAATGCTACCCCCCCACACACACACACACATGCACGCACACACACAGACTCACAGTCACACACAGAGAGGTGGGGTACAAATGCTAAACATTTTGTAAGGTGACCATATCATTAATTACTTCCAAAGGAAAGAGATCCGTTTTTATAAATAACTTTTCATCAGTAACATGAGTTAATAGGTAGCAATCAAGGAAAGCTTCTAGAACATTTGGAAAAAAGTATGTTAAATTCCAAACCCCGCAGTCAGCTAAACAACTAAGACAGAAGGAAACAGTAGTTTGACACCGGGAGATCCATTTCAATCAAACAAACAAAAATACGTGAAAGTATGAAATGAGAATGAAGAACAAGTTACCACTGAATGGTTCTTAAAGAGAGGCAGGGGAAGAGTAGGAGAGAGAAGACCTTGCATTTGGGGAAGCATTTTTGAAGGCACACAGAATTCTGTTTCTTCATTCGAGGGAAAGACTGCACTCTAATATGACTAAGGCAGAGAGTGAATACCTGGGGTTAGGCACGATTTATGATTTGGTTTATAAACATGTCACTATCTTTTTCTAAGTTAATACACCAGCACCTACATACAGAAACATATCAAAACATAACATTATAGAGTCAGAGAAACAACTGCCATATGTGGAAGGTTGACTATTCTTCCCCATCTAGTCCATAATATTGCAGCCTGTTTTCCAACCTTACAATACAACTTCCTGAACAGCCTACCTCCTCTCCCACCGCCCTCTTTTATTCTGGAATAGGAAGCCAGCTCTAGTTCCTAGAAACATCGGAGAATTCTTTCTTTCTCAAGCACATTATCATAAAATGTCAGCTCCCCACAGCCAACTAAATAGAAGAAAAGAGTTTTTAACTTTGTAGGATTTTGTTTCTTTAAGGAAAAGGTGCATTTTTTTTTAAAAAAAATAGCATTTTAATTTCTAATATAATCTTTTTACTTAATCTTTGAGAATTTCATACTGTATACTACATATATACATATATTTTTATTGCATTTATTACTTACTCCCCCTGCACACCCCAGAGCCACCTTCACCCCCCTTTTTAAAGGCCTATTACAAAATCCCCCTGGAAGCTTTAATATGCCTTTCCAAGAACAGAAGTCTACAGAGGAAATACTTTTTGTTTTAATTGCTTCATAAAATTGTTGTTTTACCACAAAAGTCAGATTTGATTTTGTGGCTATAAATTTGCATTTGGCATTACGATGCATTTCTCCCCTCATACCTGTACCATCTATCTTCTTTTGTTGTGTGATTCTGACACAGTTTCACTCCCCAGATGGGAGACAGGTGGATTAACGTCAAAAGCCAAGAGCATTCTGATTTTATTCAGCCAGAGATCCTGCATCCCCTTATAGTTTTCATTCAGAGGTTTTGTTTTTTGTTTTTTTTTTTTTCAGTCAGACGTTTCCTTCAAACCTGAAAGTGAAACTTAAGGTAAAGAAAGAAAAGAAAAGAAAAAGAGAAAGCTTAGCATATCTGGTATAACACAGGATATTATCAGTGAAATTGTTAAACTGTTACCTTTTTTGTTGTTTCTTTTTCGTGACCTCCTGGAATTCATTGAAATGGTCATGAATTGAACTTTAGGCAGAAAGATCTAAGAGGAGGAACCTGCGGCAGCCTGTGGGTGGAACTCTGGAAGTTAATGAGTTCAGGACTTCTGAGCCAAGCCCTTTCTCCGTGGTGGGTTGCAGATCCTTGCAAAACTGTCAGATTTGAGTAGTGTGTGGTCAAAGGCTTGGGACTGGGGGTGAGAGTGGAGTTGGGGGACTGGGGTTGTGTGAGAGGACAGCAGGGCAGGGGATAAGGGAAACGGGGGGGGGGGGGGGCGTGCCTAAGCAAAGTGAAAGTCATTCAGTCACTTACTTGACTTTATTTTCTTTGCAACCTTGCAAAATGAGTAAAGTTGAACTTAATCTCTAGGTCACACTGGGCTTCCAGTTTTCCAGCAGGAAAAGTTGAGGACATTCAGGGCACAGGAAGTGGCCTTGTCTCAAAAGCAATAAGGGAACTCCCAGAAACAACAAGGAAAAAACAAAAGGGAGTGGTGTGGGGAGGGAAGTCTGGAGGGAGGTCAGAAGGAACAGAGGGAGAGAGGGAGGGAGGGAGGGAGGGCAGAATTCTTCCAACACTGGCTGTCACAAAGAGCCCTTCTTGCTCAAGCAGACCCAGTTCCCCACAGTATCCACAAGTTGGACGTCAGTTGGCATCAAACAGGTTTACTCCAAGGCGAGCTCAGAATAACTCTTTTCTTCTCAATTAGCTTTGAGGACTCAAGTTGGTTAAAGAAGTGTGATTGCAAGGGAATGAACTCAATTTCCTTTTCATTACAGACGCACAATGAAAAAAAAAAAAAAAAACAACCAGATTGATATGTAGTAAAAATGTAATAAAGTATACAAGAAACAGAGAGAACACCTAACCTGATCCTCTTGATTTGAAACCTAGAGAGGGGGTGCTTAAGGACTTGCCACAAGTTACTACAGTGGTTCCTTTTGTCAACTAGTAATAAAACAGCTCTGGGTGGAGGTCAAAGTGAATAAGGTGAATGGATGCAGAACTGAAAGCAAGAAGTAAGTTCTGCATTTTGGTGCAAATGGCCATTCCCAGGGTCCAGTTGGTTACACCTGTGATTACTGGGCATACGATTGCACTCTTCTGACTTTGAGTTGTAACATCTTTAGTTCAGCACCATAAACAGTTGTCCTTAGTAAATAATTGTCCCCTACATTTACCCATCTGGATGCCAACATTATTAATAGCATCGACAAGAGTTCTTTGAAAACAGGACGAGCTGCATTTTTGTACTATACGTCTCTAGTCACTATTCCACGATAGAGCATTACTCTTGCTAGCCTCTGAAGAGCTAGCCGCCTTCTCAGGATTCGGCCATTGCATGGTCCTCTCCTGCACTGACTCAGCTCCGCTATCTGACTAACTTTGACCAAGTGGCTGTCAGCATGAAGCAAAGTTTGATTCTGAATCGATTACTAAGGCCTGAAAAGGGCTCGAGTATTTGAGACTCATCTTCTTGGAATGCCAACTTCTCTTAGCCTTTTTTGGAATTGGGTTGCTGTTCAATAAGAAGCCTAGATTAGCTGTGCTATGGATGTGTGGAAGGGAACGAAGAACACTCTCCCTGAGCACCGGGGAGGCAGCTAATATCAACTCTCTGGATGCATGGGAGACAACTCTCCAATCCGCATCAACTTTCTGCAGCTAACGTCACTTGGAGAAATGACCTTCTTCAACAAGTCCTGTCAGCATTGCAGAAAAGCTATAAAACGCATTGCTACCATTTTACAGTTTAGAAATGAAGAGATGGGCGATGCCTCATTAGATAAGTAAAATATACTTCCTCTATACTCTCTTGTACTTTATGATTTTTTACAGATATGTTAGGTTAGCTATAATGTTGGTTGACTAGTAAATGGCTTTAAATAAATAATTATTTATTTTCTTTTTCAAGTGTATATGTTTTGGAATGTGTGTGTGTGTATATTGGGGGATGCGTATGCACATGTACACACATGGAAATCGAGGCCTGAGGTTGGTTTGGGGTATTTTCCTTGATTGTTCTACACTTTATTCATTGAAGCAGGGTCTCTCAGCTGAACCTGGAACTCATTACTACTGCTAGCCTAGCTGGCCAGCCTGCTCTGGATATCTCATGTCCATCTTCTGAGCCCTAGAATCATAAGACAAGCCCCTTTATCCACCGACCATTTACCTGGGTTCTGGGAATTCCAAATGTGATCGTTGAGCATCCTTATGTGGGAGGCATTTTGACTGCTGGGCTACCCTCCCCAGTAACTCAAAATCAAAAGTATTAACTATTAATTGGAAATTACATTGTGAATATAGGCTACAGAACTCAGATTGGATAGAAAGGATGAATAAAACTCTTGAGGAGACTGACCAAATAGGTCCTGGAAACTGGTCAACATCCCCTTCTTCCTCCTCAAGACCTTACCAGGAGAAGCTTACTCCTCTTAAAGTTATGTTTGGGAGACCACTTCCCATCCTCCCCAAACTCAGAGATAGCCTCCAGGCAGAAATGTCTACTCACTCACGTCTCAAGTCCTTGTGGACTTTGCAGGAAGCTTGCCAAGCTATTGACCAGACTATGAAGGGAATCCTACTATCTCCCATCTCTGAACCCCCACTACTAGCCCCAACCAGAAGACTTGATTTGGTAAAGAAGATCCGCACCCAGACTCTGGAACCTTCCTGGAAGGGACCCTACCCAATTATCCTCACCATTCCAGCTGAAGTGAAAGTGGTTGGTGTCATCCCTTGGATCCATCTCTCCCAATTATGAAAAGGCCACTGAGGATGATGACCTATGGACTGTCACTCAGACTTCAGACCCCTTAAAAATAAGACTGTAACCCGGAACACGATTTTCATCTTTTTACTCTCTTTCAGTATGGGAATGAAAGCTACAACCCTCAACTTCCCAATATCGGGACTTGGGAATTAAGAATAACAGACACAGGAAAGGTGATAGTCAAACTAACTATGGATGAGCAACTCCAGTTCCATGTAGACCTTTGTTCTTTCATGCCCACTTTTAGAGTTCAGTTAAACTACAGAAGGAATGGTTGTGGGAACCTTTTGAGAGAGAAATCTGGGAAATCCAGTTCAATGCATTCCCCATGTATGTTCCCCCCCACACACCACCACCACCACCCCCCACCACCCACCCACCCCCACCCCCCCCACCCCCGCACACTATCAGGAGCCAGATAATGGGGAGGGCGTGGATTTCCACTGTGCCAAACGGGGTTGTAAAACTGAGGCCTCTTGGAAGCACGCCAAAAACTATATATACATAGAAAGAGGGGTCCCTCCCAAACACTTCACAATAGGGAACTATAATCCCATAGCCATAGGACTGAGAGACTGGAGACAACAGAGGTATGACTGTGTTTCATGGGATGCTGGAAGAACCTGGGAAATAAGACTCTGTTATGCTACCTAAAGAGACACATGGGCTAAGGTTACCATCCAGGGAAGGCCAACTTCTCAGACCCCCCCCCCCCCAGACCTATGGGTCCCAACAGAGGCCTCCTACCCACCCCAAGGGGAAAGACTCAACTCTAACAATGCTTCCTCCCATGAGATTGGTCCCAACTAGCACCAAAAACATTCCTGCCCTAGTCCCCACCAGCACTGGGGCTGGAAATCCTTCCTCTATATTCCTCCTAAAAGACTATACTGCCAGCCTCCCATATGGCCAGGGAAAGCAACTCCAGAAGGAAGGCACTACAGGAGAAAACTAATATGCTTGTTGCTGTCATTTCTGCCCTGATTGCAGCCATCTTTTTCTGTAGGCATTTCTCAACTACACACGTGGATGAGAATATGCCCCCTTGCGGTGAATAAACGTGGTCCTGCCTTTCTCAGGTCAGACCTTTCTTTCTGCCTCCTGTCTCTTTTAAACTGTGTCAGAAATCTTACATTATTAGGCTATAGACCCATTGTTTTTCTCTGCCTGTCTGGAACAATAATTTTCAATAAGCTAGAGTACTTTATAAGGAGAATTTTTATAAAGATTATTTACAACTGTTTAAGTTACAATTTTTATAATCAAGAATACTATATAACTAGTAACAAATCTAGTGATTTTATTGTAAAATCTTTTAAAATTTAAAATCATACTTCATTTATTGCCAAAATGACTAAGGTAACACCATCTTGTCCTGACTCTATCTTGTGTTTATTTAGATGCTTCTCAGCCTATACCTGCCTCAACAGCCACATCCACCTTGGCAGCACATTTGAGATTTTCCACAACCCTGACTCTGGTCCAGGTGTAGGAACTGACATGTTTGTACAAATTAAACATAAACTAAAATAACTGATAAAGGTGTAAATCAAAATGAATTGTCATGCTGTATCTGAAATAATGGCGATGTTCTGCCAAATCAGATGCAAGGTCACTCTGGCCATTATCCTAGATTGATGTGATTGTGGTCGATGTGATCTTTTGCCTTTAATAACACTATGCCTCTGAGACTCAGCACCAAGAGTCCTTCTGCTGTGATGGCCCTCTCTATACACAAAATAAAGGATTCTAATTTGGCCTTTTATGAGTGATAGCCTGTAACTTTCTCACCTATACTATGACAGTGTATAGGAATAAAATTTACATGTTAAATAACACGATAGCAGAATGATTTGATAACCCCTTACCACAAGAAAATTTAAAAAAAAAAAAAAAGCAAGCTTTTTTCCAAATCGGTCAATGTGATAAGTGTATTGTAAACATTTTAGGGGAGACTTGATTATCCTTTTTGTTTTCCATAAGCAGTATATCTATACTGCTCTAGACTTGTGAACACTTGAGGGAATAATCTTTTCAGTCTTGTACATGGGTCAAATCAGACATAATGACTGCATCATTGTGGCACTTACCCACATATGGAAAGAATTGAAATGTGAAAAGTCAGATTAATACAAAAGAATAACAGACTAGGGTTGAATTTCAGTGGTGACGTGTTGGATAAGCCTGTACAAGGCCATAGGTTCAATTCATTGCTCACAAACACACACACACACACACACACACACACACACACACACACACACACACACACTTGTACTTTCCCGAGCCTGTCAATGGGTTCAAATCAAGAGATTTGTTGATTTGTAAGCAGAGAGCCAGCATGAAACTGTGCCTCAGCAGCATTAAAACTGCCCATGGCCATTAATGCGACCACTGTGCCATTAACCAGGAATTTAAACAGCTAGACCATCCTTGCCAATGGCATTTGCTGCTCCCTTTCAGAGTCACTCTTCAGAAAGGATTTGCCCTGCTCCCCTCATCTGAGACTGTGTGGGCACGTCTTTCTAAGGCCTTTCTCTTCAGCAGCAGTTCTCAAGCTGTCCCAACCCTTTTGGAGGTCACACATCAGATATCCTGCGTATCAGATATTTACATTACGATTCATAGCAGTCGCAAAATTACAGTTATGAAGTAGCAACAAAATAATTGTATGCATGGGGGTCACGATGACATGAGGAATTGTATTAAAGGGTCGCAGCATTAGGAAGGTTGAGAACCATTGCTCTAGGGTAAAGATATATATATATTAGCAATTATATATATTCCTCTCAACAGAGTCACTTCCTTTTCTGCCCATCACACTTCAGTTGGCTCAAGCAAAGCCATGAACCTAGGAGGACTTTCAAGGAGAGAGGAAATGGTATGTTCCCTCTTCACTCTCACTCCTGCTACTGAACAGAGTTGCATTTGAACTTCCCTTCTGAAAAGAAACCAGTGTCTGCCTCACAGAACTTGTGGTTGAGCCTGATCTCTTGTGTATATTTAGATACACTGGTCTACACAGTTGTACCCAGTATGATTGGGCAAGAAAAAAAGGAAATAACAATAATCCAAATTGGGACAGGGGAAGTAAAGTGATTTCTGTCTGCCTGTGACATGATCTTACATGGAGAAACCCTGAAGATGCCATGAGAAAAAAAAAGGCATGTAAAGAATAATATTAAAATAAAATAAAATTTAAAACCAAGACAATCATAATCAGATAAAACAGCCAAACAAGAAAAAGAGAGAAAGGAAAAGCACAAGAAATGTACAGATGCAGAGATAAAACGTGTTCCCATACGGGAACCCCATAAAAATCCAAAACCAGAAGTCACAATATTCAAAGGGCCCATAAGGTGAGTGTGTGTGTGTGTGTGTGTGTGTGTGTGTGTGTGTGTGTGTGTGTATAAAAGTCTGACAACATTATGAGACAAAGAACCTCCAAGATGCTGCTGAGTCCATTTTGCATTGACCATCTACTGCTGAGTATGGACCTACCCTTAAGAGTGTTTTGTTTCTCCAGTGAGACTCGCTTGGAGGAAACTAAATTTTCTTTTACAAGCAGCTATCAATTAAAGATAGCTTCTGGATTAGGGATGGGGGCACCTGTCTGCTTCTCCTTTCAGCTTTAAGACCTCATCTGGAGCAGACCCTTGTAGCCCTGTACATGCTGCCTCATTCTTTGTGAGTTCATATGTGTGCCAGCTCTGATGTGTCTAGAGGGCCTTGTTTCCTTGGTGTCCTCCATCCCCTCTTGCTCTTACATTCTTTCTGTCTCTTCTTCAGAGTTCTCTGAGCTCTGAGAAGAGGGGTGTGATGGAGACCTCTCTTTTAGGACCAAGTGTCCCAGTATCTCTCACTCTGCATATTGTCTGGCTGTAGGTCTCTGTATTTGCTCCCATCTGCTGCAGGAAGAAGCTTTTCTGATGATGATTGAGCAAGGCAAGGAACTATAACCATCATTAGGAGCCAATTTATTGCTATGTTCCTTTACCAGAACAGTAATATTCGGTTTTCCCCTGGGTCTTTGCCCTATCTAGCCTCAGGTTCTTGGCCACCCAAGCAGTGTTGGGTATGAGTTTCATCTCATGGAATAGGTTTTAATTTAACTCACATATGAGTTGGTTGCTCCCATAGCTTTGTGCCACTGTTGCATTAGCACATGCTACAGGCAAGTCACCTTTGTAGATCGATGTGTTATAGCTGGGTTGATGTTTACCTTTCTCCTTTGATAGCATGTAGAGTACCTTTCAGTAAAATAAAAAGTAGTCCATGGGGGAAGGTTCTAGATAGGTACCACCTTGACTTCTTCATGTTCGATGAGTTGTGTGAGTGTTGTCTTCAGCAATAGGACCTTACTGTCAGTTTGTAGAGAGAGCCACCAATAGCCTTTGCAATATCCTGGGTTGTTTGGGGGTTCCCATGGGCCTACTTTGGCCAAGAAAATTACGTGCAACTTTTTTTTGTTGTTTTTGTTTCTGTTTTTCTACTGGAAGCTTCATTTGATGACTGGAGATGTCCAGTTGGGGCTCTGTGTCCCCCATTATTTGGAGATTTCATTTAGATTGGCTTCATATATGTATATGTTTTAGAAAGTTTCTACTATATTAGGTTTCCATACAACACAGGTGGCCTTTAGTTTTAGCTGTCTGTCCCTGTATTAGCTTCCCTGTCCCCTCTTCCCTCCCCCTTCCTATTTAATATTCCTGTTCTAGTCATACCCTTCCTTCATCCATAACTATCTATTTATCATTCCCCTTCCTAGGGAGAGCTCTCCCTCCCTCCTAGTCCCTTGCTCTATACCTAGCCTCAGTGGTTATACAGATTGTAGCTTTTTTATTAATCAATGATTTAACAGCTAACATCCACATATAAGTGACCACATACCACATTCGTCTTTCTGTGTCTGGTTCACCTCACTCAGGATTATTTTTTCTAGTTTCATCCATTTTCCTGCAAATTTCATGATTTCATTTTTTTAATGACTGAGTGATATTCCACTGTGTAAATGTACTACATTTTCTCTGTTCATCCATTGATTGACGTCTTCATTGTTTCCAGTTTCAGGCTATTATGAACAGAGAAGCAATGAACACGTTTAAGCAAATGTTTTTTGTAGTAGGATGAAGCATCTCTGGTGTATATGTCATTTGTTTTATTGACCTTGGCCATTCTGACAGGTGTAAGATAAAATCTGAATGTAGTTTTGATTTGCATTTCCCTGACAGCTAAGAATGTTGAACATCTCTTTAAGTGTTTCTCAGTCGTTTGAGCTTTCTCTGTTCAGAGTTCTCTGTTTAGATATGTACCACATTTTTAATTGGTTTATTTGTTTTCTTGGTGTCCAGTTTTTTGAGTTCTTTATATACTTTGGATATTAACCCTCTATCAAATGTATAGTTGATAAAAAAAAAACTTTTCCCATTCTGTGTGACTCAAATTCTTAAACTTAAGATGTTTGTTGCCAATCCTGGTGACCTGAGTTCAATCCCTAAGACTTATTCAGGAAAAGGTAGAAGGAGAGAACTGACTCCCATCAGTTTGCTATGACCTCCTTATGTGTGTGCCTCATGGCACACACACATGCACATGCATGTACCCACACATGCATACATGCATATGCACATATGTACACTAAATAAATTAATAGATGCAATAAAAATGTAAGCTAAAATTATAAAAATTCTTGGGAGAAAACACAAGGGTAAACCTTCATGGCATTAGATCTGACAATTATTTCTTGGATAAAACACCAAAACATTAGTTACAAAAGAAAAAATATAGATAAATTGGATTTCATCCAAAGTAAAACCTTTGTACACCAAAAGGGACTGTCAAGAGATCAAAAGATAGTCCAGAGAATGGAAGAAAATATTTTCAAAATATCAGATAACAGATCAATATGTAGAATACTAAAATCAAACAATAAAAAATCCAATTAAAAAGTAGGGATAAGCCAGGCGGTGGTGGCGCACGCCTTTAATCCCAGCACTCGGGAGGCAGAGCCAGGCGGATCTCTGTGAGTTCGAGGCCAGCCTGGTCTCCAAAGCGAGTTCCAGGAAAGGCGCAAAGGTATACAGAGAAACCCTGCCTCGAAAAACCAAAAAAAAGAAAAAAGAAGAAAAAAAAGTAGGCATAAGAGCTGTGGAACTGGGATGGATGGTAAAGTGCTTGCCACACAGCCACAGGGACCTGAGGTCATAAAATCCCAAGTACCTACATTCACATAGCTAGCAGAAGGCATGCACCAGCAATTCTGGTCTTAGAGAGGTAGAGACAAGAGAAACAGTCCCTAAGGCCTGATGCTCTTGATGGTTTCCAAGCCACATGGTAGCAGCTTCAAGGGCATCAAAACTCTTAGGGATTCGTTGACCCATATGGGTTTGTTTTTGTAGTTCAGTCGTGATGTTTTGAAGATGGGAATTGACATTTGCTGTAGTTTGGGGAGGTTGAATAAGGTTACTGTGGCAGTGGTAACATCTGGGAGAGTGGCAATAATCATTCTGATGAATCTTCCTGTGTGTATGTGTCCCAGGTCATACTTAAGTTATTCTAAAACAGATTCCCTCCATGCCATTGGTAAGTCAGAGTAGTAGGAATCCAGGCACGGACTTGTTATCTTAGACTTAAAGCCAGGAGTTGAAGATACGGTTTAAAGAGAGGAAGTTTGGTTAAGGGGGTAAGAATTAGAAGTGATGTGTTAATATTCTGATACTACCCCTTGGGGCCACCCTGCATCCTGATGTAGAAGTTTCTTCTTAAGGAAAAACTCTGCCCCTTTCTCCTGCTTTTCCTCCCACAAGGTGTGCATCTCCCTCTCCCTCTCACCCCCTCCCCTTCCCCCTCCCTTTTTCTGTCTCTCTGCCTCTTTATCTCTCTACTATAATAAACTTCCCACATAGATGCAGCATCTAGACTGTGTATTACTGGCCGCCGCCGCCGCCACCACCACCACCACCACTATGCCCGCATGGCGTGCATCTGCCCAGCCCGCCACTGCATCTGCCCAGCCCACCGCTGCCCAACATGTTTCCCTGCAGGAGCAGGATACCCTCAGCACTCCCCCACTGTGTAATAAATTATAACAACGTGCTGTTTGCATGCATTTGATATTCAAGCAATGTTCCTCTTTTGTTACCAGGTTGTAGTCCCCTGGTGCCAGCTCACCGGGTGACTTTACCAATCATGTTGGAATCCAGAGAAAATCTGCAGGAGAAAGCACAGCTGTGGAGTCTCAGCTCCAAGTGACCTTGGACCCAGACCTTGCTTAGGTCCTTATGAGAGTTTACAGAAAGTCATGAGTTTGGATAAAGCTTTTTGTATTATGATGTTGTCTTTAGTAGGTGTCAGAAGGAAAGATGAAGAGAAACAATTTTTTAAATTTGAAGTGTAAACTCCTTTGGCTAGTTGCTCCTGAGCTGTTATCTTATTTCCCCCCTTGGCTGATTGTGCGCTTGATTTTTGAGTAATAAGTGAGCTTGCTCAATCACGGCTTGTCCTTGAGCGTGGTGGAGAATGTCATGAGACACATGAGCTTTTTAGAGTTGACAAAAACATGACGAAGGCTTTGGGTATATAAGCAGAACCACCGTCCACTCGAATCTCTTTTGCAATCTCATCATAGAGTAAGCCGTCCTTACACAGCTTAAGCAGACTTGTGTTCCACTGAGCCAAAAACAGAGCCTGAAAAATTATCAGCATGAACGTGAGAAAACTTTAGGTGGCCAAAGAAAATTTAATCTTTTTGAGTCTGTGTCTGATTTTTTTTTTTTTTTTTTTTTTTTTTTTACTATTGCTTTGGTCAAGCTTTAGTAGCCAGTACTTGTAACTGTCACAGGTAGTAGATTAATAATTTAGGAAAACGTCATTGATTTTAAGCATAGGCTTAACACTGACATGTTGAACTTTGGACTTGAGAAATTTAATATTATATGCATTTTCTCTAAATCTCATTTTCCACATACCTTAAATCACTTACTCAGACCCTCACAACTTGTGTGAATCTGCTTTTCTTTTCCATTCTGGAAACAACCAACCATCTTTTTTTTCCTCCTTTTTATTTATTCAATGTGTCTTTTACATCACGCAAACTAATCCATTCATTTCCCTGTCCCTTCACATCTGCCCTCTGCCCCTGCAAACCTCCCCCCAATAAAACAAAATTTAAAAGAAAAAAAGGGAAAAAAATAAAAAATCACATCATGGGAGCTGTAGTGTGGCACAGTGAGTCGCGCAGTAGACCTCTTTGTCCATATATCTTTACTTGCAAGTGTTCACTGCAAAGAGTCGTTGGTCTGGTTCAAGGCCTCTGGTTTCTACTACACCATCAATGCTTGGTCCTTGCGAGGCTCCTCTTGGATATCCTGTTGTTGCCCTGTGTTGTGGAGATCCTGAACCTTTGGGTCTAAGAGTCAGGCCCCTTCACGTGCTCCAGCAGATCACAGATGGGGTGGATATTGGGGCGGGCCAAGTCATAACAGTTCCTGGGCAGTGGCAGGGTTGGCCTACCAGTTTTCACCTTTTTCTTCCATCTGAAAATGTCCAAATGTTTTAACTTTCATATGTCAATTCTTTGTTTTTTTACTAGTATCTTTCCATCTTTTTTATTTGTTGTGGGAGCCCACAGTGACTCCAGCTCATGGCTTGATTCCATCCTTGACTTAAGGTCAGAGAGTTCAAGCTTGTTTGTGCTCCTCAAGGCAGAATAACAGAATGATTGGCTAAAGGCATGGTTACTAGATGTTGTGAGAATTAAGAAGGTGTTTATGCTTGTTTGTTTCTTGAACCATGGTAAGGAGGTCTTTTGCCCCCCTTGCTTTAGGTATAAAAAGGCTATGAGAAATAAATTCGGGATGCTGCAGTATTCACCGAGAGCCCTCCCGATTCTGTCTTCTGCCTCTCTCTTTGTTAATCCTCACTCCCCTATTCAGGTATTGTTCAACAGGTTGTCTGGTCCCAACAACTTATTTACAGATTTGTCTTCTTAATACAATGAGACATAGGTGTTGGATTATTGAGAGTAGTCACTGAAAAGGCATGGCTTTTTTTTATTTTATTAAATTTTCTATTCCTTTTACATACCAACCACAGATCCCCCTTTCCTCTCTTCTGCCCCCCAGCCTCCCTCCCAACCACCTTCCATTCCCACTTCCTTCAAGGCAAGGTCTCCCATGGGGAGTCAGCAGAGCCTGGTACATTCAGTAGAGGCAGGTCCAATCCCCTCCTTCCTACACCAAGACTGCACAAAGTGCCCCACCATAGGCACTAGGTTCCAAACAGCCAGCTCATGCACCAGGGATGGGTCCCGATCCTACTGCCTGGGGGCCCCCTAAATAGTTCAAGCTAAACAACTGTCTCACTTATCCAGAGGGCCTAGTCTAGTACCATGGGGGCTCCTCAGCTATTGGTCCACAGTTCATGAGTTTCCACTAGTTTGGCTGACCATCTCTGTACATTTCCCCATCATGATCTCAGTGTTCCTTGCTCATAGAATCCCTCCTCCCTCTCATCGATTGGACTCACTGGATGAAGGCTCTATGATGACAGTTAGGGTATTCATCCATCTGATCTCTAGAGTAGGCCAGTTCAGGCACTATCTCAACTATTGCCAGTAGTCTAAGGTGGGGTCATCCTTGTGGATTCCTGGGAACTTCCCTAGCCCTCTGTTTCTCCCTATTCCCATGATGTCTTCTTTTATCATTGTATCTTTTTCCTTGCTCTCCCACTCTGTCCCTGTTCCAGCTCGAAACTCCCATCCCCCTATGTTCTCATTCCCATCCCTTGCCCTCCATTATCCCCTCTCCCAGTTTGCTCATGTAGATCTCATCTATGTCTCCTTCCCAGGGTGATCCATATATCCCTCCTATGGTCCTCCTTGCTAGCTAGTCTCCCTGGAGTTGTGAGTTGCAGTCTGGTTATCCTTTGCTTTACATCTAGTATCCACTTATGAGTGAGTACATACCACGTTTGTCCTTCTGAGTCTGGGTTACCTCACTCAGGACGATATTTTCTAGTTCTATCCATTTGACTTAAGGCTGCTGTCCTACTATGTACTCAGACTGTTTGTTTAACCTACCCTTAAGTCTTCAGTGACTTCAAGGTGCACTATTAACTATGGCTGTGAGGTCTGGAGTCACATTCATGAAAGAGATATTTTCATAATATTGCATCATCACATAAAATGATATGTTAGGGTCTCAAGATTACTGAATGATTCTGAAATTCAATGTCTAGATATATCTGCAAGAATAAAAAAGGGCTTAAGCAGATGTATGAACAGTGGTGACTATAACAACATTAATGATAATAATCAAAAGGTGAAAATACCCCACATTTATCAATGGATACATGGATAAAAAAGATGTAGGATGTACGTAAGTCAGATTCCTTGAAAAGGAAATGCAATCCTCACATTTTATTCACCACAACATGCATGGACCGTGAAAGCATTATACTAAGTGAAATAAAGCTGACTTTAAGATTACTACATAGTTCCCTCATTGATTAGAATAGTCAAATTCATAGCGTTGGGAAGCAATGGTTGGTTGCATAAGGCAACATGGCTTCATTAACATGTCAGTCTTCGGTGGCAAAATAGCTCTGAGACAGATAGTGCTGATGGTTACACAATTATGTGCTAATGACACTGAATAGTGCACCAACTATGGTTATAAGGTCAAATTTTATGTTACATATATTTGTTGTAGCCAAAACCTTTTTAAAAGTCCATTAAAAAGTATGGGAGTGGTCATCATACAGTGTTGACTATAACAAAACTGAGGCTACATTGTCAAAGGTTTTAAGGGATGGTTTCAACATCCTTATTATTTATGTGATTTGGGATTTCAATTCAAAAGAATTTTCTAATGGGGCTGGAGAGATTGCTTAGTGGTTAAGAGTACTGGCTGTTCTTCCAAAGGACCCAGATTCATTTCCCAATCATTTACATGGCAGCTTACAACCATCTATGTAAGTCCAGTCCCAGGGAATCCAGTGCTTTCTTATGGCCTCCTGGGACACTGTGCTCATGAGATGCAAAGACATATAATCAGATAAATACTCACATACATAAAATAGAAATAAATAAAATCCCAAAAATATAATTAAAAAAGAAAAAGAAAATCCAGGTGCCCACCTTTGAACTTTCAAGAATACCATGTCTTCCTTTCTTCAATAATATTTTTTGCCATAAACCTATTTTGTCATAGGTTACCATGCAAGACAGGTACCTTCTGGAGTAGACTCTTGTGTTAATTAATGTACCTTCAATTAACCTTTCCTTCATTTTCAGCTAATACTTTTGGGTGAATGCTATGTATGCCCAGAGACAATTCTGTGCATCACTCTAATCCTTTATGTATGAGCTCCCTGACTTTGAGCATGTTAGCATGGAAAAACAAAACAACAACAAAAAAACCCAAACCCAACAACAACAGAAAACTGTCTACTATCTTTTCTTTTGAAATGATGAGCTGAGGGTGCTTAGAAATGAGCCCAACTGTGCATGGATATGTATAGGCTCCCTAAGTAAAATCTCCATGCTTCCTTGTTTGAAGAGGGCTTTTCTTTGGAAGTGAGCCTTGTGTTTTCTTTGCCAGCTCCGGGTAATAAAGCTTTCTCTATGCTCTATGTCCTGCTATGCTGATTTTGCCTTTGCACTCACCAAGATGTAAACCCACTGTGTTTGGTTGCACCAACTCAAAGGTAAAAGTAATCTTTCTGTATATAAATTATAAGATCTGACTATTAAGAAAGGAAGATGAAGTCATAGAAATAACATGACCTTTGGAACTAAGCAAAACAAAATTCAAGCTGTACCTCAGTGGTTAAGTAGGTTATGACTTTTGACATATTATTCTCTATTCTTTCTGAGCATGAATTTTCTCCTGTCATTTGGATACAATGTATCCAAGTTGCATAATTGCTTGTAAAGGTTAAGGACAATTAAACTAAATATTAGCATACAGAATAGTCTCAGTAAATTGTTGTTGGTATTCGGACAGGTGAACTAGAAAGATGGTACTCAAATTTTGAAAATTCCAAATAACAAGTCAGTTGTGTAGCATAGTTTGTGAGCATCTTAAAAACTATAGTTGAGTGTGCTGGTGGAACTCCTTTAATCCCAGCACTGAGGAGGCAGAGGCAGGCAAATCTCTATGAGTTTGGGGCCACCCTGGTCTACACAGTGAGTTCTAGGACAGACAGGTTCATGTAGATAGACTGTCTCAAATGAAACAAAACAACACAACAACAAAACTTTGCATCAGATTAACAATTCAATGTTTCTCACAAAGTAATAATAGTTACTGTTTAGGAAAATAGCAAATGTCCAGTATTGTTACAGATAGATGCCCCTATGTCATGGAATAATTTTAGTACATTTAGAAGGAGATTTTCCAGTGATATGCTGACAGGGCTTTCACTGAAGATTTTAAGGGACTGGATTTAAGATTTTAAGCTTCTGGATCTCATAGATCTGTTACGCTGACTACCTGGTTGCTTTTCAAAGGAATGTCATTTGTCCCACAATGTCTTGAGAGCTGTTCTCATATTCTTAAACAGACTGACATTTTGACAGCTCGGGAACTGGGAAATAGCATATTGCTGTTTGCCTGTTTTAAATGAATGAAGCTGAACATTTTTTTTCATATTTGGTTATTTGTATTTCCTCCTCACTAGAGTGCCTGCTTATGTCATCTACCCAGTTTTCTACTATTTAGTACCCACTCCCCTATAATTAGTAAGAAGCCTTTTTCCCCCGAACAGTGCTGGGAATTGAATCTTGGGCCTCATAGACACTAGGTAAGCATAGAACTCAAGCTTCATTCCGGTAAGAAGTTACCCTTGTCCCATAAGATATCCTTCTGCCTGGTTTATTGTTTTGTTATTTTTTAGGGTTTAACCACACAAAACTGAAATATCAAATTTAACCGTATTTTATTCATCTGTTCAGAGTGAGTTTTGTTTTGGGCTTATAAGGGAGTTCCTACAAAATAACTTTAATTTAGAAAGTCCATTTCAGAGAATTTGTCTCATAGATGCAACTCTGGAAACCAAGGAAAATAAATCATGCTAAAATGCTTTTATTATATTAATAGGTGGCTGCCTATGCTATATTAATAAGCAAAATACCCTTTCAAGCAGTTATAGAATTAACTGGATATATATATTTTTTTCTTTTCAGAAAGATTTTAAATCATAGTGTTAGATAACTTAATCAAGTTACAGAAAAGAATGATATAAAGTATGACTTGGTTTGTGTTTAAAAAGGAAGGAAGGAAGGAAAAAGATGTATGTTTGAAGAACTGTCTTCTCTGACATTCTTAATAAACATCTAGAAAGCCATGTAAGACTCCATGAGCAGTACTTGCTTCTAAGCAGTTTGGAAAACTCTGGGTGGAAGGAAGATTATGTGTTCTCAGTACTGCTTCTGTAGTATTTGACACTTGTCATGTCTGTGTGCAGTTTCCTAATAAATGAACGAGAAGATGGCTGGACTTGGAAGATGTGCAAACAGCAGCAGTTGCCATAGGAGAAACAAAACAGAGGAACTGGATAGCCAAATCAAAAACTGTAGACCACATCAAAGGCAAATTCTAAAAGTTGATGTCCTAGCAGTTAAGAGCAGGACAATGATTAGCAGTGATGGGAGAGAGTAAGAGGCGATGGTGAGGAGAGAGACTGATCAGTGTGTGACATGATTATTGGGTAAGAAGACTTACGGCCGAGTGTCCTATAATACTGCAGGGTGAATATAGTTAAGAATAAGACATTGTCTTATGTTTGCATCACACAGACCAGAGGACGTGACACAAATAAGGGAGGAACTTTTTTCTCATGGTTTCAGAAGGATTTCAGTTCGTTATGGCTTAGAAGAAATCACAGAAAGCATCAGTCGATGGTGACAGGCATTTGTAGACAGTGGCATCAAACAGGAAGCAGAAAGAATGGAATGGAAGCAGGAATGGGTAAAGCACTCAAAGGCCCATGTCTAGTGTCCTACAGCTGTCACCTAGGCTGTACAAACTTATTATCAACTAGACTCTTAAAATGGTCTCTCATATAATAGACTAGATCTTAAATATACTTTTCTTTCTTTGAGGGCTATTTACTAATGACTCTCTCCTTAATTTATGACAAAAAATCAACTAGAACATTCTAAAAGTAAGTGAAATATTTCAGTATTGTGCTACATAGTAGGTCTAGTGTTGTCAAGTTGAACAACTTCAGCAATAAAAGATATTTTTGCCCCAAATCAAACATTCTTAGGATGTTTTGCAGACCTCAAAAGAAAACTGTGTTGACCAACAGTCTTCTATATGTATTCATTGAAACTTTAATTGATATTGTTGTAAAGTTCCTGCAGAAAAGACAATTTGGGAGTGCACGTTTGTCACATAGTGAACACTTTGGTATTAGCTGGTCTATGTGATAGACAGAAGCTAATTACATCCTGACATTTAGAAATGCTGCACAGAGTTAACTTTTCTTTGCTTTATAACAATGGTCCTCAACCTTCCTAATGCTGTGATCCTTTAATACAGTTCCTCATGTTGTGGTGACCCCCAACCATAAAATTATTTCATTGCTATTCCTAACTACAATGTTGCTACTGTTAGGAATCATAATGTAAATATCTGTGCTTTCCGATGGTCTTAGAGGACCCCTGTGAAAGAGTTGTTTCGACCCCTGGAGGGGCCGTCACCCACAGGCTGAGAACCATGGCTTTATGACTTGGGATCCACATTTTAAATGACTGTTTCAGCTACCCTGTATTTCTTACACCATTGTGTGCATTGTATAATACTACTCTAGTGAAAGCAATAGGAAAGAGATTAAGCATCCCAAGTATGGAATTGTGATTGGTCCTGACTTCAAAGCATTTGGATAGAAAGAGGCATACAATCCGTTAGAGCAAAGCAGAGTTTTATAATGAGAAAGGTACAGAATCACATCATCATTTTGCTGTTTAATGACTATGTGACCTTGAGCAAGGTCACTAACCCTCTGAAGCCTCATTATTCACATGTGAAAAATGATAATGATAATGCGTACCCTAGAGTACTATTGCACAGATTAAATAAAATAGCATAGGGACATGTTTAGCACATGACAAATATTCAGCTTGTGGCCATTGCCATTGTTACTATCCTGTTTAATGGAGTTTCATCACTTACTCTAATAAAGCAGACTTCTGGTAATGTACTTTACTAAAGCTATCCATTTGTCTTCACTAGATATGATTATATGGATTGTTAGAAACAGGAGCAATGGGTTCAGGAAAGGAACAAATACAATTTCTCTTCAGACATGAGCTGAATTAGGAGATACAGCCTTAAAATCATAAAGGCCACGATCGAGCCCAGAGGTAAGAAAGCATTATGAAAACAGTACATCACACCAGAAGCAAAATGGTGGAACCTTGATGGTAAGGGAATTATAGCCATTATGAGAACATTCGGGGAGACAGCTTAGAGTGAAAGATTAAGAGTTGGTTGCCATGGACAGCATGAGGCAGGGGACCTAAAATGAAGGGAGACTGTAAGAATATGTGAGACAGAAGGAGCGGCAGAAATCCCTTATTTCTGTTTCCCCAGGGGTGGGAGTAGCTTGGCATAGCTCAAAGCCAGTTTCTGGGTTGACATCAGAGTTGTCGGACATAAGGAAGAACATTTGTTTACAAATTCCTGTTACCTCCATGAGTGATAGAGACCAGAGCTTCAGGGGAGGTACAGACCATAGCTGCAGAGGAAGCATGGCCTGGCTTCTGAGAGAGAGAGGCAGCTAGGGAGTCTGTTGTGATCTAACGGATACAAACCTCTCTATCCTCTGGTCCCACCATGCTTGCCTTCTTTCCCATTCCTTTCTTCCTTCTTTCCATCTGCCCTTCACGCCTACCTTCTAGAATCACACAAGAATTCGTACAATCATCGGATGCTGAAGTTGACTTATGAGGCCACCGTCTAAGCCATGTTTATTCTCACTCTCTTGGCAGCCAGAGGCTTGCTTCCAAGGCACGATATAGTTGCTGTCTTGCCTTAGATGTAAGGATTGCCTTAACGGCTTCGAGGAGATTCACTTGATGCTAGGAAATTAGCATCTTTTGCTTTGCAGCGCTTCTCACGGTTGCCCACAGAGAACTGGATTTGATCCTGTTCCTCATTCGGTTTCAGGTTAGGTAACTGGGAAGTGAGAATTGCCCGAGACGGATGCCATTTCAAAATGTAACACTAGATGGAGTCGAGAGACCATTTTCCCCCTTCATTTTAGTAGTTCCCGAAGTTTGGATACTGTACTGGCAAAGTCACGTTAGATGACTAAATAAGTCGTGTAGAGTATATCTTTCCTCATTCTCTTCATTGTTTTCTTTGTTGTCTCATTTTCCTTCTTTGGGGTCCTGCAGCCTGCTACAAAGGGCCAGGTGTGTGGGGGGGCGGGGCAGGGGGTAGGTGGGTGGGCGGAAGGACAGCTGCTAGTTCAACTGGTGTGGATAAAGGGTTCAATACGGAGTGACTTCCTGTCTTCTAGGTTCTAGAAAGCTGGTGTGTTAGGCTCTGGCCAATCTGCCTTCAGAGTCCTTCCGCATCTCCTCAGTGTGTCAAGTTAAAGAATGTGACCGTGTGTGTTTATTCTAGTCATTGGTGCCATCATTAATCTGCAGTCTTGCCTGTAAGATCTCTCCCTTTTCTAGAAGAGGACACCTTTTAATCCCTTCCCTCATATGTGCAATAAACACATTGAACCCTACCTCTGGAATCATTTTCCTGTAACAGAAGACCTACTAGCTTCCAATTACAACTTCTTATTCCCTTGTTCCTCTTTCTATTCTCTGAAATGTCATATAACATTCTGCAAAGTTTGTTCTAAATCAAGGCTTCTCAACCTTCCTAATGCTGCAACCCATTCATACAATTCGTCATGTTGTGGTGACCCCCCTCCCCCAACCATAAGATTATTTTCATGGCTACTTTGTAACTGTAATTTTGCTACTACTATAAATTGTACTATAAATGTCTGTGTTTGCCAGTGGTCTTAGACGACCCCTGTGAAAGAGTTGTTTGACCCCTAGAGGGGTCACAACCCACAGGTTGAGAACCACTATTCTAAATAAACACTTCAGTCAATGAATGAATTGGTAAGTAAATGAATAATTAGTTTCCTTGACCTTGTCAATCTCCAGTGTTTTCTTTCCTATATTCACCTCTTACTATTTAATTGTTTTTATTGTTTAAATGTCCTTTGTTGATAATTGAATTTAAGGGTTTTATTCAAATTGCTCCATTATATATGATTCAATCCTGTTGTATGGTTATGTCTTGCCAGGTCATTTTAATGGCTAGTGTTCTATACTCTGTTTTCTATATTACCTCTTTATATGAACTATATTTCTACTCATCAGAATGGACTGAATGAGATATTTATTATTCAAGTGGCAGACTTAGGTTCTCTTCAATCCTCAAATAAAATTTGAACCAGAGTAGCAAGGTTATAAAAATAAAGCAGAATTTGGAGTGTGCGCAGTTAGGGAGGACTAGGCAAACAAAAATTTTGGAAGCATTGTCCCTGGGATCAATGATCTGAAATGCATATAACATACATACAGGGTTAGAAGTTGGTTCCTGGGGTGTGGGTCAGTAGTCAAGCACTTGACTGGGGTGGGCATAGCCCCTAGTTTGGATGTTCAGCATAGCAATGACAAAGGGACAATGGACAGCAGGTAGCTGCTCTACTCCACATGCTAATGACTAACCAACGGCATTACCCATAGTCCTCTGCCTGCTTCCTTTTGCTTATATTGAATGTCAGTAGCAAATTTCTCCCAAAATGCAGACACACTCAAGTTGGATACATATATAAGCATATGTGACTTTAATATTTGAAAATAAATGACTTGGTAGTGTTGCTAACTGATAGGGAGTATGCTTAGCATGTATGTGTGAGGTCTTGAGTTTGATTTTTACCAACACACACACACACACACACACACACACACACACACACACACACGCCCGCACGCCCGCATGCACACACATGCACACACATGCACACACACACAATGATTTGAGATCTTGGAAAGTAACTGTATAGTTATAAATTATTTATTGAACTTTGCTATAATTTTAAAAAGTTTTCAATCTGAACTTACTGGTGCATGCCTTTAATCCCAGCACTTGGGAGGCAGAGACGGATGGATCTCTGAGTTCTAGGCCAGCCTGAACAGTGAGTTCCAGACTGGCTAGGCTATATAGTGAGACCCTGTCTCTACAACTCAAGTTTTCAATCCTTAAATATTTTCATAACAATTTAATTTTAAGAACACAAACAGGTATGTGTTTAAGTGCTAGTTAAGGGGAAAACTAGAAATATCTATTTTTCTAAAACATATTATGTATCATTACAAGCATTGTACTTCTGAGGGTAGGAGAAGGGGGATGCACCACAAAGAAAAATGGAAATTGCTCTATTAAAATTGTATGTGTAATAGGGAAAGAGATCTTTTAAAACATATTTCATTAATTCTCTAAATTTCATATGATATATTTTAATCAAATTCGCCCTTTTCTTCTCCTTACCTCTTGCCAGATATTCCCCATCTCCTTACCCCTTTCCAACTTGTCCTATTTTATTTCTTAAGAACTCATTAAGTCTAGTTTGTGCTGCTTATGAGTGTGAGGCTATCTCCTAGGGCACGGTTGACCTGCCAGGGGCCACACTCTTTAAGAAAACACTCTTCAACAGAGGTGGGTTCTTGTGTGCCCCTCCCCCTCCATACTTGGCCCTGCCCCCTCGAGGCTAAGGCCCCTCCCCCTCCAGGCTGGGGCCCCGCCCCTCCAGGCTGAGGCCCCTCCCCCTCCAGGCTGGGATTCTGACTGGCTTGACCTTGCCCCGGCCATGTTGAGTTCACTAGTGCAGGGGTCCGGTCAGGTCCCGAAGACACTGTTCAGCTGTGGTCCTTCCCAACCTCTGGCTCTTAGAATTGTTCCTCCCCCTCTTTTGTGACAGTCTCTGAACTTTGGGGGTGGGGGTGGGGCGACACAGATGTCACCTCCATGGCTGAGCACTTCATTGACATTCTCTGTACTTTGACCAGAGTCCCAACACAAGGACACTTGGGAGAAGAGATCTTAATGGGGAGGGAGGTAATGAAATATACTTGTCCCATGAAAAGAGAAGGGAGGACTGCTTTCATGGGAGACAGGGACCCAGATGGAGAGGGAAGCAGTACAGAGTGGGGTGGAGATAGAAAGAAAGGAAAACATAATGACACATATGTGTAACAAAGCCATAATGAACCCATTGCTTTCCATGCTGACTTAAAAAAAAAAATAAGAAGGAAGTGGGGGCAGGGGAGTATACAATCAGAACAATTGTATATACGCAGCAATCTTTGTGGATATGGATGCTGTTTCAGTAAATGAAATAAAATGTACTTAGATGTTTGAATTTTCTTGCCTATTCAAGTAGCAGTTTCCTCCTCACTCTTTGTCGTGGCTTTATGGTCTTTAGAGAGGGCAGTAGCTTCTGTTTAGATGCTTTGCTCAGTTTCTCCTTGTTGAGTCCATCTTCTCATATTGGTTCTGTCCTCTAGCCTTCCGAGCAAAGGAGTCAGATGGGAACTCAATAGTGATTGATGTGTTGGTCCATGTAAGCCTGGGGCTGCTCAAACGGAAACGTCAAACGTCAGAAGTAGACACATCGCTCGCTTGTACAAACCAACGTCTTTTCGGGTTAAGTGGAAAGAGACTTCAGATGCTGAACTCACCAGGCTGACTGGTGTCACTGACAAAAGCTCTGTCATTTTGTGGGGATGAGAGGCTAGGTGGTCCCTGATGTGCATGGTGGCCATGCTGACCATGGCTACTACCCCAGTTCTTTGTAGCAGCCATAAGAAGAGACCCGGGTCTCCTGTGTTGTGTTCATTCACCTTCTCCTTTTGCCTCTCACTGGGCTAGTCCATCGATAAAACAGACTCAGCACCGGATACGTTTGATGACATGGATGGGTATGAGTGACTCACCTCCAAGTCAGTCATGTAAAGACAATACAACTTACAATGTTCTTCACGAACAGCTTCTCACTGGTGTCAGATTCCTAAAGTTGGGAATGGGGCAGGACTATGGATCAAGATTTAATTCGACATGACTTATTAATTTAAAATCCCCTCTTTTAGCAAATGCTCAATTTCTTTAACACTGAGTGCTACGGTTTGAATATGTGTTCCAAGCTCATATGGTAGAATCTCACAATTTCTATTTTTATTACATGTTTATGTTTTGTGTGGACTGGACTGGATGAAACATTCACCCTCTATATTCTGAGGGCATGATAATTGAGTTTACAAAATTAACTGACAACGGGAAAAAGAAATGGAAGTTTGTTATGTGCAAAGTAAGAGGCAGTTTCCTCCAACTCAGGAACATTGAGAAGCTTCCATACCCCAAGAAAAGAGACTAGGCTTGTAGGCAAATCAGAGGAGAGTGAGTGATTGGAAGTAAAGACATAGAGGCTCTCAGAGGTGGTAGTCCGTGGCAATGTCCACCTGGAAGCGGCATTAACCGCCATCCTCTTCTATTTCTCTTCATTGTTGAAGAGATCCCTGGGAACAAGTGACTTCCTTTCATAAGGTTTGTTTTTTGACATATGAGAAAAGTTTAGACTAAGTCGTCCCTTGCATTTGCTGTTCCTCAAGTGGCATAGTTTGGGTATTGACTGTCCCCTGCCAAAGGCCCATCTGTTGAAGGCTTGGTCCCCAGTCTGTGGTGCTCTTGGAAGATAATGACCCCTTAGTAGATGGCAGCTAGCAGAAGGGATCTAAGTTATTGAAGGTGTCCATGAACAGGATAGTGTGATCTTAGACTCTCCTTTTCATCCCTCTGCCTCTCAGCTATGACAAGGTGGACTCTTTCCTCTACCATGTTGTGCCACCTCCCATGGGCTCAGAAGAGACAGAGCCCCTGAAACTGGAGCCCAGATGAACCTTTCTTCTTCTTTTTCTTTGAGTATATGTGTGCACTCCTGTGTGTGCAAACATGAATGCTTACAGGTGCGTATATGTGCAGTTGCATATGGAGGCCAGAGGTTGGCGTCCGGTGTGTTCCTCCACTGGTCTCCACCTTAAGTTTTCAGACAGAGCTCACTTGAGCCTGCAGCTCACAGATTTGGCCAGGGTGGCTGGTCAGTGAGCTCCAGGGAGATGACTCTCCTCTCTCTCTCTCTCTCTCTCTCTCTCTCTCTCTCTCTCTCTCTCTCTCTCACACACACACACACACACACACACACACACACACACACACTGCCCCAACTCAGACTGTAGATGTGTACTCCTGCACCTTGTATTTCACGTCAGTCTGGGATCCAACCTCAGGTCCTCATGCTTACATGTCCAGAACTTTATTACTGAACCAACCTCCTGCCTCTGTGTTTCTTCTTTTTGTTTGAATAGGTGAGCTATCTTGTCGCAGTGATACAAAGCTGACTAATGTACAGTGCCCTCTGATGTCTTCATTACCAGAGCTGTGTGTGTGTGTGTGTGTGTGTGTGTGTGTGTGTGTGTGTGTGTGGTGGGGGGTGGGAGGGGCACTGTCTCAGCTTCTGCACCTGTGAACACTAAAGCCCACCACTTCAACAGCCGGGGGTATCCAAGACATTACAATTTATAGGAAATTGGCATGTACCCGACAAGGAATGCATTTAAAACATATGTTCATTATGAACCACCCCAAACACAAAGAGAAGTGAATATAAGGAAAAATTCCCCAATCTTTCCCTACTTCACTCCTTCAGAAAGGTCCCTCATGCTCCTTGTCACAGGGAAAACAGGCTCATGGTATGCTAATTTGGCAAGATTACAGAATTGTACAAAAGAGAAGGTCATAAGACAACATTCTCCAAGGAAATGAGATCAGAAAGTAGAGAGAATGTGGAACAATTTTATTCACTTGCTGTCTACTGCTGGCTTGCCTTTGAAATACAGAAACCATCTAACACATTAATCACCAGAAGAAGCTTTCCTTGGTGCCAAATTGAAGTCTTTCAGCAGCCACAGAAGATTTACTGTTCCCCTGGGGTAAGCAGAAGGGAGCCAAGCAAGCAAACCTTGTTTTTTCCCTCCAACCAGTCTGCCTTGTGATGTCCTGCTCTGTTTCCAGGATCCTAGGGGAGTGTACTTTTCAGACAAGCCCCACCACCTCAGTCCCTTCTTGGAGAAAGAAAGAGGCCCAGGGACCTCCTGAGCTCAGTGGTGGGTCATACGCACAAAGCTAGGCAGTTGGAAGCACACACAGAATTCTTCTGTTGCTCCAACCAAGACCAGTGCAGCTCTGGAAGGATTCTTGCTAACTAACCTCCCTTCTTGGCTATTATTCAGCAATTGCAAATTATCCTCTAAGCCTCTAGCATCTTTTTAGCTGTAGAAAGGGAATGAAAAAAATGCACTCTAAGACCTTGGTTGTTGGATTTTTGGTTTTTTTGGTTTTTGTTTTTTTTTTCAGCTGGCACAAGTTCTAGGAATTTGTGCAATGCTGACTGGAGATATACCAAGCAGTCTCCACAGGCTGCCAGGCACTCCCAAACATGGTTCTAGATCGTATCTTGTACTTTTAGGGTAGTGAGTTTCCAGTAACACATATTCCACACATGCAGAGGCTTGGAACTTGTGATGTTTTAGATCAATCTCTGTCTCTGTCCCCTCCCCACCCCACCCCCGGTCTATCTCTCCCTCTGTCACAAAGGATATTTTGAGCCACATATATCTTAAGAACTGCACATGCAAAATATCTGCATCGCCTACATATCACTCCTGCACTTTCCTCCTACAGGTCTCAGAAAGGTAAACATAAACATGTATGTGCTTCTCCATGGGAAGAATAATCATTTTTAATTTAGTGCTTGCTGAATTCTCAGAATCAGATCATTTACTAAATAATCTTAGCAAATGCAAACTCTATGCTATTCAAACTTACAACAAGGACACCCAGAAGAACAAAGGAACACAAAGAAAGGCTTGAGTGGGACATATAAATAAAAGAGGGCAGGGGCACAACGAACAAAAGAACAACAATTTTATTTTGGTAAAATTGTGCTGTCACTATGAAAAAATGAATGGGGATCTGATGTTCTGTTTCTAGTTGAATGGTAAACTAACAGTATTACCAATTGGATTTTCCACTCCCAATTTTTACTCACTTATAGAGTTCTGAACTATAGCTAGAATTCCTGTTCATCTGGAACAAAAGAAAAGCCATCAATGACAATCATAATACCTATACTTCCTAGACTCCCTTGCAGCTAAGATCTGATAGCACTCTCCTTGAGACATTTAGAGAACATGAGCAGCACCAAGGAGAGACTAGAGTAGCAGAGATACCTTGGCAAGCCTGGTGACAAAGGCACTCCTTACTCCTCCAGTGCCATGGGTACTCAAGTACCATGGTGTTGATAAGGTTTTTATATATCAAAATTGTGTCATTTTCAAAAAACTCCCCAGTGCCTGTGGCAGCAGAGAGTTTTTACACCTGTATATTTTACAGCATCTCCTCTAGAACAAACATCATGCTTTTCTTTTAGAAGCAAAAGAAAAAAAATTTCCTTTGCCAGGGATTGGTGGATAGACGGTTTCCTGTCTTGTCTCAAATATTGCTCTTGAACATGCAACAAAAAACTGGAAAATAGCAAGCGGATAAATATACCACACACTCACATACATACAGAGAATTATACATACACACAGAGTCACACACACACTCATCTCCTTGAAGGTCCTCAGTGCTCTAACCTACCTAGGGTACTAGCCTGTGCCTCATCTTTTATGCCTTTGCTGAACTTTTGGCCATTTTCCTTCACTCTGTTCTGAAGACAGTTCATTTCTCCCTCCAGCCCCTCATGCAGGCCCTTCCACAGGAGATACAGTATGTGTCAGCCGTTTCTCCAAACTTGCCCCTCTTCAGAATCAAGAATGCTGTTGTGCTTTGCAATCTCAGCTTTCTAATGCATTCAAGAAAAGTTACAGTTTCGTAGATTTCCTGGATTCTTTGTCTTGCTAAGTTGGGAATGATAGCTTTTTCAACTATCTCTATCATAAGCAGAAGCTAAATTCTGTCTTAGATATTCAACACGAGTAGTCGGGAGTTTGGTTCACTTCCTCAAAGGCGATCAAAGCTTCCATACTCCCAAAGTCCCAGAAGTGAAATATTTGATCATTCACCAAACACTGGTGAGAAATCTACACTTAGATGCTGATCAGTATCCTTCTTCTGAACTGATTAGAAGTTTAGCTATATTTTAAGATTTGTGAAATATTTACAAACAACATAATGGGTCGTCTTGGGAATGAGACACAAACCCAAGCACAAACTTTGATTAGGTTTTATATACACTTTCTCCAATAGCCTGAAAATGATTTTGTACAGTATTTTCAGAATGTCACTGTTTTGCCTGTGACCTGTCAGGGGTGGAATTTTTTCACTGCGATGTTCTGTCAGCACTCAAAATGTTTTGGACTTTAGAGCTTGGCCTTAGGTTTTTCAGATTAGGGTCCTCTGCCTACATTTGCATGTCACTATGTACAGAGTGGAGGGGACAAAGATGAATGTGACACGGTCTTTGTTCTCATTGCTGCTAATCTAAAAGGAATTAAGGTACATAAACAAGTCTAAGGCAGTGTGGTGAATGTCATCATGAGAACGGGTGGGGGACACCATGGGAGCATGGATATGAATAGATGGGACCCAGAAACAATGCTGAGGTATAATTGTTTGCCACATGTCCTAGTTGGCTTTCCATTGCTATGATAATGTCATGACCAAAAGCAACATGGAGAAGAGAGGGTTTACTTCCTTTTACACCCTACAGCAGTGGTTCTCAACCTGTGGGTCAGAAGCATCGGAAAACACGTATTTCCGACGGTCTTAGAAGCCCCCAACCATAAGTTTATTTTTGTTGCTGCTTCCTAACTGTAATCTTACCACTGAGCAGTATCTCAGTTCCTAAGACCATAGGAAATGTGCGTCTCCCAATGTCGTGACCCAGAGGCTGAGAACCACTGCCCCTACGGTCAAGCATAAAGGGAAGTCAGGGTAGGATCTCAAGCAGGAACCTGGAGGTAGGAACTGAAGCAGAGGTCATGGAGGAATGTTCGCTGTTGGCTTGCTCAGCTACCTTTCTTATCCAACCTCAGGAGTGGCGTCCCCTAAAATGATCTGAATCTTCTCACACCATCATTAATCAAGACAGTGTCCTATAAACTTGTCTACAGACCAGTATAAGGGATGTAATTTCTCGATAGAAGGCTCCTTTTCCACGTGACTCTAGCTTCCTTCAAATTGACAAAAAAACAAAAAAAATAAACAAACAAACAAAAAAACCAAAAAACAACCAACCAGCATGCTCCTGGAATTTTAATAAGAATTTTCCTGACTGAAAAGGTTGTATATTATTCACTGTCTAGGTCTAGGAATCCAAGCTGGTCTCAGCCATTGTCTCCTCTGAGCCTGAGTCCCCCGGCTGACATTACCCCCTCTGTAGGTTAGCAGCTTCTGGGACTGCAGCAGTAACAACAGGGACTCTGACATTTCAACCTGACTAAGGAGTATTTTTCTATGAGAAGAATTTTGTCATCAGTATCTCAGATGCTGTGTTTTACAATTTCCCTGCCTGTATTTATCTGAGCCTTAGGTATTCTGCGTTGCACCCTAAGTGTGTGGCTATCTTACTTTTGGTTCCTGGGAGTGTGTGTGAGCTTCAGTCTAAAAAGAGCACTGACTGCGCAGTACCCAAGCTCTCCTATTTCGGTCTCTTAAGTGGAGTCCAGACAGTACAATACGTCAGCGCCAGGCCCCAGAATAGCACAGCCCAAGCAGAGGCTTGCTAGAACAAGATGCCCAGAGGAGCATGGGATACGAGTCAAAATTCATTCCTGACGGTCAGAGGAGAATCGATGGCAGACTGAGTTCAGACGGCATCTTACCAGAAGATCAGTAGGATAATGCAATTTTAAAAGTTAAAATAACAGTAAAAGTATTCCTTTTCTTCAACTGCTTACTTTATAAACAGGTCGACAAAGACAGAAAGAACCAGCCTATAAATGAAAGAAATTTCACAGCTGAGTCAGGTATGGTAACACACATAAAATCCCAACACTTGGGAGGCTGAAGCAGGAGGATTGTGAGTTCAAGGCCAGCCTGGGCTATCTAGCAAGATGATGTCTCAAAAAAAAGTGGTACATGAAAAAGGGGAGGGGAAGGAAATGAAGAAGGAAGAAGTCAGAGGAAGAAGGGGGTGGGGAGGATGAAAGAAGGCCCCACAATCTGGTCTACATATGCCAACGTATTCCCCAGTATTTCAGGGCCAACCAGAGCAAAGATGGGTGTCCTGAGCCCAGAAGTATGTTAATTAGACATGCTATTTACACAGCCAGCTCATTCTGGGTTATCTCAGGGTCTAGGTTTCTGTTTTTCTGACTTTTCACACAATGGAGAAGTTAAAACATTGTCGACATTTGTCAACCAAGATGTGAAATAACTTGATATAGTTACATATCCAATATCTATTTACATATTACAAGTCTATAAAAAAAGCAACGCCTGAATTAAGTAAAGGTTTTTCTCTTAATAGAAATAGCCCTTCATATCCTGTATTGCTAGCACACAGCAGGTATTTTCTGTTGTTTTGTCTCTCAGTTCTGATATTTTTATTTTTCTGGCAAAAACACAGTTACTATATTACACAGTTTGAATCCAAGAATCATTGCCTAATTCTCATCCTCACATAGTGGACAGTTGACTTCTCAGTGGTCCTTTATGATGATGCCCGTCTTTGAGCTTTAGTACCTTGAAAGTGGTTTAAAGCAAACTAGTGTTTGCATCTCATGGGAAACTTGCCCTTCGTTGTATAAGGGCCAGAATATTCCACTGCACAATGCTGTCTGCTCGGCACACCCATCTTCGTGATAATCCTTGTGCAAAGGCAGCTGGCTGTACCACATGGGTGTTCTGGAAATGTGGCTTGCACAATTTTTGGAGAATCCTAACGATAAAAGCATGTCTTTTCCCAAAAGTCACAAGCCATGCAGTTTCTTTACAGTGAGATTTTTAGTAGTAGGACTACCCTGGAGGCAATTACAAATTATAATATACCATAGCTTTCAGACAATTATATATTTTAATGCAGATATTTTAATATCATTTACCTATATTATATAATATATATTTAATATAAATTACCTATAACATTATGCAATATAATTTGAATTTAATTTACCTAGAATTTAATTTCATTATAACGTATTATGCCACGTAATTTTAGTAGAATGTGACATAATACAATTTTCAGGTATAAATGCTCTCACACACATAAGGAGGGAGACAGAGAGAGTGAATGTCTGGGGCAAATCCTAAAACAGAAATTCAAAGAAGTGTTCTAAATGGTGACAAAGAAGCACCCTTTTTCCTCACTGGCAACACATTTATTCAGAATATTACTCTTTTCCACTTTGTATAAGGGTGCTTGACTCTCATTTGTGAGGCAGACAAGGGGAAAATTGATAGCAGAGTTAATCGATGAAAAGATCGCTACCAGATTTAGTGGGGATAGAAACGTCTTGAATTTGATTGTAAGAAAACTGAATTATGAATGACATAAATGTGTGATTTACTGCCCCAGAGGCTGAGTAGGACTGTGCGGCTGTAACCACCCAGATAAGTCAGACAAAACCAGGATTATTCGAGTCTGGATTTTATCCAGTGAATTCTGTCAATCATTTCCTTCTCTTTGGCAAGCAGCAGACTGCTCTGGGGACAGTCCTGGGAATCACACACAGGGTCAGGAGGCAACATTAAAATCAAGGCCAGTTCTGTGCATTGGCCACCAGAGGGCGCGATTGTTCTCTGTATGTGTTGCCAAGAGTTCTGAGCGTATTAAACCTCAGGAAGCCTAAGGCTAACACACAACCACCTCGCAGGGCATGTGTAGTAGGTCAGAGATGTGCCCATGCATGTTTTGTTCTAAATGGCATCTCCGCTGTCAGCCAACATACCAACAGAAAATCAGCCCGCTTGCTGAGTAGTGGGGTGTGTGGATGGTCTATTCCATTAAGTCTTTGCCTATCAGTTGAGCTCTCAATCCCTAACTGTGAGCATACTATTTTAAGCCCACAGGTCTTTTTCTAGTGTTAAGCCATCAGACATTAATGGTTACCCTAGACTCATCAATTTGGGGATGATTTATTCAATCTCAAGAAAGGAAAATAAGCTGTCAAAAATTTACAAAGAGGAAGAGAAAAATTCTGCTCCTGTGATAAACTACTCTACATGTGCACGAGCGCATGCACACACATGTGTGAGCACACACACACACACTCACCTGTGAGCACACACAACACACACACACACACACACACGCGCGCGCGCGAGCACACACACATGCATACATGCACACACACCTACACACTCACCTGTGAGCACACATAACACACACACACACACACACCTGTACGGCCCTTTACATTGAGTTCCTCTGCCGACTACACAGTGGTTCCACAGGTTTGTGTGTGAAAAGACATTTCCGAGGTCTGTAGGATAGCCCACTGTTCCTAGAAGGATAGAAAAACAGCCTACAGCAGTTCTGCAGCTGGGGAGAATGAGTCCTAACTTTGCCTGACTTCCTGGCCCATGGGACTCATGCTCGCTCCCTACAATGCCGACAGAAGTCATAGCTGCTGACGTGTGGAACTTCTGCAATAAGATGGAGCCGCTCATGGCTGTGCATCTGCCTCCCAGGAGAAGCCCATTCGTGTTCTCTGGCTCAATGTGTGCCCTCCTCTAAGACAAACACACACACACCCTCTGACTCCTTTCTGCTTTCCTATGTTTCAATCGTATTTTCTGAGAAACTAGATAGATAATTACTTTCAGTCCCACAAAATGGATTACACATGACTTGTACTGTCCTGGGCTATGTTGTAACACATACCTATGTATGATGCTGGTTTCCACAGAGCCTCTTTCCCATGACAATCTGGTCCACTGGCTTCCTTCTCGGTTCCTGCTGTTGCTGTACCACAGCTAATGATACCCACTGCCCTGAGCAGTTATCACTGGGACTCATATGTCTTACGTGTATTCTCCCATGTACGGTGTTGCATGCTCATTTTGTTTATGGCTCTTTTCCTGAAAGCCCTAATAAGGGAAAGAGTTCTTTATGTGGCTTCAGAAAAGGATAGTTTCAAGGGAGCTGTGTCCTAGGGAGCCTGAGCTGATGACCCTTTCTGGAGATATCAATAAGATGGGGTTGACCTCTCCCACGGCCCCCTCTCTGAACACATCTCCAAAAATCTAGGAGGAGAACTCATGACTTCAAACTCAAGCTTTTCTCATCCTCTTACACTCACAGAGTGGGGCAAACCCACTCCCTCTCATTCAACACAAGCCCCACAACTGACCCACTCTGGCCAGGCTCCTAGCAGATGGTCACTTCAGATGCCTCTCGATTCCAGCACAGTTTTGTTGAGCCTTCTCTGGAGAGGACAGATGGTCTAGGGCATGCTCACATAGCCAGTTCACTCAGCTTTGCCTGTCCTGGTACTCAACAGGCTAGATCACATACAGCAGGTCATGCGAAGTTAGGATAATTGTGGAGGCTTTCCTTAGTTTTGTGGGTTACTGGTCCATCATACCTACCATCTGGTTATTATCCATTGTGCCAGGGGCTGACCCATAGCAAGGAGAACCTTAATACAGGACTTTACTCATTAATGTGATAGAATCCATGTGGGTGACCTCTCCCTGATGAGACCACCAAGTCTGTTGGGGTAGCGAGTCCATCTTTCCATTTTGTTTCTTTTTTTTTCCTCATCACTGTTATAGAGCACCTCCACATTCCCCATCTCCAGCACCCCAAATCTCAGCTGTGACTTTTCTTCACTCTCAGCCTCGTCTAGCTGCCCGTATCCAACCCTCTTCCCTCCAGCGCATCCTCCAGTCTTTGCTAAAAATGTCACCTCTGCCAAGACCTTTCCTTATGCTTTATTTAAATCTGCAGGCTGGGGCCCCTGCCTCTGTAGCACTTAACCACACCGCGTTCACACCATCTGACATGCAAGGTATTTTTACTTGTCCATTGCCAGTTCCTTGCTAGGAAGTAAGATCCACAATGGAGTGTTTGTCTATGTTGTAGACTACTGCATCTTCAATGCTTATAGAATTGCCTGACATGTAATCAACACTCAATAAATGCGTGTTGAATGAATACATAAAGTATTTAACAGAGCATGTCCCCAAGTCTGGGCGGTAAAGGAATACTTGTTAATTTGAACCACCCTACTAGCTGTTAAGGAAAATGGAAGTCACAAGTCACTTATGGAGGGAAACATAAGAGTCTTCAGTAGGTTAAAAATCTACAGAACGTGTACAAACGAGATTTTCCTGGGTTGCGAAATAAGCCAAGAATTCTTTGATATGAAGTCCTTCAGAAATCGAATCATAGAAGATTCTGGAAGCTGAGCTTAAGGGTGGTCAGTTGAAGATTTCAAAACCACCTGACCCACAGCATTGTCTTCCATGGTGCCAGGCATCTAAGCGGAGACCATGTCTATAGCTGAAAGGACTTTGGTGAACAATAGCAAAAGCTGCATGTAACAAGACAGTGGCGACCTGCGAAGTCCAGCTTGTTAAACACAGACTGTTCAGTGGAATGGTGCTTCATAATATTAATTATTCCTAATATTTCCTTTTCGTTTTACGGATGGGGGTAGCAAGTAGAAATTGTCCATTTTACTCCATGTTTGACACTGAAGAATGTTTGCGTATTACGATGTGCTTTTGTTTTCTGTCTTTGTGCTTTGAAATCTGGGGCCTTTGCTGGCTCTCAGGGACGGCTCACCCCAGCTCAGCACATGACTCCCCATGGAAGCCCAGTGCGAATGAGCTGACTCAAATTCTCCTACATGTGAGCTGTCAGATCTGTCTCCTAGTCTGTTCTAATCACTCCTTAACCAGCTACCAAGCAAAGAACAATACGGAGCCTGGTGAAATGGCCTAAACTAGCCAACACAAACCTGCTTGCCCTGCCTCTCGAAATCCTGCCCATCCCATGAGCACTGTAGCAGAGGCCCTCACCCATGTTTTCTCTTGTTCCCTCCTCTGCCTCCTGGCCCACTGGAGCTTCTCCCTGTGGATGCCCATGTGCGATGTGTCCCATCCTTTGGCTGTCTGGAAGGAGTAGATTATCTTTTCAAAGGGAGTTGTGTATCTGTTATTCTCTTCTTATCAGGCCTCAATAATAACAAAAGGTATGTTTGAGGATTGTGTGGAGGAAGAGAAGCTAACTTTTGCTTTTTAGAGTCTTTTTATAATGTGGTCTGGTATATGAGTGATAATCGGGACCAAGCTGATCAGGATGAGTGAGTCTTTTGTACTTTCAGGATGAAGAGGAGAGAATGTATGGTAACAAACCGGGACTCCTGGGAGGGCCCTAGAAGCTGTGCGTCCACTGCCTTCCCTGTTGTTATCTGGGGTAACAGGGCTGGGAGGCAGCTTTGGGCACCTACGACTACAGGCAAACTTTCATCCTCCTTCTCTGGAGTTGCAGATTGCCAACCTCAGACATTTCTCTAATACACATCAAAAGGTTTTGAGGTAGGTAAAGATACGACAAATATGAGTCAAAGGGATTAAGACGACACAACTCACAAGCCAATGGTGTAAATAACGGCAGTGTCTGCCACACTTCATTAGTGTGTTTCACGTTACTACTTACTTACAATTTGCCTTAAAATTTGTTAACACAATAAGTCAAGTGTACAAAATAAAATATAAAGCCACAAAATGTCCCTAAAGACATAATGTGAAAACTGCAGCTTCTAGCCTATTCCAACCTTCCGCCACCCTGTTCCTTGGGAGAAACACCCATTACACTTTTAGGTGATGCCTCAAACAGGAAGATACCCACACATGTATACACACTCACATACATGTGTACACATATATACACAGAATTCAACACATGTATACATGCTTACACATACACAAATACATACACACAGACGACACACACAAATGCTATGGAGAAAATGAATGTCTATGAGAAAAAGGAATTCTAACGTCCAACTAGCAGAACTACAACAAACTAAGGATTGAGAAAAATGAAAATCACGGATCTAAGGGAGGACAGAGAACAAGATGGTGCCTAGATGGCAAATCATGCATTTCTCCACGCTGCCTGTCTGTGACACAATTAGCCTAAGGTAATGAAGGTGAATCTCAGGAGTGGCAAGGGTGATCTCCACTGGACAAAGGTGTGATGATAGTGCATGCAAGTGATGATGCACACAGTGATTCACACACACACACACACACACACACACACACACACACACACACGAAAAAAAGACAGTGTGTTGAAACCATAGCCCCGGGTAGTTTTTGAGCCATTCACCCTGCTGAATCTAGTCAGTGGTAGAGTCATCACGAATCTCACCTTAATAGACTTTTTGAAAAGAAAATATCCCCTTGACAAATCTCCTTTTGTTGATTCTCACCTCTGGCTGTATCAACACCTGTGAAGCCCCCTGAGTTTCACACTGCAGATGCATGGGGAAAATTTGCATCTCTCTTCAATTGTATTTAGCTCTGCTTTTTAGTTTTAGGTACAGGTCCCACATTATACTCATCATATAGGCTGCTTTGGATAGATTATACTGGTTAGCCAATGACAGAGGAGCTCCTTCTAGATTGTGGGTCCAGGTAGTGGAGGACATGTTGAAGGTTGTCAGTAGTAAGGAGAAAGGCATAAAAAGTAAAATGTAGGGAACACTGTTAAAACTGAAAAATGGTATAATAAGCAGGACAGATAAATAGCTTGTGGTGTCCGTTCTCAAAGAATAGATATTATTAGACATGCATTTAATGTTGAACCAGTGGAAGAAAAAGAGTAGAATGTTGAACCAGAGAATTAGTTAAACGACTTTGGAAAGACCAAAATTCTACTCCCTGGCCGACTTCAATTTTTAGATTGTAACTTATGAGTCATAGAGATGGCTCCATGGATAAAGGCATTTGTCACCAAGCCTAAGGACCCAAGTTCCATCCCCAGGACTCACATGGTGGAAGGAGATAACTGGCTCCTGAAAGCTGTCCTGTGACTTCTACGTGTGTCCTGTGATATATACGCACCTCATCCCCCAATACACATTCACATGTGTGTGCATGCACACACATACACACACACACACTAAATAAATGTAATTAAAAATCGACAAAAAGGCATACGTTTTGTAGAGAATGAGAATCTTTAAAAATGATGTCATTAAAACATTCTTCTGTATCCTAATATGACACAAAATGTGAACCATGAATTAAAAAATAAGCAGAATTTAGATGTGGTCAGCAATGTGGAATCCTGATCACAACAGAGCAGAGAGAAGTCTCTTTACTATGCTTGATGCAAGATTGCTGCTCCATATGGAAAAATTCAGTATTTAAATAAAAACCTCACAGTATTAATTTCATTACCATTTATAACTTATATCAAAGTAAATTATATACTAATTTAAATATAGTTCTTATTCCAAGGTATAGTGTTGACAACTCTCACAAATATTTCCATTGGCTTCATGAAGCACTGAGTCCAAGATGCTCCCCATTGCTGATAACGCTGTACCTCAGGTCTAGGTTACCTCCTCAGACGTAGCAGCTCCAATTCTAGTAGACTTAGTACAAAAATCTGTGAAACCAACTTCTCCATTTATTTCCTTCCCAGGTTTATTTTACTCTGATTATGTTTCCACGAGACATTTCTTAAAGTGGGAAATAAATTACGTAATTATTTATTTAGAGACATGCCTCCCTTAGCTCTGGTAGGATAGGTTCTGAATGCCGCAGGGATGTCTGAATCCAGGCACAGTGCTGGATGCTCTGTAGACTGTGGCTTTCATCTCAGCAACCTCCATATAGATGTTGTTGTTTGTTTCTGCTCTTTTTTGGGAACCTGCCATCCAGCTCCCAAATAAATCACACACAGAGGCTTATTCTTAATTATGAATGCCTGGCCTTAGCTTGGCTTGTTTCTTGCCAGCTTTCTTTAACTTAACTTATCCCCTATACATTTTGCCTCTGGGCTTTTCTTGTTCTCTTCCTTCAGTAAATCCTACTCTTATTCCATGGCTTGCTGTGTAGCTGGGTGGCTGGCCCCTGGAGTCCTCCCCCTTTTCTAGCTCCTCCTCTGGCTGCTTGCTCCTTCTCTTTCTCTGTCCTGACTTGCTATTGGCCATTCAGCCCTTTATTAGACCATCAGGTGTTTTAGACAGGCACAGTAACACAGCATCACAGAGTTCAACAAATGCAACATAAGCAAAAGGAACACGCCTTAAAATAATATTCTCCCACATACGGACTTTTTCCTCTCTATTTTTTATAAAAAGAATGTTTACCTTTTCCCACAAGGAAACTATGCAGGCTTTGGGGGTGTCTATTAAAAAAAAAAACCCAAGGGCTGTTTAAATGCACACACTGAAATACCTGATACCTGAGAAGACTACTAGGTGACTAACGGACAGGTGGTATATACGACATGGATGCAATGGACAAGGGGTGGGGGATTCATGTTCTAGGCAGGACAGAGAAGGATGGTATGAGGTTTCGTTACACTACTCGAAATGGCATGTGACTTAAAACTTACACACATGCTTATTTCTGAAATTTTTCATTTAATGGTCTCAGACTACATTGTACCACAGGTATCAAATGATAGGAAATGAAACCACAGTGAAAGGAGACTGCTATATTTATACATCTCAAAGTGCTAACAACACTCAGAGGTGAACTGCATAGATTATTGTGCTAACATTCAAGGTAAATTACCTTAGGCTGTGATGTTTCTATTTTCACAAGTTGCAATTGATGTAGTACACCATATCTCATATACATGCACAATTTTTATGCACCAGCAAAAAAGGTAAGTTTTTAAAGAATGGGGGGGGAATCAATGTAGTGACATGTCACCTGTCACCTGTCATTCTTAGTCACACAGTGCCAGATATTTCTCTAGAAGTAGGGGAATAATCTAAGATGAGGACAAAATCAAATCTGAAAAGTGTTCTTACAAGAGAGAATTTCTTTTACATACTATTCTTGTTAATTGTTTGAGAATCTCGTGCGATGTATTTTGTCCATACTCATCTATTCCCCAATTCCTCCCATATCTACCCCTCCCCACCCTCAACTTCCTACTCACACAACTTTAAGATTTCTTCTTTTCTCCACACTGAGTCTAAAGTTTATTTTGTGTTGCCCAAGTAGTCTTGGGAGTGGGGCCTGCCTTGGAGTGTGGTTGACCTACCAGGGAAAACAAGAAAAAAAGCAAGTCTCTGCAAGAAAATTCTAAGTCATCTTGAGGACTTTTTGTAATGTGGACTAGGTCAGGGCACATTGTAGCTTATCAGAGTGCTCAAAGGTGGCAGCTAGCTATCACCTTTCCTCTTGAGATGAAGTCTTGTTATACTTCTCTAGATGATCTTGAATCCTGAACTCAAGCAACACTTTCCTTCTGCCTCTCAAGTTATGGGACTACATATGTGTCCTCTGGCTTTGCTCTCATTTGCTGTGTCCAAACCGTAACTCTAATAGAAACCATCATTACATTAGAGAACATGGTTTTCATGACAAATTATATCTACTTGATAATGTGTCATCATGTTTTCATGTTCTAATCAGAGATGTCATTTACAGTTCATTAAACAAACAGAAACTATCTTGGGAAAAGAAAGTCTAGAAATGATATAGTACCAATGACAGATCAAGTAGAAGAAGACATCAAGCCCAATCTAATCTTTGAAGGAAGAGGTTGGAACACCTGGTTAGTAAATTGGCTCTCACCAGATGCCCAAACTTTCTCCATCACATGCATCAGTTATATCAGGGGGAGGAAGGAGAACCTGCCACTGTTGGTCAGTCACTGGATGCCAAGCACATCTCTTCTTGTTTCACTGCCAACCCCACCAACCCATTGCACACGTGGAAATTCAGGCTGTGGGAGGTAGAGACATTTGCCTGAGACCATAGAGATACAGAAAGTCTGAAAAACGAACCTAGGTCCAGCTGGATTTTTACTGAATGTATACACCTTCTCACACCAAGGTATCGAAGCACCACATTTGTTATATTAATGCAAAGCGAATCCTTAGTTTTTGTATGCAGATATACGTTACAGTCACTATTTACCATAAGTATTATGTTTCCTTTCTCTTTAATCCATATATGCCTTACACTCATTTCTCTTTTTGTGTGAATGTTTGTGTGTCTGGCTTTCACTGGTGAATTATTCAAATAAATTCATTCTTTACACTTGGCAATTCTGATCTGGTTGTACAGGAGATGATATATAGAAAATCCTTTTATAATTAGGCCACCCTTACTCTGGGGATTTCCAGGATTCTCACCTTTTAATTAAGTCAGTAGTCTAGTGCTGCTTTTGAAATGTATTTTTACCTATAGACATGGTGAACAATTTTCTGACAATGTACTCAAGTAGAATACGATGCAAGCTTTATGTATTTTGCATAGTTTGTGCCACATATAAATGACCACTTTTTAAAAAAATATTATTATTATAAATCCAAATTAAGAGTTAATTTAGTTTACAGCCTACCAAGTTTACAGCTTCTATGCTTGGTAAATTCTTTTTCTAACTGGTCTCCTTACAACTACACCACCCGTTAGCTGATCCTAAGAGGCATAGCCAGACTCAGTCCCCAGGAGATCATCTTTAATTTGTAACCTCACAGCCTTCCTGATGAGCATGGATTCCATGCTTTCCTTTCCCCTCAAGCCATTTCCTTTTTTTTTTTTTTTTTCAAACTCCAATTCTGGCTCAAGCCCAAGGTTTCAAAGAAATGAGGTCACTAAATATCACTTGCCAGATCTCTCCAGCAAAGGACAATGACCAAGGACCTCATGGAAAATCTCATACAAAGCCAAAAGTCGAGTTTGTGCTAATGAGGTAGAAGTGTTGGTTACCGTGATGCTATCTCTCAAAGGCAGCATAGTTACTGTCACCGCCCTGGCCAGCCCATTCCTCTTCAAGCTCTCTTGCACAGACCCAGAGATTCCAAGTCTAGATCTGACCTCATTTTCAAGAACTTTCTTTCTTTCTTTTTTTTTTTTTTTTTTTTTTTTTTACCATGTACAACAGCCAGTGCCAGTCCTGAAAACTAAGACAGAAGGACATGAAGAACAATCTCGCCTTTCAATACAATGATATTAAATGTGTTCTATCATCCCATGTCATCCACGTTTATTATAATGCGCTGTATTAGTAGAGATGGATTTCAGTAGACACGACACCGTGAACTTGGAGAACATCTATCAGTTATGTGATTTCTGTTTTACTTTACCTCTGTTTGCTTTTTCTCCTTCATTGTTAAAAACTGAAAAAACACTAATAACCGGATCTGCTAAATTTCAGAGATGTGGAAGTACTGTATAAATAGAACAAATTCTTGTTGTTTAATGTGAAACCAGATAAAACCTTCAACATAGACAAAACTCCAGCAATGAATTCAATAGGGCGAGCCAAACCAACCTTCCTGAGGGGTGTGAATCAGTAACGAGGACTAATCAGGTGGTTTTATTTTTTCCACATCTGAACAGACATAACTCTCAAGAAATTATGCTCTTCATGGAAACTTTGAGCATATTAGTCTTGGCAAAGCCTGAATAATATTTTTGGAGCTCTGAAAGGGCTCTTTCATTTTAATTCCCATGAAAAGCTTTATTTTATATACTGTATTAGAGAAATCCATGGAGGGAAAACATGAGGACCATCATGCCTCTAATAATGTTTTATGCATCGTAGGGGCTCCCCCAAATGTCACCTTTGCCACCATTATGATCTCAGAATATAAATGAACCTTTCAATCTTCATTAAATGTTCATCTCACACTTAGTAATTTCATACGCTCATGTTTGGGCAATGCATTAATAAAATTGACATTTATACCTGCAAGCAGGTTTTATGCAAAGAAATTTATCACATGTATCTCCATAAGCCAGATTCCCTCTAGCTGTCTTCAACTTGTAGAAATCATATGTCTTATAAAATGTAATGACTCTTGGAAGCTACTGCAGTGGTGACCTGTCCTACTTCTGAAAGTTAACTTTCTGTAAGAGCTGGTTGACACCAAGGCTATATAATAATATGGGGACTGTGGATAAAATCTAAACAGCTTTTGTTCAGTCTTGTATTTTGAGAGAGGGTCTCATGATGTATCCTTGGCTAGCCTTGCCTGAAACTCATTTTGTAGACCAGGCTAGTCCCAAACTCACAGAGATCTGTCCGCTTCAGCCTCGAGAGTGCTGGGATTAAAGAATGAGAGAACCACCACCAAAGGTAGACAGAGCAAAAGATTGCTTTACATGGGTAGCTGGACAGGCTGCCCATGTCCAGGTTTTAGGAGGTAGTGGTGGATCTTTCAATCATAATAATAGAAACAGGTTTTGGAAGGTGGAGGAATTAAAAAGTACAAAAGACTGAGACCCCAGTGCTGTCCGAATATGATGATATCATAGGCCACCTGCCTCTTATGAAAAGTGCCTGTGAGTGGTCTTGTCCAATGAAGTCTCTCTCACAGTAGGAGACTGTCAAGGCTCCAATTAGCAAATCCCTATATCTCAAAGTTAATTATGTGAGTCTTGAAAATGGTGGAAAAACTCATTCCCAGGAAAGGAAGTATCAATCAGGCATTAGCCACCCTGGGTGCAAAGAAGGATTGGCAGCCACCATATGAAGTGTCCACATGTGGTTATTGTTGATAAATAACTCTGAGGAATTTTTAAAAAGCAATTAAAGATTATAGAAGGTGTTTAGCTGTTTATTTCTCTTAAAATAACCCTTAAAGTCTTATGCACAGTAAGGGAAACTACAAAAATCTATTCCAGATATTAAGGGAAGAATAAAGACAAGGAACTCTCCTTAGGTTGTCAACATCTGGAATTTATGACTGATGTAGTAATAAAAACTATGTTAGTAGATAATGAAAAGTCACATCTGTGCCGAGCAAATAGGACTGATCTATATCAGAGGTAGATAATACATTATTGAAATATTGCTAAACTAAGCAGAAGCATGAAAAATAATAATGAAAGAGCATATATGTCAATGTCTTGTTAAAATTAAGCCACTGAATCTAGCAAGCCAGGATCTTTAAGAACTGAACTGGAGTTAATAACTGTAGATATCACCAGGGGGGATTTCTAAAGGTTGCCAACAACAAAATATGGCCAAGAGTATTTTACTCTTAAATATTTGCAAATGAGCAGATATTTGCTTGTAAGGAAGATTGCTACTCTGATGGCAACTTCTAGGTATTCATCTGGTTTCTGCTTCCTATGTTCTGTAGCACTGAACATGCTGCTGTTCCCATCAGTGATCATTTAGTCTCTGTGTCTCTAGTCTCTCATGAGTACGATTTGCAGTGCTCTAATGATGGCTAATCTGGCTAGGCATCATGACTGGACTAAATGGTGCCTGGGAAATTCTGGGCTTTCTATGAGGAGTTTTACAGAGAGAATTTTATCAGGAGGGTCTGACCTCATCAATAGTTCAACATAGTGATAATTCAAACGTCAAGTAGATCATTGGGAGGTGGTAGAATTGTGAAAGGGTGGAGTCTTAGGCTTTGACCACTTCCTCTAAAAAGGCCACGCCTATTCCAACAAAGCCACACCTCCTAATAGTGCCACTTCCTGTAATGAAAATGGAAGCCATTTTCATTCAAACCACCACAGCAGGGAGGAGCTGGAGGAAGATGGCCACTGGAGGCACACCTGTGGATGTTGTATCACAGTGCTGGGTTCTTGGCACTTGTCTTTGACTCCTGACTGACCACTTTCCAACACCATCGCCTTCTTCCATGATCTATTTACCTTGCCATGGGCTGAAAAGCAATGGAACCACTGACCATGGACTCAAACTTCCAAACCTGTGAGCCCAAATCGATCTTTCTTCCCTTAAGCTGTTTCTGTATTTATTAGAAGGACAAAAAGTCCAATGGGCACATTTTCCCTTAATGAAAGAGGATGCAGTAATATCATGGCTTTAAACACTGTACAAGCATGAGTCTGTATTTCTCTCTCCCCCCACTCTCTCTTGAATATGGAGATATTGTGAGTCATAAGGAATAAGTCCCAAGAAATGGGAGAATAAAAGGTAAAACTGGCACACAGATAAAGGTCATGCTACCAATTCAGACTATTCCCCTCTGTCCTGTTTCACTGGAGTGAGAAAAGCTCATATTTTAAAATAGCTTGACCATGGTTCTGGTTATCATTGCAAAGTCCTGCTTTATGCCTGTTGTTCTGGAGTAACCACCATTGGCATTTTCTTTCATGTTCAAAATAAATTACATGCAAATCAGCGCATCATGGCAGCTCTTTATATCGGCAGTTTTGGTATCTTTACAACAAATACAAGAATCGAATCTGTGCCTGGGGCCTGTACTAACTCAGCAAGACCTGGAGCCTGTGTACTAACTCAACTGGAGCTTACATTCTAACTCAGCAGGACATGGAAACCATGTTCTCGGAAATGAGGTGAGAAATCTGGCCATGTTAAATATTGCTTAGCCTTGCTTTGCAATGAGTTAGCTTTGCTTTGATACAATAATTATCACTCGTATCTCAAAAGGCCACATGTACCTACCAAACTGAAAGCTATTGTACCGGAATGTGAATTGTGTGTTTTTGCATTGGTGGTGGTGGGGGGGGTGTTACTTGAATTCTTTAGGGCAACAACATAGAAGAAATCAAATCAATCGGGTTAGGAATATCTTCTTTGATTTTCCAAACGTCAGTGGGTGAACACTCACAGTTCCTCAGTCTTTCTCAAAGGCCCCGGTAAGCTAAAACAGACTAGATTTGGTTAAAAGTGCAACTTCTGCACACAAATTCGAAGTTTAAGATTCCCTCAAAACAGGCACCTTTGAAATGGAAGAGAGAGTATATCCTGGAAGCCATAAGAAGGTGGGCATAGGAAGTATGCATAGAAAGGGGTTCTGTGTGTGTGAGGAACGGAACTTCAGAATAACTAGAGAACAGTAACATACTATAAGGCTTCTACATTCTTGAAATTACAGACCTGTCAGACTAAGGATCATAACGATTTACCTTAAGTGAATATATGCAATATATATATGTAAAAAAATATGTATTTTTTGTATTATATGTATATATTATATCATATATTGCATACACACACACACACACACACACACACACACATACACACACACACATTCTATCCAGTTCAGATATTGGCAGAGAAACAATGAGTGTTACAGTTAGTGTTAAATGTCAACTTGCCACAACTCAAAATCACTTGGGAAAATAATAATTTTTCTTTAATCACATTGGTCTGTGGCCATGTCTATGCCTTGATCGTTACTTGACAGATGAAGATGTCGCCCATTGTGAATGGCTTTATCTCCTAGGCAAGACGTTCAGAATTACGTAGGACAGGAGAAAGCTAGGTGAAGGCATGTGTTTCTCTCTGCTCTTGCCTGTGGAGGTGCTGTGACTATCTGCTTGGGGTCCTGCCTTGACCTCCCTGAAACAATAGACTGTAACTTGGAATTCTCAGCTAAATAAATTCTTTCCTTCCCTATGCTGCTCTTAATCAGGATATCTTATCGTAGGAACAGAAATAGAACTAGAACACTGAGTCAGAAGGGTTTTCTGCAAAAGGCAAAACCAGCCATCTAGGAAGATATCAAGACAGATGTTAGCAAAGGAGAACTGATTCTTCTGTAGTGAGCCAGTCAGAGACACACATCTGTCAAAGCAATGAATTAGTAATTCCTGGGGGTGAGCATTCTTCCTGGGTTTCATTTTTGTTCCCCTCTCTGCCCAGTTGAGACCTTTATTGACATTCTGCTGTTGACACACCACCATTGGGGCATGTGAACAGGGAAAGACATAGACAAGTGGACCAGATCAAGATAACACCATCCAGGTATGGATTGGGCTTGCTTGACATACCTGTAGCCATTTTAGTCCTAACTGACATTTTGTTCACCAGTAACCAGGGCATGCATCTCCTATAGAGTCACTAAAATGGTTGGTCAAATTATGGAGTATCAGATTGTTTGTTAGGTGATATTTAACAATAGTAATAGAATTTGTAGAAAGGCCGATCATGGTTCAATTAGTAGTGGCCAGCTCAATGTTGCCTAGACTACCTGCTATGGAATATAGTCATCTTCGTCTTTTCTTCACCCAACATATGTGTCTGTCTGCAAGCCCATAATACTTCATGCCATAGTGGGTCCATCCCCCTCTTCTTTGGCCACTTGGTACTGTCTGCCTTTGCTAGCTGGTTCTCATATACTGGAAAGCAGGCTTTTCAGAAATGACTCATTATTCAGAACACCTAGATTTTGATATGGATCTAGTACAGATAGGACTTAGGGTATTTCCAGTGTAGGGTGAGTTAATGTGTCCCAGTGGGGGGAATTTAATATTTGTGTGAGAAATGGAGGGGTCTGGATAAACATAGCAGTTATATACCAAATTCATTCCCTTTTTTTTTCTTTACACATTTTACTGCACTCTGATTCATAACTGGCCTTTTAGGGGCATTTCTGAGCTGCCTTTGCAGATGAGGACAGCCTCTGACTAAGGTTCCTCTCCTGCAGGAACCTGAGTGGAAGTGACATTTATCAGATCAAGGCTTTCAAACAGAGTCTAAATAGCCCTTGAACTCTTCTCTCCCCATGCTAGAGCCTCGGACTCATGTTTAACCACAAACATGAGGATTTCCTGGCAGGATGGAAGTAACCTTGCTCTTTGCAAGCTTGCATGACTCAGCTAGGTAAGAATGCTACACGTGAGGAAATTCAGAATTTTTATATCACAGTATCAAGGGATTTACTTCTTATGTGCGCTAGGTCTTGCTAACCAACCACAGTGAATTGTAAACTCAGTTCACCTATCTGTAAGGTAAATTGATGTGTAGCTATCACCAACTAAATGTCAGACAGGACCTAGATTGTTGGGCCACTGTGCCATGGCCACCAGCCAGTCATTGGTAGTCCACCACTAGGTGTGGACCATGTCCACTTGCGGTCTCTGGCCTTACCACACCTTGTAGCATCACTCAACTGGAAGTGGAACTCAAGGCCATCTCAATCTAGAATTGCTTGTCTTTCCATTTACAGATATGTAATGCCTATATCTTGTAACTGATTTACTAACATACTAAAGTCTGTCTGGGATACAGGGTATGTGTCTGTGTGTTTGAGTGTGTAAACATACCAGATGTGTTTCTGTTGCCTTTCTTGTCATGCATTAAAGTTATTTTGCCCATGCTTTGGGCACTTTATGTTGTGTTGACATGAATAAAGGCAAGGATACCCATTTAATTTCCTTTGTTTAGGTACTATGAATTTTCTACATATTTTGAGTCCCAGTTGGACTTTTGGTAAAGCAATGTATTAGAACTCTGGGTACCATGACAGAAATTAATACAGGTATGTGGTATCTTGTCATGTCTTGGCATGTATTAATCTTTGTGAAGAAATTAAAATTATAGTTTTAAGAAAGAATATACTACTTGAGGAGTGTTCTTGGGTTCACCTTAGTAAATTCACTGAATCTCTTATGATGGGCTGTTTATTTATTTATGAAGAAAAAGCAAAACATACCATAGAAGACACTTTACCTCACAATAGATGATGTCCCAAATTGCTTCCGGTGTTATTAATATCAAACAGGAAAAGAAGAAGAATTTACTAATTTTAAGGTATAAGAGCATGCTCTTGAAACATCCATTCACTTTTGCTTAGCTAGTACTTACAGAGCAGGTATTATGTACCTGGTACTCTAGTTGATGCTATGGTCAACAGTGGAAGGCCTGGAGCCTGCCTTTGGGTTACTCACAGACTAGTGCCTCTCTTCAATGCTGACCCTTGGGCTGGGACAAACAATGGCAAGAGAAACAGAGCAAGCCCTTTGTCTCAAATGCACAGAGATCTCCTTTGAAGGCACAGGCTCTAGGTTAAACAATTTCCTTTCTTTCATTATGATTATCATATTCCAGTGCTGGAAAATAAGCATCAAATTGTTCACTTTCGAGGCTTTCTCTTCAGACACACATATTGTGTGCCACTCATAGTTCACTCTGTTCAGTGTTTGGATATTAACTCTGTGCTACTTCCTTAGGGAAGGCTGTCCTAAACATGTTCCCTACTCTGTCCCTCTCTCCCTCCCTCCCTCCCTCTTTCCTTCCTTTCTTCCTTCCTTCCTTCCTTCCTTCCTTCCTTCCTTCCTTCCTTCCTTCCTTCTTTCCTTCCTTCCTTTCCTTCTTTCCTTCCTTCCTTCCTTTCTTTCCTTCTTAGATAAAATTTCCTCGTGTATCCCAGGCTAGCCTTGAACTCTCAATCTTCCTGCCTCAACCTCTTGAGTACTGTGATTATAGGTGTGAGCCACCATGCCTGCATCAGAGCTGCAGAGATCCTTTTTTATTTATTATAATAATATTAAAAAGTGTCATTTTCATGTACATATAGTAAGTAGCTCAAAGTAAGTAAATGCCTTAAGAAATATCACAAAGCTAATATGAAGGAAATCCTAAATTACATTAAAGATTCCTAAATTAAAATAGTGGGAGACAATGAAAGAGGTTTGGGAAGAACATGTTTTTAGCATCTTCTTTCTCTTTATACTCTATTACCATCCAGGATAACTTCAGATCTTTTTACAATTTTGTTTGTATGTATTTCCTTGTTTATGTGTATGTGTGTGCCTCTACATGTGTGTGCCATCTATAGGCAAGTATCTCCAGAGGTCAGAAAAACGTGTAGGACCCTTGGAGCTGGAGTTAACAGACAGTTGTGGACACCTGATATGGGTGCTGGGAACTTAACTCGGGCCTTCTGCCAAAGCAGTATGCATTCCTAACCACTGGGCCATCTCTCCATCCCCAATATCAGACTATTTGTGGGATTATCCCCAATAATCTCTCTATTTGTGAGCAAATCAGAATGGCTGCAGGTTATAAGGGGGACAAAAGTGTCTGCTGGTACAGCAGCTCTGACAGGTAAATTCAGAAACAAACAAACTGTAACCCCTCTGGGCTTCTATTTCTTCATTGTAAAATAATTCATAATGTACACATTAAAACCTAAAATAGGGACCAGGGAGATGTGCTAGTTTGAAGAGTGCTTGCTATGCAGCCATGAGTTCAATCCCTAGCAGTCACGTAAAAAGCCAGTGCAGTGACGCAGACCTGTAATTCTAGTGCTGGGGAGGTGGGGACATGAAGATCCGTGGGGCTCAGCAGCTGTTAAGTCTTCCCTAGTCAGTGAGCTCCAGATTTAGTGAGCAATTTTTCAAAACTAAGATGAAGAGTAATGGAGGAAGATAGCTTACATCCACCTCTGGCCTCCATACTCACACACACACACACACACACACACACACACACACACACACACCACATACCAGACACACACATACACCATACACCACACCCACACACCACAAACTCACACACACACATTCACACACACAAACACACACACACACAACATACCACACCACACCACACACACCACACACTCACACACACACCACACACACACACACACACACACACACACACACACACACACACACACGACACACCATTTTCCTTTATCCAAGTTTTGTTTTCAAGCGCAATGGCAATTTCATAATTATGATTGGCTTATTTTTTTAAGTTATTGTCATTTAATTGATCCATTTCTCAAATAGTTACTAAATACTTATTGCATCCCGGGCTCTAAATGAATCTTAGATACAGAGGTGAACAAAGAGATCTGAAACTTGTCATCTGAGATCATAAAAATCTAGCTGAGGAGTCAGCCATTAAGAAAAAGTACAAGGAGAGATGTTTGCTTCATGGTTTTAACATTGGTGTGAAAGATAACTGATCTTGCACCATAAAGATACAGAGCGAACCATCTTAAATCAGATCTTCAAAAATATTGACAGTCTTCAGAAAGAAATTATACAGCAGTGTTCTTCGCTTGTATTGAATGGCTGGTTTCAAAAAGTGTCAGAAAAAAAAAGAGATTTTTAGTTTAAAAGTCAACAGTACACCTTGCAATTGATTTGTTTAGTTTCAGTTAGGGCTGGAGGAAATAGGGTTCTCTTGGTGTCATGAACACACTCTTTCTTTCCCTTAGCATTAGACTTGGCTTCATCCCACCACCTAATGAACCCTTAGAGAGTGTCCTAGCTGGAAAAGAAAAAGCACTTGATTTCTTCTCCAGGAGTGCTGAGTTGTGGTTTAAGAGAGAGAGAGACAGAGAGAGACAGAGACACACACACAGAGAGAGAGAGAGAGAGAGAGAGAGAGAGAGAGAGAGAGAGAGAGAGAGAGAGAGAGAGAGAGAGAGAATCAGGAGAGTGACTCACTTGTCCAGCTGAAAGCCATTCGTGATGATTTACATTCCGCCCTTTTCTATTTCTGCTGTTGCTTCAAAAGCCCTGAGTGTTTTCTGCTGATAAAAACCAGTGAAACTGGAGCTAAAGAAATACTCCCACCTATATCTCAGAATTCTGTAACCGGCCTGGTTCCCACAGCTGGGAAAGTATTGATAAATAATAGATAGAAGCATCACAGCCTTTAATTGGATCCCATCTCTGAAATATACTTTTCATTTTCCGCAGGATTGAGGACCAGATGGCTCTTAGAAACCATTTCCAGTAAAATCAGCGATTACTTGGTACTAATTCTTCAGCCTTGATCATCTTCCAAGCAGGATGAGATTTTGGTTGCCGTGGGCATGAGCTGCTTATTTTGTTTGAAATTAAGGGACTAAATCTTTTTCATGTTTCCATCATGTTAATTCTGATGCATCAAAAGCACTTAGTTTGCAGCTAAAGGAAGAAAAAACATAGAAGAACAAAAACATCAGAAAAATGCTGCTAGGATTTGCCCATGCTTGAGATTACTGTGATACTAGTTTGCAAATGTTTTCTATTGGAGACATAACCACGTGGTATGGACAGAAAGCCCAATTCAAAGTGCTTTGGAAAATGCCCATTAGCCTAACTTCATCTTGACATGTCAGGAAATGAAGACAACTCTGAGTTTCAAGTGTTATTTCATTAGCTTAAATCTGGTGAATCATCTAGCAGAGCTTCATTGGGAAACTGTTACTTCAAAAGGGCTGGATTCTAACATATATAACAGAGGACCATCTGTCCTGGGCCGTTATGTTACTGCCTCACTTGGAGATGGCATGGTTAGGGAAATACAAGCTGTGATAAAGGAGTACTTAGAATTATATTAGCTTTTTGTCAGAACTGATACTAAAAGAGAAAGTGCCCTTCTCTCTGATACTTAAAAATCCAAAGTTGAAGCATCTCAGTACCAGTTCCCTACTAACCTGAAGTCTTGCCTCTTCTACAATGATGTTCTTAGCTTTTATTAAAGGGCTGGTTTCAAACATATTGAACATCTATATTACAGAACTTTCTGTTGACATCTAGAAATTCAGAAACTTCACTACTTTATTTCCTGCTCAATTTTCCATTATGTGATTCTTCAGTTAAATATGCAAATACATTTTTGCCATAATTTAAAGGATTTCATATTTTAAAGGCATTTTCCATAATAGCCAACCTATAATATTTTGGATAACAGAACTTCATATTTCAATAATATATCTTTATTATAATTATCAGAGATCACAACTATCTTTAATCCCTTACATCTATGACTATACACTATTTACAAATATTATTTAAATATTCCTTAAAGGAACTTGACTTTAGACCCCTGGCATCACTAAGAGCATAATACATTTATGTCTTATTTAAATGTGGTCTGGATTTCCTCATTCTCATTCTGTAGTTTTGTGGTAGTTTGAATAAGAATGGCCTCCATAGACTTATATATTTGAATGCTTGGTCACCAGGGAGTGCCACTATTTGAGAAGGATTAGGAGGTGTGGCTTTGTTGGAAGAAGTGTGGCAGTGGACTTTGAGGTTTCAAAAAGCCCACACTAAGCCCAGAGTTATCTTCCTCTCTGCCTGTGGACCAGGATGTAGCTCTCAGTTACTGCTCCAGTGCCAGCCTGAATGCTACCATGCTCTACACCATGATGATAATGAACTCTTCTCTTTCCTTACAGAACTTTACAGTAAAACTGAATGTTAGAGTAATGAGTAGTTGCTAAGAGCAAAATGGGTGATCCACGTATTACATTTTAAAAGACTATTTCTAGACATAGGTTCACAGAGAAAAAATAATCAGATGGTGTTGCTGGGTCCTAATGGCTCCCTTGGGGGAGGGGATGAGAAGGCAAGGCGTCAACAGCACAGACATGGGGAGTCAGTTGAAGGCAAACAACAAACTCCTTTATTTAATAATGGGAGAGGCATTATATACCCTCCTTCCAGCACTCAGTCTGTGTCCCAATCTGGTGGCATTGCGTGGTCATCCCTCATTGGCTGGGCATGATCAGGAACTCTAAAAGTGCCTGTTGCTAGGCCCTCAGGGAGACTTCAGGTTGGCTCATAAGGAAGTACATTATGTGCATGCCTTGGCAACTGGTTTGAGCCAATTTCCTCAACCCTATGGGCCTGTCCTACTGCAAGATGGTAGACTGAGTTTTAGAGATTTAACTGCTTAATGGTACAAACCTTGGCTGACTTGGGCTTCTGTCTTGAGCTCTTGGGTGGTTACTCTTACCTCTGATCATCCTGCATAAGTACTATTTTAGTTGCATTTAACATTTTAATTGGCCATCTGTCCCACTCATGAGTTCAGAGATATCACTCGGCTCTTGTTCCACATTTCTTTTTCTAATGAAGAAGTGTGATATTTAACACGTTGTTTTCCATTAGTAAGTAAACTGTCTTTCCTCCCTCATTAGACTTTGAATTTTTAGTTTAATTTCCTGCAGTTTCAACATGAGTTAAGAAGCATGGACACACTCATCTTGTTCAGAATGAACTCACCGTACCTCTCTAGTCTGAATAATCATGTTGTTACTCCTGGAAAATCCTCAACTAACTACAAATTACTATATTTTATTCATACTAGGACCCCACACTGACTAGAAGTTTTCAGTGGAATGAGAGGTATTTTATATATTATTGATGGCCGTTCTCATGAATCTGATTTCCCTGAACCTTGTTTAGATACAAGTTGGACATTTCCATTCATCCACATTGTGTTTTAACTTCTCTGAACATTTCCATTTCAAACTTTCCTGGCTTTATCTTAAAAGCCCTCCTCACATCTGTTGTCATAGATACTTCAAATGCCCCACCCCACCCCCACCAAGCAGTACACCCATCCTCTGCTGTCTCCTGACAGTTCCCTGTATTCCTCTGTAGTGGATTGTTCTTGAGTGACAGGAAACACTTGCTCAGGAAACACAAGTTAAGCCTGTCCTCTTACATGACCTAGCTGAAAATGACTGGCTAATGAGGTGGTAAAATCCCTCAGCTTGTTTGCCTCAAGGTAGGAAAATTCTGTGATGCCATTCAAGATGACAGGCCCCTTGAGGCTGGAACTGAAGCTCAACTCAACTGACATCTTTGTCTTGCTTGCTGGTTTCTCTGGTTTCTCTCAATTTTCTTGGTTCAGCACTCTGTCCCAGCTCCCCTGCCAGGCAACATAGCTGCTGGATTCACCTGCTGTGGCTTTTTCTGACATCTCTTCCTGTGTATGTAATCACCTGTTTAACATGATTTTATTTTTTTATATATTAATATGATATATTTCTTTCTATTCTTTAAGTTCTATTGGTTACTTTTAAGAGCTATATGAATTTTTCACACATGATATACTTCCAATATATTCTTTCTGTTATGCCTTTAGTCATTGTAAACATTTATAGTTTATTTCAGATATTTTTAAAAAATATGCTCAGTTCTTGGTATTAACTATCCTTTATGTTGTCACTTCTTGCTTTTCCTGATAAATTTCTTCCCTTGAGTTCCCTATAGTTTTTTGACTTTGGGTGGGTGGGTGGGTGGGTGAGTAGGTGTGAATGTGGGTGGGTGTGGGCGTGGGTGGGTATGCGTGTGGTTATTGTTGTGTTCTCTTGCTGTGATGAGACACCATGACCAAGGAAACTCTCATAAAAGAAAAGATTTAATTGGGGCTTGCTTACAGTTTCAGAAGTTTAATCCATTATCATCATGGCAGGGAGAATGGCAACATGCAGGCGGGCTCTGGAGCAGTAGCTGAGAGCTACATCCTGATCCGTAGGCAGAGGGAGAGAGAGACACTGGGCCTGGCTTGAGTTTTTTTTTTTTTTTTTTTTTTTTTTTTTTTTTGGTTTTTCGAGACAGGGCTTCTCTGTGTAGCTTTGCGCCTTTTCCTGGAACTCACTTGGTAGCCCAGGCTGGCCTCGAACTCACAGAGATCCACCTGGCTCTGCCTCCCGAGTGCTGGGATTAAAGGCATGCGCCACCACTGCCCGGCCTGGCTTGGGTTTTTTAAACCTCAAAACCCACCCTCAGGGACACACTTCCTCTAACAAGGCCACACCTCCTAATCCTTCTTAATTAGTGCCACTCCCTGATGACCAAGCATTCAAATATATGAGCCTATAGAGGCCATTCTTATTCTGACCATCACAGTGACTTCATTTTTGTTGGTGTTTATTTTTCTCTCTGTGAATATAATGTGTCTCTTAATGTATCTTCTTACACAGTGCTCTCTTGATTACTGAGACCCTCAAACTTTCAGTGGTCTTAAGCATGACTTGTATGTTAATTTCTCACATCTCATCAAGTATAAATGTCATTTAAATTTGCAAACCATACTTGTACCTAACCTACGTTTATTGTGGGTAACTTTGATGTCAACCAATATTCCAGTGAGACAGTAAAAACTTCCTGGTGTGGTGGGTGTATAAATTGACCACATGATCATTCCACAGTATGGTTAAAGAGAAGGTTTGTACTGTAGATATGACAGAGAGAACAGCCAGAGGCATCTGGAGGAGTCCAGAGCAGAGAGAGAAAGTAGTAGACTGAACGTAGACAGCAGAGTAGTCATGGCCTTGAGAAAAGCGTGAGCAGAGAAGAGAGAGACAGAGAGAGAGAGGAGGAGGGAGGGAGAAAGAGGCCAAAATAGTAGGGTTATAAGTAGAATGAGTAGTTGGGGGAGGTGAGCTGGGGTGTTTAGAGTAGGAGAGGAAGTGAGTAGGGCTAGGCTGCTAACATGGACTCTGAAATGTGTAACAGGTACTTGTGATACTGAGGGATTCTGGAGACCAGCTTTGGTTTGCTAGTAGTCACCATAAGTAGTCATTTATCCTTTTGCAATTTGGGGAAATGGAATTTCCTTAGGACATGGCAGTGGATAAGCACCTGGGGTGGTTTGAGTGAGAATGGCCTCCACGTGCTCATGTATTTGAATGTTTGGTTCCCAGATTGTGGACTGCTTAGGAAGGATTAGGAGGTGTGGCTTTGGAGGAGGTGTGTCCTTGGAGCAATAGAACAGGAACTAAGACAGAAATTGGTACAGGGATGGAGTCTTGCTGTAATAGGCCTGACCATGCTGTTTGTGGGAGAAATATGGAAGACTTTTGGACTAGAAGAGCAGCTGAATGCTTTAAGCAGGGCTTAATGAATCATCCTAGTAGGAGGATAGAAGAATAGTAATGCAGAGCACAATGGGGACTGTGGAGAGCCAGTTCAGGGGGGATTCAGAGGGGGATAATACTAGAGACTGTTATTACTGTATTTTGGTAAAAAAAAAAATGTGGCTGCTGTGGGGCATTTACCCACCACCCCCACAGCTCCCCAGAGTTTTCTTGAGTGCGAGCAGCAGGAAATATTAGATAGAAGGATTTATAGTGCGGAGAATATTGCGGAGATAAACAGATAGAAAATAAAGGATAGCCTCGAGAGGGCCTGGAACCTTTTCCAACGGCCCCGACTGTCTCTGCCCCAGGGTTTTTATAGAGACACCAAGGGGTGGAGCAAAAGACCTCCTCCCCCAGCACAGCCAAGTGCAGACCATCTCAGACACCTGCGCTCAGGTCCATGATCCTAATCATCCTCTATGCGGACCTGCTGGGTAAAGCCATGAGGAACCCGAACACGGGCTCCCACAGGCTGCTTTCTGCTCTTGTTCAGAAAAAAAAAAAAAAAATCTGCCAGAAGCTAGATTGAATTGAAGAGCTTTAGACTATTGTCATTGGCAGAAGAGTTTTCAAGACAACCTAGTATTGACTGTGTCGTGTGGTTATTAGTGACTACTCTACAGACCTAAGATGATAGAAGAACAAGTAAGGGAAAAAGAAAGACAAAATGTACAGTTTTAGGAGAAAGAGAGCACCAGAGATTGTAATGTGGGAGCCAAGTCCTGTGCTGTTTAAAGCAAGGCCTCATGCTAAATGGAGTAAAGAGAGAGGTGACCTCAGGGGAGGACCCCACCCCCACTAAACTTCCAGCTTGTGGAAAGCAAAGTTTATTCAACAAAGGAAACTTTCAACAAGTCAGAGCTTGTGCCAATGCACAGGGGCAGGTTCCAGCCCCAGCAGGCAGCAGAACTTGGTAGCAGCTTTTCATTCCATTCTGGCAGAGATGACAGCTCTTCACTGTTGTTGTCATATAAAAATTTACTTTTACGTTTTATATATTGCTGAGGGGATATGATTTCTTCACGTATTAGCATTAAATCTGGCATCCTTTGTTGTTTGAACACTGGGTTTTCATTTTTTCTTTATTTTGGAACCGTCTCTAACTTTCTTTCCTGTTCAGTTATATGTCTAAGGAAATTATTTTATCTCTTACCCAAAATTGGTGTCTACGCTTACTCATCCTTCCCTGAAACACTAGGTTTTCTTTACAGCTCCCCCACGTTCATACCTCACTTCTAAAGCAAGTGTCTGGGAAAGACGCAGAAGGAACATGTCAAATCCAGTCTTTGACATCTTGTTATTTACACCTGCGATCTAGAGAATTCTGCATTGCCTGTCACAGTATCTTTGTGTGAAAATCCTCTCAGTCCCTCAACACCCTAAAAATGAAGCTTGTGGATACAAAAGTATTTGCAGAAGAATGGGAACCCTAATTACAAGAGTATCGGGCAGATTTGTTGTATTTGAAGGAAGAGTTGAAGGGAGAAAGATCTCGGGATATGTACTGATACACTCTGTATACTCTTCGATCAGATCATATCTCTTTCATGCTCTCTCTCTCTCTCTCTCTCTCTCTCTCTCTCTCTCTCTCTCTCTCTCTCTCTCTCGGTTTCATTTTAATGCAGACAGAGGAATGAACATTCAGCATCCGAATACTCAATGAGATGATGAATTAGTTCCAACACGGTGCTATAAGGAGTGGGAACCCATGTCAGAGAGAGGAAAAAATATATCTCAATAAGTGATTTAAAAAAAAAATCCATGAGACATTGTCCAATATAGATCTTTATACTGAATGTGTAGAAATCACAGCTGAGCATAGTGTTATACATCTATAATCCTAGGACGTGGGAGGCTGAGGCAGGAGGATTCCCTAAAGTTACACAGGCCAGCCTGTCTCAAAGCTGAATGAATAAATAAATGAATGAGCAAACAAACAAACATGTTTTATTAAAATGATAAACAATATGGATTTCTAGTGATAAAGTAGCAAAAGCGGGCACAGAACTTGAAGCCTAGCTGACCAAACTTTGTCCAGGTACACAATGATGACATACGCTTTTTTGGTAAGTTATATTCATACATAAACTATTAAAAAGAAGGGGGTGGATTTTGAACCGTATCAGCCAACTGTGGCATTCAGCTAGGCAAGCAATATAAGGAAGGTCATGGCTGACTAGGAGATTGATGCTCAACGACAATTTTGTCAGGTTCCTGACCTTTTAGCTCTTCTGGAACGGACCCACTATAGATTTTCTTCCTTTCTCTCTCACTGCATATTAAAAGTCAGGAGCTCTCCCAGTCTGCCCTCTGGGACTCAATGACTCAGCAGCTACATCATCACTGGGTGACAACCCTTTAAAGGGTCCCCACCATCCTCTTGTTCTCTTTCTGTCTTCTGGTCTCTCTGTCTATCTCCATCTCACTCTCACGTCCCCACTCTGAGACAGCCTTTCACCCCTCCACCCCCACAAACCTCTTACGTGAGATCTGCTGCATGGTGTGATCTCTTTGTGGCACACCTTGGCCCTGACACACCAAGGTACCACCCCACCACTGAATCCTAACACTGCACAGTGCATGTTTCAGCCTCACGTAAGCTTCTTGAAACAAAAGCTTCTCTCTATCCTCTTATCCTTGAACCAAAGTTCTTATCCTTGAACCAAAGTATAAGGAAATAGAGGAGGCTTTGGATAAAATCAATTCTGTTCAATTTCTTCTCTTAGTTTTTCATCTTCTTTTATTTCAGTTGAGGCCAAGTATCAATAAAAGACAGTTATGATCAAATATGCCTCAAGGGGATGGAACTAATAGGAGGTTTGGGTGAAGGATTACTTACATATATCAGGGGTTGAAGTAACACACTGAAACACGCTTTGAAGCAGAAATGTCTATCTTCTCCAGTTCTTTATGCAGATACAAGTAATTTACTTCCTTGTTCATTGCTCAGAATAGTCAATATGAATAGGTTGGCTAATAGAAAAGGGAAATTATTTTTTTTTATCAAGACTCTAGTATACCAGATACTTTCATGGGAATAAGCCCTAGAAATCTTCATTTTCCTGAAAATAAATGAATAAAGTAGGTCAAGGTGGTAAATTTAGCCCAATAAGGTTAGCTGTGAAGGGCAACTCTAAGACAAAAAGGGTTTCAGTCCTGGTAACCAGACACCAGCCAAGTGCATTGTGTTTGAGATCTGCAGCTGAATATGGCTTTGAAGTGAGCAGACAAAAAGCAATGACAGATTGAAAAGAAGGAAGCTACTGTAACCAGAATGAGCACGAAGGGAGGCCAGGGGCTACCTTCTTGTGCCATTGGCAAGGTCTCAAAAGTCTCCTTGGGATCTCTGCCTTTTGGAATTTGAACTGGCAGTTCATGTCTATACCTGAGAGTATCCTTTCCTGTACAGTCTAAAATCCGCAACAAACATACAAATTTAATTAGCCAGACAGTGTGCAATAATTATTTCATTTCTATATATCATAAAAAGCTAGTCACTTGCTTTCTAAAAGAAAAAGTTTATTTATTTTTATTTTATGTGTATGGGCGCTTTGCCTACATCTATGTCTGTGCCACATGTGTGCCTGGTGCCTGCAGAGGTCAGGAGAGGCCCTCATAGTCCCTGGAACTGGAATTATGGACAGTTATGAATTGTTTTATGAGTGCTGGGGATCAACCAGGGTCCTCTGCAAGAGCAGCCAGTGCTCCTAACCACTATTCTCAGAGGATCTGCCCTCTTCTCATATCTGGTGGCAATGCTTGCACATGGTATACATATATGCAAGCCAAAAACTCTTATACATGGAATGAATAATTTTTTAAAAAGATTACTAACTGGTGAAAGGCTTACTGATAAATAACAAGGACATACTATTGCCTCCTCCTGTAATAGGCAATCTAAGTGGGCTTATCAGTCACCTGGATAGGAAAACATCTCTCAAGAAAAGTTTTCTGTTCTAGAGGCTTTAAAAATAGCATAGAACCTTCCTAAAATGTATACCAGCACAGAGATCTCTTTTACCTTTGTCCACTCCTACCCAATGAGCATGTGCATTCCTGTGCTGTGTGGTGAACTCTGTCTGACTTCGACACTACAACCTGTGTGTCTCATCTGAGATCTCGGAATGAAGATCAGGACTAGGGAACTGAAAGGATCCCAGCACAAACTCCCAGTGACACATACATGGACTTAGATTATGTACAGCTCTTCTGCTGAGGTGGGACAAAAAGACAGGAGAAACCCAAGGGACATGAGAAAGAGAAGAGCCTTGTACTCCATAGTCTACTTAAAGTTTAGGATGGTTAGTTTTTTGTCAACTTGACACAAGCCTGAGTCATCTGGGTAGAGGAACCTAAATTGAGAAAATAACCCCACCAGATTTCCCTCTAGGCAAATCTGAGGGGCATTTTCTTGATTAATGATTGGTGTAGGAGGGCTACTGTGGGCAGTGACACTCCTGGGTAGGAGGTCTTGCAGTTTATAAGAAAGCCAGCCAAGCAAGATGTGGAAAGAAAGCCAGTAAGCAGTGTTCAGTGTTCCTTCACGGTCTCTGCTTCAGTTCCTGCCTCTATTGTTTTGCCTTGAGTTCCTGTCCTTGACTTCCTTGTGTGATGGACCATGGCTGTAAGATGACAACTTACTTTTGGCCATGGCATTTATCACAGCAACAGAATGCAAACTAGAACAAAGTCTTTCACCACCCAAAAGTCAGGAATTCTAGCACAAATTAAAACTCACCATGAAGTTTGCCTACATAGAGACAATAGTCCTTTATGCACAGCTACTTCAATATGAACGTTAAACTAGCAGTGTTTAAAACTTAAGGCCACCATGTGTATGATCTTTGAGTTTAACCATGGTCTTTTCCTAATTGCAAACTCATAATTCTTAAACTGTATTATAAATGTTAATTATATAAAAATGTATCTCTACTCTCCTGTAGCCTAGTACAGTATGGGTTCCTTAAATCCTAAGACTTGTATTTTTATCTTATCAGCCTTGACTTCTAGTCAGTGCTTCTATGTAGTGTACTCAGGAACAGCCCTATGATTTCATTTATAGAAGGGAAAAAAGGATACCAAAGAAATCTTTTAAACACACACACACACACACACACACACACACACACACACACACACACGGCTACTCTAAAGGCCCTTAAGTGTAACACGGCCAACAAGAAAGTCCATCTACACTAAAGCCTGATTCTGTCTTGAAAAAGCTACACCTACATGTCTCTCATTCTCTGCACACTGTCCCGTTGTGCATCTCTTTGTTATTTGCCATCTTCTATAAGAAGGAGCTTCTCTGATGAGGACTGAGTGATGCACAGATATATGGGTAGAAGAATATGTCATTAGGAATCATTTTATTGCTATGTTCCTTAAACAGAATAATAGTAGTGGGTTTTCCTTTAGGATCCATGGCCTACCTAGTCTCAGGCCCTTGGCCACTGTAACAGGTTTTATGTTCCATCTCAAGGAAAACCCCATTATTGCACCAGTAAATCTTGCAGGCAGGGTCTGTAGCCAGGTGATATTGATGATTGTTTTTCTCATCTGGTAACGTGCAAAGTACCTTCCAGTACCATGAATGCTAGTCAGCAGTGGTGAAGACTCTACTTGGGCATGAGGTATCTCTTCATTAAACTCCTCCCCACAAATCTCAGGGATCCATGCAGAAGAGGAGATGGGAAGACTGTAAGAGCCAGGGGTGTCGGTTGACTCCAAGGCAACAGCATCTTCCAGACACAACAGGACTAATACACATATGAACTCACAGCAACTGTGACGGCACACTCAAGACTCACACAGGTACAAACCAGTTAAAACCCCAGCACTGAGAAGAAGGAGACAAATTCCCACCCCTCACCAAGAAGCTGTATGCAATAGGTACCTGCTGGGAAAGGGAAAATCAGTTTTCTCCAATAGAGTGCCACTGAGTATATCAACCACATTCCAAGGCAGGCCCCACACAAAATGGGCTCTGGGTATGGGCATTTCTGTGCACTTTTTGTTTCCTTCTGTTTCACTTTGCTGTTTTTGTTTTACTTTTCAATAGTTCGCTTGTTTTATTTTTAATTGTTTTGTTGCTGTTTGGAGAAAGAGAAAGAGCTAGAGAGAAAGAACATGAAGTTGAATGGGTAGGGAGGTAGGAAGGACCTGGGAGGAGTTGGGTAAAGGGAAAGAATGTCACCAAAATCTATTATATGAAAAAAAACTTTAAAGTAATTAATTAAAAAGAATTCATATTCTCCTAAGTGAGGGTCTCTAAGTGAACTCCTCAGCTTGCTACAAGTGGCAGCGTAAGACTGAATCTCCCTTCCACTGCCACCAACACTATGATTACCCTCTCTCATCCCCCCTCTCCTTCTCCAGACTCCCTTCCTCTTCCTCGGCAGTGGTCAACTTTTTTGTGGTCTTTTTTCCCCTCTGGATTCTACAGTATGTGGTCCCAGTCATTCTGCATCCGATTTATTTCACTGAATCTTATGAACTCCATTGACACCTACTTTCCTGCAAGTGACATAACTTTATTCTTCTTTATAGCCAACATTATACTCTAGTATGTGTATGCACCAAGGTTTCTTTATCCTATCATGCATGAGTTGATGTTTAGGAAGATTCTATACCTTGGTAATCCTAGGTGGGCAGGTGTAATACACTGATGTTGACTCCTTTGGGTATATGCCTAGAAATGTTAGAGTGGGGTCATACAGTAACTCTATTTGAAAATTTGTTTTTTAATCATAGAAGTCAAATTATCTTGGGAAAGTGGAGAGTAAATGATATAATAATCAGATGTAGGGTTCTTTTATTGGCTTCTATGCTTTGCTGTATTGAACAAAGTAGCCTATAAGAAAAGCCATTACATAGCAAACCGTCACATTATGTGAGGTATTTAAAAAGAGACACATGGAGGAATCATAATCAGGACATAAAATGATGCTGATGTATTTCATGAAGAGCTCTGCTGTACCTAATACAATTTCTTTTGATTCGTTTATCATTTAAAGAATAATTGAATGGTTTACAGGTGTTTTGTTTCATGTGTGATAGCCAGGTTGACAACGTTGAGGTTCTAAATGTTTATATGAGCTACCTGAGGCTTATAGATTTGGTAAATGATGGAATAAACATGACAATTAAAGTTTCAGGATGCCTAAATTATTCATGTTCGTCACTTTTGTGAACAACAGCCCTGTGCTTCCACCTGTGGGATGCAATTCCACCTGTGAGCACTAAAAATACTCTGAGTTTTCTAAGTTTGTGCAGCTTCTGCTGTGCTGAGAAAAGGATGTGGTGCTTTGTCAGGCTAAATACAGTCTGGTACCACATTGTGTTTCACCCCAAAAGGGACTTCATGTGTAACGGAAATCTCATAAAGTTAAAATAAAGCGGAAAAAATTCCATCACCATAACTACCATAAATGTTGCCGTCATAAGGTCATGGTACACCTCAGTGCTCACACATTGGTGGTAACAGTGTTGTAAACAAGCCTGGTTCCTTGCCAAATCATATAAAAGTACAGTGCATGCCAGGAGATATGTCATGTAATTCTTGTTAGCGATGATAATAATAATAATAATAATAATAATAATAATAATAATAAAATGTCTGCAATGGTTAATTCTGATGGTCAGTTTTGTCAACTTGATTTGATAAAAATGTCTAGGTTAGTGAAGCACCCTTCTGGGTGTTTCTATAGTAGCATTTCCAATGACGATTAGATTGCAAGGGCTCCGACCAACTGAATGGATCAATCAATCCGTTCGTTCATTCACAGTCGGATGGCATTACTAGTAGGTGGTGAAAAGTAGGAGGGGGAGCCTGACTGAGGGAAATGAGTCACAGCAAGTTGTAGCATGAATCTTAAAAGGTCTTATTAATAAAAAGAAACCTGGAGCCAGGTATTGGGATGAAAGCTGAAAGATCAGAGGAACAGAACACGCCACAGCTACCTCACCTAGCTAATTCCTCAGCTGATCTTGTTTCCTCAGACTGAAGCCTCTGTGTCCTCATCCAAATGGATCTCAGCTGAACTGCTGCTCAAAGCTAAAAGCTTAACAAAAAAAGGCTCTAGTTCTTGGTCCTCACGCCTTATATACCTTTCTGCTTCCTGCCATCGCTTCCTGGGATTAAAGGTGTGTGTCACCATACCTGGCTGTTTCCAGTGTGGCTTTGAACTCACAGAGATCCAAATGGATCTCTGCTTCCTGAACATTAGAATTAAAGGCGTGTGCTACCTCTGCCTAAACCTGTGTTTAATATAGTGGCTGGCTGTTCTTTTCTCTGACCCCCAGATAAGTTTATTGGGGTGCACAGTATATCAACCACAGCAAGTGTGTCTTTGGGGCTATATCTTGCTTTGGCCTACCCCTTTCAGATCTGCATCCTACCTGCCATGAGTTGAGCAATCCATCACACCCACCACCACCCCACCCCCGTCCAAATGTAGTGAGACCTCTGAAACCATGCACAATAACTCTTTCTTCCCTTCGGTTATTTATATTAGGTATTTTGCCAAAGAAATAACAAAACAATAAAGACAACAACTGTGTTACCGACATATGTGCATATTTTATTTCATTTCAAAGAATATTCTCAGCTACAAAAAATGTTGAATGGAATAAAGATGTGACCCAGTAAGAAAGCACTCACCTAGCATTTACAAAGCTCTGACTTGAACCTCCAACACACTAGAAATGTTTCATTGTGAATTATTTTCCTGTGTTAATCAGAAAGAGCTCCATACACCTGTGTTTCATGCTTCTCTTGACTGACTCCCTTTCTCTTATGCTTGACTCAGTTTCATATTTTGTTCATCAAAACACCTGAGTGAACAAAATTCATGGTTCTTGTTGAGTAGAGACTACATCAGGTGATTAGCCTGGACACAAATGTTAATGACAGTGGGAAATCAGTGATGACCATTGCTTGACAGGCACACCTCATCCCCCCCCCCACACACACACACAGCAACAATTGTGAAGCTTGAGAGCAGCATGACAGAAGCAATGAAGGGTCTACTTCACTGAAGTCAATGAGACTGGCAAATATTTAAGAAAGGCCTCCCTCTTGAGATATGGAGAAACATCTAGTGATATGGATTATAGACACAGAAGTTTATCCCTCTCAGCACCCTAATGACCATAACTAAATTTTTCAAAAAACAAATATTAAAATGGAAGGCTGTATCCAACTATAATATTGCATTTACTGCTAGGTCTGGGTAGTTTGAATAATTCAAGAATTACTATTCTTAACATAATGTGAGGAGTGAGTCTCCAAGTCCCGATATTAAGACAGATGAAAACATTTTGGAAACTCTAGATAAGCAGATTGTGTAGGGGAATTATTTGCCTGTGGATGCTTTTATCAGGAAATGAATGCCTGAAAAGGCTTTCATCTATAGAGGAAAGCTTATCAAGTCTTAATAAAGACAGAATAACACTCTTGCTTGGGGATCAGTCTCTCAGGCTACTAATTGAAGCCTTTTGTGATGTCTATCATTGATAGACTGTGTGCCTTCAAACTCAGTAATCATTGTGCACTGCATTCATTACCTGTTTAACACAGGAGCTATAAGAAGTCAGAGATGACCTCGTTCCTTATCCCAGATGCTCCCTGAGTTACTATTCTGGAGAAATGGAGAAATGCTTTCAGGATTCTGCTCAATGTTGACAAGGCTCCAGCACATTCTTTCCTGATTTGTGATGTCTATCCCAACATGGATATGATTTTTACCTATCCAAAATCCACCCCTGCTTTTTGTGACTGAGTTTTTCTGTCTACCTCTGGCTGTCCTACAGTTCACTATGTATACCAAACTGACCTTGAACTCACAGAGATCTGCCTGACTCTGCCTCCCAAGTGCTGGGGTTAAGGGCATGTTCCACCATGTCTGGCCAAAAGCTTTTTCTTTGATCCAACCAATAAAAGAAGGAGTTACAACATCATTCCCATTACATGAGAAGGATCCTTACCTGGCTCTTGCTTCAACTAAAAAAGGTACTTCGATAGTATGGTACTGAAGACATTATGGAAGAATTGTAATACCTATGAGTGCAGCTCCTGGCTTGGCTTGGGGGTGATGTCACCAAGAATTACACAAAGAGTGTGTAGAGTAAGAAACTCAGCAAGTTCATCCATGACTTCAGTGAATCACTAAGCATGAGGAGGTTGAAGAAACCAACAAGGCTGTGCTGAAATGTCATACTTCCAAATGTGGATAAGTATGCGACCAAGTAGCTTCTTGAAAGCAGAAGTTTCTGTTCCACCAACAACTCCCAAATACCCAACAGCCACTTCCCAAATAATTGACTCAGAGGTTTAATAAGCCTGAGCCGGTAGCTCAGGCTTATTACTAGCTAGGTCTTACATTTAAATTAACCCATAAATCTTATCTATGCTTTGCCACATTGTTCATGGCTTGTTACCTCATTTTTCTACACGTCTTGTGTCCTCAGTGGCTGGCTGGGATCTCCTCACTCCGCCTTCATTCTTCATATCATTCTGTTTGGCTTTCCCACCTAACTTCCTGCCCAGCCACCAGCCTATCAGCTTTTTATTAACCAATGAGAGTAATACATATTCACAGCATATAGGACATTCTACAGCAGCTCCTAGTGGTGCTTCAGAGGAACTGACCAATGAGGAGTGACTGGCACACCACAGGAATATACAGATGTAGAAGAAGCAAGGGAAAGGAAAACTAAAATGAGCACCTCTCAAGAAAACTCAGTGACAGCTTTAGCCAAGGCTTTTGAAGACCTCAACAGGTTCTCTAAGAAGTTTAAACATCAAAAAAATTTCTATCCATAGAGAAGAGGGTTCATGTTTTATTTTCTGCTTACAAGTAAATCTATGACAAAGAAAAGAAAGAAGGGAAGAAACCAAGTCAGTCACCAAGGACACTTTTCCGAAAGGTTACATCTCCTCCAACAGCCTCTGGAGGTATTCATGATGAAGCATCCTCATCACTGGGGATTACAGCTTCGTGTGCACGTTGTCTCTGAGTGAAGAATCGGAAGTGATGGGACTGACAGTCTAGCACATATAGGCTCAGAATGATGTGTATTTGAGCATATCTTAGTTTTTAACACAAAGCAAAAAGTCAATAGAAAAATTTAAAAAAATCTTACACAGCAAGGTTATGAAGACAGGAAACAGGCAGGGTTTGGGGGTAGATTGAGGTAAGATATTGCAAGTTCAATGCCTGCTTGGTTTACAGACGTCATTCAAGGCCAACATCAGCAGTCTCCTGAGACCCTATTTCAAAATGAAAAGGGAAAACAGCACAGGGGAGATATAGTTCAATAGCAGATTTTTTTTATCATGATTGAGGCTCTAGCTTTAATCCCAAGCAAGGGAAGAAAGGGAGGAAAGAAGGGAGAGAGGGAGGGAAGAAGGAAGGAAGGAAGGGAGGAAGGGAGAGGAAAATAGAGAAAATATTTTGTACAGGCATTTTTAGTTTAAGCTAAGTGTATTATTAAACTCAAAAAGCTGAACAACTTTAAAAGTTTATGAGGTAGAAAATTACAGCAAATTAGTTATTTTATTATTGACAAAAGAATAAATGTTGCATAGCCCAAGTATTTATAATGTTCATGTTGTCTACAGTTATGGACAGGGCATACCTTCCAATAAACTCACAAGGAAGATTATTAAAATAAAAAATTTAGGGGCATTTTATAACCCCCAATATTATTCTATTTGAACTGAGAGATATTTTAGATGGGTATAGAATTTTAAGTAGCCAGTCATTTCTCTCAGGACTTTAAAGACATTTTCACTCTGCCTTCAGCTTTTAGTGTTGCTATGAAGAAGAATATTCTGTTTTAATTTTTGATCCTTCACATAGAATATATAGTGTTCGTTTTAAAAAATGATAAAATTTATGCCCCCAAATTTTCTGGAAGTCCTGAATTATGAGCCTTCATACCACCAATCACATGCATTCATATCACATTTCTATTCTCGAAACCCAAACTTACTAGAAACCAGTTCATGTCAGACTTCCATTCTAGAAACTCAAACTTACTTTGCGTTATTTTGCAATGATTTTCTTCCTTACGATTGATTGATTGATTGTTTTTGTAGTCTCTCTTGATATTCTGTTACACTGGATCCCAAGACTATATTTCCAATTTTATATTTTATATTATAATTTCCCTTTCTTGACGTTTTATTCAGCTTTTAAGATCATTTCTCCAACTTGATATTTAACTCCCACTGTTTAAGGACTTCCCATGTTTCTTGTATTTCTTATGGCTGTTGGTTGTTGGTTGGTTGGTTGTTGTTATGATGGGATCTCATTGGGTAGCCCAGACTGCCTTGAAATAATGTAGCCCATACTGACCTTGAACCAAGGCAGTCTTTTCCACTTCAGCCTCCCGGGTGGTGTGGATTACAGACCAGCACCAATTAGACCTGGCATTTGTTCTTACTTCATGCATACAATAGAATCAGCCTTCAACTGGTGTGGTGAAGGAGGCTTGGATAAATGATCATGTGAGCTGAAACCATGAAAAATAGTTATAACAGGAAACGTTTTTTTCATATTACTAAAAATTCTTATGGTATCAATTACAAATGTACAGGGAAATAGAATTCTTAAACTAATATTTAGTTGGTATGCTGTACTTTAAAACATTGAAAAATATTATGATTTCTTTCTTGGCACAGACTTGCTGCTCTTTCTTGATGTGACTTAGAATGTGTTTCTTTTCTATATTTTGGCAAATTACGGTACTAAGTTTGGGTCAGTTTCTAATCATCCATCTTTTGTGCTTTTAATTCTATGGAATGTTTCCAAGGGTCCTTTACTGTGCATCATTTTACCAGAATCGCATCCTCTGAGACATCTTTATACTTTTCATAACAGCCATCTCATCCATATGGAATATTTTTTAAACATCAAATCTTTGTCTATAGGATGATGGAATCAAGAAGATCAGGGAGTTTTATATCAGAAATATGAGTAATAAATCTATCTCTGTCTTTTTGAAGTAACTTAGTATTGTGTTATTAGGAATAGAAAACAGGCTATGACTCTATGTAAAGGGAGAATTGCCTCTACATATCATTTCTCAAAGGGCATCAGGGATAGTATATGAAATATATATATATATATATATATATATATATATATATATATATATATATCTCCAATTTGCTATTTTTTCTAACTCTTATTTGGCTGTTTATTTGTAATTTCTTCCTTTCTCTGCTTTTATATTAGATGTTTGATCACCATATATATAAGTGGAACACTGAAAATTCATATACAGAGCTTATTAAGGTGGGATTAAGTAGTAGATGTTCTAGACATAAACTGCAAGTTTATCTTTTGGAGATAAACTTAGTGTTACAGACCTATAATCCCAGCTACTCTGGAAGCTGAGAAAGGGAAGTTACAAGTTCAAGGCCAGTCTCTGCAATTTAGCAAGTGTACCATGTTCTAAGAGTCAGTCTACAGTACCAAAAAATAAATAAATAAATAAATAAATAAATAAATAAATAAATAAATAAATAAGTCCCATCTCTTGAAACAGTCATGTTCCACAGAAAATATTCTTCAGATCATCTTTCTGTAGAGTAAACATCCTGTCTCTTCGGTGCTGAATGGGGAAAGGAAGTCCGAGAAGTTGTATGCACATCCATTTCCAATTATCTCCGATGTTCATTCCACTTAGTACGTTTAGTCTCACCCATGTGTGTTCAGAGAGACCTTGTATTTCAAATCTCTGCAGAGGATAAAGCTTCAGCATTCTACTTTAAGGGGCAGACAGTCAAACCACCTGCTGTTCTTAAGGTGTGTGCATGAGTGTGTGTGTCTTGGTTTTTGTTGGGGAGACAAGGTCTCACTATGTAGCCCAAGCTAACCTGGATCTTACTAAACAGCCAAATGCTGGCCTCAAATGTGGTCCTCCAGCCTGCCTCTTGAAGGCTGGGATGTTTGTGTGAATACACCCGGAGCGCCACCTGCTGTGGTTTAGCCCCACCTTCACCCCTTCTTTCACAGGTCAAGTGAGCCATCAATCAAAGGCTTATGGGTGTGGAGGGGCGGGGCTGGTAGCTGTAAACTTCATTGCTTCTTGGTTGCTGGCTGAAGAGTCAGTGCTCTCGAAATCCTCTAACCACCTGCCCATCTGCTTCCTACCTTTCTAAATTTGGTTACTATTTTCTCTATTATTTTGTCCTTCGGCATGAAGATTTTCAAAGTCAAAGCTTTGTGATCATTTTGGTGGGGTTTTGAAAGGGAGAAAATTTTGACTGTGTGTGATCAATTCACGATCTCCATTCTAAAGCCTTTTATTTGATGTGTGTGTGTGTGTATACATATGTGTGTGCGGACGTGCATATGCATACACACACATATATAAATAAATATTTTTCAATACTTGAAGGTCTTGACCAATCCAAACCTGTGTAGCTGATAAAGATACACTTTTTGGCTCTTTTCTCAGTTTTAGTACTTTCAGAAAGTAAAGATTTTTTTTTCTGTTATGTTTTTTCTAGACCCTTTAATAAAGGCTTTAGTTCTCATTATCCATTTTTATGTTTTTTGTATCAATAGTGTATAAAATAAATCATAAACATTGTAGAGACCTTTTGTGTAAATGACTCATAACACTTTCTTGAGATGGCTTCTGTAGAGTTATCTACCTGCATCTCTTGGCATTTTTTTTAGTAACCTTCTTAATATTTTCTATCATCCCCATCTGTTTGGATTTCAGGTTGATTATCCAGACAAGCTGCACTGTAAAGAGCCGCCTGATCACTTCAGGGTGTGTGATGCAGGTGTAAGACTCGTGGCATTTTCAGGGAGGAAATACAAAACCGCTCCCGTTAAATTATATCCACCTCTCCTAGGCAGGTGGATTACCTAGAAAGCTGGAAAAATTAAGCATAGACACAACCATAGAGAAATGTGTCACTGCTTCTTTAAAGCAGCTCAATTTAACCTGGCACGGATTCCCTAATGGGCAATTCTCTGACTCTATCCCTAGGGAAAATATATTGAGCATAGCCAAAGGTTAAGGCAGAGGAGTGCAGTGAGACTAGGAAGCAGCCAATCAGATGAAGAGAGTCTAAAGATCCACCGCCTGCAGGCGAGCAGCACCAAGCCCAGCTGCTTAGTCTCCTTCAGTTGCGGATGAACATCGCACATATGTTGCAAAGGCTTCTCATGTTGGCTGTAGGCACCGAGCAGCCCCGTGTCTAAGAAGAGACGGGTAGATGCCCAAGCAACTCATTCTGCACAGCAGCCCCCAAGACAACGCTCCTGTGCTGGAATGTTCTCACTTGAAGGTACCGGTTCTTTTCCATTGAGCCCCTAGGATTTTTAAGAAGTGGACAGGCTGGTGCTGGGGAGGCTTTCTGCTTTCTAGTAATGCTTTGTTCCTTCTCCGGCTAATGCCTGCTTTAAAATGGTTAGCCTCTAGCCGAGCCGGGGCTAGGCAGAATAAAGGGACACTTGCCATTGCTTCAGCGGGCTGCGCTGCGCACAGACCCTTTATTAGGACAGCCCCTTTGTTAATGTTGCCATTGTTCTCAAGGTAAGCTGGTTAATAATGCCGCTTTCAATCACCACATTCTGCTACATTCATAACTAAGACCGCACGAGGGGAAGGATGGGGCTACGTGTCTTCAAGGTTGTTGTGGTTTCTGTAATTATCTACCAGCCTTAGAGACAAAAAGCTCCAAACTGCTGATCAAACAGAGAGAAAGAATCTGGCTGGTAATTGGATTCCTCTGTGATTAAGATACAAGGTTTATTTAGAAAAAAAAAAAAAAAGCTACTTCTCAATCCTGCTTAATAATTAAAATACTCTAATTATTATCTGTTTCTGGCAGCTAATGCAATCATCTAAAAGTCATCAGCATATGAGGGGGTCCTTGTTTTAGTTGCCAAGGTAATTGGAAGGATAATTCAATATGCTCCAGAGTAACAAAAGATCTCCGAGAAACATATGCATTAGGTGAGGCATGGGATTGCTTCACGGAGCATTTATTTCTAAGAGTGTCTTTTGTCTCTTGTCCCACCAGTTATGTTAGCAAAAATAGATAACACAGGAACTTCTATGGTATCCCCTGTATTTAAACTCACACAATTATTTGTCCTATATATTACATGGTACTTAACTTAAGCCTAAGATGTTAAATTATTGATCACATGGCAGGTTTCACTGGCTAAGCTGTGTGTCATCCTCTGCGGGACATTTGAAGTCATGCATCAGTGGGTTGTGGATGGTGGCCTGAGAGAAAGAAGTAGATAGAATCTGTTTTTGCAGAGACTGGACACCAATGCCAGAAATGCTATACTGCTTTCTGTAGTTGTCCCCAAAAAGCATGACACACGAACAATGTAATCTTCACAGCAAATTGCCAGGACTGACCTTTTTGTGGAAGCAGTGTAGATTATTTGTGCAGTTAATTTTTAAAGTTTTTGCTTTTAGATGTTAAAGCATTAATAGAGTTTCTAAATTTCCAAATCCAGTGGCATTTTGTTACTTTTTATTCATTTAATTATTGTCTGTGGAACTAAGTTTATTTACCTCTTTAATATTATCAATTATGTTACTATGACAGACTTTGGCATTTTGGGTTTCTCTATTCAAATATGAATGATTCTACTTATCGAGTATGGCAATCAAGTCAAACCAGTATTTAGAGCCAATATTTTTTAAATCATTGCTTAATAATCATAAACCATATAATATATTAATGATAAGAACATAAAATTTAGACTCAATTTATAACATTCAAAAATCAGCTATAAAATAAATTAAGAGTATTTTTCCTATGTGGGAAAAATCCTATTTCTCACTGTTTTCAAAGGACATTGGTTTTGAGAAAGTAAACAATTAACTAGATGACCACATGGAGTCCACTAACAACTTTGATAAATGACAATGGAGTCTAGGACCTGGTATCTGGTAGCACATGAGATCACATAAGGACAGCATCTTGTACTTGACTATAAGTAAAGTTGTATTTAAGATGGTGTAAGTCTGTTTCTGCTAATGCGAAAATGGAAAAGAAAAGCAGGAGGTAATCCTGGAGAAATAAAGTCGGTGTTGATGAAGCATTCAGGGCAGCAGGAAACAGTATAAAAACCAAGGACATGGCGTTTCCCAAGAGGCACTAGAGGTGTGGAACTAGAGGTCTGGTCTTAACACCAGAAAATCCCACTTCCGGTGCAAACTAGGGGTATCAGGCCTACTTGACTGACTTATGAGAATGATAAGAAACCCACATAATAATACCTAGTTCTTATAAACAAAATCAAGGCATTATTATGAGGATCTGAGAGTAGATTGATTGTCATTCACTGACACTGACAAATTCTTTCTTCGAGAACCCTCAAACTTCTCCTTCCATGTTAGAGTCCGAGAAATAATCTTCCCCAGGAAAGAGTACCCTAATTGTTTATCCAATACCAAGCATTCAGCTGTGAGATCATATACATACAGGCAACATTATATGGACTGAGCAGGCTGTATTTACATATTAAGGAGTCTATGCATCTGTGTATATGTATAGCAAAAGAGGCCATGAGTGTGAAAGAGGCCAAAGGGGATGCACAGGAGGGGTTAGAGGGAGGGAGGGAGGAAAGAGAAGGGAGGAAATGATCTAATTTCATTACAATTTCAAAAACTAAAAAATTATTATAAAAGAACTCTTAGAAGAGGGACTTATTCCAGTGGAAACTTTAGAAAGGCCTGTAGCGTCTCTATATCTGTCCTCACTTTCCCCTAGTCTCTTGCATCTCTTATATAACACGAAACTTCTACCTTCTGAGAACATTATTTTCCCTTTGATGCCCTCGGGTCCTATTTCAATGCAAATCGCCTTGGGAAGAACACAGTGAGTTGTTATTACCTGGTTCTGTTCTATAAAGACCTGAGAGCAGGTGCCTAGGAAGCAATGCTGAGTAGATGGCCAAGTTTTAGGAAGGAACGGTGGGAACACGAGGCCCAAAGGGTACTCTTGAAAAGAAGAGCTAACTGAAGAGTAAAGAGTGTGGGGAACACATTCCATGATGCTGTGATATCAATAAATGCCGACAGAGGGACCTGCTTAACTCTCAGTGTACTGTTGGGTTGAGGGTCCAAAATGACATCAAAATCCCTGATAGGCAGCAATGTTGGAGGGAAGCATGGCATACATGTGTTTTGTTTTGGTTTTCCCTCTTGGTTACCTATGATGTTGGTAGCAGGAATTGACCACTTGCTTGAGAGGGAATAACTCAAGGAAAAAAAAAACTTAACTTTAAGAGACAAAGCAAAATTTTAGTTTTGTTGTTATACCAACTTTTGTCAAAGGAACACTGTGAAGAACAGCATCCATGAAAATTAGCTCTGGTCCTGTGTAAGCTAGACTCCAATTACAACAGAGATCAAAATGGTCCCACAGCAAGGAGGACCTTCAAACCTGGGTATCTCTCCACCTCTCCATTTTCAGGGTCACTCCTGTATGCCTCTTTGATCATATCCAACTTCAAACTAATTCTACTTACTCCCTCATCTTTGGGAGTAATCTGATTTAGAGAAGGCCTCATTCTGATTGGATACTAAATCTCTAATCCCACTGCAATGCAAAGGACTTTGAATAAAGGAACACCATGAAAAACTATTAGCTTTCGCTCTTCTAGCAGTTATGACAAGCTGTCTACCTTACTTTTATAATTTTTATTTCCTTACCAGATTGGAGTTCTTCCAAGAAAAAGATAGCATATGCCTTCAAATCTACCACTGTGACTTAGGATATACTATATTTTATTTAAGGCATTAACATCATTCCTTTCTCAGAATGTACACTGCTGCATTCACATTGAACTGCCACCTACCAAGGTAACATAAGGATAAAGGAACCTGACAATAAAGCATGTGTATGAGCCAGGCATGATGGTGTATGGCCATTTTCCTGGTACTCAGAAAGCATAGGCAGGAGGAAAGGGTTGCTAAAACCAGGTCAAAGGGATATCAGAGTGTTTGTTAAAAGGTAGAGGTTAGCTTCGAACAGTGGTGGACAGAACAGGTTGCAGCATTAGCTGGGCAGTAAGTTGGACCTCTGGAGTCAGATGAAGGGCCTCCAGCAGAAATCATGGTGATCAACCTTATTCAACACCAGAGAACATATAAAGGTATTTGCAAGCTTTCTATAAGTAGCCCTCCATCTTTTACAAGTACTTGAATCCACTTGTGTCTCCCCCTCAAATCTTTGTATAGACTGTGGACCAAGCCAAGTGAGTGTTCATCTAATATGTCCAAAGAGGTGACGTGATGCACATACCTGTGAAGAACCAGCAACAACCAGTTACAAAATCCCTTTCGGGCAGGTCATGGAAAACAATGAAGCTCTTCTCTTGGAGTGCTACCAAAGCTGGTCTTGTTTTGTTAAGGATGATGTCAGTGAGGGATCATTTGAAGGTAGAATCTGGGTTTATGACCTGTGAGTCAGTCAGTCTAGGACTCCTTCCTTCCCTCCCTGCTGTAAACACTATCAATGGTATCTTCCTCCCCGCAGACACAAAGGAAATAGCTCAATAGGTTCACCAGGTGGATGTTCAGCTTCTTTGTGGAGCATCTGGGACTCTGTTCCATTTATATTCAGTCCACAGAGACACTCACATTCCTGTTACCCAGCACCATAGAACAGAGATGGTCACCCACTGTTGACACGGGTCATGACGCAGCACCTCAAGTGTCTCTCAAAAGCCTGTTCAAGTTATTTTTAGAGAAAAAAATAGGCTATGTTAATAAAAAAGACCCTCAACAAGTAAAGATATATATGAAAAATTAGAAGTATTGAGATCAGGAGACTGGCCTGTTTATAAACTCAGGTATGAACACCTGAGTTCCATCAGCACTACACACACACACACACACACACACACACACACACACACACACACACACACAAACACACAGGACCTTGTCAGGGTGGAACATGCTTGTTGTAAAGTTAGCACTGAGAAGTAGGAACAGGTAGATCCCTGGAGCTCATTTTCCAGCCGGGCTAGCTGAATTTGAAACCCCAGGCCAAAGACAGACATTGTCTCAGAAAACAAGGTGGGCAGCTCCTGATGAGTGACATCTAAGGCTGTGCTCTGACCTCCATGTATACACACACACACACACACACACACACACATACACACAAACACACACACAATACACACACACATATACACACATACACACACACACACACACACACACACACACACAGTACCCCATAGAGATTTCTATTTATTCTGGCTCCAAAGATGCATTTTCAAAAATGGGTACTACCCCTTCCCCACTTCTGAGAGGACCTTCTTTGACATTCAGGCACTAAATAGATATTTGAATGGACTCAACAGTCCCTTCAAAGTAACTTATAAAAAAGTTGCTTTACCATCTTCATCCTGTACAGGAGTAGACTTCTGTCAGTCACTCTGGCCGCTCACTACTTTCACCACCTTTGACAAAGCCATATACTACTCTAGGCCCACTTCCATTTCATTCATCAGAGCTGAGGTTACCTTCCAAGTCTCTATCAAAGTAGACTGTATAAACCTCATTCTCAAGATACTCTGGTCAGAACCAATTATCTTTTGTAGGAAAATGTCTGGATCCTTCCTCTTCCTTCTCTGGTCATCACAGGGCATGTCAGAACATAGACAACTCAGGTTTCATGAGAAAAATGCCAGTGAGCATTTTGATAATGATGACATTGTCAATTCAATTCCCAAATGAGTCTCAAATCCAGCATTTTCTTTGAAGTTCCCATTGTCTTTGTTTAGACCCCCACATTTCTTGTCAGATGACTATGTATTATTTCTTTTGAAATGGGGTCTTTTTGTACAGCCCTGGCTAGCCTTAAATTTACTATGTATTCCAGGCAGGCCATGAACTCAAAGCAATCCCCTGTCTCAGCTTCTCATATTAGGACTATAGGTGTGCACACCCACACCTGGCAGTGGTGTTCTTTATAAATGAAAAGAGCCTGTCCCATGTGTGATAATACCATGTGTCAGGTAGGCTTGGTACATGTTATCTAATTAAATATTGAAAAATCATTATGTGTGCATCACAGCATCTTCCCTACTACATCTGGAACTACTGGAGGATAGAGAAATGTGGTTATCAGAGATGGAATGATGAATGAAGAATGAGTGAATTAATGGAAAAGACAGAGATGACAGACTAATGCATATTAACAACACGACACAGTTTCCTAATACAGAAACCATTTAAGGAGAGAACAAAGTCCATGAACTATAGAAAAAATACTTTATAAGCAAAGAAAAACAGAGGCAGAGGGAAACCTTAAAAACCGTAATGCTCTAATGGAGACTGGACAAATTCAGACAAATATAGTCAGTCTGATAAGAAACATAAAATAACAGAAAAGCTACATTAAGGAACATGTGTAGGAAGAGGCTAGAATGCATTGAGCATAAGGTTTAATTCCCTAGGAATCAGCTGAGGTGGAAAAGAACAGCCTGAAGCATCATGCACAAGGTCTTCACAGGTTTGCATCGGGTCCTCTGTATATATGACATGGCTTCCAGTTCTGTGTTTTTATGGGATTCCAGAATGTGAAAACAAGTGGGTCTCTGATTCTTGTCTTGCTCTACTTTGATGTGATTGTTTTTGTTTTATCTCATTATATTTAATTTGTTATATATATATATATATATATAACATTTATATATATATATATACATATATATATTAAAATAAATGAATGAGTGAAAACCTAGCCACTGGGGTAAAGGTAACAACTGAGTCATCACTTATATCCACTGGCAGAGGGAAAATCAGTTTTCTCTAATAGAGTGATACTAGGTATATCAACCATATAATTGGACTCCACAGGTTTTTTAGGTACTTTTATTTAGTTATAATTAGGTGACTTTTGAGGGGGGATGTGGTTTTATTTTATTTTCTTGGTTTGGGTTTTTTTTGTTGTTGTGTTGGCTTTTTTATTTCTTTTTTGAGAAAGAACTTAAAGTTGGGTGGGAAGGTGGGGGAGAGGACCTGGAGGCCTTGGACGAGGGGAGGAATATATTCAAAATACATTCTGATTTGAAAATTGTTTTAAATAATGAAAAATATGATGATGATGATGATGATGGTGATGATGATGATGACGATGATGATGATGATGATGGTGATGATGATGATGATGATGATGATGATATAAAGAATAGAAAAGAGCCAGTCACACTCAAATTAACAATCACGTCTTTAGATAGAACTTGCTCTGTGCTGGGCCATGTTCTAAGTGTATTACACTCAATTAAACTTTTAAAAACTCAGAAGAAAGGGGTTTTGTGAATCCCATTCTGCAGATGAGCCATCAGAAGCAGCACACTTGGACTTGTTTCAGATCATATGGTTGGAACCTGGAAGACCTGGCTAATAATGTCCACACCTTTTATCACTCTGCTGTGGTGTGCCTTTCTAGCCTGGGCAAGAAAAAGTTGAATATGTGACTTTGGTAGAGAACCGTCTGATGTCACCTCCAGAGTTTGAAATTAGAGGCAAATTAAGAAACTCAAGAGCAAAGACAATTCAGAAACTAGAAGAAACAAAACCTTTCCATTCCAGGTTAAGTGAACTGAGAACTGGGAGATTTCCTTACCTGTGGTCAGGGTTCTGAAGTATCTCATGACCACAGCAGGGGAGTTACTGTTCTTACTGAAATCTAACCGTATGCTCAGGTGGCAGTGTTCAGGAAGAGGTGAGAGGGGAAAGGACAGAAACAGAGTTGATAAAAGGAGAAGCTATAAATGCTAAGAACATGACTCTAAGAGACAAAGGTCCCCCCCTTCACCCTTTGTCAAATACTTATCCTGGGTCTGTGGCATTTAAACATCAGAATGCCAAGTTACAAGCTATCAGTCTGTCCAATGTCCAGGGAGAAGGGTCTGACTTTTCCATTCAAAACCAGTTATTTTTCTAAAATATTTTTAATTGGAATAGAATTGTATTACTTCTGCCCCACCCTTTCCTCCCTCCAGCCCCTCCCACTTGCCTTCCTTCACATCCCTCCCATTACCCACTTTCAAGTTGAGAACCTTTTTCCTTTAACTATATTTGCTATATACATATATACACCATATATATGTATGTATATGTACACACAGTTTATATATATACATATATATAATATATATTCTGCTGAGTCTGTTTTTATTGTTTGTATGTTTATGATTACAAGGCTGACCACTGTGCATTGGACAAACATACAGTTATTGATAAAGGATTATTTCTAGACTTGAGGGCAAATCTAGCAAGCTATAATTTTCTATTTTATGTAATTAAAGTAAATGTGTCATCCATTTAAGAGATAATGTGCTAACTGCAAGTTTTCTTGATATTCTAAATTTGAAAAGCCTATGCTGTAACTAATATATATCCTATCTACAAAATTTGGTTAACACGTGCCTAGTGAATTTAATCCACTGATACATGTTTTGAAAGAATGAGTGTGTTATTTAAGAAGACATCCAGTGACTAGGGAGATGCAATGCTGTTCTATGTCTTTCTTTATTTTGATCTTTATTATATTCCCTTTGCTGATACTTTAATCAGAAAACCATCTACCAAATTAAAATGTTTTGAAACATAACTGCTCTAGGAATGCCATATAGCAATTCTTCTGTAGTCCATATCCATATCTAACTTAGATTTCAAGTTGTATGCCTTGTGTATTTTCAGATAACAACATTTAGAAAAAAATATGTGGGTTTATTGTTCTTTTCAACCCATTTTCCCCCAATGTTTCCACTATGTGATGGCTTTTTTGGTTGTAGATTTGACACACCTAGGAAAAGTAATATCAGTTGAGGGGTTGCACCTGTTAGGTTGGCCTGTAGGCACATCTGTGAGCACTGTTATTATTATTATTGCTAACTGCTGGAGGTGATCCGAGCCCACTATTGGAGGTAGCACTCTTGGGCAGGTAGGTTAGACACAGGAAGCAAGTCAGTAAGGGGTGTGCCTCACCATCTCCACCTGTGGTCTCTCTCCATGATCTCTGCTTCAGTCCCTGCCTCCAGGTTCATGCCTCAGCTCTCATCTATGACGGACTGTAACCTGTAAGCCAAATGAACCCTTTTCTCTTTTGGTCATGGCATTTACCACAACAGTGGGAAAATCATTGGGGCAATGTATTGTGCTTTGTTCTGTCATAGTTATGGCATTAACAGATCTCTAGGCCCGCCTCTGCCAGGATCTACATAATACCAACTTCAAAGACACAGTTACTCATGTTAACAACTTTCCTAATTTTTGCTTAGATCATCTTATATGCTCAGAACAGACTCCAATTCTCCTCATGGATTAATTTGTCTTTCTGGATTATCTCTCAATATAGAAGCTGGCTATTAGGTCTCTACACCCTTGTTCTATATTGCACATATTTTTAACTGCTTGAGCTGCCAAACATTTCCTGTCCCAAGCTCTTCTGAATGCTGTTGTGTTTGTTGTGTCTACTGATAAGCTTCCCTATCCCTCCATCAGGCCACTCACTTTTGTCCACTAACACTTCTTGCAAACAGGACTTACACAATTGTTTCATTATCAGAATGTTTACATCATTATTTATTCATTCCCTTTTTAACCTACTAAATGGATGTTATTTCTTGTAGCTTGAGCAGACATTGTTTACATATTTAGAAGAATGCATCCCAAGTGGGGCTGTTTGTGGCCTCACATCTGAAGGACCCATTCCATAATGCCAGACTTCACTGGGGCCATGTTTGGCTTTTGGTTAAGGAGAACTACAAAGACCCTTCCATTATAAAGAACACATCTTTTCTTTTCAAGTATCAGTTATTCCAAAGGGAAGAAATTTATCATTTTATGGAATATCATGTTCTAAATCACTATGAGGCTTGTCCACATTGTGAGCTTAAAGAATCCAGAAAGCCTCTCTAGCTACATCTGCTCTGGATGTGTTGACGTGGTGGTCTCTGAGTGAAATAGTTCTAGAAACACCACAAGTGCTGCTCTGAACTTGTGAGGCAAGGGGAGCAAGAGAGATAAAATGCTGATGCCTGGGAGACATCTGATACCTGCCACACACCCCAAGGTTCTTTCTGGGACCCCTGACTCATTAGTCAGGCTCTAAAAACTGCCAGGAAGCAAGCGGATATTCTTTTGATAAAAGCAGTGAAAAAGGTAGTTTATATCCAGACACCTGGCTTCCAAGATGCAGAGGACCAGAACTACAAACTGGAGTGCATAGTGCAGGAGAGGGAGAAAGAAGTGTTCTGCCAGGGACCAGGCCCAATGGAACCAGGTTCTCATGATGTAAGCTAGACCTAATCTACATGCATTTGTTCCACACAGATAACTGTTGAAACACTGACCGCTCAACCAAGTGTTGAATTAAACCACTTACATTATAGAAAATACAAATGATGCCACACAGATTATTCACTCATTAGCCCTTCTCTTGTCCTGATTATTAAATATACAACATTCTGATCCTCATCTGGGAAATAAGTCACCTGTATTAGTTAGTTTCTGTTGCATGACTGTGACCAAATCACTTAGATTCAACAATATAGGGAGTGGAGATTTATTTGGGTTCCAAGTCTCAGGGGAAGGGGTTGGGGATTTAGCTCAGTGGTAGAGCACTTGCCTAGTAAGCACAAGGCCCTGGGTTCGATCCTCAGCTCCAAAAAAAAAAAAAGAATTTGAAGCCAAGTCTCAGGGGATTGGAGCCGATCAGGGTGGCATTAGCATGGTGGCAGGGGCATGTAGCAGATGCTGTTCACACAGAAATGGCCTGGAAGGCAGACGGCAAGGCTAGAACTGGGGCCTGGATGAAAATCATCAAGCTCCATCCTAATAACCCATTTCCACCAGACAGGCCACAGATCCTAAAGGTCTCCAAGCTTCCCATCGTAATGCTGCCTGCTGAGGAAACAAGTATTCAGAATGGGAGCCTGGGAGGGATGTTTCACATTAAAACTACAGTCCCAGCCTTATTATTATTATTATTATTATTATTATTATTATTATTATTATTATTATGACATTTCCAGAAACACAGTGGGCAGTTTGAAGAATTGTGACGTTTTCCAGTAATTCTCTCCAGCCATAAACCAGGAAACCAGTTTGTATCACAATGGAAGACTCATGATGAAAGCAAACAGTATCTTTTCCCCTGTCTGTATCACAAATGAACTGAGGGAAAGAACCACCAACGTGATGTTGCGGGAACAAAGGAAGGGTCGGGAATGGTGGCTAATGCCTGTCGTCCTAGAACTCTCCTTCTAGTGCCGGAATTAGAGGCAAGCCTGGAATACAGAATGAAACCCCAGCTCAAAAGCAACACAACACACAAACAAGTCATCAAGGAGTTCTGACTCCACAAACAACAACAGGAAAGAGAAACTGTTGTATTTAAGAGATAAGAGCACCAGGACGCATTGGCCTGAGGGCTAGGAATGAAGAAACTATGAAATAGGGACTAGAGAGATGGCTCAGAGGTTGAGAGCCCTGGTGGCTTGTGTTGGGTTGACTAAGAATGGCATCATAGGTTCATATAGATGTGGCCTTTTTGGAGTAGGTGTGGCCTTGTTGAAGGAAGTATATCACTGGAGGTGATTTTTGAAGTTCCAAAAAAGGCCATGCCAGGTCTAGGCTCTATCTCTGTCTTTCCTTTTGTCTCTCTGTGTGTCTCTGTCTCTTTTTCTATCTCTGTCTCCATCTCTCTGTCTTTGTCTCTGTGTGTGTTTCTGTCTCTCTGTTTGTTTCTGTCTCTGTCTCTTTCTCTCTCTCTTTGTTTGCACATCAGGCTGTAGATCTCATCTACTGCTCCAGCACCATGCCTGCCTGCTGCCATGCTCTCTGCCATGATGAGAATGGACTAAGCCTCTGAAACTGTATGTAAGCCCCCAGTTAAGTGCTTTCTTTTATAAAGGTTGACTTGGTCATGCTGCCTATTCATAGCAATAGAACAGTGACTAAGACATAGCTCTTCCAGAGGATCTAGTTTGGATCCCCAGCATACATATGGCAGCTCACAACTGTCTGTAACTCCAGTTTCAGGGTATCTGATGTCCTCTTCTTGCCTCTGTGTGTACTGCATGCACAAAATGCACATACATACATGCAAGTAAGGCACCCATCCAATCTACATAAAATAAATTTTAAAGAAAAAAAGAAGATTTGAGATGGGGTGCTGGCCTAAGTGGAAGTTCTACACTAATTAAGGAAGAGACAAAAAGCTTACCTGAGTAAGGGATGGAGGGCTTTCTTTCCAAAGAAGTTCCACAAATTCTCTTTTTCCACTAGCATTATAATTAACATCTTATGAAAATTCTCAAGATAAAATTGAATTTTTATCGTTGTACTGCTTAGTTTATCTGAGTCTTGTTTTTCCTCTGTTTAAAATATATAACTGGATTTGGGCCTCCTAAAGTAGTTCTCTTTGAGAACTACAGTGCGGATCTATGGACCTAAAATGTATTATGTAGGATTTGAGGCCAGGGTGGCAAAGTGGTATAGTATTGATGAAAACATTAAGATGGACAAACCAGACCTAAGAGAGGGTGGGCCAAGTCAGAGAGACAGAGAACAGAATGCCTCAGCAGTAGAAAGGACATCATTAATTGAAAGTGGCCTTTATACAAGAAAATCCTATGAAGTGAGGCAGGGAAGACATGCAGAATGGTTCATTATTCAAGATCTTTTGATAGCTTACACGTCTAGACAGAGAGGATAAAGGAGGGGTAACAACACCAACAAATCCACTCTCCCCGTGGAGATTATACAGTAGAGAGGGAAGACAAATAATATATAGGAAAAATGTAATTTCACGGCCCTATAATATAAGGGTGAAAGGAGCCGAGCCAGACAGTCTGGATTCAAATCACAGCCCTCCAGCATGACCTAGAGAAAGACACTTCACCTTTTCATATCCCAGTATTATCAGTGTAACACAGAAAATAAGACCTTCCTCTTACTGTTGTAGATATGTGAAGGTTAATGAGAGTAGCATATCTAAAAACCTTGAACAGTGTATAATGCATGTAAATTGGAAATAAATGTTAGTGCTCACTGTGCTGGTCAGTGAAGAGATGGTAATAAAGCAGCCGTGCATGCCTCTCTGCGTCAGTCCAATTGACATTTATGGTGTCCAGATAAAACTTCCCTACGAGGGGCTGCTCTGCACGTCATAAATGTTTAGCCATGTTTTTGGCCTCCATTCCATAGTGCTAAACACACTTCCTGGTAATGATAACCCCAAATGACTCTAACCTTGTGAAAAGATCCATTGGGAGGCAAAAAAAAAAAAAAATCTCTCCTAGTTGAAAACTGCTAAGTTGGAGAGTAAAGAGTTGCCACACTTCAGAGAGAGTTATGCAGAAAACCCCTTTGAAGAACAACAGGGAAGAGAACCCTGAGTGATGAAAAGGATGCATTCAAGCAAAGCCACAGTGAGTGATGGGTGTTTTCGCAGAGGGAAGAGCAGAATGAAGACCCCCAGAGCAGGAACAGAATAGTGTCCTCGGCTTGGAGGAGAGTGAAAATGATGCTGAAGAAGTACCCTGGATCAGAGTATAAAGACCAGAAAGGGGTGCTAAGGGGTGGGGGTAGCTCATTTGCCAACATTTCTGAAGCCCAGTTCTATCCCAAGTACCAGGTAAATTGGGTATGGTAGTATGCAACTGTAATCTCCTCATTCAGATGGTAGAAGCAGAAGGATCGAAAGTTCAAGATTATTCTTGACTATAGTTTGAGGCTAGCCTGGGGTACAGGAAACCCTGTCCAAAGCAAACACACATCACGGTAATGAATTTGGGTTTTATTGGTTTTGTGCTGAAAAACTATTATAAGGTTTTAAGCAGGAGAATGATACATTTGCTTTTGGAGTTCATTATTTGAGAGTAAAGCATGGAAGTGAAGAAATGCAATCAGAGAGAGGCCACTGAGGCTGTAAAGGCAAAGTTCAGTGAAGAATGAAAGGCTTGGGTAGAGGTGGTAAGGTCGTGGCTGTAAATGTGGAAAGATGTAATGGGATTCTAATGTACTGTGATGAAAGAACCTGTAGACTAGACTGGATGTGATGAGGAACGAAGTGAGGATGAGAGAGGAGCAAGCTATAGGGAGGAATTTCAAAGGTCAATAATTCTGCGGAGGCAAAAATCAATATTTCTGAGTAGGCACTACTAAGAGTCTCTTCTAGTCATTCAAGAGGTACGTTGTCCATTGACCACACCATTCTGGAGATGAGCTGAGAAGTAGGGAGTGGAGATGTGTGTTCAGAAGTCCTTGTCCTTATACAGCATCTACACCATTGCATCCTTTGAGATCTCTCCACCAAAGGAGAGAACAGGTAAAAGGCCAAGGACCAGTTCTGAAGCCTCCCCACTTTCTGGCTAGAGGCAGAGAATGGGAAACCTGATGGTGAGATGCAATAAAACGCAGAGTCTGTGATGGCCTAGAAAAATATTGGATGATTCAAAAAGAAACGTGGTCATCCAGGTCAAAAGTCACCAAAAGGTCAAGTAAGGTCGGGGTTTTGAATATATATTTGGGTTGGATGAGGGAGAGTGTGGTGGTGGCTGTTGTTAAAGAATGTCTTCACTAGAATGATGGAGATGAAGGCCTCACTGGAGTTTATGTGTAGAGAAAGGAGGTAATAAAGTTGGAAGAGAAAATATAAACACTTCTTGAGAAAACAGTGAGGGTGATATAAGCCAAGGAAGCCAAGCATGGCCATTGTTAGTGTGGGAAATTACAGCTGTTTGTTTCAGTGCACACCCTCACGGTATAAGAGCCTGACATTCTTTCAGTTGACGAATCCAGTGAAAAGGAAGAAACTGTTCATGGGGGGGGGGTGCGGGGGTTGTGAATAACTACATGGGAGATTGATTGAGTAGTAGAACAAGCAGACTATGAACCAGACAATGACTCAGTTTACCTTCAGAGAGATAGTTAGATGAATGAAATTGTAGGAAAGAAAAAATTAGGTAAAGAGCTTATTTACTGAAAGAAAATGAAGTAACAATTTCCATAATATTTCTATTTTCTTGCAAAGTAAATTGTAAAACAAAATCAATTGATTGGTTGCAGATAGTCAGAGAACATACGTTGAAGGATTAAAGATAAAAAAGGGGGCAAGTGTGACGTGTCAGGAGGAAGGTGAACAAGAATGTTTATTAAGGTGTTGAAGAGATGGATCAGTGGTTAAGAGCACTGGCTGTTCTTCCAGAGGACCCAGATTCAATTCCCAGCACATACACAGTGACTCACAACCTTTCATTCTTATCCCAAGAGACTTGATGCCCTCTTCTGGCTTCCAGAGCACCATGCACATGTGTGATGCACAGACAGAAATGCATATGCATGAAAATAAATAATTTTACAAAGACTGTTTATCAGGAAATGTGTTAGAATTGCCAAGTAATGTGAACTCTACTTGTATTACATAGCCCTACACTTAACTGAGTTCCATCAGAAAGTCTGCATGCTTTTAGGTCATATTTATGCCTTGAAGGGGGCATGAAGAGTCAGGCTAGTATATAAAGTGACAGGTCAAGGATCAGAACAAGGGAAAATTGAAGACATGGCTGCAGCAGGGTTATGGAATCCATGCAGCTGGGTTGAAAGGTAGTTCCTGGAGAGCTATGCTGATGGGCAGTGTTGATACACTGGAATGCTCAGGGAAATGAGAAGCAGTTGGAGTAAAAGTGCCAGGATACCTTGCCTAAGACAAGAGAATTATCAAAGTGGATATTTACAACAGGGATTTTAGAAATGGTCAGGAGTGTGGTAATAATGCCATTATACAGAGACCAGAACAAGACATTTGAGTTAATTGGATAACCTGGAATTCATACACAGAATTTGAGCTCTGAGGTAGAATAGAGTATTGAGAGAGAAAGGAAGAGAGGGAAGGACACGCGCACACACACACACACACACACACACACACACACACACACACAGATGTATATATACATACACAGAGAATGATAGAAACACAGAATAAAAGAGAGAGAGACAGAGACAAAGAGACACAGAGAAAATGAATCAGCATGGCAGATTCCCTCAGGTTTCTAACATTCTCACAGGATGTCGCACTTATTTGTTCTTCTCTCCCTATGTCCCTATCTCTTTGTTTCTCATTGAAATGAAGTGGTGGCCTATATTTTATGCTGTAGCTGGGGGCATCTCCAGCTGAATTATTCAGTCAGGAGCTATAGCAGAGTTTGAACAATGAGTAGTCCTCAATGCATCTCTTACATAGTTTGACTCAGGACAGACCTAGACATACATTTTAACAAAGGAATTATTCTCTTAATTCTTGTCCTCAGAAGATGTGACATTCTCTATTCCGGAAGCTGATCACTGAAGTTTGAGGTCATGGTCTTCTGGTTCCATTGCTTTGGACCTGGGGTTAGGTAGGATGTCACAACAGAAGCATATGGCTGAGGAGACTCTCCTCATCATGTGAGACATGATGCTGAGAAGTAGAGAGAGGTTAAAAGACATAGCCCCCAGTAGTGTACCCCAGCTGCCAACTTCTTCTAACATGGTCCTACCTCTGAAATTTTCTACTGCTTACCCATAATACCATCAAATTAGGAACCTATCAATAGGTTAACCCATTTATTAGACCACATCACCATGTCTCAATTACATCTCAATGATTAGACCTATCAGCTGAGGCCCAAGCCTTCAACACCTGAACCATTCAAGGACTGCTTCATAGCTGTCCTATAACAGGGACCACCTCCAGACAATAGCTATCCATGTTCACTGTTAATATTCTCCAACAGTGGTTTGCTTTGATTTCCAGTTGTATCTTCATCTGATCTTTAGAGTCTCTGGAGGGTGAAATACATTTTGACCATATCCCACATCTCAAAAATAGCTTACCTTATTAGATTTTAACTGGACTATTTCTCAGTGATGATGGGGAAGGTGTGGAATGAACTCATATATTCCCACAGTTAAAGTTGATATGTCTAAGGAGTTAGCTTGGGTACTCACAATGGCTGCGCAATAATGAAATGGTGTCCTTTTCTGTTGGGGCTTGTTCTGGTGATCTGATGCCCTGACATCATCACCACACATGGAATAATGCTGCTGCACAATGGGCACAATTTATGTATTTGATATCATTTGAGCATGTTGAAACTAAGATTTCAATAAATATAGGAGAGTAGAGTAAACTGGCACAAAATTCAAGGAAGCTCTGTTTTAAGACATTATCTGCCATATATTTTACTGTAGTTCTGCCTTATAGACATACAGTTTTAAACAGGGAATAATATGTTGAAAATTCTGCATTTGCCACAGAAACTCTGGCCCTTAGCAGTGGAACAGAAGCATGTGGAAATAATAGCTGCTTTGGATTAAATCCTCGTGGCTTTCTGACACAAACGCCTCTCCATTATTTAATTTGGCTCAGGTTTTATTCAACCACCCACTGGGCAACTGATACATTCCTCATTATTTTTGGTTGTTAGTCTATTTTGACATCTATAATTATTGGATTTGATATAGAGAGACAGAAACTATTTGATACATAAATGGCACTGCCAAGTACAAATAACACAAAAGTTGCTTGCCTTTGTAACAAACTGTCTGGAAGAGTCATGATCAAGGACCTTGTAGTTAGAATGCATCTGGAGGACTATATAGATAGTCTTCAAGGAAAGGGGACCACATTTTGAGTGTATGGTCTGCATCGAACGTTCCCAACTATTTTGTTTTCTCTCTCAAATATTGTGTGTGTGTGTGTGTGTGTGTGTGTGTGTGTGTGTGTAATCTTACATGGCTTTCAGAAGGACAACAAATTTTCTAAGTTAAGGCAAATTGGACCTCTTTATTCTAGAAGAGTATCTTTGGTTGGCTCTACCAATACAATAGAAGTCTTTGGGTGGCTGAGAAAGTGCCAACACATGTTTCTGTCCATAAGGGCTTATAAGGTTTACCTTGAGGACTAGTATTCAAGACTGCTTTTCCTATAGATCCTCAAGCAAACAGTTCTGAGTTGCTAGTACCTAAAGAGGTCATGAGGAAAAAGACACAAAAGCTAAAAGAGAGGTCAGCTCAGTCACCAGCTGGAAAGGGAGACTGAAAAGAACCTACTGGGAAAGGTTTGAGGATGCATCGTCCCTGTAGATAGTGTTTTGTTTTGTTTTGTTTTTCTGTAGAGAAAAAGCTTTGAAGAAAAGACTTTTGATTTAGAACAAAACTAGAATCTCTGGGAGGCATGTAGTCCATCAGGCCAAACACAGTGAGAGCTAAAAGCCAGTTTAAGGTCAACTCGTGCAGCTAAGCTTCATTGTCTTTTCATTCAGGATACTAATTTCATATGACTTATTTTCACCAAAGTACCACTGCATTGGTTAAACTGTACCCACTACCTTCAAATGCATATTTTGAAATCCCAACCTTTAGTATCTCAGGGTGTGATCTTTTTTGGAAACAGGCTATTGAGTTAATTAGTTAAGATGAGATCATGGTGGAGTAGGATGGACTCCTAGGCCATTGAGAGTGATGTCCTTATAAACAAAGGGAATTTTGACACAGACAAATATGGGAAGAACACCTTGTGAAAATGAAGGCAGAGAATGGGGTGACATAGTTCCAAGTTAAAGAATGCCAAGCATGTTTGACAAACCATTAGAAAGCAGGGAGAGGCATGGAACCTGCCCTCATAAACACAGAAGGAAACCACCCTGCCATAGCCTTGCCCCTAACCTTCTGGCTTCCATATATATGAGATAATTTCCATTGCATAAGTCATTCAGTTTGTGTTCTTTATTAAGGAAACACACAAACAAGCACACAAACTGATAGACTCACTAAGATCATTTAAACACCGCCCTACTTCAAAGGCCACGGTAAACAAAACAGTTGATAATTCTACAATAATACTCTCCAAATCCTGTAATGTTCAAGCAGACGTAAGATCACTGGGTAGGTGGTGTTTCCATCAGCACATGAAAATATAATTGCCCTGTACTCTGCTCTGCCTTTGAAGTCACTGCTGGTGTGAGTCATTCTGATCTTCCTCCAGGAAACTGGTCCTTAGTGTACACAGTGATGACAAATCAGTTTTGTCTCTGAAAGCTGCAAATGCCCATCATTGCCTTGACCGCCTGAGAGCCAGACACTTTCTCCACGTTGTGATGCTACAGAACTACCTTTTAGCAGAGCAGGACATTTTCAGATGGATTTTTGAACCAGAAGGCTTTGATGAATTCTGTTTGTTTTTCTCCACAACGGTGAAACAGTTGGTTATTGAGAACTGAAAACATCATGGGTCAATTGACAACATGATACTGACAGCTGTATACTAGTGGGTGATCGAAATCTAGATAATACTTTTATTAGCTTTTAGGGTACGCTATGTGTCTTTCAGAGAACAAATCATGGTAAGACAGAATAACCAGGCAAGGTTTGGCCTCATCTAATTTGGGGCTGGACCATACTCGTAACTGTTGATAGAGGCTGGCTCAGAGGCTTGCCAACACTGACATCACATTCAGGTGACTCTGTTCTCTTCACACTTCACAATAAAAACCTGGCGCTCTCTGGAGAAGAAAGCCCGCACATTTGGCTTGCTTCAGCAGGAGTTGATTAGAGATAGATCTATTTTTAGCTTCATATTTTAATGCATTTGGGTTTTTCCTTTTATTATTTTTTTAAATGGTGACAGTAGTCACTGGCCAAGGTCCACAGCCTCATCGATGTCACCAAGAATAACGAAGATGGTAGAATCAGTCAGTCCTGCTTGCTGGCAACTGGCAGAGCGACACTGAAAACCATGTGCAGGTCATTAAAATTTACGTCCCCTTCTGTAGCTGCTAATGTCTCTGAAATTTCTCCAGGTCCTCAGTAGTCAACCCTCTTTTTCTCTTTATCTGCTGCTGCCCCATAAGGTCCCCCTTCTTCCACTCTCTCTGCTAAGCTAGGTTTTCAGCTGCTTTTAAGCAATTTCCTTTCTTTAGAACCTTTAGGCCCCTTTCTCCTGAAGTTGGTTTACAAAGGCATTGGGTGCTGGTTTCTTAACACTTAAGGATATTTCCAAACTAAGGCATACTGCGGGAGGGGGCAAGTTCATCTTACCATGTTTTCCACCATTTCTACTTCATCTTGATTGTTATACACTTGGACTCTTCATCTAGACACCCTCTCCTTTCTCTCTGTACTGACAAAGACTGTCTCTGACCTGACTTGATCCAGGCATCGCTTGAGTCTCAGACCTTGAGTTCTGCCCTGGCACATTTAGTCAAAAATTCTGACAGCCAATAGAGTGAAAAATCTTCCACTCCTGGTATCTAATCATCCTTACTATCAGACCAAGTTCCTGAAGCCCCACCCTTCATATCTTATCACTCTGGCCTGCCTATTGCAAGGTCCTTTTTCGTTTTGTTTTGGTTTTAAATCGTTCAGCAAAAAAATCTGTTTAACCTTGATGTTTCCTCTTCCGTTTTCTATCCACTGACCCCCTAACCCTGATGCTGATCTACAAAATTCTATTTGTGCATATATTGGTGTCGCAGATCTACAAAATTCTATTTGTGCATATATTGGTGTCGCATGTATAACAAAGCCACAGCTCTAACTGTCCTCTGAATAAATTTGGCCTAATTGTCTTCAACAATTTTGGGAATCATTTCTGGCAGTAAAAGTTCACTCATCATAATAGACTATAAACTTTTCAGAATGAAACTTTCTTAGCTCTTTAAATAGTGTTGAGCGTGGACCAGTTGCTCAGCAAACATTTAAGAGATTGTTTTTTCTTTTCTTTTTTTTAAATAGATCATAATACATTTTTCATTTTTATTTATTTATTTATTTTTCTATTATCAGCTTGATACAGTACAAATTCTTATCCTAATAGTGAAATGTTTCATTGAGGCTTGCCCAATCATTGAGTCAAACCAAAACTTATTCTAAGCCACAGTCATCCTAGGGTCCCCCCTGCCATATAGCCTCCCTGGTTCTGTCTGTGGGTTGCAGTCTGATTGTTCTTTGCTTTATATTGAGAATCCACTTATGAGTGAGTGCATACCATGTTTATCCTTCTGGGTTTGGGTTACCTCACCTGGGATGATATTTTCTAGTTCCATCCATTTGCCTGCAAATTTCATGCTGTCATTGTTTTTCTCTGCTGAGTAGTACTCCATTGTGTATATGTACCACATTTTCTTAATCCATTCTTCAGTTGACGGGCATCTAGGTTGTTTCCATGTTCTGGCTATTATGAATAGTGCTGCTATGAACATAGTTGAGCATGTATCAACTTTTCTATCTTTCTTTTCTTTTCTTTTCCTTTCTTTTCTTTTTTATCTCTTCTCCTTCAGTCTTTATTCCCCTCCCCGACTCCCATATTGAATAGGAATGAGAAATCCTCTTTACACATTCTTTAACGTAACCATAACATGTGCAGTTATATACAGAATTATACTATATAAAGGGAAGAAAATTTCATCATTGTAAAGCACTTCTGTGCGATTTTTCACTTAACCAGTATGTTTCTAACTTCACAAATTATGAAGTGATCTTTTCTATTACAAGACATAATATTACAGGAAGGCTTCACAGAGGCATGAATTTCACAGCATTTGGAATTTTAAAAATATGTTAGACTAATAAATGAATTAAGAAAGGATTCAAAAAATTCTTACATGTGTCTGTGTTACCTTTTTCTCTCAGAAATGTCTGCGTATTTTTAAAAAGAATTTAGAAACTATGATTTTTTTTTTCAAAATTTGTTTTGGCAACCAAGGGTGCCATTCAGAAAACAGATAAAGTTTCATGAGTTATGCACTCAGAATGGGCTGATGTGAGAGCAAGGAGAAACACTTTAATAGAGAGAATTCAAAAGATTTGAAATGTCTCAGTGTAGAAGGAGCTTTGGAGGGGTTGCTGGCTTTCAAACACTAACATGACATAAACCACAGCTTCAGTTCTTTTCCTTGGGGGCTGTGTGGAAGATATTCAAAACACCCCCTAAAACAAGTACAAAGTTATGTTTCCTAAGGGTTTAGTATATGGTGTGGGTTCTTATAGAAAAACAATGGCAATACCAGCAGGAAGTAGTTATTCTGCACCCTGTGTGCCAGAAAAAGGCATACATTACCTGATTACATTACCTGCATATATTACCTATTCCTCACAACTAGATCACCCACCCGGTCAGTTCTTTATGTCTCCATTTCACAGTGGCTGACGTGAGATTTGAAAGACAAAGCAAACCTCCGAAGTTTACCATCCTTTTAAAAAAAATATTTAAATATTTAAAGGTATATTTATCCATTTATTTGTGTGTATCTCTGTGTGAATGCTTTTAAAAATTTCTTCCAGATCAATCAGGGTGTTGATCTATTGTAGAATATATTAATAAAATATTTGAGTGTTCTTGGCCTCAATCTCAATTTGTAGAAGGTTTTAGAAATGGGCTGGGCAGTGGTGGCACATGCCTTTAATCCCAGCACTCGGGAGGCAGAGCCAGGCAGATCTCTGTGAGTTCGAGGCCAGCCTGGGCTACCAAGTGAGTCCCAGGAAAGACGCAAAGCTACACAGAGAAACCCTGTCTCGAAAAACCAAAAAAAAAAAAAAAAAGAAATGGGAGACTGAGATGAATTAAAGGTTGAGTGCTTTTCCATCACCTAAGGTGGAATCCTTGAAGTGCTACACATTTAAACTAACCATCTCTGAGTGTAACTGGTTAGAACAAATCCACCATGACTGATAAAACATGTAATTAAAAACTTGACACAAATGTTCAGTTCTGATCTTGTTTATATTTAGTCTTAGAAGCCTCCCACCCCCAATGCACACACCACCACCACCACCACCACCACCACCACTACTAAGGGTCGATTGTTGAAGGCTTAGTCCTCAGTGCTATGCTCAGATGTAGGACTTTGGGGGAAATTAGTGGATCATGAGGGCACTGATATAATGAGTGGAATAGATAGATTCTTAATTGAATGGCATATTATTGGAAGGAAGTGGACATTAGAAGGTGGGATTGGTTGGAGGAAATTAATCACTGGACATGTGCCCTGAAGGGAGTATCTTGTGCCTCCTCCTCCTCCTTCTGCTTCACCACAGCCCTCTTATTCCTGGCTGCCATGAGGTGAACAAGTTCCACTACCAAATACTCACATCACTGTAATATTCTGCCTTATCACAGTCCCACTGAGATGAGTTAATCAACCATGGACTGAGCCCTCTGAAACTGTGAGCTACAAGGAATCTTTCCACCCTAAAATTAATTTGCTCAGTTATTTTGTCAGTGAGAAAATGTAGGGTAGACAGGTTGATTCCTGTGCTTAGATGCTATTAGTGTTTATTGACTATGCCAAATATGGCACATAGCTCGTTCCCTGCCATCAAGCTCTATACTGTATTTGTGATTTGTTTAAAATATTGATTGTCAAGCTGGGCATAGTGGTGCATGCCTTTAATCCCAGTACTTGATTGACAGGAACAGGTGGGTATCTATCTATGAGTTCGAGGCCAGCTTGATCTGCATAGTGACTTCCAGGCCAGCTAGAGCTGCATAGTGAGACCCTATCTCAATAAAAATATCATTTGACTATAATATCTGTCTTGCTCCTTAGATTATAACTTTGTGATATTGGAGTCATGGCTGCTTTCTTTCCTGGATATCTACCCCTTATCTACAGATATAGTCCTGAATCTTACATATTTATCTCTCAATAAAATATGAAAAATATGAAAATAGAATCGATGTTTACCAATTATAAAATATCATCAAAATATAGTTTTTAATATATACATTAGCAAATATATATTATATTTGAGGATGCATATAGTGAGTTCTGGGTACTGTTTGGCATCCTATTTGGTGCTCTGCACTCCCACTGCAAGATGATGAGTATATTAATCAATCATGCATTTAAAGATGACTAACTTTAGAGAAAGTGTTCATCCTCAAAATAGAACAATGGCTTCTGGGAGATGAAATTCACATGTGTCCTCAGCAAATCACAGAGCTTACCAGAAAAGTAAAAAATATACCTGTTAGCACATTATAGATGCAAGCAAAACTGTGTGCTTATATCTTGATAAATATTTCTGCCCTGCTTTCATCTTTCATATGAATTTAAATGTAACAGCTTTTTGGCATGACTGTGCTCATCATTGGCATGCTGTGTATATCCACTTAAGAGCATCATCAGACTGCCTACTGAGGCAAGAAGAAGTGAGGTTTCTGTCTTTCCCTTTGTTTCTTGAGACCCATAAGAGATGAGCCTTCCCTGGCTGTTCACCAACAACGTCCACATTCATTGAAACTGTGTGCCCCTCTTTCCTTGAATTCTGTCCTCTGAGCAAGCTCCTTGATAGCAGGCATGTGTTGTCTGTGCTTATTTACCTATCCTTCCACATATAATATGCTCAATCCACCCATGTGTTCATGTCACAAATATTTGCTGGGACCTACTAGATTCACATCCCTGCTTTAGATGATAGGGATAGAGCAAAACACAGCAGACCTGATCTACATTGAGGAACTGTTGCTCTCCCCCAATGGGGATAACACGAATCACCAACAAATGCACTCATATGTGTTCATTTGCTGATTGAGATTTCGTTGGAAAATCTTGTGCTGAGAAGCAACTGCTTTTAAGATTTTGGAAGGTTTCTAAGGAGGTGTGAGAACTTTTTTCTCTTTCCTTTTTAGTTCTTTTAGGCATATTTTGGAGTCCTTTTTTAATTTACAAAGTTAATTTTAAGACCCCAATGCCATATCTAAGATAGTGGGCATCCCCATTGTGTGTGTGTGTGTGTGTGTGTGTGTGTGTGTGTGTGTGTGTGTTTAATATATAAATGTAGTATATTCTTTTTGCTTTGTTTTTTCAAGATAGACCTCACTATGTAGCTCTAGCTGTCCTGGAACTCACTATGTAGAGCAGGCAGATCTCAAACTTAAAGAGATTCCATGTGCTACGGCCTTCCAAGTGCTGGGATTAAAGGCATGCTCCACTACACCTGCCAACATGTAGTGTATGCTAAACCTCTGTTCACTAATCATCAGAGGAATGAGTACTCATTGCCAATAAGATTTCAACTGAGTTCCATAAGCATGTCAAAAGGCTTACAGAAAGAGGTATTCTGATTGATACAGGAGAAAAAGTTACTCCAGAAAAAGAGGCGGGCTTGTGGCTAGCAAAAGCAACACAGATTCAAAGTTGATGTGGAAGAAGATGGGAGAACAGTATCGAACCATAATATGCCAGACTCTGTCAACCTTCCAACGTGAAGATTATCACCCTCCCTCCTCAAACCTCATGGAGCATTCACGTTAACATTACCATTCCATGAGGGTGAAAACTGAAGCTCAGAGAGTTGAAATGATTTTCTCAACATCCCGAGAGAAAGCTTCGGCCAGAGTTTACAACTCACTTCAAACTAACCTCTGGCAGTAAAAGTCTAAAGGCCATGGATTCTCAAAGTGTTAAGAAATATATGACTACTTTTTCTTATTTCATTTTATTTATTTTTTTTAAAGAACTAGAATCATTGCTTTGGATTCTAAAATGCTTGCAAATTATCTTACATCAAGTATTCATTCAAAATAGCAGCTAGCTTGGTGTCTGGCTGATAGGACTGTGTTCTGGCAAAGGGAAGACAGTGGCCTATGAACGCCAGATCTTTACAAACCTGTGTCTTCCCATGGATTTCCTTCTATTTCTTACACATGCCAACTAAAATACCTCAAACTCTCAATCACTATTTCCCCCACCCTTATCACGGTACACTCTCTCCCAAAACAGGATCTATGTTTCTGATGCAACCATCTCGCAAGCTTCAAGTTGCTCTTCTTTGCTTCTCTAAGCAAGTTCCCGTCAGGGAATCGTTAACTTGCACAGCTCCATCAAATTTGTTTGGAAGTGGCATTGTATATTTTTAAGGCCTGCCGTAACTCTCAGGTCCTTGCAGACACGCTCAGCTAAACCTCGTGGTATTGCTATTTTCCTCAAGTGGGCGTGGGCGTGGGGGTGGGGAGATTAAAGCTGCCTAGGGAGAGATAACAGAGCCGTCTAGTGTCTATGAGAACAAGAGCCATGAAAAATTGAAAAGCACACATAATACAAAGTACAGCCTCAGCGGGGCCTAGCAGGCTTCCTTCCTTTATCTGTTGTGACCTTCTGTTCGCTCATTGAAGAAGTTAGGCTGGTAATTGCCAAGGAAGGTAGCATTTGTCTCGAATCCTTCTGTCTCTCACACAGAGGGGCTTTTGTCAAAGGATCAGCCCACCGCTTCCTTTTATACTTAATATTCAGACCCTAATGGCAGGGAATCCCATGAAGGGATCTCCCTGTGTAGTACCTGATAATCTTATCTTCATGGCCACTACGTTCTGCGAATTCATGGAAATGTTTTTTGTTGTTTTATCAGGAAGAGACTAGCAACACCCCCTCCCACCTTTCCTTCAGAGACGTAGACTTAATTTTGTGTCAGTATGGAAGTGTTAAATCTGTACTGTCCCAACTTCTTGAGTGAATCTAGTAAAGCCTCACAGATATTTTCTTAGAAATTGCGTTCAAGTTGCCAGTTTTCTTTCAAAAAAAAAACCACTGAAGATTTAAATTACATCCCATTTGGGGCATGTTGAGTGGTCAGACCCACTTTGATACACACACACTCCATTCTATTCTAGTTTTCGTACGTTCCATCACTCAGGCACTTCTGAGGAGGACGGGATGGGGGTACTTTGTGCGGTAGCTCTGGAGGCAGAAGGGATCTGTTACAAGTCCCCTGGCTGAAAAAGCACACTTCTTTCAGCACCATTGTGCATTAGCTGTCTCCAGTTACAGGCAAAGTAGGTGTGTAGTATATGACTGGACTGGCTACAAACGCAGGTACACAAGTCCCAGCACAGAGACACCTTGTGCTGCCGTAAACCGATCTGCCTCCGGCTTCCCTCAGGTCAGCCAGCGCACAGAATGCGAGCTCACATCAGAGATGTGGGAACTGGCTGGGGCTCTGATTTTTATCCGGCCATTCAGGAGCCAGAGAAAGAGTGAATTTAAAAGTCCCGTTTTTTTTTTTTTTTTTTTTTTTAATTTATTTTTTTTCCACTCTGTCCTGTTCCAGCTTGAACCTCCCATTTCTTTATGTTCTCATCTCCCATGCCTTGCCCTCCATCCCCTCCTTTTTATTAGTGTAGCTCTGTATTACAATTTGAGATCTGTCATTGTGAAACACCTAGCAAGTCTTTTTTTTTTTTTTTAAAAGTCCCGTTTTGTGGCAACCATGAAGACCATTTAAACACCCTTAGCCTTCTCAATTCAGAACTATGACTCTAAGACTATGCTAATATTTAAAACAATTCGTTATTATAATCTAATCTGCTAACCCTATTTAAACTGATTTTCTAATGTTTTTTTTTCCTTAGAATTATTAGTATCTGATGGAAATGACAGTAGTTCGTGTATTTTTTTCCTTACATATCACCATTAATATTGAGTAAGATTAATGAAAAGATGATGTGCTGGGGCTAAGTCACATCCTTGTATGATAGTCCACAATAGCAGCAAATTTTTTAGAATGTTCTAGTATAACCCAAATCATTTACTGTGTTTTTTCTAAATCAGTATGAATCTGAGGGGAATAACATGTGTCTTATTAAGGTATTTGAAGTTCCTCTGGAAACTTGGTGATGTAGGTAGGAGATGTCGTTGGTCCAGTGGAAGCATAAGAAGACACAGAGAAAGCAAAGCCAGTGCCTCACATGTATCCTTCAGCATGTACTTCTCATTAAGGATCCAATGTGCATTGTCTCGGGCAGATCGCCCAGACATACATATTATGTAAATATGGAAACAAAGGAGTAAGAAGCCATGAAAATAAAGACCTCCAGTAAACACTAGAGCACACCCACTCTACCAGCTGTCGTACTTACTCCAGCCCAAGTCATTGTGAAGTAGCGTCATATGAAATGACGTCTTTTATGATGCCTTTTATTTTTCTCATTGTGACTGTTCTTGCAGGGGAGAAAGTAGAAGAGAGAAGGGAAGGAGGAGAGAGGTCGAGATGATATATTGTGTCCTTCGATAATCACTAAATGCCTCAAATCTCCTCCTGAGATCCTGAAGCTAAGGCACAGAAATCTTAAGGGGTTTACTCATAGCCCCAGATGTAGTGAGCAACCTCAATGATGTTTGGGGCTGTTTGTCTTGATGAGGAGCCATGGCACAGAGATACTTAACTATGAATTCTACACAGCCGCAGCTGTGTGTCTGCAGGGTCTGTATCCATGGATTAAAAGTTTGCAAGAAAAATAGCTGAATCTGTCTTGAACTTGTATTGAAATTTTCCTGTCACTATTCCCTAAATGAAACAGTCTAACAAGCATTCACATTGCATCAGGCGTTATAAATGATCTAGAGAGGATCCAAAATACGTGAGATAATGTGTGCAGGGTATATATAGATTCTATTCCATTTTATGGGAAGGTCTTGAATGCAGTACCCCACAGATGCTGAGGGGTGATGGTACTGTATCCTGTGACTATGGAAATAGGATGGTTTAGGACTGATTTCTGTACAGAACATAGAATAAAATATCTGAGCGATATCTTTTAATTTCTAATTAGGTAGGAGATTGAATTAAACAACAATGAATTGATGTTTGAGGAGATGGGTTAACTCATAAAACAGGGGGTTTGGGTTGCAATAAAGATTGAGTTCTTCATTAGTCTCCCCATATCCCATGTTGTAATATAGCTGTGTAAATACTTCACTGACATCAAGAATTACCTATTATCTAGGCAGTTACGATTTATCAGTCTTATGCTTTGATTTCATGAAGACTCTTAGGTACCAAGGCCACTTCTGTTGATTTATCCAAATTGGCCTAGATGCATGCATCGTTGGTATACCAACTGCAAGGTACTTTGTGATCAAATATGCAATCTTTATCAATCCTTAGGAACATGTAAGCCATTGCAATATAAGTTGTAGTCATCAGGTTACTAGCAGAAAACAATTAAAGATGAATATATTAGCGAGAGCTGGGAACAAGACTATTTCCAATGGCATAGCCATATGATAAATTAAAATGCAAAGGACATTGTAATACAATGGGGTTTGTTTCTAATCTGAGGTGAATGCTGAAAAAAAAAAGAGTTGGTGAAAAGGACTAAAATGAATTATGCGGGATGCCACCAGACTTCTGCAACCACTCAGGGGAAATAATGACCCTATACACATACCTTATTTTCCCTTTTCACCTCTTATTGTCTGACGCCCCTTGAGGCCAGAAAGTAGAAGTGTATGTTGGAACAGATATGAACCTATGAACAGTGTACAAAGGTAAAGAGGATCCAGTGACAGCAGCAAAACCTATCCAGCATGGAGGCACAACAATATTACCTAAAATCAGAATGGAAACTGGAATTGCTAAATGCTATGAGGCCATAAATTCACTTAACCATACACAATGTATTTCTTCTCCAGTTTTAAATGTACAAAGAATATGAATTGCATTATCAGCTAATAGGATCAAATAGCATGCCATGTTTGAAAAATGGCAAATACAGTTTCTGAAGAAATGCTTTACAAAACTGTTTGCAGTGAAAGAAATATTACAATTAGTAAATCTGAAAAAACAAAATAAACATACCATGCATTATCTTCTTCTCTACCAAGCATTTCTATTTGATTTCACACTTTGTAAATACCAGTTGTATATATAACCAAGACATTGCAAATGACCTATGTTGTTAGCATATGTCAACTTACTTCCTTTTAAAATGTTTCTCCTTTCATTTCCATGACGGAGATAAGGATTTTGTTTTGTCTGCCATGTCATGATAAATGGAAATCTTATCAGCCTGTTTTGAAAAGTCAATGTTTCCCAACCTTGGCAGTTTGAACACTTGGAACCAGATCATTCTTTGCTCCTGGGAGGGACTGCTATGTTCATCAAAGGATGTTCAGCAGCTTCACCGTCTTCTGCCCAGTAAATGCCAGCAGCTCTCACCTCCCGAGTTGTGATGATCAAAAATGTCTCCAGATATGGAAAATCTCCCCCAGGAAGTACAGCTGCCGCCAGTGAGAACCACCATTGACAATGGAATGAGAACCACCATTGACAATGAAATGTACCGGGAGTGTCAGATCTTAGACATCAGATTCCTCACTGCCATACTGAGCCTCTCTGCCTAGCAAATTACTTTAATAGCCCGTGAGAAGAGCAGTTACATCACATGGTCTAACTTGATCAATTCAATGACAATTGTTAATAATACCTCCCTGAGCAAATGGCTGCCTGGATTTAACTCAAAGGTGAGGTTGGGAAAGATGAGCAGGGAAACTCACATGGTCACAGTCACAGGAAGCCATTCTCCTCCCTGTGACTTCCAGTGACTGCCTGGAGGGGTTCCACTGCTATAGACTGTCTAGCTGGAAATGGACCAAGAGTATCACAATGTCCCCGTTTTTCTAATTTATTTCCAGATCTTTTCCCATAAAAGTCCACCCTCTTCAGTCAAGACTCTGAAATGACCTCCTAATCTAGACTCCTTGCATCTATTCTTTTTTTCTTCTGGTCTATGACTCATACTTCAGTCTTAATAGCTCTTTAAAAATGAAGACACAATCCTGTCACACTAGTTTAAAAGTCTTCAGTAACTTCCCGGCCCAATACACCCCCTACTTATCCAAACTCTCTGAAACCACCTGCCCTTCAGTTCTCTGCTTTCTTGCCATATATGTTCACATAAACCCTTGACCAAGGGCCTTGTGTATGCCATTTCCTCCTTCAGATTCCTTCCCTGTAGTTACTTTGCATTCTTCAGATTCCAGAACGCATGGTCCTCCCCATCCGAGCTTCCCTGATGGTAAGATGTCAAACCTTCAACACGATTGATCCAAGTTGAGTTCCTTTGTTTGTTTAACCCCTTTAAGGGGCTGTGTTCCTTTCGCTCATAGCATTTATCTCTCTTTGCAGGGACATATCCTTAAAGTAACTATTTGATTAATGTCACTCTTTCATTCAACCTAGTGCCCTTGAGAGGCATGACTTGTTATATTCTTTTCCCCACCAGCACATAGGAAATATACTCAATAAATGCTTCTAGAAGGAAGAGAACAGGCAAAAGAGATAGAAGTAGGAAGGAAAATGGGAGAAATACGGAAAAACAACCCCACCCGCCAAAAAAAATATCAAACGTTAGTGTGTGACTACAGCCAAATGTACTTATTTCTTCTCATCTGAAGCCTAATTTCACAATTGGCTTTCTTCCCATGACAATGACTTTCCCATGCTGTTATAGTGATCTTTAAGCTGATCATCACTAGGCTTCTTACCAAAGGCAAAACATCCCCAAGGTTCATACTGTGTGAGAATGCTTTCTGGGGTGTCAGATAAACCATGGGTGAGGTTGTGGTAACACAGAGCAAATATGCCTTCCAAACAAATGCTCCATTCAAGTCTGTTAAAAGTCACCGATCACTTCATTATGTAAGAAGGTTGTTGAAACCTGTATAAAGGAGGGGAGGGGGGGGAAGGAGAGAGAATTTTATTTTATTATTTTTCCCAAAGATGCAAGAGAGAACATGACTGTATTTCAATGAATAATTTATGTACAATCTGATGATAAAACAAGGTAGATAGAAAACACATAGTATTGCATCTGCCACGCATGATGATCAACTGAAAGGTAGTGTCTATGACCTTGGTCCACAGGGCATTCTGTCCTTCCATACGACAACCTTTTGTTTTCCATAACTATTCTTCCCATCAGTCTTTGGAGCCATAATCTATTACACGGCCTGTCTTCCTTTACAATCCATTTGCCGCACACCAGCACCGAAGGATACTGGAAAATCTCCATTAGACACTTAGACACGTTGCAGGCTTTCCCCGACCAGTAAAGATTGTCAAACAGCCCCTCAAAAGTCATTTCCTATTCATTACAAAGTGATTGTGGATAAACACTTCATACTATTTTTCAAATGATAATCAACCAGTCAGGATCGATTACAGAGGTTAGATAATAACAGTGAGACAGGAAGAGGGGAAGGGAGGGGCAGGAAAAATGAAACAAAGACGCCTGATAGTTGAGCTCTGTGGTATTCATAAACGTCAGTTGGGACTGAATGATGGATGAGTTTCAAAAACCTCAAAACCCCAAGAATGCATAATGTTAACTTAATAGATTCTCTCAGGCCTAGGTTTCCACAGTATTTACAGTAACCTTATGTCCATGGTAATAGCATAATAGTGCCTTTCAGGTCTAAATCTCAGTCGTACATTTAGAGGCTACCAATTTCTGAACCAGCTGACTAATAATACTCTGGCATGCCCCTGTATAACTTATTACAAAATATGTTTAGGTGGTTTCTCATTGTTAACAGTGCACAGCAGTAATTCTATAGACTGGATTATAAAGGTGTACTTTCAAGAAAGGAGGAAGTAAAAATCATGCAAATTATGCTCGTGTGGTCAAATGATCCTTGAACAAACTATTCAGCTGAGGTATATTGAAGCCATGATGAATACAGTGGTACGAGTAGTAGCTTCCATTTCAGAAGTTGGAAGTAGAGAATAATACATATGTGTTTATAATTTTCCTAGTGTAAAATGGATACTTCAATGAGGTATTTTATGGCCAGTTTTCACATTTACTCGCTAGTAGTCAGATGCTGCAACTTTGACGTATTATTGTCTACAATAAAAAAAAAAAAACACATTTATATAACCACAGGAGCTCAGGCTGGAGAATCTACAGTGTATCCTTACTTTGTTCTGTAGAGGTTGTTTTTTTTTTAATCTCCAACATTTGCATGTCAACAATTGTTTCTGTGCTGTAAATGTTAAGAAATGTATATAGATTTATGAGGGACTGTTGCAATGAAATTCTGTGTGATTTAGAGTTAACCATTTTCTCATAGCAGTGTGTTACAAAGGTGAAGTTGTTTCCTATATGAGCACGGTGTTATTTGGATCTTCAAAGCTCAAAATAAAGTGTTAGTGGGAAGAAATTCAAAGTAAACCATTGCCATGAGTGAGTCTTTGAAAACTCACCTGTATACTCTAAATCCCAGAATAACAGCCTACCACAGTTTTGCTGTTAATAAATTACTACATTTTTCTAACTACTGGCTTGTTGAAAAATGACCATCTACTTGCCATGTTCTTTAAACTCCCATTTAATCAGAACCTCAAAAGCAAAAACAACATGGGAAAAATTATTAGTGGTAAATGACTTCTTAAGACTTACTTTTAACATAATGATTGAAAACATGGAAGAACAGAGTCAAAGCTCATGTCGAATTCTTTGTGAGCCACATTGGTTTCAACTTGACTTAAATGAATTATTTACTGGGAGCTGGAGAAATGGCATAGTGGTTTAGAGCACTGGCTGCTCTTCCAAAGGACCTTGGTTTGGTTCCCAGTACCCACAGGATGGCTCACAACCATCTGTTACTCCAGTTCCAGGGATCCGAAAGCCTCTGTTGGCATCAGACATCCATGTTGGGCACTGACATACATGTAGGCAAAACACCCATAAACATACAATAATACATTTAAAAAAGTTTAAAGTATCATTAAGTGAATCCTTAGGGAAAATTGTAGCATAGACTTTTAAAAAAGTTACGTTATGTCTCTTAGGTGAGTGTACATCAAGGTACATAAATATTTTTAAGTTCTGAGTAAAATGAGCCTGATTTGTAATGCTTTATTGGATGCCATCTTGGGAAATCTGGCTTTGTTCGTTCCATAATTTGATGTGGTAATGATGGCTTCGTTTTATATAACAGTTGCTTATGTAATAGGATATAACTGTAGAATGGGTCCCAGGAACACTATTTTATTTGTTTGCTTCTGTTTTTTTCCAATTAGATGGCATGAGTAAAACATCTTTGTACGTTTTTAAAGTTCATCTTGGTTTTTGTGTCGCTGTTCAAACAGCATCCATTTCAACACAGCAAGATGTTTCTGAATTCAATCCTGCAGTACTTTAGCAAATGAAAACTTCATTTTCCATGAGTCATTGTTTGAATTACAAGGTGTCATCACCCAGAAGGGCTCACTATGTCCATAAAACAAAAGGGGCACAATCATAGGTGTTAATGTAAACAATCTCAGCAGCTCATTAAGTAGCATTCAGCCCAAGTTAGTGTGTGCCTGGTGTTTTTATTTGTTACGTAACATTTTAAGTTGTTCATAATGTTAAAATGCTTAGAAATCAAATTTGTTTTCTCAACAGCCTCCAGGGCAAAACATACATTCACACACACACATAGATGTGTTTTTGTTTATTATGAGCACGGTGAATGGCAGGATTTTGAAAAGTGAAGCTCCTGAGATACCAAAGGTTTTTCTAGCTGAAGACTGCCTCTTGCTTTGTACACCTTTCCATTTCCTTCTACAGTGTTTGCTAGGAACGCTTATAGATGCAAGGCCTTCATCTCTAGGGACCATATGAATGTATCAACTGAACACTTGCAAACACTTACTCGGGGTCTACACGGTCCTTGACTGTTAGGATATCTGAGCAGGGATTATATTTCCACATTCTATTTTCACATAGCCTAGAGGTTTTCGTCCTACTTAAATCAATCCTCTCCATACTACCAGTTGAAACAAAAGAAATGTAAAATATTGCTATGCCATGTATGAAAGGACTGCCCATTTCCAAACATGATGCACTCAAGTTTGTAATAAATCAAAATCAGTTATTCATAAAAAAACACAGATTTTCCCCCAAAAGTAAGAGGGTAAGTGTATATCACTAATGTCAAATTGTACTTTCTTATTAATCTGCTTTTTTCTCACAAAGAGATTAGAGGAAAAGTACTAAAAATAAAAGTGAACATTGAATTTTTTTTTTACCATTTTCTTGTTGGATCAAAACCTGTGCATTTCATTTTCCTCATTTGTTTATTTGGGGCAAATTATCTACCATATAGATATTCTGAGACCAGCAACATACAAGTGAGTAAAACACTTTTAATAATAAAAACATGATACTCCGTTAGTGATATCTTAAAGCAAAGAGACAGCGTGTCAACCATTCACCATGATGAGCAGTAGAAAATCCAGACTCTTTATCTTTTAATACAAAATTATTTATTCCATGTGTATGAGTGTTTTGTTTTCACGTATGTCTGTGTACCATATGTGTGTCTGGCACCTGCACCAGGTCAGAAGAGAGCGTTAGATCCCCTAGAACCTGAGTTATAGACAATTTCGAGCTGCCCTGTGGGTGCTTGGAATCCAGCCTGTGTCCCCTGTAAGAGCAATACATGTCTTAGCGGCTGAGTCATCTCCAGCCCCAGGCTATTTGACTTTGACGTTCAGGTATCTTTGGAATATGGTTAGCACAGTTTCACAGCTTAAGATGTTAAGCTAAGAGTTAGTGTCCTGTAGGCTTCTGAGTGGTAGAAACAAAATTTAAAAATTAAGTTTGTGGGAAAAAGATGTAAACAACCCTTAAATTGAACCAGTTCAGTAAGAATATTAAACAACTGAGGAAAAACATGTCAAGGATTCTAATAATCAGTAATAAAGTCAAACCACTTCAGCATAAAATCTAATCAGAGATTGTTTTTCTAATAAGTGTTAAAAACATTAGAGGGGGAGCATATGAGAATGTGTCAGTCATTGCATTAAATATACATATTTGAGAGTGTTTAAGGCAGGAAAAGAACATTCATTTGTACTGGAAAGTAGACAACGGGTTGATGCTAAGCAAGACCAGAGGCAAGAGAAGAATTGAGCAGGTGGCCAACTTGGAGAGAGGCAGGTTCACATAGCCACAGCTTCAGGAATGTATAAAATGGTCAAAATATGCAAATAGAATGACCACAAAATATCACCCACATATAGGCACTTTTGAGAATTAAAAGAGTATCCTAGAGTATCAAGTATAAACCAGACTGGTGGAAATAATCAGGACCCTACTTAGGACAGATTGGGCTGTTTTCAACATCAGTTGAACATGTAAATAAACTATAGGAAGAAGTGTTTTCAGAAAAAGAGATGATTAATCAGATTTAAAGCTGTATATTATAGGGTGATATAGATATATTATAGAGTAATAATATAAGATTATAAAGCAGTCATCCTAACCTTCACCAAGAGCCTCTAACCCAGTGCCTGGATTACTTAAGACTATGCAGATAGGGCTTTATGAAACCAGCTGTATTGTATAAGCATATCATGACCATTTCAAAGGCAGTAAATACATGTGGGTGGTGTAACATTCTACTCCTTAATTCATGCTAAATAGCCTTCGACAATGTGATAAGACTGAACTAGACACTCAGCATCAGCAATGGGCAGGATGCATAATATCACCTAAGAACATCACCCTAATATTATTCTTTATCTTGTTGGAGAGCCACAAACATAACCAACCTCACACAATTATCACACCAATCATGGTCCAACAATATAGACATTAGATTCTAGAGTGGATTTATTATGGAGATCTCAGGGAGAAATAACCTCGAGCTTGGCAAATAGATAATAAAAATTATTCTGTTTCCATCTCAAAGTTACAAAGATTTGGGTTATTGAAAAGTGGGACCATTTCCTACTGGCTGCTAGAATATCTGGTCTATGGTGATAACTGGTTTCCAGCACTGCTGGAAACATCACAGTGTGCACTCCATTGGTTTTGTTCTTGGTTTTTGCTTTGTTCTTGGTTCCATTTTATTCTTAGATTTGGCTTCCTTGTTGGTTAGATTTTCCTTCTCCTTAAGTGTGTCTCTATTTCATGTCACTGTGACATGTTTTTAATGTACAAAGATTTTTTTTTATCTAAAATGGAGCTTGTTCTGCAGAATTGTTAACATTTTTCACAGAAAAAAAATGTAGTAAGAGATTATTTATATTACACATAAGAAAAATATATTGTTATAATATCTCAACACAATTTAAGAGAAAAATTACTTAGTAGAATGGCTAATAAATACTACAGCAATTCACGTATATAAAAACAAATAATTAGTCCTATATTTTACATAGCTTACCAATATAATGTTTAAATTCATGAGATAAACCAAACTTAATTGATCAAACCTTGTAAGATAGAAGAAACCACAAAGGCAGTTAAGTTTATAACTTCTCTGCTGTGAGAATATAAGCAAAATATACAAAATATTTATAGAATAATTAATTGTTCAATTTAGATAGATGTATATATATATATGTATATATATATGTATATATATGTAGTGAAGAGGTGAGAGGAGATGGAGAAACCACAGTTTGTGTCTATATTATAATATGTCTTCATCTATATCCACACATTGCCCTACTAGAAAAACAGGATAGCTTAACCACCAAGACACAGAAACTAAAGTCATATACTATGAAAACGTAAAATATGATATGTAAAATACAAACTATCAAGAAACAAAACAAAAATAGGCTGAAACTAAAGCTCTCCAGGGGGGAAAAAGCACCAAACATAAACATTCAGGCCATAAAATTTGTTTTCAAATAACCAAAACTAATGAAATCATAACAATTACCTTATAAAGACTGTAACCAATTACCCTCCAGAGAAAGCTGAGCCTTCCCACATGCAGCTTTAAAATGAGGCTGTTAAACAGAATTTTATGCTAAGGTATTCTAGATTAGCTAATGGATCTATATGGGTGAACACACACTGATAAATAAATATATATGTATATTAGATATATAATTTATTATAAGTTTTATCATATTCATTTGTATTACATCCATGCATCTAGCCAAGAAATGTATGCGATTTTGTCAAGAATAGTCATTGATTTTTAAAGAATAAACTTTATTTAAAAGCTTACAAATGCGTAAAACTGTCATCCACCCAAATGAACCAGACCTAAAGTCTATACAACTTATTGAGCTTCTATGCAGTAAGAGAAATCATTGAGAACTGAAACTGTGGAGCTTCACATTAAATTTTATACTTTCTGTACGGAGTATATTTATGTACTTACCCATCACCAAAACCCAACGTTCCATGACAGAACTAGAGAAACAATTGGCTTTATATCCTCCTTCACAGCTCATGTCCATAACCTTCATTCAGTCCTTCCTCACCCCTTAATATTTAGCCTTTCTTGTTTTCTTTTCTTCCTGTTATCTTCCACATGTACATTTGTTTACATATTTACCTATATTATTGGCTAGATTCTGCACATGAGAAAGAACACGCAGTTTTTTCCTTTCTAAAAGAATTGTAATCTTCCTTAATATTATAGATTCTGTCTATCCATTTTCTTGCAAAAATTTGAACCCCATTTTTCTTTAGAGCCAAATAGTATTCCATTTTGTATGCATACCAAATTTTCATTTTCAAATAATACATTTATGTATTTGTTGATAGTTTTTTTTATAGAACATTAAGTATTTTCTTAAGCCATACTTTAAGAATGACAGTTTTATAAGTAACTTCAATGAATATTCAGTTCATGTCAAAATAATCCCTTTTAAGATGATTGAATAGCTTTTTTGTCTGAATCTAAACATTTTAGCAAATGATATCATTAACTTTCCACAGTTTGAAAAGTGTTCATGCAAAGAAACTTTGGTAAATAAATAATAAAACATCCTACTTTTGCAAGCAGAGGCATATTAAATCTAGAGATGTATAAAATAACTCATTGCTCATAAAAATAAGTAGAAATCATTTTTCAACATCTGTATGGCTGATACAATGCGGGTTCTTTGTGTGAACACTTCACATAAGCCAAGGTGAATCTTTCCTTCTACCTTTGATGCCTGCTACCTCCATTGTGTTTGCCTGAGCCTGATGCCAATGCTCAGTGACACACCTGTCTCCATTTCAGGGTCCAGCACTTCACTCCATCTTCCACAGACCTTACTGACCTTCAGAGGTTTGGATTCAATTATTTTCCCCAGCTTTCTTCTAAAACGACTTTGAAATAGTTTCCCCTGCTTCGTTAAAGTAGACTAGTGAGAACAGCGTGGTTTGCAGCAAATAGCTACAATAGTTCAAATATTCTTACCAGAGCTCAGATTGTCCCCTGAGACTCCAACTGAATATGAGAAAGTACCCTAAAATCCTAACTTCTCTGTGGAGCTCAGAACAGATGGTGGCATTCTTGGGACAGCAAAAAAGAAATTCATTTTTGGTTGAAATACTCTACCTAGTCTGTTTGTCTTGTAGGGTCTTTAACTTGGAAAGTTATGTAAGGTCATCATTAGTATATTTATACCAAGAAGGAATAATTAAGACCGAATTCAAATTCAAGGACTGATGAATTTGACAGTGTGTCTTTACACTTCAGAAAAGGCTTATTATTGGTATCATGAATGCAATATTCCATGGCTGGAGAGATGGCCTACTGGTTAAGATTATTGACTGTGAATTTTCAGAGTACATGGGTTTGATTGCCAGCACCCACACAGTGGCTCACAAACCTTCCACAACTCACATATATGACACATAAACATATATACCGGCAAAACCGTATATATAAAAAATGGAAAATTCCTTTGTTCAAAACTCCAGTATTTTTGTGTTAAAAGCATTTTTTTTCAGAATAAAAACATGTAGCTGGCCTTTGTATGAATATAATACAACTTTCAGTACCTCTTAAGTGAGAAAACACTGCCATAAAATAACCATTACATTTAAAGAGCTCTCCTTGCATTTAAAATATATATGCATCTATGCTTATAATTGTATGTATGTTTATATGACTGAATAAATAACACTGAAAGCAACCTCATCTTAAAAATTATTTTATAGACTCCTTGAGTTTACTTCCTAGTTCTCTATGGGTTTGAATCTCTAAGATTTGGGTCAGCTAGTCCACTGGGAAGATACAGTCTATTTTAAAACATCCATCGCATTCTTGAAATTTCTTTATCCTTTGGAGATGGCTTCACTTTTTCTTTGGTTGAGTTTCTATAGAAGATCTGAACTTTTCTAGGACTCTCTGGAAAAAATAAATTCTCATTATGTTTATACTTTTTTCCCTTCTTGGTTGCTGGAACTGGGAGTCCTCTTTACAATACGAAGGGCAGACTTGAAGTTGCCTTTCCCAACACTTGATACCTCTGCTCCTGACTTTCTGCAGCAGACAGCATTGAAGTCAAAAACTGCAGAAAAGTGCCAAGATGGAGGGAATATTTTTACTTCTTACTGTTTGGGGGTCATTATATGCAGGAAGAGAATCATATAAGGCAAGTGTCTCTCCACAGGCCCAAGTCTAGAAAAAGCCCCTGTCATCACACAATACTCTTCCTGGCTCTTCAGCTCACTCAACACCACTGGAGGAAGGTGGGACACACTTCAGTGAGCTTGTACAACCTCTTCCTCATGGCTAAGCACAAAAATGTATACTCCAAGTCCAGTGTCAACAGTTACTGCATGGAGACTGGGACCCTGCTGCTGTTATACTGGGGGACAGTAGATATTTACACTGGTCTTTTCTTTCTATAAATGGTGTTCACTTTAATTAATAAGACTATAATGCACTAAGATTAAATTAAGAAAATTGAGGTCACAATAAGAGGCCACAGTTCTCAAGTAAATAAAATTTCCATTTTCAAGTAGTTTTAAGCAGACATGTAGTACTTTCTAGATTTTTAAGAAAATAAATGATATTATGGTCAAGGGAATAAGTTTTCTTGAAGTTATCCTGGAGGCAAAATCACACAGGCTAGCAGTTTTCTCTAAGTGTGATCTTGAAAGTACAGCATTGTAATTATCTGTTTGCTGTCTATATGCCTAGTGACTTGACTACTCTTGGTACCTCCCATGGAGTTATCCCTTCAACCAATTCTTCATAACCAGAACCACCTATATTAGTTTCAAGGTTGTGGTGGAATACGAGAGGCTGTGGGAAAGATCTGGGTCCTCACCACCACAAATGCAGGACATGCTAGCGTTATCTTAGATTCATGAATTATCAGTTACTGTTAAATTTAGCATGAAAAGCACATAGTGAATGGAATTATTTTCATTCTTTTATTTATACTTTTCCCAAACTGTGCTAGACCAAGGGGGAAGGAAGGCCAGCATCTATGTAGGAGTAGCTACTCTTGAGGAGTTAAAGGAAATTTAAAGGGTATGCACTGGCCAGAAATTTGCCTTCTCCACAATATTGTCCTGGATGACCATGAATAACTTCTGTATGTCCAGCCAAAAGTGAATAGGAAATAATTTGGATCATCCTGGCAACAGGAATTATAGAACCTCATGCCATACACCATCAGACACAGCGTTGCATGATAGCATTTGGTTTCTGCAAACTCCATAATAATCTAGAGGATCTGAATGTTTCTCTTCTGGAGATGAAGGATTTCTAATTCAAAATTCAGAACTACCAAATAATTTCCTATTTCATATCTCTCAAAAATCACTACAAAAATAAGCTATATGCATTTAGTTCCTTTAGCTCTTCAGTATAGCATGGTGGCTGACATTTGTCTCATATATAGAATGTTCCAGGCAGGCATCTCACTGAAAACCTTTAGTGGGTTTGGTACTCATGCAGTTCTCCAAGGAATGGGATATTTACAAATGAACAACTGGAGACTTGGAGAAATTACATAATTTCTGTAAATGCATACAGCTAGCAGATGCCAAAGGCAGATTCCAATTCAGCCATAATGGCTTTAGAAAGGAGCTTTGCATCATTTTGCCATTGAATGAATGTCACAGCTGGGAATATGTCATGAATCTAACTAAACCATTGCTCTTAACAGCAGTAAATTGAAATACATATAACGTCAATAAGAGAAACTTCAGAAAAATCCAGGAAGTATCTGGGCTTGAATACGCACAGTGGTTTTCAATAAAGATTTTACTTTTATTTGTGGATATTTGTGTGTATGCTTATGTGTTCATGCACATATGTGCTTGGGGTGTCTACGGACATGAGAAGAGGGCATTGTATCCTCTAGAACAAGTGATCCTTCCTCTGCACTATATCTCTAGTCCAATGTCCCTGAGCCTACCTTTAATTTATACCTAGATACTTTGCAGTTCCCCTACATAACCACTATCATCTCCCAGGACTAGTCACAGGCACTTTTAGTTGGCACACAGTTTTTTTTTAATTTGTGAGGATACAATGTAATACTTTGAAAAAAAAATATATGCATATACATATATATGGTAGTGATGTATTCACCATGAAGAAATGATTAAAATGTAAGATAAGCATTGATGTATGGATTACCCTGAACTACATTCTTGGTCTGAAATGTTTGCTATCTCCCTCTCTCAATACATACAGAGCATTGTGACTATTTCCAGGCAGTTTCTCCCTTCTAATACATTTAGTCCTGCATTTCCGAATAGAATGATTTTGGCTCTATAATTCACATGTATTCTGGTAGAACTGCCTTTCTTGTCTGTTGTGATTCTTCTTGTATTCTTATCCCAACACGTGACCCACCTTCGTCATCTCCTGGTTTCTTCCTCAATCATTTCAAGTTATTGAGTAATAAGACTTCCACCACTCTGAGGTAATCCGCTCTGTGACCTCACAGCCCCAATCATTTTATGTTTGGAATGATTTTCAAGTGAGACTTTCAGTGCTGTCAGATTGTTCAACCTTCAGATAAATCCAGCTTGAATTTGCTTAGATAGCAAGCTGGTCCTGGGGCTGGAGAGGCAGCTCACCTGTTAAGAGAACTTCCTGTTCTTCCAGAGAATAGAAATTAGGTTCCCTCCACCCACATCTGATAGCTTATAACTGCTAATCACTCTAGCCAGGGGATCTAGCACCCTCTTCTGGCCTCAGAGAATATCTACATACATGTGTTATAAATTCACACACACACACACACACACACACACACACCATATAAACAAAAATAAGGCTTTTAAAAATGCATCTGGTCTTGAGCTTGCCAAAAATTTATTTCCTATTGCCCTACAGGTATTGGTTATTTGCTAGGGTCTCTAAGTGTGATAGGTAGATCTATTATAACTCAAAAATTAGTATCTCTCTAATTTATTCTCTTATTTTGAAGCATGAGCATTTGTTTATCCATCACCACTACCAGCCTTCATCTATCTTTGTCTAAACTGGGGCAGCATCCTAACTACTTTTTATAGTTCCAGCGTCCCTAACTGTCCAGTAGACAGCCATTTGTTGAATAATCATTGAGTAAAGGAGTGAATTCGTACAATTATAAAGATGATGCTAAATCTTCAAGATGAGTTACTGTTGAGCTTTTGCATGCTACTGAGCTCAAACAAGGACAGATCTACTACCTGAGATAGAATTTGCTAATAAGATTCTTCATCTCACATGTCTAAGCCTGAATATCAAACCCTGGCTCAACTGGATGAGTTTAGCTCTGGGGATTCCTAGGGATATAATTGGTTTGGTTGCTTCTTAGGTGGATTTTAAACTTTTCATAAAATGAAAAAAAAGTTTTTTTTCAATAATGATTGAATCTCCACTTTGAAATGAAAGAGATTCAACATCCTTGTGCACACATCAGTACAGAAGTGAGATGGGACAGGTCCTGAGAACACCATCTTTTTTTTTTTCCTCACCAGAGGACCACAGCTAACCCTTAATCATCCAATGAACAATTTCTGTCCAGTTGAGCTTGGATCATCCCACATGAATTCTGCCTGGGATCAGCTGCTGCTTGTATCTGCCCACTGGTTGTGGAATCTGGGATTGGTTGGGCAGCACTCTGCCATCTCTTTATAACAAGAGCATCCTATGGGAGAGCCTGCTCTGCTTCCTGTTCCCCTTGATCCTGAGCAGACAGCCCTGTATTAAGCATCATCTCAGTACATTGTCAATGAAAGGGACTGTAGGCTCCTGCTGACTCCCTTAGCTATAAAAGCATCTCCCCAGTTGAAATATGAACAAAATAGAATTCCTTCCAGAAACAAAGCAGAACATTTTTTGTGTATGTGTCTGGAGCTCGATTAAACTTCCCCTAGGCAGGAGTGGCCCAGGATATTATCATTAAATAAATCATGCAAAATGCTGTGCAGTTGTACGGGCATAATAACTTTTAGATTTACGTTCCATAAACTTTTATGGAATTTCACAGTACCTTGCTCTACAGTGAAGCTCGGAGCATCCAAGTTACATTCTCTTTGCTTTTCCTTGAACATCACCTCATGCTGACCTGACACCTTCACACACAACTCTTGATTTTATTTACAGTACATCTCTGTTCTTTTCCTGTGGACAAAGACAAAGTCTTAAAACTAACATGTAGCATGCTGCCAGAATTGTTTAATTTTTGCCCATTTAGTCTTTTTATGTTTATTTTGCCATGAACTCACTTCAAGCAATAATGTCTTTGAAACGCCAAGAAATTATTGCTTTCCCTCCCAGGTTTCTATTATCAGTCAATCAGGTATGATTGCCTTAAACTCTCCCTGCACTCAGTGAAGTGGATTTCTACCCAGAACACATACCTTAACATGTCAATGTCTTCACATATAAGGGAATTGTGTTGGATATGATGCTAGTAGATGTATTAACAGGACCTTGACCACTTCGTTCTATATTCAAGAGTAAATAAGATGATAGTGGAACAAATATTCAGCAGAACACCTTGAGCAGGTATTTGCCCAAAGAGTCATGATATTACCATCAGTCTGCTTAGAGAGGACATGAGCCCCGCTCTCAAATCATCATATAGTTAGCTTTTTAAATTCTAGTATATTGGCTCAACACAAGGACATTTGTGTTCTCTGACTCTATTTACTCGTGGCTGTGTAAAAAAAAGGGTTCAGGACATCCTTCCTCAGCCTTCTGCCTTTCCAGTTGCTACAGAAGGTTAAGGCTTTCCCAATGGTTCAGCAACACACAGTAGCTTGGACAAATTGTGTGAAAACTCCTCGAATTATTGCTATGCGGTAAATTGTCCCCTGCTACATAAGCAGTGTTTGTGGAGTAGGGCATTATGGCACTGCTAGGAAAAGCTGAGAGTGATGTGTCAACACTATCCACTACTTCCCTGCGATGCATGCCATCATCCTTCAAGGATGAACTTGCTCTCTGCAGCATCTTCTGAAGAAGACTGGGGTTTTTGTTGCTGGGCAGGTGTGGACATGTGCATAAGCGAGGGGAGTGAAGACCACCCTGCAGGGCTCACAGAACACCCCACAGCAGTTGAGCAAAAGAACAACTTGAAATGGGAGGTAGGGGATTTTTATATGTCAAAATCCAGGGGTTGTCTGCTCAGAGCAAACTATGCAGTCATAGTACATCTGACATGAGATAATGTTCTGTGAGCTGGATTGTACCTGTATTTCAAAACTTACAGTAACCTGGGTAATTTCTGCTATGGGATGTCTTTCTGTACGCCATGAATATGTGTTGCTCTGATTGGTTGATAAGTAAAGCTGCATTGGCCTATGGCAGGGCAGGATAAGGTTAGGTGGTACATTCAAACTGAAGATGAGACAAAGAAGGGTGGAGTCGGGAGAGATGCCAGCCTGATGCCAAAGGAGCAACAAGATGGCAGCAGACCAATAATGCCAGAGCCAGCCACATTTAGGTTAATAGAACATATAGGTTAACATATAGGTTAATAGAAATTGGTTTAGTTAAGTTATAAGAGCGAGCTAGCAAAAGCCTGACCCATAGGTCATATAATTTGCAATTAATATTAAGCCTCTGAGTGATTATATAGGACCCAGCAGGACCAGAGAAACACAAGACTGTGGGGCCAGATGGGACCGGAGAAATTCACAGCTACAAATTTCCATGGTTTAAAGTTTTTCTTTTTCAGTTTTTGAAGGTTCAAGTTAAACTCAGTATGATCTCTCAGGCATCTTTTTCTGGCATTTTTCCCTTTTCTGAGTTCTCCTCTTCCAACTTCTTGTAATTATTTGGGGTGTCAAGGCCTACTCTTTCATCACTGCAGGAACTTGACCTTGGCATGTAAAATTAGTTTTTGATGTTGCTGTCCTTGATGAAATGAAAACATAACATTGCTGGCATTTCCTTTCCTTTCCTCTGATCTATGTTTCCAGCCCACAGAGGTCAGTGCACACAACAGCCTATTCCAGCTGCGAATGCCACTTCAAGATACAGTCCATGCTCTGTGTGAGGGCTTTAACACAACCGTCATCAACTACTGCCTGAACTACAACCATGCTGTTACATCGACCACACTTCTAATGTAATAAACCTGTTAATTTGCTGAATGTATTCCTGGCCACAAGTTTGTTTAAATCTGAGAATTGGTATCTAAAGAAGAACCCATCAATGCAGAAAATGCTCCTATTTTAAAGTCATTTCCTTATGTATGAATCATCTGGAATCTGTCTTCTTCTCCTAACATATTCCACTAAAAAGTCACTATGGACTTCTACCACTCTCCCATTCTCCATGTGTGATATTGTGTCTAACACAAAGATAAGTGTAGATGAGTTCCTTCCTTCCTTCCTTCCTTCTTCCTTGCTTCCTTTCTTTATTTTTGCTAATAATCCATCTTCATAAAGGAATAATTGTAGCATGAATCTTAAAACATCTTATTAATAAAAACAAACCTGGAGCCAGGTATTGGGGTGAACGCTGAAAGATCAGAGAAGCAGAACAAGCCACAGCTTCCTCACCTCACCAACTTCTCAGCTGATCTTGTTTCCTCAAACTGGAAGCCTCTGAGTCCTCATCCAACTGGTTCTTAGGTGAACTGCTGCTAAAAGCCTAAAAGCTTAAAAAGCTAAAGTTGCTGGTCCTCACGCCTTATATACTTTTCTGCTTCCTGCCATCACTTCCTGGAATTAAAGGTGGCAGATGGATTTCTGCCTCCAGAATGCTAGGATTAAAGGCATGTGCTATCACTGCCTAACCTCTATGTTTAATATAGTGGTTGTTCTGTTCTCTGATCCCCAGATAAGTTTATCAGGGTGCATAATATATCAACTACAAATAATTGAAGTTATCCCTATTCACTGGGATTTCGAAACTGATTAGTCTAATATATTCCCTCTAGCTGAGCCTTACTCATGAGTCTTCTTTCTTGATTTTAATACAAATGGGGGTTTGTGATATGAATTTGTGACCAAATATTCTCAATAATAGTATTTTTTAGAAGAAAATGATGAACTGGCCAGAGACATTTGAAAGTTAGCTATATTTTTGTTCAAAGCAAACAAAACCCTGTAGTTTGCCTACATGTTACTTTTCCAAAAAGAAATTAATGTTACATTGTGATGAAGCCACTGTTATTCAAATTTCTTGGGGGGGGCTGGGTGATGGCTCCATCTTGCTGTACAAGCATGAGGACCTGAGCTCACATCACCAACACCCATGTAAATGCCAGTGGTAGCTGTGGTGCACCTATAATCCCAGCACTGAAGAGGCAGAGATGGGGGATTCCTGGGGCTTGCTGGCTAGAGAGTTCCAGCTTCAGTGAGAGGACTTGTCTCAAAATGATAGTGGACCCGTGATTCATAGCAGCAGTGGCTTCCTGTGCAAAAATTGTACAGGCCTGGGAACATTGACGTTACATCAGGGATTGGGAAGGAACTAACAAAGCCCCACCCCTGGTAGAGGAGCTGTAGAAAATTAAACATTGCAGAGGACGGGGAGTCGTATTCCTCAGTGGTGTGGCCATTTGTATTTTGTCCCCATTCAAGTGACAACACCTCCCTCATGCTCATGTAGGCAAACCTAATCAAATGCATGGAATACACACACACACATACAAAAAAATAGATTTTTGCTATTGGGGAAGATGGTTCAAGTAAGAACTCTAGGTTTTCATTCTACGCTGTCTGACCTGTACCAGGCATGTTCCCGGGACTGTCTGGAGCTATGAACATTAAGATTTGGTCACAAAGCAGGGGGGTGGCCAGGTATAGGACAAGGTTTTAGGGTTCCTAGCTTGAACAACAGACGCCATCCAGATGCCATGATCACTGCAAGTTGGAACACGGTTGTTACTCCATGGCCACTGTTTTTTACTATTCACACTGAAAATCTGAAATTGTCCCACAGGCTGAGGCTGTGGACAACTGGGCCCACCTTTATGTGTTCTCTTGGGATAGTTCAATGGAACAGAGTTCATACAGAAGAGAATTGTTTAGACACAAGCATTGCATTCAGAAGACAGTGCACATTCAAAAGAATACCCTCTGCACCTTGGCCTTGATTAGTTGATTGTCTTTGCTTCGTTGACATCATGACTTGCCCTGTCACTCAAAAGGGCTTTCTTTCTTTCTTTTTTTTTTTTTTTTTAAGATAGAAGAATTTGGTCCATAGAGAGTCTACTACCCTAACTCACTCTTCTTTTCTGGATCTTGGGTTCTTGTGAGCACACAACTAAGTCACATTTTATCGAGTCTAAAATGAAGATATCACCATACAGCAATGAAAGCAGATTCTATAAGAGGGGGGAGGTGGTCTCTAGACCCCACCCCTTACTGAGGAGCTATTAGCAGTTGATAGCTAATGGGGAGGAAGAACCATTCTTCTTTTGAGGGTGTGACCACTGGGAGGTATCCCATGATCCAGTGGGTGGACCCACACCTATGCATGTGTGGGCAACACTAATTGGACATAGCAGGTTATTTTTTAAAACAATATAGAGTTGGGAGGGGTATAGTGAGGGGATCTGAAGGGAGCTGGAGGGAACTGGAGGGAGTTGAGGGGGTAGATATGGGAATCGGGAGGCATGTGTAGATGCCAGCTCTGTTCTTAGCTCACCAGGCAATCACTGCCCTCTTGTTTCTTCTTCAGGCAGATGCTAGATTGGCGTGAGATAGGCTCCAGGCCCTCTTCATTCTCTGGCAGTCTGTGATTTTCAAGTCATGGAGATGCTTGCTGGAGCAGTGGGGTGCCATGTCTGGGATGACTGTGTGTTTTGTTCCTTTAATGGGGACCTCAGCAGCAGTCCTGTTTGGCATCAGCTGGGCTGTGTCAGCACAGTGAAGCTGATTGGCTGAGCCTCAAAAGCAGACCCTAGAGAGAGATTGATTCTGACAGGGAAATAATTAAAGGGGGAAATTGGTGCCTTGCACGGTAAGACATCTGCACACTTGTGATGCTCTTGGTCAAGTCTTCAGTATAATATGTGCTTTAATGAGTATGGACAGAAATGCCCTAGGTTAAGACCATTCATGAAACTAAAAAGAAAAATAAAAGAACAGAACAGACATGTGCAGATTATACACAGGCAAGAAAAATATGTTTTAATTCTTGAATGACGAGTTCTTTCTAATTTTTACATTTGGAGCCAAGCAATTTGTTGGAAAATTAGTCAGGCTTTAATTTTAATGTTATGCAAATACACCAGCAGCCTGAAGCATTTGGCAGGGGTTGCTCCCACTTTCTCCAGCACCTCCTGCCAACATTCTCTTCTGCATTGGTCCTTTTGCTCTGTTCTTTCCTGCATCTTCTACTTTAGTATGTCCCCATACTTTTTTAGCCGTTTAAAAATATGTACGTTTCCATGATTCTACCAAGCCCTGACTTTACATCCATGAGTGTGGTGCCAAGCCAATCCAGTGTCTCTCTCAGTATCAGAGAGAATATTGAAGTCTTCTGAACACCAGCTCTGTCCATGGATACATGCCAACATCGAACTCAGCCTCTGGCACTTCACCCTCCATGTGGTAGAGGCTGCTGCCTCTGGTGTATTCCAACCTGTCCATCCAGATTCAAGCAAGCTCAACTTGGCAATATCAGCACCTATCATCTGAGTCCAGGGCAGCCCTAGGAAGCCCACATGCTAAGTATAGCAGCTTCTCAGTGCATTCCCCTTCCTTGTGATGCACAGAAATCTTAATTCCTTCTTCTAAGCCATGAATCCTAATCCTTTTGTCCTTGGCCCTTCACGTCCAACATCCTCCGAAAATTCAAGGGGGCCATGTCATCGGCTCCACACTTATCTCAGCATCTCCCCACTTAATCTTGGTCACAAGGCCAAGAAATGATGTGCACTATTAGCTCTAAACATCAACTTGTCTGGATGTCTGGGCCAGAGAAGAATGTGTTATGAATTTTCCCTCATTCTTGCTTTTGGATACTGTAGTTGTCCTTCTACATGACAAAGTCCTCCGCTCTCTTTCTCTTTTTAAATTGTGGCAAACTATAAATACTATGAAAGCTAACCATGGCAACCATGCAGTCACTGGGTATGAGACATTTACATTGAGGTGAGTCAGCACCATCTGTCTCCAGCGCCCCTTCATGTTCCCGAACTCACCCTCTATTTCCTTTAAGTATTCCATTTCTTGACTCCTACCTCCCCGACTCTCCTGTCTCTGTGCATTCGACTAGTCTGGATAACTGGTCTAACTGGAACTGTACAATATTTGCTCTTGTGTGACTGATTTAAGTTCCTCAAGATTCGCCCATGTTGTAGCACATGTCAGAATTCAGCCTTTATTCATGCACTTATTAGTATATTTACATACTTATGTATATGTGTATACCATCCCCACAGGCAATTCATCTATCAGTGGACACTGGGTTGCTCCGATTTTTTACCTATTACAAATAATATTGCTATGAACATCAGTATACAATCGAAATCTTTCTTAATTACATAAAGAGCTTTGTTTATAAAGAAATGTTGTGGAGCTGTGTGAATGGATAGTTCTGATCAGGTCTCATCTTTGCCTCTTAAGGACACATGGCACAGTCCTACACAACAGAAAATATTGGTTCCTTTTAGTCTTTATTCTTCTGTAGACACAGTTAATTTCTTTTAACAAGTGAATGTTCCAGTTTATGTTACTTTCTTGAGGCTGATGGTACAAAAATAAGAATAAAGTGTTCTATACTTTTTTTGAAAAAGAGATAGATAGAAAGATAAATATAAATAGATAGATAGATAGATAGATAGATAGATAGATAGATAGATGATAGATAGATAGATGATAGATAACATAAAAAGTTGAGAGATGAGAGAGAGATAGATAGATAGATAGATAGATAGATAGATAGATAGATAGATAGAATAAAATTGGGTGAGTAGGGAGGTGGGAAGAATCTGGGAGGAGTTGGGGGAGAGGAAACATGATCAAAATATATTGTATGAAAAGAAATTAAATAAAAAAGAGAGAAAACCCACACAGAAAAAACAAATAAACTATGGAGTGAGTAAAAACAGGAAGGAAGAAAGGAAGGAAGAAAGGAAGGAAGGAAGGAAGGAAGGAAGGAAGAAAGGAAGGAAGGAAGAAAGAAAGAAAGAAAGAAAGAAAGAAAGAAAGAAAGAAAAAGAAAAGAAAGAGAAAGAAAAGGAAGAAAGGAAGGAAGGGAAGAAGGAAGGAAGCAAGGAAGGAAAGAAGAAAGGAAGAAGGAAAGAAAGAAAGAAAGAAAGAAAGAAAGAAAGAAAGAAAAAGAAAGAAAAAACTCGTCATCTAAAATTACATAAAAATATGAAAGTGGTTCCTCATGGAGTTTTTGGCAAGTTCATTAAATCCTCTTACTTTTGCTTATTGGGTAAAAGTCATACTAGCTGGTACAGGATCTCGACTAGTGGTGTTTTAGACCTGAAAGCACTCTTGAGGACAGCCCATCTTAACTCCTTAATTTGTAATAAAATGTCTGGGTAGTTAACAAGATTTGTTCTGTTCATCTAGTCAGTATTCAGTCAACTATCTATATCGCACTGTGCTTAACACTGCAATATAAAAGGCTGTTTTTGTCCCTGGCCTTACAGTGCTCCCCTCCGCCCCATTTTCCAGCAAAGAAAACAAAAAAAACAAAGGCGTTGAAATGCAACAGGCCAGTGAGAAAAACACAGAAACAGATACAAAGAAAAGAAAGGGAACTCACAGTCAGGGGCGTGCAAGCAGCCAGTGAGAAAAGATGCATGCACATTCTGACTGATAAGCACCTAAGTGAGGCACTGAGGGTCAGTGGGAATGGAGGGAGTTGAGAATTACATCTCTAAAGGGGAAATGCTATTCCACACAACATTGCCTCCAACCTTGGAACTCACTCATAGCAAATATGGTACAGTAGAAACCACGGAGGATGCTATTTGCTAGCTGGCTCACAGTAAAGTTCATACTCAGCTAGCTTCCTTATATAGCCCAGGATCAACAGCCTAGGACAGTGGTTCTCAACCTTCCTAATGATGCGACCCTTTAGTACAGTTCCTCATGTTATGGTGACTCCCCAACCCAAAAATTATTTCATTGCTACCTCATAACTATAATTTTGCTACTGCTATGAATCATAATGTAAATATCTATCTGTGTTTTCCAATGGTCTTAAGTGACCTCTGTGAAAGGATCATTTGACACCCCCCACCCCCAGGTTTAGAACTGCTGGTCTAAGAGATGGTGCTGGTGACAGTGGGATGGCCCTTCCTATATCAAATAACAATCGAGATAATCTCCAACAGATGCCCACAGGCCAATCTAATGTAGTCAGTTCCTTTCTCAAAGGGTTCTAGGCTGTGTCAAATTAACAGTTAAAGCTAAATCAGGATATGGGACCATGTGCTAGACACAAAATTCAAGCCATGTACAGCAAGGGAGAGGGAAATAGGTCAGTTAGACCTAACTCTGTTCCAGGTAGCTCATTCAATAGCTTTAATCTTTCCAATGCAACCAACCATCAGGAGACAATTTTCAGAGGTAACACACTGTGGATGACTTTCTTTGTATTGTGTCTTGTAATGGAGCTGGGTAATTCCCCTCATTGTACTGTTTGGTGTGGAGACAAGTGACTGGTCAGACCACTGTGGGAAGCTTAGACTTGAAGAATTAGCAAAGATTGAGAACAAAGAGATGGAGAAGGGCATCCCAGAACATCTTAAGGACAGCTTTTCAGAGTCAGAATAAGGCTCTGACCAAATGTGAAAACACTGGATGGATTCCCTATGGATGCTATAACAAACCCAGTGTCTTACAGTACAGAAATCCATTCTTCAGGTTTCAAAGCTGTAAGTCCAAAATCAAGAACCACAGCAGAACTACGTTCCTGAAGTCTCTAGAGTAGAGTCGGTACCTTGCTTCCAGTTTCTGAGGCTACTAACATTCCTTGGCTTGTGTCTTACCATTTTACTCTCTGCTCTCGTCTTCATACTAACTTCTCTACATATTAATCAGAACTCCCTCTGCCTCCCTGTGAGGATCTCCATGATTTCCATGGAGGGCCCACACAAATCATCTAGACCCTCCTTCTAGCTAAAATAACATTCACAGTTTCCATGGTAATTGATCTTATCTGTGGGAGTCATGACCAAACACATGAGAAAAATCATACTAAGTATAGGGAGAATCCAACATACATGGCTTAGGACCATCAGTATATCAGATCTCAGAAGAAAAATAAAACTCAAAATGTCGGCTTCTACACAGTTCATCCTTATTTGAATTATAGTGGAAATCCATAGCAATTAATGTACTCTGGACACATGCAGTGTGATTAACTTCTAATAATTTAGTAAAAAGCCAAGCAAAAAAGCAACGAGTTGTATTCAACAACTCAAAAGGATGCAATCTTTGAGGAAGAAAACCAGACGCATGATTGGATAATTTGTCATTGATGAAGCCAACAACAATGTCTCAGTAATCCCCCAGAAATTATCCTAATTGCAACAACTGCAAATAGCCCAAGGAGAGTTTGCTAAAGTCTGAGAGTCAAGTCACCTCCGGCCCTGCAGAAATCTCATGAAGCTGTGGTTTGGTGTCGGAACAGTGAGCACCCTGTTTAACTGGCTTACAGTAGCTCCTTTTGCTAAACTATTTAAAATGGTATATTGCAAATCACCTGTGAAAATATTTTTAATGCACCACAAAATATTTGGTTTATAAATCAGCACTCTATGGTGTGCATTTACAGTGTCAAACTCTTCAATAATCAAGGCCCTGCTTTGAAAAAGCCAGGAAGTTAAGATTTCTCCATCCTGAGCTACACCTTGGTTCTTAGTCAAGCAATGAACTTTCAGCACGGCAAACAAACCAAACTTTGTATCCAATTCAGCAGTGTGTAAAAGAGGAAAGTATATTTCTTCAAAGAGTGTTGATTTGCTTGCTTAAAAACTTCCTTGATACACAGAGCTCTCTCTTCCTGCAGCCCACTGGAAGAAAGCTGGCATTTTCCCTTCATCTCTTGAACTGTAAGTGCCTATGAAGGTGGGTTTATGAACATTCTCAACAACCGAGCTTTGTTCCCTGGGCTCTTAGCCTTCTTTTGACTAGTGCTCCCTTGACCTCCAAGTACCTCTCCTGCTTCTCACAGTATAACTGTCCAGGTTTTGTTCATGGCACAGTCAGCACACAACCTTTCAAGGGAGACTGTTCATCTTTGGGCTGGCTGGAAGGTTCTCGCTATTATGGAGAATTCATTTCTCTCTTAGCTTCTAAGCTCAGTTATCCCATTTGGGGAGAACCACTCTACATACAATTCTCTTTAAGGAATAGCCTTAAATCCCTGGAGGTAGACATGCCCCTTCCTGTGTTTGCTGCAGGCTAACCAGCCTGTATATCTTCATTCATCTAGTACATGTCGTTAGTCCCAGTCCTTCTGTGCCTTTCCTGGTTACAGGTGTCCTGATTTCCTTTCCATGTGGCTTCCTATGCCATGTCCTCATTTATCCCAAGAAATGGCAAACAGAGCAGACATAGGCCACATGGCATCCACAGCATACTCCCTGACCACAGCCAAAGGTGCCCTGAGCTTCATGGTGTCCACTTCTCACCTGACCTGAAACACTTTAAATGGCCATTCTTCATTCATCCACAATTTTTCATTTCTGCCTGTGAATGTGTTGTGTTTCTTTGTAAAGCATAGCATTTGCCTGTAAACACTTGGAGTTGAAAACCTGCCCTATGGATTACTAAAGAATCCAGTAACTTGGGAGAGGAGAAATGCTTAGTAATGTGGATTTTCCTGGAGTCTTTAAACAAGAAAGAAAAGTTGAGAAAGCTGCGATGGGTGTCTGTATATCAAATGAAAAGTTTCTGAACACAGTATAATCTACATATGGAAGTTTAGTGAGTAAGACCTAATTCTTTTTTCCCCGCTCTAACATGACATCCCCAAAGAATATAACAGAAATGGAGGGGCCTGTGTGGAGCACAATTCGCCATTCGTTGTGGTACTTTATTTTTCTCTACATAAATGCTGAGGATATTCTAGAAGAATCCTAAACAAAGCCAAATGTTCAAGTTCATATATTATATATATATGTAATTTTTCTTTTCTAAAAATTTTTAAAACCATGACAAGAGGCTATAAAAATAACTGGTTGATTCTTTTTCACTTGAGTTTATATATAATGGAGAGAAAAGGCCTAAGGAGAAATTGAGCAGTAACCCATGGATTGCTTTTGAATTTTCATTGGCAATGGACTTGAGCTCATCAATGGGGTCTATGTCTGTGGAGGTGACCTTGATTAAGATCAGCCATATGCTATAGTAGGCGGCTATGGTGGTTGGAATGAGAATAGCTCCCATAGGCTCATACGTTTGACTGCTTGGTGGAAAGATTAGTAGGTGTGACCTTGTTGGAGGAGGTATTTTACTGGATGTGAACTTTGAGGTTTCAAAAGATTCAGGTCATTCCTGTCACCTCTCTCTCTCTCTGCCTCATGGCTGTGTTTCAAGATGTGAGCTGTCAGCTACTGCTCCAGCGACATCCCTGCCTGCCTGCCTGCTGCCATGATGGCCACGGACTCTAACCATCTAAAACTGCAAGTCCCAAACAAACTCTTCCTTCTGTACCTGCCATGGTTGTGGTATCTTATCACAGCAATAGAAAGGTAACTAAGACAGTGGTCCTCCACACTCCTGGATTCTCCAGTGCGTCTTCTTGGTTTGGGTGTTTGTTTTGTGGGGCTGTGGTGGTGGCAGTGTTTTGTTGCTGTTTAGTTAGTATTTTTGCCTTCAGTGCCAGGGGTGGAACACAGAGCCTCTTCTGTGCCAGGCAAGTACTCCACCGCTGAATTCCATCACTGCCCTCACTACATTCTTCACTGCCCTCAAATGCTTGTTAATCCTAGAGAGGCCAGGCTTCTGTGTCTTTTTTTTTTTTTTTTTCAAGAAGGAAAATAAAGAAACAAGAGAGAAATTCCGTTTTACCCTCAGTCTTTGGAAATGACCTTGTTAAATTGTCCATCCCCAACATCCCACTGCGAAGTTGAAAACAAAGTCTCACTTCCAACCTGATAGTCTTTGAGAAACCAGTGAACCACTTCTGGTTATCTACCTGTAAATTCTATTTGGCTAAACAATACTTTTTTTTTTTTTTTTTTTTTGGTCAGCAATATTCTGTGAGTAACTTGATTTTTTTTTTCTTTTACTATCATTCCAGAGTATACATTGTAAAATTCTGATATTTGCCACTGAAGTGAGGAACCAGATCACTGACAGGGCTTTGACACTATCTGTATTCTATGAATCTAGATAGTCAGGTATAATTTCCCTTGAATCAAAACACAGAGGAGTATCACCCTGACCTGCCTTATATTCCTGTGGGATCAGTTACACTAACTCTGTGCAAAACTCAAGCCAGGTTCTGCCACGTAGCTTTGTCTTTTCTAGAAAGCCTTATAAACATCATCAAATAGTACCATGTTTCTTTGGCTTGCAGACGTACTTTTGAGTGTCTTTGATGATGTGGTAACAATAGTCTACTCGTTTTTAGTGCTGACAAGTATTTATTGTATGATTGTACCATATTTTGTTTACTGAGCAGTGAGAGAGCATTTGAGTTAACCCTGGTTGGGGCATTATAATTAATGTATGTTTGAACATGTACTTAGGATATTGGTTTTCATTTGACTGGGATAGATACCTAGGAGTGACTGTACTAGTAAACACATCCAATAACACAAAGAACTGGAAAATGGGTTTCCAATATGTCTATGCCATCTTATATTGTCATGTGTGTGCAAAGTAGCTTCTCCATGCCCTCATCAAAATTTGTGCTGTGAAGTTTTAAAATAATTTTAACTAATAGGTATATAGTAGTGTGTCATTATAGTTTTAATAAATATTTTTCTAGTTACATAAGTTAAGCATACTTTCCTATGTTTTGTCAACAATATGCCTTTTTGGTGAATTACCTCTTCAAATCTCTTACCTATTATTTAAATTAAATAATTTTCATAACAGTAATTTTTTAAATTATTTATTTCATTTTTGAAATTTTAATTATACTATTTCTCCCTTCCCTTTCTTCCCTCCAAACCCTTTTTGTTCTTTGTCAGATTCATGGCCTCATTTTTCATCAATTGCTGTTTTATACACACATACACACACACACACACACACACACACACACACACACACACATATATATATATATATATTCCTAAATACATAAATGCATCCTGCTCAGTCTATATAATGTTACTTGTATGTCTATTTTCAGGGCTGATCATTGGTACTGGATAGTCAATTGATGTGCTCTTCCCTGGGAAAGATTATTTCTTGTGTTCTCAGAATTCCTTGGTTTCCTACAGTTCTTTGTCTACGCTTTAACCGTTCCACAGTAGCATATCTACTGTTGTCTGGTTAGGTCATGTTTAAGCAGTCGTGTTAGTGAGACTCTATGGGTGTAGCGTCTACAACCAGTCAAAATGCCGAGTTGTGGGGCCCAGTGCCTATGGACACATCTACAAAACAACCTCTGCCCCTATGGCTCAGGGATCATTGCAGAAGAGAGGGTGGGAAGACTGTAAGATCCAGAGGGATGGGGAATTTGCTGTGAGATTGTGTCTTCTGGGGATATCAGAGGGAACATTTTAAATGTAGTATTATTAGTAATTCTTTGAGAATTTCATATGTATACTCAATGTATGAGTAAAGCTTTGAAACTCTTTTTTGTAGTATAGATATGTTATTTTTTCCTATACTAGTAAGTAATTTTCTCTTATCAGTGGGGGTATTCTTTTTTTTTTTATTTTGCAGTACAATTCAGTTCTACATATCAGCCATGGATTCCCTTGTTCTCCCCCCTCCCGCCCCCCTCACCTTCCCCCCAGCCCTATATTCTTAGCAGTGAACTCTTAACAAGAGGGGCTTTAACTTTGGAAAAACAATTTACTCATTTTTTTCTTCTCTGAATCATAGTTTTTGTACTATTTTGAAATTTTACTCAACACGAAAACACAGTTTTTGTATTTTATTCTGTAAGGCTTATGTTTTTAAGATTTATATGTATGTCTATAACCCCTTTGAGCTTATGGTATAAAATTAAAAGAAATACAGAATTCTCTTTAATTTATAAAATACTAGTCTCTTAAGATCACATCAAGAAAATTAGAGCAATTTTTTAAAGTAAAATCTATTTAGACCCATTAAGGTTTTCATAGCTCTATTTCAAATTTATGTATTAGCTATTAAAAAGATTAAAAGATACATGTAATAACTTTATGCTTCTTTTTGCCCCATCCTGTCTGTTCTTACTTTTAGTACATTGTTACTAAAAGTTCAACAGTAACTTAGCTGTAATATCCTACAAAGAATTGTATTCACTTCTCATAGCCAATCTTTTTCCCATTACATCTGTATGCTTCCTAGCATTCTTGTTTGAATTAATAATACATTTCATAGTCCAAAGTTGTTATTTTCAAAAACTAATTACCCAGTCATATATTCCCTGCAATCTGTGGAGATCTGCGGGGAGCCTAAAATTGTCACTTCTAAATGACTTTATTTTGTCTTGTCTGTATGTCCACAATTCTTTTTCTCAGAGATGGTATGAAGTTGTTTAGAAGAAAGTGTTTTGCTGTGCATTGTTCTGGATCCATTTTTCCTGGAACACACTTTCTGTCTCTGACTTCAAAGAACTCTCATTGGTGCAAAATTCTTATACAGAGAACGTTCAGTACTGTAATGTCTTGTTGTTATTGTCCAGTCTTCCTTCCTCCTCTTTGCTTTCCTCTTCCGGTCCCCTCCTCCTCCTTCATGGAGCTCTGGCCTTGGAGCTGCCATGCCAACAACCATCACAATACAACTCACCAGAGACTATATCATAGTTACTGTTCTGTTGCTGTGAAGAGGCACCATGACCACAGCAACTTCTTTTTTAAAAAGCTGTTTAATTGGGGCCCTGCTTACAGTTTCAGAAGCTATCGTGTTAGGGAACATGGTAGAAAGGACATGGCACTGGAACAGTACCTGAAACCTTACATGTTGAAACAACAACTACAAAGTACACACACACGCACACACACACGCACACGCACACACACGCGGGCATTGTTTAGGCTTTTGAAATCTCAAAGCCCACCCCCAGTGACACACATCCTCCAATCCTCCAACCCAGCCACACTTCCTCATCCTTCCCAAACATTTCTACTAACTGGGAACCAAACATTCAGATATGTGAGCCTTATTAGGGCTGTTCTCATTCAAAACACCACAGGCTGTTTCCTCCAGACCTTACATTTGCTCATCTCAGGCTAGGACTTTCTATAAGAAGTGATATTTATTTATGGATTTCCTGGAAAATCTATAGCTTTTCAAGTTACTTTAATGGTTTATTCTCCACATTCCTATTTCTACTTACTGTTGAAGTACAGAAAACTTACGTTTTCAAATCTGTTTATCTGATATACAGCCAAATTCCTGTTTCAATTCCTGTGCAATTTTTAAGCCAGGACCACTTTGTTTGCCTGTGTATAAAATAGTATCACCAGCAATTGCAGGTAGTTTGATATTTTTTTCCAATACATAGACAATTGCTTTCTGCCTTAACTGTGTCTACCATAATCTTTGAAACTAATGACACAGGGGGATATTTCCTGTCTACTTACTATTTCCTATTTTCATGTCGTATCTCTTAAGGTGCTGTTTTGTTTTAGTTTTTCGTAGAGCTGTTATATGTGATTGTCTCCATATTTATTTGTAATGAGAAATGAGTGCTGAATTCTGACCATTCCATATATGATCATTTGATTATCCGTTTGTGGATTCAAGAAAGTGGTATTCATTTTTTTTACGTGGATGTGGTATGTGTATGCTCAAGTTTGTGTAGGAGTGTTCACCGTGTGTGTGTGTGTGTGTGTGTGTGTGTGTGTGTGTGTGTGTGTGTGTGTAGTCCGGAAAGAGATCAATACAGTGCATCTTTCTATCTTTCTTCCAGTGCTCTCCATATTGATTTTGAGACAGGAGCTCTTCATGAATCCAGAGTTGGCCATTTTGGCTGGACTGGCTGGCCAACCAGCCCCAATGATCTACCTATCTCCTCCCCCTCCAACTCTGCAGTTTCAGGCACATACTAACTTTCCTAGCATTTTACACAGATTCTGAGGATCCAAGCTCAGGTCCTTGTGCTTGCTTGGCCAGCATTTTTCCCACTGAGCCATTCCTCCCTCCCCAAAAGAGTGTATTTTTAGTAATTATGTCAAATGCAGTATGGCTTATATGGGTATTGGCTTATTCTTAATTAGAGAAACGATGTCTGAGATAATTTGTAAATGAATCAAATTGTTACATATAGTAAAATTAGTTTCTTGAAAATAGTAGCCTTATTCCATAAAATTTCTTTTTCATGTTTACCTTGGCTCTCTTTTAAGCTGTTTTGAAAGACCAGGCTTCAGTTTTAAAGCGAATGTCTTTAATAGACTTCACATTGTAATAAAAGGTTGTATTTTTCTGAAGGTTGTATTTACCTGTTTGTAGGTAGTGTATGACATTATGACAGCTGATTATTTCTGCCCCCCAGGAAGCCCTTTTTAGAAGACATGCAATTCTGTGTGCTATCATTTTATTCTTGTGTTGCAGAGGGTCTCCCACGTGCGACTTATTACATTTCTCCATTGGATATAATGGAAAACTACAACCAAGAGCCACAACAATTAACAACTCCAAACAGTTACTTGTTATTTTAACCGTATCAGTGTATTGTCTGGTTCTTAGATTTCAGTTTTGTGAAGCCATGGATAGTTTATCTTACACTGGAGAGTCCTGCTAAGGGAGCTTATAGTTCCCACACCCTATCTGGGCTAGCTTCTGCTTTTGAATGTTCATTTAAACCAAATTAACATGTGCATTTCAATAAGCTAACAGTAGTTAGATCAGTCTGTAATATGTACTTCCAGAATTTGCCGAGACTTGTTTTCCTGGGGCATGGGATATGTGAGCAGAGGAAGAAGGCTCCCTGGGACATGAGATCTGCCTAAGAGTTGATTAAGGACATCTTTTCCCCTTGGAGACTCAGTATATTATGCCTCATTTTTTTTTTATATCTCTCTACTTCCCTCTCTTCCTCTGTTCTTGCCTTTCTTATATTTTCATCAAGGTTTTTTTGTTCGTTTGTTTATTTGTTTGAGTTGTTTTGGGTGTGTGTGCTGAAGACTGAAGCCAAGACTTTAAACACATTATGCAAGCACTGAGCTTTCTCACTAGCCTCTTTCTGGATATTCAAATTAGTCCTTTCCTTCCACTATAGGATTAAAGATACTTAGCCATGAAGTGCACCGAGTACATACTGTACCCATTTATGGTCAGCTCATTCTCACAAGTATAAGTAGAACTCTAAATTAGTAACTTGTATTCTATGGATGAGGTAATTTTATTAGAAAAGATAAATATTTTAAACCTTAAACCTTGTCATGTCTTTTAAGATTCTGTTATATATAAGCACTTTACACTAAAGTCAAAAGCTGTATGGAGAAGGGGTCCAAATACAGAATGTTGTTGTTGTTTCATACAAAAAAAATATATCAGAAAAGAAAATAAATGGCCCCCACTGTGGGAAAGGAGGGACCTAGATTAAGCATATCAATTCCATATTGTATAACTTCAAAAAAAAACCCTAATAATGTATACTCTGAGGTTTAAAAAGTCTTACAAGTCATATTATTAAATGGCTAAATGCAAACAAAAGCAGGTAAAGACAGGGCACAGACTTCAGGATGCTGTCTATGCATCACCAGGGCAACAGCTATTCTTATGTGCATATGTGCAGCTATGTGTGTGAATGCAGAGGCCCGGTCAAATCCTGGAAAGACTCAGGCAAAGCCTTCCTCTAAAGAGAGAGGAGGTCCAGCAGGCAGAAGAAACATAGAAAGGCTGTCCTGTTTGTCTTCTCCACACTGTAGTCATCATACTGCAATCCCTATGTAGACAATATACAATATTGTCACATATTGTATATATACTTTACAAAATGAGCACAGTGAAGGAAAATGCCATTCTCATCCTATCAACTGTGTGCCTCAGCCAATTTAACAGGAATATTTGCTCAATTATAAAGTGATAGGAACTGACCACAAGGACAATTAGAATGCCTGTCTTCAAAGGAAGTGTTTTATTGTTTTTTTTTTTTTGGATTTTGTTTACTTTTAACCTAAAAGTAAAAATTGAATATATTCATGGTATACAATATGATGTATATCATGGAATGGCTAAATCATGCTAATGCCTGGCATATTGGCAAATGACTTTAACCCTAGCTTTGGGAGGCTGGAAGTTTATGAGTTTCAGACTCTGTCTCAAAATTAAAACAAAGCAAGATGTAGATGTGATATATCATATGTGCAAATACTTCACATAGTTATGATCATGTGATAAATACATTTAAAATATTTTCAAGTTATGTAAAAATCTTCTATTTAACCGAAGTTAACATGTGGAACAACAGATCCTTTGAACTCCATGATATCATTATTTTGTTTTAACTAGGGGACTTTTAACCTCACAGTCAGCTCTTATAAAATAAAGAGTTTAACATGGGCTCCTTGGTCTTAGATTTTCAGATGACTCCCACATAATGACCTCATATTCTCTCTCTAAATCACTCTTACACATTTTTATTACCAAATCTTCTGAGTCTATCCAACCAGATAAACAGTAATAAAAATGATGAGATTCAGAATTCTTAAAATACAAATATTCATGTGTATATAGCATTATGCCAAGCTCAATATTCTATAGTATACAACAAAGTAATCACAGCTTTTTCACTTTGGACTAAAATAAATGGTCTTCCAATGGCCTTGTCCCTCTGTTAGGAGAGAGATCATTCCCACAGTCATAACCCAGGGTAACTAATGCAAGGATAATTTCAGTAAGTATCTGAAAGCAAAAATTAAAGTTTAATGTGAACTAGAAAAACATCATATAAAAAGTAAATGTTTCTGCTTTGCATAACCTAAAATAAGAGGAAAATACATTACTAAACTTAGTCTAATCTAATTCTAGTTAGTTTAAACTGTCAAGTTGACACAATCTAAAATTACCTGGGAAGAGAGCCTACATTGTGTTGGCCCGAAAGCATGTCCACGGCAGGGGGCAGGGGATGTTTTGATTGTTGATTGATGTAGGAAGATCCAGCCAGAACCATTCCCTGAGCTTGTGATCCTCGACTATATAATAATGAAGAAAGCTAGCTGAGTATAACCAAACAAAAAGGATCCATGAGTGTCTTTCTCTCTGCTCTTAGTTGGATGTGATGTGACTAGATGTTTGAAGGTCCTGCCTTGACTTCTACTGAGTGACAGGCTGTTGACAGGCTATCGCCTGGAACTGTAAGCCAATAAATCCTGCTGTTCCGATGTGGCTTTTTGTAAGGATATTTTATCCCAGCAACCACAATGAAACTAGAGCAATGGTCTATTTTTATACCTTGCTTTAGGGAACAAATGATTTGGAATTTATAGTTTTGATTAATATACAGGGTCAATAATGAGTATAGGGCTCCATTCATGGTCTAGTTTTTCTCTCAAATACTTTTATATAAAAGCAAAGATAATAACTATTGTCTAATGGACCCATCCTCATGACCAGTACCTAGCTGCTGAAAAGATGTATTTGTTTTCTCTGAATCTGATCTCCGTGTCTAATTGGAAACATAACTAAAGCTGTCACACACACAAGCACCATAAGTTTAGTGTTAAGAAATTTCATATACTGATGAGTTTATGTTGGTGTCAACTGGAAATTCAAGGGTGAAGTAGAATTGGCAGCTACCACTCAGGGAAAGAGAAACTAGAAGCAGATATCATTCAGAATAGATTTCTATATTCCCCATTACCACTGGTTCACATAAGGTGAATGACCCATATAGTCTTCTGAGATTCAGTCAATCTATCACAGAAGATTTAAGACCAGTTATAAATAAGGTCATTGTGGCATAGAAAATGACAGATTTTCTAATGAGAGAAGAGAATCTGGCCTGGTACTCTGTGAGTCTTTCTCTGGGTAAGCTGATTGGGAAATGAATATATAAGATAGACAGGTAGATAGATAATAGATAGATAGATAGATGAGAGATAAGATGATAGATAGAGGAGCTAATTGGGAAATAAATATATAAGATAGATGATAGATAAGCTATACATATATATACATTCATATATATGGATTATATACACATACATAGACTGATTATACATACATAGATTTTATATATATGTGCATACATAGATGGATTATATAAATACATACATTAATGGATTATACATAAATACATAGATGAATTGTGCCTGTTGTGCACAAAGATGTTTGTATGAACCCATTATCAAGTTCTCAAACAAAATTATATGAAGAAGATACTATTACCCTCTTCAAATGAATAAAGGGAAATGGAACCAGAAGGTATAGACCCTCAATTAACAAGAAGCGCCCAGGTGTCCAGTGCCATAAGCCACGTCCCAGATGCCTGAGTTACCTGGACTTGCTATACCTTACACATTTTCGGTAACAGTTGCCCATGGAAAGAGCCAACGGCTTGCCCACCTCCTCTTTTCCATGCATCCCCAGAGAAAAGTGAAACCAGATGCTCTGCTGAAGGGTCCCTTCAGACTTCGAAAATGAAGTTAAGCCAAGGCCAACCGGAAGTGCTATTTTGAAATCTGTTCTCTTTTTTTTTTTAAGAAAACTTTAAGTACCCAAACCTAAACTTACTCCAACTTCAGCGCTTTTCAAAGGAAATTCTACACAGCTGTCTTCGATGATCACGGCAACATTAGAGATTAATGGCGGCCCTGAGAATGAGGTTATATCCGCCTACACACCAGCATAGACAGATAACACTAAGATGGTGTGCACAGAGAAATATAAAATTAGACCCAGAAAGCCTACTTCGGTACTGGGCAGCTATGTATCAAAATGAGCATCCTGACTGCAGTCTTTTGTAAGGGCCCTAGTTCCATACATGAGGCTCCACCCTAGTATCTCAATCCCCTGGTAGGGGCTCTTAACACAATCACATTGGCCCCCTGTTGAGACTTGAATTTGGGGGGCGGGATGGCACATTCAGTCCAGAGTAGCATGGAGAAAAAAAAAACAAGAACTGTGCATGGTTTTATGGATTCGAGATTGTCCACTAATTGCTTTTTTGATAATTGCATTAACTTTCACTTTGGAAAATTATTTTCACCGACTCCCTGAAATGCAGCCAAGGCCTACCTATTCCCAGTGCACAAATGGGAAAACTTAGAGAATGATCAACGCCCCTTCGCTTCCTTTCCTCCATGGCATCCACAGCCACCAAGGCTTGACCGGTGCTCAGAAGGTTTCAGGAATGGGTGGGGCTTCTCTCCGTACTATTTACTAGTTCCTGGGACTTTTCTTTTCTTTTTTATTTTTGTCTGTTTGTGGTTTTGTTTTGTTTTTTCAAGATAGGGTTTCTCTGTGTAGCTTTGGAGCCTGTCCTGGATGCTCTGTAGACCAGGCTTGTCTCGAATTTACAGAGATCTACCTGCCTCTGCCTCCCAAGTGCTGGGATTAAAGGCATGCACCACTACCACCTGGTGAGACTTCTCTTAATAGTCACTAGAGAAAATCCTTGATTGACACTGGTTACGTAAAGAAGACAAATAAATGCTCGATCAAAACTGGATTCTTAAAGCTGCTGGACAGACCTGGTGCCCTCACTCATCCGGCCACTCTGGATCTTACTCATCAGAGAGGAGGATAATTCCATGTAGAAGGCACCCAAGTGTAAAGGACGCATGTGCTGTACTTTCTCCCTACATGATCATGCAGCCTCAGTCCACACTGACCTCAGAAACCTGCTAGGCAGAGCCCTCTGATGTGTCCTACAGTTTGGTCTCATTAAAGGCACAGTCATGTGATCAGAGTTCAAATGAGATCAGAGACAAACAGTTTGAAACATAATACTGAAAAGAGCTTGCAGCTTCCAATTATTTTATAGGAGTGTTTTTTGTTGGAATAAAGAGAAGCCCATACTGGGTCCTGAACAGAAAAGAGGCAGGGTGCAGAGGTAGAAGGTTTTTCTGTGAGACCCCCGTGGGGCAGGAGGTGTCCTGTGATACTGTGGGTATCTTTTATTTCCTGAAGATTTCATGTACCGGGCAATTCTCCTGTACAAACTTCACATTGATGTCCATTTGAAGTACATAGGAACTATATAATAACCACGGGGTCAATATAATCACGATTATATACTTTCTTTACTTAAAAGACAGTTAAAAGCCAGACATGGTGGTTTGAACTTGTAATTCCAGCACTGGGTAAGTGGAGGCAGAAGAATCAGGAGTTCAAAACCAGTTTCGGCTACATAGGGAGTTCAAGGCTAGCTTAGGCTAAATGAGACTGGGTCTCAAAAACAAACGAACAAACAAACAGAAAACAGCTAAACAATGGGTGAAAAGTTTGAAAATGTAATAATTGCTAAGGGTGTCAATTATTAGAGTGGTAAATCATAGTCATCGCATATTAGTTATGATACATTTGGTTAAATCTCTAAATGTTTTTCAGGAAACATTTTAGAAAGTTTTTTTTCCAACTTTTAGTTTTTCACAGTCTTATAAACCAAAAAGGACAAATGTGATTTATAGTTATCTTTTATTTTTAAAATGTTAATAAAGTTGTACTTTTGAAATGTTTTCTCTAATAAGTTCATTCTCATGGAACTAGAAAAAAACCTTCATTTTGCAGCTGAGAAATATTTCAAAATGTCTTTAACTAAAATGAAATACATTTAATAGTAATGAAGTACTTTATTTAAATTTTAATGTCTGTATTGTCTCCTTTTTTCCATCCCTGCCCCTCAACCCAACACCAATCCTCTTTACTGTGGTTGGGTGACTTGTCCTTGAGACTTCATTCCTACCTGGTGACTGTGGCCAGCACTCCCCAAACACCCGCCCAATACCCAGCCATTTCTTCTACTGAAAGAGCCTCATTTTCACTGGGCACGACATCATGTTCAAGCAAACACTCTAGCATCTGCTGCAGCTGGTTTGGGTCAATGCAACATCAGCATCCTTCAACACTGTTGGCCTGTGCTTCGTCTTTGCTCTTTATGTTTCTTCTGTCTTCTTGCCTGGAACATGGAGGTGATAGCTGAGAATGTAGCAGCCAATCTGTGTGAGCCAAATATGAGAGCAGGTACCCAAGGTAGCAGAGCATCAGGACAGGAGTCTATGTCGGGATGATGTGGTAGGCCCTTTTTGTGAAGTTCTAATCTGCCTACAAGATATTTTCAATAGAAAAACAAAACAATAAAGGCACCAGACCTTGGTTTATGTAAGCTGCAGTTCAGATTTCTTCTACCAACTGAGTATTGTACTGGCTAATTTTAGGTCAACTTGACACAAGCTAGAGTCATCTGAAAGGAGGAAATCAATTGAGAAAATGCCTCTATAAGATAAGGTTGTAGGCAAGCCTTAGGGACATTTTCTTAATTAGTAATTGATGGAAGAGAGCCCAGCGCACTGTGGCTGGTGCCACCCCTGGGGTCATAGCCCTGAGTTCCATAACAGAGTAGGCAGAGCAAGCCATTAGGAACAAGCCAGTAAGCAGTACCCCTCCAGGCCTCTGCATCAGCTTCTGCCTCCAGGTTCCTGCCCTGTTTGAGTTCTTGCTCTGGCTTCCTTCAGTGATGGACTACAATGTGGAAGTGTAATCCAAACAAACCCTTCCCTCTCCAACTTGCTTTTTGGCTGTGGTGTTTCGTCACAGCAATAGAAACCCTAAGACAAGTTGGTACCAGCATAGTGGGCATTACTGTGCCAGACCTGATCATGTTTTGAGTAGATTTGTGGAAAGGCTTTGGAACTTTAGGCTAGAAAAGCCTTTGAGTGTTGAGAGCTCAGTGGGATGTTCTCTAGGAACTTGGAAGATAAGAATGTTGAGAGCAGTGTAGAAGATGGAGGCCTGACTTGTGAAGTTTCAGGGGGAAATTTACTCTATCAGGGTCATTTTCTATTTTGAATTACGATTCTGTTGTTCTGGTTAGCTGGACTGAAGAGTCAGCCATGTTTTGTTTTTAATCACATTCAGCCAAAAACAGAACACTGTGTGCTATCTATCTTGAGTGAACATCATATTTATTTCTGACAAATTGTCCAAGCACTGCCCATGACAGGGGGTTCCTGTGTAGATGCAGAAACTGTACTCTCCACACAGGGCAACATACTCCTAGTTTGGGTACAAATTTCTAGCTGGTGAGTTTTGCCAGGCATCTTCTGCTTTTCTCTATTTCGGAAACCTGTTTTTACAGGGAGAGTTCAACATAAAAAAAAAAAAAATACAATAGGTGAAAGTTCAAAGAAGATGGCACTCGGCCAACAATCATGCTATTTAATAGGACTGGTGGGATAACTCAGCAGATAGAGGCTCCTCCTGCTGAGCCTGAAGACCAAGGTTTGATCCTCAGAACCCACATGGTAGGAGAGAGTTGACTCCTGCAAACTGTCCTCTGATCTGAACACATACTCTGTGGCACATACATACAACATACTCCCTTCCCCCAACACACACACACACACACACACACACACACACACACACACACACACAAATGTTTTAAACTAAAACAAAATACATTTAATAGTGATGAAGTACTTTATTTAAATGTTAATTTGTCTGTATTGTTTCTTTTTTCCATCTTTGTCCATCACCCCAACACCAATCCTCTTTACCTGAAATATTAGTGGGTAAATATTGCCTTATAGAAATAGAAGCTTTTCATATTTACTTTATTATTCTAACTTTTTATTTCCTGTTAGAAGTAGGAGATGCTTTCTGTCTTGTATAGGAATATGTGTTAGTCAGTTTTCTGTTCTTACTAAAAAACTTAGCTAATCAAACTATAAGACAAAAAGTGTAATTTCACTTGAAGGTTTAGGGCTTTCAGGGCATGGTTGATTGACTCCATTGTTTGGGGCCTGTAGTGAGGAAGTACACTGTGGTAGGAGTGTGTGATTGAATAAGCTTCTCACCTCTCAGGATCAGAGAAGCGTAGAAAGAGGAAGAACCAGGGTTCCAATATCCCTTTAAGAGCACAACCCCAGTGAATTCTTCCTCCCACTGGGCTCCACCTCATAAAGATTCAGCCATATCCCAATAATCTACTCTATGAAACAAGATTTCAGCACATGGACCTTGGAACCATTCCAGAACTTTAACAAGAGGCTGAAGTGAATTAAGATTATGTAGTGTTCTCAAAGACAGGAAGGAAGGATTTGGCCTTTGGAGGTGTTAGGAGAGTGGTCTCCTAACAAGTAAGACACAAAGGAGGTGGTAGATATGTATCCATTGAGTAGTTTGTAGAGTTGGCATGTCCTTTGGGAGTTGGCTGTATTCACTATTCCCTATGGAGGGTGTTCCCCCAATATATAAATACTCCAGCCTCATTGAAGACTTCCAGACCCAAGTAAAGCAACAGGAGTCCATACACCTGAAGGCAACACAGAAATGGTTAGTAGGGGATTGTAGTTATACTAGTAACCAAACTTGCTTCAGAACTTCTGGACCTAGAAATGCCCTTGCATAACGAGGGTATTCTCAATGAGGCAGAACAGTAACTAAGGCTACATTCCCTGCCAGCCCAAGGGTGTAAGTCAAATTTAAGTTGACAGAAAAAAAAAGAGAGATGTGAACATTTTTTTGTCCACCTGGATCTTGGACAGAAGTCTCACCTACTGGGTTGTTTATAGAGGAAATGAAAGATTGCACATAAATCATACAGTAATGATATAATGACCCCTGGGCACCTGCTGCGTTTTTAGCTCTAACTGTCTTTCTTATCAGATGAGTTGGGTCATCTTAACATAACTTAGAGTTTAGATTAGTCAAAGATGATTTAGAGGAAAGTCTGTTTTTACCTTGAAAACAGACCTGTCGTGTTCTAGTGTGCACCAAGCACCTGAATAAAATCACTCATTAGAACACTGCCATCGTTATTATCTCAAGACCCAGAGTCCCACTTTCATTGTTTCCACAATGGCAACCCTTTCAGTAAGCCATTCCTGAAAGTAGCCATGCAGATTAACAAATGAATATTCATCAAATTTAGCAAATCCAAATGTAGTACTCATACTAATAAATTCTTCAGTAGCAAGAAGAATCTGCATCTCCTGTGGAGGTTTCTAGCTGACTAGCAAGATGGGAAACAAATACATTTGTCAGCAAATATAATGAATTACACAGTTGAGAACTGAGAGTTTTGAGATGAAAGAAAAGGGGGAAAGTGAGAACAAAATTGACTCTTCCTAGCACAAATAATGTTTTCAATTGATTAAATGAAATGCACTAAAGTGAATTGAAACAGAGCAACCACAGAAGCTAATTGAATCTGTTGCTGCCTCTAGTATGCTTGATGGGACAGGAAAGAAAAGGAAGGAAAACCATGACCTTGAGTTGGATCTCAGTTCTTATAAAGTCAAGCTGTGTAAGTGTGGCATCTGTGTATAAATGTCTAATTGTTTTTCATCAATGGGCAGTTCTTTTTAAGCAAAACCCATTGCTGAGGGAAAGTCATTTATTTTAATGAAGTTTGTTTCGAGCAATTAGTAATTTTCAAGTAATTGAGTTAGAAGTGAAATGAAATCCAATTTTGGGAAAGTTCTCCTTGTTGGCTTCCCAGCAAACATGAATGTGGTTTATTTGCTGCGAACTGGGAGACACTCGCCTGTTTAGTGTCCAGACTGTTATTCACCCAGCATCGACTTCAGCCAGCCACTCCATGGTGATGGTTACCAATATCTCACAGCACTAACTGGATAGCACTATACATCTCTTAACTTCAGAAACCAGTTCAATAAATACAAAATGGGGACATAGGGGTGTGTAGAGAGAACCACCAAAACTTCTCTCAAATATGACTGCATAGTTGAGGCTTTCTAGGCTTTCTGGAATTTCCTGTGGCCATTTGTACAAACCATGACAAGCATTTCCTGGGTTAAAGTTCAAGCATGTACATGGCTAATAGCCCGGTTAGGTCATGTCACTTGAAACCAGTCTCTGGACAATTTGTGCCTTAGAGACAAACCTATATCATCACTGAAATAAGAATCACAGCATAAAAGAAATGAGAAGTTATGTCAGTTAAGAAAGAGCTAGAAAGGCTGGGGGATATTGCTCAGTAATATACAAGGGCTGAGGTTAACTCATACCTCACTACTGCCACCACAGCCCCCAACAATGAAAACAAAGAAAAAGAATTAACTGTCATTTTCATGATACAGTACGTGTCAAAAATATTGGAGCAAAATTTAAAAGCTTTTGGTGCCACATTTAACTGGGGTTCTTAGAAACTAGAACCAAAGGTCACATTGGAAAGAGAGAAACATGAATGCTTGATAGAAAAGTCTTTAAAGCTAAGCTGTAATATGGAAGATTTATGGGGTAAGTTAAGTCATGTTGTGAGCATGCACTTCAGATGTGTTCTGTACAGACTGTAGTGTAGATAGCATTAGGTATTAACCCCTCTAAGGGCTTTGTTTATTTTTGTTGATTTCTGCCGTTGTCTTTACTGGATTTGGAGAGAGGAAAAAAAAAAAGTAAATCTGGTGATTGTTGATCTAGGGTTAATATACAGCACTTCAACACATAAATAAAGATACATTTCAATATAGTAGAATTCATTTGAAGGGTTCGGTGAGTGTAGAGGTACTGGAACAGTGTGAAAGGGTGATCAGAAGCAACATGAATCCAGAACTCCCATGGGATTCCACCTTTTCTTGTCCCCCTGCAGAGGAACGGCCCGTGAGTTATCATTGTCACTACCTCTCTTGAGTTTCAGCCACGTGAGTTTGAGGTTGATAATTAAACTTATGTGAAATATTCTCTTTGAAAAATAAAAGGAATTCTAAATTATTCCCTCTTGGCAAGCACATCAAAGATGAAAAATGTAGAACCCAAAGATTCCTCAGGTAATATCTAACTCAAGCTTCCATTTGAGGAGACAGGAAGAATGCTAGACAGGCTGGACAGAGCAAGGTGAACAACTTACCTACCACCAAGGAATATCAGCTCCTAGGAAGCTTTTCCCTCTGTTCTCATTATCTACCACCCTCTTCCTATGGGATAACTTGTTTACTCATACCAAGTAATTTTCTTCACAAAATCCTTTATTGATATGTCCATGCATGCCTGATTCCCATACCCTTCAAACTTCACTGATACAGCCAATCCAGGGGAAGGTTGATAATTTTAAATCTTTAAATGTGGTAACCATCAAAATTAGACAGATGTCTGTCCTAATTTTTATGCTGCATAGAAGTCACAAATCAAGGAACGTACTGCCAAGCAGGTAACAAACTGAGTGTCTGAGATACTGCTTGAAATCTCTTTCTTCTAATTAAATGCTGAGTTGTAGAGAAAAATTCAGTATTTGATGTGATCTTGCTCACATTAAAAAGTATCTCATTGGGTGCATGAGATTTTTTTTTTCCAGCTTAAGGTGTTCTTTCAACCGTCTGGTACATGCCATTTTTTTACGGTTGGGTTATGAGAACAATGACCTCATTCTCTCCAGCTGATAAGAGGAAAGGCACACTTTTTATAACTTGAAAAGGCCTCTGCTTATTGATATGGGGGTTAAAATTAACTATAACACAGGAGTCGCCCACAGCATACCTCACCTTATCTTGCTGAGCAAAAATGAAGAGGATGGAAAAACATGTACAGCTCGTGGCTCAGGGCTTTGTCAGGGGCAATCTGTGTTCCTGTAGAAACCTTTATCTCCTCTTTAAGCTCATGCCACAGCTGGCTGAAGTACATTTTGTTGAATGCAGCCAAGCTCAATGGAACAATCACACTGAGAAAGGTAGATTCAAAAGCCTTTACTGAAGACGTATTGACCTTTAACTCACAGTAACATTTGATAGGCTAATAAATGTGAAAATTAACAACTGATCTTTTTCTCTCAGAGGCAGCACATGTCTATCTCTTAAGTGCACACCCCAGTTGCATTTTCTGGGTTAAATTCTGACTAAAATCTACAAAGCATGGTATTCAAATTAGTTGGGGATTCAACTCTTATCTCTAAACAAGACTGATAACTGAGTTTTGGACCGTGGTCTGATAAGAAGCCTGAAAATGGGATTATAATCTTATTTGATCATATTAGTATTTATGAAACTAACCTATTTAAAAAATCCCTATTCAAATGGGGGAAAAAGTAGCATAGATGCATGTGGACTTCTCCATATGAATTACTAGCTGTTGGTGTGGTAGGCTACAGATAATGATCCCATCATGAATGTGAAGAGTAAAACTTTGCATCTTATTTTAATTGTCTGTGGTCTTATCACTCTCCCCAAATTAATTCACATAACCCCATAGGATTGTACACTATTTTTATCTCTGTTTTCCAACCTCTGTCTTGGGCGGATTGCTGGCATGTGGACTGATTGCTGGCGAGTATAGATGCTCTCCATCAAGGTTTATTGTTATTCAGATTATGCACAGTGTTGAGAGAGGAATATCTCATCATTCCCAGTTTAGCCTGCTGCTCTTTTTTAAAATGTGTAATGCCTCTAATGTGGAAACGCCAATGTCATGTGGAAGAATTAGTCATTTATCCTATTCATGGACTACATCAGAATGACACACATTAATCCATGGGAGAGCTTTTTACCACTCTGTCTCAGCCCACTGCTTGCCTGATATACACAAGGCTATATGCATAAATATGACATCATGCATTTAACTTTGCATTTTTTTTAACCACCATGCAGGGGAAATGAGAGCAGGGCCTGAGGGTGAAGGGCAGGAAGAAGAAGAAACAGCTTTCCCAGACCTTCCCAGGGTGAAAAAGATCCATAACAAGGCAAAGCCATTTGAGGAATAAGCGTTTCTTGCACATCATGGATGAAATGCTAGGGAAACATTCCCAAAGGTTTTAAATAAACTACATTCACGTGTTGCCTTCCATAGCTAAGGGTTTAATAAGGGCGAGAGGGCTGTTTCAGGAATGAGCTGCTACTGCCATCACCTGAAGGATTGGGTTGCCCTTCATGTTCAAATAGGAGACCCCCCTTGGGAAGCTTGGCTGTCATAGTGGTGAGCTGAGGTCCCACCCATGGCCTTTCAGTGAATTCTTTGCATTTTAGTAAAAGATGTGTAAAGTTAAATTCACGTCACCTTGATGGGTATCACCTCAATGACCACTGCACATGGCTGATGGTGAAGACTCTTCACAACCTGACTTTGTGCAATCTGGCCTCTTCGGACCTCATTTGCAGGCACCGCCTCCCAATTCCCACTCACCTCCGTGTCCCCATCACACTGAAAATTTATCTAGCACTGTTCCTCACGCACACACAACTTTCTACTCAATTTTTACGTTTATGAAAATTACGTTCTTTTCCATGCTCTCTAGCCAAATAAGCACTATAATTTCCATTTTCCCATCTCCATGGCCAGGATCTGACTCATGCTACCACCAGCCCTCTTTCAAGCAACTGTCCTCGCTGCCCTGCTTCAAATCACAGACTGCCCTATTATCAGGTCTCTGCCACACAGCGGGCAAAGCATTATGTATCAAGTATAAATCTGTTTTCACTCCAAGAAGGAAATCCAGATTCCAGTGTTTGACCTCTAAAGCACTGCCTGGCTGCCTTTGCTCTGCTTCTCCATGCTCATTATGGGAATGACTTCTGTTCTATGTCCCGCCCACACTGGCCTCTTTTTGAGTCTCTTAGACACTCTGAACTCCCTCTGATCTCGGGGACTCTGACACATCCCACCTGCCCCAAAGATTCTCCTCCCATTTGTTCTCACTGCTCCTCCCCTCAGCGAGATCTTGGAGTTAAATGCTATCCATCTAGGAGGCCTCTTCTAGTCAGGTAAACTTTTCAGTCATCCCTCAGCCTCTGGTACCCTCCGGCACACTCTACAGTCTCTCCGACTTCCTGTTCGCTGCAGTTATCACTAACTAGTCTGTTTACTATCTTAGCCTTCTCTGGAAATCTCCAGGCGAAAAACACTCTCCGACTCTTTCATCTGATGCCTGGTATAGTCTGGACTTCACAGATTCTGCAGCTGCTTCCTTATTCACGAGCCAATTTTCTTCCTCTTCTTGTTCTTCATCGGCTCATTGTTTTTCTGTGTGATCCTATTTCATACTTGGTGGAAAGTTTCCCAGAATCTCTGCAAGTGCTTATAAAATCGCCATTGACCTTTTATTTATGGAGTACCTTCAAGCAACCTCCAAAGGGGGAGAAAACATTAATGAATTATGAAAGGCTCCTTAGCATATGGTTAAAATTTTACTGACTGTCATTTTTCCCTACTCCTCATCTTTCTGCATGACTAACAGTATTTGCTTCTTTACTGGCTCATTATCTTTGAGCACCTGTTCTTGGAAATCACAGCCACCAGCACCTTGGGTTTTGTTGAGTAGCCACATTTCTTCTTGCTTCTAGTCCCATTTACTCCCCATCCTTTATGGGTTAACCACCATGTCCCAGGTACTAGCTACACAAAAAGGACTTAAAATGCATGGCAACCTTGGGAAGTCTATTCTATCTATCAGAGAAGATTGACAGGTAAGGCAATGTCTAGAATACAGGTACACACAGCAAATGAGAAGATCCAAAGAGTCAGGGCCCTACAACCAGCCAATCTGGAGATGCTTTTAGAAGGAGGTGCCCATACTGTCAGCCCACAAAGGAAAAACCAGGGTTTCCTGACAAGGAAGGACAATCAGTTAAGGCAGGAGTAGTCAGAGAATCTAGAGTTTTGAGAGACTGGCCTGTTTAGAATGTATAGAATGTGCAGGACATGGAGGGAGAGACTAAAGAGGGGTGGGACATGGAACAAAACCTTGGGGAAATGACGAGTGATGTACAAACATCTGAATTTTATCTCTGGGGACAAATGGCCACTGAAGCTGTTTACTTTCCAGCCATAGGAATAGCAAGAAACTATAGTCACTCACTACTGAATCCTCTTCCGTCAGTGTTTCTGAGTGAAGAAATCCCATCACAGCCAGTACTGTACTTTCTAAAGTCTTAGAAGAAACCTCCTTGCAGACAGTAAAAAATAAACTGATTTACTGTTTTGATCACTGTTCATTCTCCTATTTTCTTATGTTTATTCCCATTAGTCTTTTAGGTTCACCAAAACGCTGGATGAAGTCACTAGAATGTATAAATAGACTCACCTTGATGATGAGAAAATAATTAATTTTTCTAGAACTAATAATTACTTCTAAGTATCCCTAGACAGGGTTATAAATATGTAGACTTCTCTTGAAGTCTTCGGTCTTGTTTTGCTTTTATTGTAAGAAATAGATGAATATGTCACAAGAAAAGAAAAGGAAAATTATTGCTTTCCTTTGTCATACTTTTGAATATTTCTCTAATTATCATATGAAGCTAATTTACTCCTTTTTTTATTTTTCAAGACAGGATCTCTCTGTGTAGCCCTGGCTGTCCTGAAACTCACTCTGTAGACCAGGCTGGCCTCGAACTCACAAGTGCTGGGATTAAAGGCATGTGCCACCATGGTCCAGCAATAATTGACTCTTTAGGTAGGGGTTTGTTCACCTTTCTGTTCAGTGTATTTCCATCTCACTCATCACAATGACATGGGTTTCTTTTCAGTCCTTTCCTTGAGTCTTCCTTAACGCTACCCTATGAGCTGCAGGCTTGCCTGTGATCCACCAGTGTTCATGCTGTCTCTGGCTAAAAGGCAATTTATGGGCCCATAGGAAAGGAATTGTATCACATGGAAATCCACGACGTACAACAAACACTAAATACTTTATTTTACCACAGCACCTTTATCCCCAACACGTAAAGGGGAAAATGGGGGAGTGAGGGAGGTAACAATGGGAAATGGGACAGAATACATCAACAAGAGTATTTCAACTTTCAGCACTGGGTTGTGGGGTGGGGACAACAGTGTCTAAAGGGTCCCCAACAGTAGAAAACATTCAGTGTTTCACCAAGATTACGAAAATTTTGCCTGTGTATATGAGAGGAGGTGACAAGGTAGAGTCTGAAGGAAGAAACAAGTCACTTCTATTGTATAGATAGCACAAGCTAACTGACGACATCAGGATATTAACACATAATCTTATGTTATCACAATTTTGGATAGTGTGATTAGGTTTTACCTAGAAAGAAGTAACAACCCACAGGCTCAGTACGTGGACCTGTAGATAATTTTCAGACGCTATTATTGGGAATCTGTGGAGAAGGGTAAAACTCAATGGACCAAGTAACATGGCTGGGTCAGGTGGCCATGTGGGAGAGAGCAGAGTGAGATTGGCACCTGATCGAGAACCCTATTTATAATCTTGGTAGCGCATGACACTTCATTGTGCATGAAGAGCATCCTAGTAAAGAACTACGATTTAAGTGGTAGAGACATGGCTCAGAGGTTAAAAGCATTGATGCTCTTGCTTGCTTCCAGTATCCATGTCTAGAGGCTCACAACTGCTTATAACTTCAGCTCTGCAGCATCAGACACCCTCTTCTTGTGCCTACACACACCTGTGTACATGCATTCACACACACATACATATACATGTACACATAAAGAATAAACATTGTAAATACATTTTTAATTTTGATTGTTTGAAAATAATTTTTTAAAAGATGATTTAAAATGGACGTTAGATTAAAGGAGTAATAGAAGGGAATGTGAAGTATGAGCTGGTTTGTATCCCAGTGTTTATTTAACTTTGTACTCTTTAAAAGAGAGCTAAGTTTGAATAGACATTGCAATGTTGCACCCCGAGTTTCATATGTCACCTACATTTACTAAGTATTGGAATTTACTAAGTGCCTGGAATTGCAGAAACACATTAAAATGTGGTGTGATTCATTCTTCGAACCAAGTGACCCAAAGCAGTGTCTGGCTGTCTATTGATATCTACTATAATTTACTGCAGGGGACTAAGTCAAAATGGTATTTTAATGCTGACCTGGTATTATTCTGCATAAAGTCACTACTGCAGGTCTCACAAATGGGCTGCTCAGAGGTGATGGAGGGCTTGATGGTCATTAAGACATGCGAAGGATTCGGTACGGTCAGTAACATATCAGAGAAAAGACGCCAGTCTTTCATTCTGCTTGAATCCTGGGTAATTTTACCATGTTTCTATTTACCGAAGAAAAACAGGTTCTCTAGGTGTGCCTTCAGAAAGTGCCTCTTGAACTGTTTGTTTTTCAGAGAAGGAAAGTTGTTCCCAAATCAATATGCTTAAGGAAATGGAAAGCCCTTGATTAGTAGCCAAGAGGCCTCCTAATGAAATGACATTTCCCTCCAGGGATTTCAAGTGGTTAATGGAGCCTGGCACTCTCTGTGTAAAGTGCTTGTGTTTGCTCTGTTCTGTGCTGAGCTCCACTTTACAAACACCAGTACACCATGAAAGTGACCCCAAATAGACACATTTGCATGTCCATTTCTGTCTTTAGACAAAAAATAAAAATAAGAAGAAGAAGAAGGAAGGAAATATTCACACCTGGGTTGTGTAGCTGAAAGTAAAATTTCAAGTCTGAAGTAAACAGACTCGAAACAATTCTTCATGAACCTTCAGATAGTAGTGGGAAGTTATCAACCTGAAAATATAAAAGCTCATATAATTCTGGAGGCATGGGAACACAATGAGATGAACAACAGTCCAAGCAGTTGGTTCTTGAAAAGATGGACAATCCCTGTTTTGTTGTTTTTTCCTAAAGAAAGTAAACAGACTATGGTCTTTATTATGGTATGATTTAAATGTGTTTATAAATGTACAAGGGCATCGTTGTCCATCTTTATGGTATCTTCACATTATCTGTGTGTATAAAAATGCCTTAATTTTAAAGCTTGGCAAAATTTCTGTATTCTTTCCTTCCCCCTCTTCTCTATCTGCCCACCCTCCTCACAAATGGGGAAGCTATCTCCTGAAAGTGATCACAGATAAATCTACTTCTCATTTGTAATCACAGCATATTTCTTGATTGGAGCAATGAAAAGCTTTATATCTTTATATCCGTTTTTAAATAAAATTGTAAATAAATAGGAAAACATTGTCTTGGTGGCATTTTAAAGTGGGATTCTTAATTTCTGAGGAAATAGAGGCTTTCTGAGTTTAGTAACAACAACACTAAAGGCAAAATGCATGGAAGATAAGCTGTTTATCGTGTCTCTGAACAGCTTTTTTTGATACATGCATATGTATTAGTGAAAGTTTTCTAGAGAAACAGAACACACATGGACATGAGTGCACGTGCATGTGCGCACGCGCGCGTGCACACACACACACACACTTATTACAGAAGATGCCTTATGGAAGATGGGAAATTCTGTGATCTGCTGTATGCAAGCTGGATGCCCAAAAAAGCCAGTGATATAAGTGTGAGTCGGAGTCTGAAGGCCTAAGGACCAGAAGTGATGTCCTAGGGCAGAAGGCAGATGCTCCCGGGGAAACAGAGAGCATGAATCCACACTTCTCCTTTGCTATATTCAGTCTCTGAATAGATGGGGCGGTTCCCACTCATATTGGTGAGGGCAGATCTTCTTCACTCAGTCTACTAAATCAAATCTCTTCTGGAAACACCCTCACAGGCATACTCAAAAGGTTTTACCAGCCATCTGGACATCACTTAGTCAAGTCCACCTCTAAATTTAACTATCACATGTTCTGAGTTTATTCTGACCGCACTTCATAAAACATACAATACAGAGTGCAGTGGTCTTTGGCACAGGCACTCCAGACATTACTAGTGCTACTCAAAAGAGATGAAGCAAGACAGGTTTGTTTTGTTTTAGAATACAACCCATGAAATGAAGTCGTCAAGTATTTTTATTTTATTCTTTTTGTGTCTACACATGGAGATATCATTTGGAGTACACGTATCTGAAGGACATTCATGCCATACCAAGGAGCTGTGAGGGTATTTGCTTGAGTTTTGACATGGATGAAGAAACTGTTCTCTTTCCCTCCAGCAACTTCCACTCAAAACTTGTTAGCCTCTTAACATGGGGGCTAAGTCAGTGGGACAGTCTTAGGTTCCAACATGGCGTCTCAGCATTTGAAAGACGCTCTGAGAACTGGTGGCAAGCAGATGACTCAAGGTGTACGTTTTCCCTAACTCGGACCTCACCCACTGCACATCCCACATGAAAGTCATGTTTAGCATTCCCCCAGATTTGAAGAGGAAGTGGTGAGTCATGCCTGTGAGCAGGCTAAGAAGAAAGGTCTCACAGGGATCTTCCAATCAGGTCTGCCTCCGCTTCACATTTATATCATGAAAGAGCTTTGTTTCATCAGAAGCCAGAGACCAAGTATGAATTAGCATCACCACAGTCATGGAGAATGTTAGGCTTAGGCAATTGTCGGAATGGCCATGGTGGGTGTGGATCAGAAAGCCACACGGAAGCCCTCATGCCATTTAGAGCAGACTGTGCTGGCCAAGCAGTTGTTCTTGTCATTTTAAGAACCATATGCCTGGCTTCTGTTTTCTGGCAATCTAGATCTGCTCTTTATTTCTTTTTTAGTCTCGATAGAAATTAAGTGGTCTGGCCATCAACAACCCTGTCTTCTCTTGGTCTCCTGTGAAGACAGCCAGATGGAATAAGGCCTTGTATACTTGCACTTTCATTGGAGTCAAAGTAATGGCACACTAATTCTTCATCTTGTAGGTAAAGGCCCAGGTCTGCCCCCAGGAAAGCATGGCATGCTGGGCTACCATCTTATTCTACAAGGAGAGTTGAAGCATCAAAATCCAGTGACAGCATTGAAAAGACTAATTATAGAGACATGTGGTGGTTTATTTAGAAGGAAAAATTTTAGAGCCCATGAATGAATTATCCTCATACTTCACTGGTGCATTTTTCATTTTTGATTCTCAAATATGTGTGTTTGAGGGAAAGAGGCAAATGATAATCCAGCTCAACCAGTTTAAGCAGTCAACTCATAATGTCACTTTGAATTTATGAACTATCTCCTTGTCAATTGAACTGAAATAATAGAGAAAGATTTTTTTCCATTAAGGAAAATCCTACTTCAAATATACAATGGGCTAAGTCTTTCAGAATCGCAAGCTGGAACTCACAGGAGATCAGTAGCGAGTTCTTGTTCTCTGGAATGAACCCACAATCAACAAGGGCATGCTGGGGTGCAAAGACCTCAACCAAATTCTGAGTAGGAGAGATGCTCTGCTGGGTTGAAGGGGCCCTCACCTAATGCGGTTCTGAGACAGTGCATCTTGTTTTTGAGGCTCAGTCACTCAAGAGGTCCTCTAACTCTTGCTTTTATGATCAAAGGCCACTCACTGTATTCATCATTTTTCATGTGGCCTGACCAAAACACAATGCCTGACAAAAGCAGTGTGGGGAAGAAAGAGTTGAACTTGGGTTATGGTTTGGGGGATCAGTCCATCATATTATCAGAAGCTTGAGGTACATTGTACCCACAGTCATGAAGCAGAGAATGCCAACTGCTCTTGCTTAGTTCCTTTTCTCCCTTCTAGTCAGTCCAAGACACCAGCCCACAATGCTGCCCACATTAGACTGGGTCTCCTCATCTCAGTTAACCTAATCTAGGAAATCTACCGCACACGTGGACATAGCTTATTCTAAAGCCATCAAGTTGACATCAAGATTAACCATCATGAGCCGGGTGGTGGGGGCACACGCCTTTCATCCCAGCACTCGTGAGGCAGAGCCAGGCGGATGTCTGTGAGTTCAAGGCCAGCCTGGTCTACGGAGTGAAATCCAGGACAGGCACCAAAGCTACACAGAGAAACCCTGTCTTGAAAAACCAAAAACAAAACAAAACAAAAAAAGATTAACCATCACATTGTCAAAAATCAACAAACTTCATCTAGCCATGGTCAAGTCACTATGACACAACAATCTCATAACCATGTGCATCTTTGATGTAAATAAACCACAGTGGTAAAAGTGCTACAGAAGATAGTTTACCCTGCTTCATCTAGAGTCTTCTTAAAAGGTCTCAACTTCAGAACGATTCATACATATTTACTGTAAAAATGAAACTTAAGCTTAAGGTCCATATCCAATGGACCTAATTGTCAGATGAAACACTAAAAGCTTTTATCTTTCTATACTGGAATTTAAAATTTGGGTTTGATTCTGAACAAGAAAATTTTCATTTATGTAACTTTTCTCTAGGTTTTTTTTTCAAGTCTATATTTCATAAATTTATGTTCCTTTGAATTTCTTTTTGCATTCAAGTTGATTTCTTGGATCCAACTTGTAATTGCAGAGTCATAGCAGTTACGGACATGAAGAATATTTACCAATGCAAAATTTAAAACACTATGTTATGATGGAATTTCATGAGATCTAAATCACCATTGTCGGGTGAACCACTCCCAATTCTCTTTTATTTCCCCAATACTACAGTTCCATGAGTAACATTTAGCAATTCTTGTAGGTTAACCATTATCTACAAGCCACAGCCTTTCTCCCATAGTGTTCCTAAAGGCCTGAATCACACAGGAACCATTTCATACCTAGCCTCAATCCCAGAGCCTTTATGAAAAAAAGTGAAGACCTCTACATTTTCTTCTCTATTGATGTTCCATGATATTCATGAAGCTTGGGGTTGTCTAAGCCTAGAACTTAAAGTGTCGTTACTACACAGTCCCTGAATTTAATCAAAGTTGGCAGACAGCCCAACAGAAAACTATGATTATTTGGGGATCAGTTTGAAGATTCTTTTTTCCCCTTTTTTATTTATTCCTCTCTCATACAATACATCCTGACCACAGTTTCCCTTCCCTCCACTCCTCATAGCGTCCCTACCTCCCCTCTGCCCCAGATCCACTTCTCCTCTGTTTCCCTTCAGAAAAGAGCAGGCCTCCCAGGTTTATCAACCGAACATGGCATAACAAGTTACAGTAAGCCCAGACACATAAGCTCAGTTTGGACAGTCTTAATTTTCTAGAAAGTTTAGATCTCAGAGTGTATGCCAAACCGTCCCTAAGTCTTCATGAATGTGGTAAGTTATGGGATTCCAAAGATCCAGGTAGTTCTCATATAGAAGGCAGGCCATTTGCTATTTGAGGAGAACAGTCATGAAAAAGGTCCCCAGAGGCCTAGAGAATGTGACCAAGTAGTAAAGTGAATAGAATAGCTCAGTCCCAGGTTTGGTCCTTAGGACAAATGCATAATCAAACAATCAAAACGACACTTGAGAAACTTCACTCATTATTCTGAAGTCCATTTCTGCCTCATGAACAAATCTCCTTAGATGGGTGCTCAGTGCTTCCACAACTTAGTCATCTGCTCAGGCCCTAGGGTACAAATTCTTGCTCTGGAATGACTCATTGCTAGGATTCAAGTTGTCACATTCCTTATGGAGTCAAGGTTACTATAATTGTCACTGCTGTCTACAGCAGCCCGGGAAGGGCACCAAAGTGAAGGGAATTTCACACATGCCATGAGTCACTTACTCATCCTTCTTCGGGGATCTGGCTGGAACTTGGTGAGGTGAAGAAGGGGGAGATCTGTCTGGCTGATGCAGACACAGGGACCAGAGAGCCTGCAAGAGTGAAACCTGAGCTAAAATTGTCCACCATGACGTATGTGTGTGACTTGATTTTATGGCACTGGCATTTTGGCACTCAGTGGCCACCTCTGTACCAGGCAGAGTGAGATATTGATGCATTCATCCAAAAGATATTGCAGGTGTTTTCAAAGGGAGACCAACTCAGATCGTTACTCCCAAACAGCAACCAAAGCCTTTCTTTTTGCCTTTACCCAAAAGGTAGAACTTAAAAAATTAGGGTTTTTTTCTCCTCATCCTAGAATAAAAAATATTATTAAGTCTTAAGTATAGTGCAGTAGAAAAATTAAATAATATCAATACTGTATCTATTACTAAACACAAGATGAGTGTACATTCATAGCATAGGCTTTGTCTAATTTTTTATTCCATATGCCCTTTTATTATTAAAAAAAAAAAGCATCCCTACAGTCATTCTTGCTACACCAAACCATCCCTGGGAGCAGGGGCCTACCATGAGTCACTCTTCAATATCTTGGTCATTATCATACAATAAAAGTTCACCATGCTTCCCTTTTTCTAGTTTTTATTTGACACGTAGGATCTTTTTTATTTTTTTGCTCTCAAAATTAAATATCATAAATAAAATCATCAAACACCAGTGCTTTTAGAGATTCTGACTCATCCTCACCAACTCCCACCCCTGCCCTATCTCTTCCAAATGTTCCTGGGTTTGAACACTGGACTGTATTAATGACAGACTCATCAGCAACCAACTCATCCCATCCTCCACCTTGCTTTCTGCCCCATTGAATTTGTGCTGTGATTCTGCTCTTAGGGATGTTGCTCTAAGGAGGATTGCCAAGGCTTTGCATGCCTCGATCTTAGTCACCTTCAAGTCAGGTTTATAAGCATATAATTGGTGCTGGGATGTAGCTCAGTTGGTAGAATACTTGTCGAGCATTCACAAAGCCTAGCGGTTTGATTTCCAGCACCATGTAAACCAGGTATGGTGGCAGGGGGATAAAAAGTTCAAGGTCACCTTTGGCTACATGAACAGTTAGAATGTAGAATGGGCTACATAAGACACAATCTCAAAAAAAGTAAACAAAATAATAAGCATGTAATTTATAAACATTCATTCTTTTAAGGTGTACATACAAATTTTGAAAATTAGATGGAATCATGAGACTTCTATCACAGAAAGATTAGAACATTTCCATCACTCTTGTAAAACGCCCTCGTAGCCACTGATACTCATTTTCCTTTCCTACCCAACAAACCTCAGACTGCTTTGCCTGGATCTGTCTTTTCTCGAATGCTGTGTTGATAGAACATGTCTTTTTGTCTTTTTTTCTTTTCATTGTCAACACACATTTGAAAGTCATCCATGCTTTTCACCTATCAGTGCTGTTTGTTTTTCCTTTCTAATAGTGAGTAGCATCCTATTGTACTGATCTAACATAGTTTATATAGCCGTTCTTCAACTGAGAAATATCTGTGTTTCAGGGTTATGCTGAACAAAGCCTCTATAAATAGTCACATACAGGTTTTCCTGCAGATGGTAGGTTTGAATAGACAGCAAGGAGTAAGGTATTTCATTGTGGCTTTCATTTGCATTTCTATGGGTAGCGGTGCTGAAAACGTTGTGTTCTTTGCATCTATACCTCCACAGTCATCAGTTAAAACCTTTTGTCTAGTTTGAAAATGTAGTTACTTGCTTTCTTCTTATTATTGATCTGTAAAAATCCTTTACATAGTCTGGATATCAGTCCATTAAATTTTGTAAGATTTTCTTCTGGTTTATGGCTTTCATTTTTTTTAGTGATAGTAGTCACTATGTTGATTATGTTCAATATATTAATTTTTCTATGACATGAAATATGGGTAGAATGGAAATTTTTTATAACCCATGTTCAAAGATTGACTCCTTTATTTCTATAGATTTTACAACTTTTAATGTGGTAAAATATACATAATATAAAATATAATTGTAATCATTTAGAAGTATGCAGTTCAGGGATGATTATCTGATTTACATTGTACAGCCAGTGCCAATCTTCTTCATTCCCAAAAGAAACCCACAGTCCCTAGGCAGTCAGTCCATTTTCTAACCACCCAGGCAGTGTTCATCAATGTTCACTCTTTATATATTCTATTCCATGATTATCTGTTCAAAAGACAATCATTTCGCTGGGCGGTGGTGGCGCATGCCTTTAATCCCAGCACTCGGGAGGCAGAGCCAGGCGGATTTTTGTGAGTTCGAGGCCAGCCTGGGCTACCAAGTGAGTTCCAGGAAAAGGCACAAAGCTACACAGAGAAACCCTGTCTCGAAAAACCCAAAAAAAAAAAAAAAAAAAAAAAAAAAAAAAAAAAAAAGACAATTATTTCTCCATCGAATTATCTGGGTGCTTCATTAGAGATGTGGGATATAATGCATTTGTTCTCTTATTCTAATCTGTGTCTTTCCCATCTCCAATAATGATTGTCTTATCTCATACATTATAGAATATTGAGTCTTGGGCATAGCATCAGGATTATGAACTGCCCTAGTTAGTTTTAGTTGTCTACTCGACACAGCCTACAGTCATCTGGGAAGAAAGCCTTGGTCACTGAATGGCCTAGATCAGATTAGCCTATAGGCCTTTCTGTAGGGAATTGTCTGGATTGTTCAGTGATGCCCAAGAGCCCTTCCCATTGTGTGTTTCACCATCCCTAAGCAGGTCGTCCTGGGTTGTGTGAGAAAGCTACCTAGGAATAAGCCAAAGAGTCAATCAGAACTACAATTCCAATATCGTTCCTGCCTTCAGGTTCCTGCCTAGAGTTCCTGTCTCACCTTCCCTCAAGTATGATCATGGCCTGGAACTTTAAGTTGAAATCAACTTTTCTTTCCATAATTCAGTTCCGGTCAGATTGTCTTATCATAGCAGCAGAAAGGAAACTAGAACACAGAGGGAAGCTACTGCTCCCAGTTCTGCATGGGTTCTGGGAATATGAACTCTGGTCCTCTCCACTGCACAGTAAGCACTTGCCCATGGAGCCATCTTCCCACCCAGTTGTCTCATCTGTGAACTTGATACACCTCCCAATTCATTTAGGTCTGCCTTCGTGTCTTTCTCTCATAATTTTTAGCTATAATAAATTATTCCTGGGTACTTAGTTTTCGGTGTGATGGCAAATGATACTTTTGTTTGCAGATTTCAGTTGTTCACTCCCAATATGTACACTTAGGATTAATCTGTATGCATTTAGTTTATATTCACAATCTTGTTAAACTCAGTTACTGGCTCAGTAGTTCTTGCGTATTCTTTGAGATTTCCTTTGTCGATAATTGTCCTCTGTGAACAGAGGCTGTTGGGTTCTTTTGTTCCCACCCATGCATCTGTTACTTCTTTTCCTTTCCTTATTGTTCTGCTGAGGATATCTCATCCAATAATAAGAATTGCAAAAAACTGGAATCTTTTCCTTGTTCTCGACCAATCACATTTTAGCTGTTTTATTTTCCCATGATGAAACACTCTTGGCTTTTGTAGTCCCAGCCTCAATTTTCTCTGCCTTCCTCCTTGCATGGTAGGCACCTCTTCCTCCTGCTGCCCTTATTGGGTGTACCCCACATAGTCAGCAGTTCCCCCATCAGCTCATATACTCTTGTGTTTTGATGTCTTACCTGTGTATAGACTCCTGAATGCTAGACCTTTCCTAGAGGAATCTTTTTTGAAGTTCCATGCCAAGTGCATGTCTTAGTGGCACATCAAATTGATGTTATTAATACTTACCCATCATCACTACTCTTCCATTTGCTATATAACTTGTTTCTCTGGTACATATTTTAAAAAAGCATATATCTAATTATATTGGCAACTGGCTAAATGTACTCATGTCTTATTTCAAGTTTTGTACCAGAGCCAAGCAGGCCCTACATGGTACTTCTGTCTCACTCTCAGGCTCTCATCTCCTAACACTTCCCTTCATGTCCACTGCATTCCACCTTTATGGGTCTTTGTTTTCTTCAGAGACAACCAAGCTCTTCGCTCTTCATAGCAGCAGTAGAACATCATGCGACTAGCACTTTTTAGATGTTGTAGGTCTTTCAGGATCAAATGTGATCTTCTCGGTCAGCTTTTTTCTCTCCTCAGTCTAGGCTACACTACCACTTAGATGTTTTCTTTCATCTGATCGTCTGTTATTTTGTGCCCTAGTATTACTCTCTGACATAACATTGTTTGCTTAATTATTGGTTTGTTGTACCGTTTTATCTGCCCTCTTGAAAGTAAGCCCCTTGAGGGCAAGGATACTGACATTGCAGCTTTATTCTCTGCTTCTTATTCCAATGACTGAACTCACAGTGGATGTTCAGTAAATAATGAATGCTGAAAAAATAAAATCTCTAATCACTTGGCCACTGAAAATGGAAATCTCAGTATTATCTTATTCCAGCAGTAAAATAATGGAAGCCATTCTAGACACGTGTGTGTGTTGTTGTTGTTGTTGTTATTGTTACAGATTGACCCCAAGTCTTCACAAATGTTAGCCTAAAATCATATCACTAAGTCTATAGGTATGAGATGGACCCTGGATTGGGTATTTTAATTCTCTCTCTCTCTCTCTCTCTCTCTCTCTCTCTCTCTCTCTCTCTCTCTCTCTCTCTCTCTCTCTCTCCCTACTCTTTCCCTCCCTCCCTGTCTCCCTCCCTCCCTCCCTCCCTCTCTTTCTCCTTCTCCCTTTCCCTCTCCTGAATCCATCTCCTTTCCTCTTGGGCTGGTAATCAAATTCAGGTCTTGCAGATGATAGACAAACACCCTACTTCTGAGCTACCTATGAGACTTTTGAATCAGAAAACGATTTAACACAGAGAATTAGGACATTGTGGAATCTGTTGTAAGCACTAAAGAAGCAAAGGCCAGAGACACTCCTGCTAGCATTTAGGAAAAACAAATTTCAGGAATTTTGATGAACTCCTGCCAAAGCTCTCAGCTGTCCACAGCACCAAAGATTCTCAAAGGGTTATGCAGCAGTCCTGGCCAGAGCTCTTTCCACCAGCTGCCATACCCATTTGCTTACTCATCACTGCTGAGTAATAACAGGGTTCCTTTCTTTTCTGGCTTCCCATCTTCCAAGAATTCTTTTCAAAGCAGAGAAACATGAGGTCCTGTTGGCCAGCAATAAAGAAACATATTGGCCCAGGACTCCAGGCACCTCTGAGAAAGGAAGCAAAGATAGAAAGAAAGGAAAGAGGAGTAGGGGGAGGAAGGGGAGGAGAGAGAGAGAGAGAGAGAGAGAGAGAGAGAGAGAGAGACTAACCAGCCAACTCATAAACTCATCTCCTTCCACTCTGTGATGAAATCTTTACTCATCTTACGCTCTCCATAGCCCCACTGTCTCCTTTCTTGATCTGTCTGAAATATCTATAACTCAGTTCCCAAAGCAAGAGACTTCAATGCTTTTTCATCATCTATAAGGGTAGGTTCAAGTGCCATGGCGTGGGAAGAAAGGCCTGGTGCACTGACCGTTGTTCTTCAGCAGCATCCTACAGCCTACATATTTCTTCACCTCTGCCTCTTTTCTCCTCCTCCACTGGCTACTCTGCTTCCTGCTCTTCTCCACTTGATGTCTGCTGACCCTGTGAGACACAGTTCAGATGTCACCTTGCCCAAGGGGCCTTATATGGGTGGTGTGAATGAGAATGGCCCTCATAGGGTCATTTATTTGAATGTTTGGTCCACAGCAACAGTTGGTGGAACTATTTGGAAAGGATTAGAAGGTGTGGCCTTATTGGAAGAGGTGTGTTGCTGGGGGTGGGCTGCAAGGTTTCAAAAAGCATAGACCACTCCCAATTAGCTCTTTCTGCCTCATTGCTTGTGGATCAAGATGTAGGCTCTCAGCTACCACTGTAGCACCACGCCCGTCTGCCTGCTGCTATGCTTCTTACCATGATAGTCATGGACTCTAACCCTCTGGAACCATGAACCCCAACTTAAACACTTTTTCTTATAAGTTACCTTGATCATGGTGCTGTGTCATAGCAACAGAAAGGTAACTTACTTCACTTTCTTGCCTTTTCCTCCCTCTTGACCCTCTCTTATGTCCACCCTACAACTGAGTTAGAACCCTCCCCATAGCAGCACTACCATTCCTATGCTAACAGTCTGTCTGGCTTTAGACTTTGTACAAGAAGAACCAGTTCTAGGAATATGTCATCTCTTCCCCAGGGTTAATATTGTCAAGATCACATTTTGTCCCTTCCATCTTGTACCAAGTGATGGAGACTCATTTGGAGAGTCTTAACCTCTTATCCAAAATGTCCACTTTCTCTGTCTTGAGCCTGTAGCAGATTAAACCAGGGAGTTTGCATTTGACTTTGCCATTTTTATTTGTCTTTGGGCTCAACTTCCTCCCGACAGTTTTAAAATTCTGGCTCACCAGGGAGCACAGGTCTCACCGTTCTGAGTCTCTCTCACACAGTGTGATGTGCGAGCTGAAGGGTCTCCCTTGTCTTGCAAACTAACATCACATGACATTAAGACCTTGAGGAGCTGGTGTCTAAAAGGTAGAGTGAAAGTGATGTCCTAGAAGAACACTTGCTTCTCTTGCAAAGGACTCTGGTTGGATTCCCAGCACCCACATGATGGCTCACAGCCACCTGTAACTCTAGCTCCAGGTGATTCAGCATCATCTTCTGGCCTCTACGGGCTACTGAAGACATGAAGTGCACATAAACCCATGCAGATCAACACACACAAATGAGTAAAAGTAATAATAAATAAAAAGTATAGAAAACACGGGTGGCCAACAGGCCACATGAGATAATGCTATGTATCTCAAAGCCTCTCCTCCTCACTGCTGTGTGGTGGTCACTATTAAATTTTTTGCATGTTCCAGATTCTTGCATTCGAGCCCTCCAGGTAGTCTCTGAGGAAACCGAGGCTTCTGTGACTTGAGTTGTGCCAGACCTAGGTGGTAAATTGCCATAACTGAAACTCCACCGGGCATGATAGTGGCCTTGCCTGCCCCCAGTGGAGGCAGCCTGTGAGGTAAGGAGATGGATAGTGGGGACTCTGCTATGGTTTTACAACCACAGGAATGGAGCAAAATTACAGCTGAGACCACTCCAGCTGGAAACGGAGAATTATGGGGTGAGTGGGAAAAACCAGACCTCCAATGTGTGTAGTTGGTGCCCTATACACACTCTAGCATGCCACAATTGAGGGAATGTGAGGAAACACTGGGTACATCCAGGTTTTACAAATTACAACTACCATAATCCTTACAAAAGCACAATCTATTAGACATAATCTCAAGTGGGAAATGTAAAGGAAATTGTGGGATTTTAATGAAAATACAGATCTGTGGGCTTGGGAAAAAAGAAGAGCTATTAGGAATCATTTCCAAATTAAAAACCAGTACTTCAAATGGATCACTTGCCTTTGAAAAAAATCCACAAAGGAATCTAGATTCCATTAGTTTGTTTATCAAAGAGTTAATTTTTTTATCATTAAAGAAGATATATAATAGCCAGGGTAATGGCCCACACCTGTAATTCCACCACTTAGGAGATTGGGGCTGGAGGATCAAAATAGTTAAGACCAGCCTGGGCTACACAGGAAGATACTGGGTAAAAAAACAGAAAGTAGAAGCTGTGCCCTTGGGAGACAGTCTACATAATCTTGGAATAACCTAAGTGATTTGTTATCCATATCCTTTGCATTATGATTTTGTATTTCAATGCTTTTATGCTAATTAACTGCCTAAAGATGTATAGGCTTTTCAGAAGCATTTCCATATGTCTGGAAGAATTATATTTATGTAGAACAATCTCGACTACAGATTAAGTTAAGTTGCATATATTAGTGATTATGTTCTAAAGACAGATCCTCTACCTCAACCTGCTTAATTAGAGCGAAATCCACTAAAGCAGTAAAGCTCAGTAATAAACATATATTTTCTTCCAACCCAGTTGCATTTGATGGAGGACTCCATCTTGTACTTTTCTTTATCTGAGGATTTTTTTTAAGTGCTTTTAAAATCATCTAACAGGAGAGTTTGAAAGTCAGTGACTTCCCTGATCAGTAAGAACCATTCAAGCCCCCACAGAAACCGTTTCAAGAGCATGGTTGAAGTTCAGCTTTCCTGGCCCAGCTGTGCCTGTGAAGAAAATGGAACTGCAATTTGTGAGGAAGGCTTTGGCTTTGGATGGCGTTTGTTTGGACTTGTAGTTCTCCAGTAACAAGTGCCTGATGCCCTCTGTTAAGGTCAACAATCTGCATAAACTGAATATTCTCCTGGACATTTTCAAAAACAACAAGCTTACGTACATTGACATAATTTTAGGGTTTTCTCCCCCCCACACATGTATTTTTTTTCTCAAAAATATGAAAGTTGGCTCCAGTGTCTCATGAAGGTTGCTAAGAGAGAAATCAGCCCACACTTTTTCCCTTTACTTGTTAACTAAACACCACTGGGAAAAAAAATGCTGCTCAAAATTGGCAAAAAACTCAAACAACACAATTTAAGATCTTTCTATCCTTTATTTTTCAAGCAACACTCAAATGAGTTTTCACATATAGAAACATATTCTAATATTCTTTTGTCGAATTATTTTTCTTTGGTAGTTTAGATTCCTGGGGGGAGAGGGGGAAACGTCATGAGTTTACTTAAACATGAGAAATGGTTTTGTTTCATTTTCTACCAAATAGACCAGTTAAAGTTTGAACACCATTGAAATGAAAGGGTCTTGTATTTTTCTGTAGCTAGGCAACAATTCTATATTTAAATGTATGTTTTATTTCATTCCATCTTATTTGTAAGATAATTGAAAATTACTTTTTGAAGACATCCTTTAATGTGTTTTACATCTCTGAATATTAGGTATACTTTATGACTTTGGGAAACCTTTATACTTTGGAAATTGCCTTGAAAAACAATAATGTGGGTACCAAGAAAAAAGGACTTGTTTTTTGTTTTAGTTTTTTCAAGACAGAGTTTCTTTGTATAGCCCTAGCTATCCTGGATCTCACTCTGTAGACCAGGCCAGCCTCAAACTCACAGATCTGTCTGCCTCTGCCTCCTGAGTACTGAGATTAAGGTGTGTACCACGAAACCACCCAGCTAGGATTAGTTTTATTATGCACAAAACAAATAAAATATATGCTGATTCTGCAATATAAATTTCAAAACTTTTTGAAGTCAAATTTTTATAGGGTCTACCCATGGGTTGTATTATTTAAATATAAATATTTACATTCACTATTTTGGAACTATGAAGAATAGTTCTCACTTTAGGACCTATTAACAAATGGCTAGTAAGGGGAATAAATATTTAGTATTGTTCACATTATACTGAGATGAGAGCAACATATATTTATTTTTTTGCTTATGTAAATCTAAAAACTGTAAGAGTATGGGAACATAGTAAGCATGTGCTACAAATGTACACAGGCCCAAACTATAAGACAAAGTGCATGCTTTATCTCATTAATGTATCATAAGTGAATGTATTTTATATTTCATGCTTACTTTTGGAATACTTGTTGAAAAATCTGGTTAGCCATTATTTTATTATCTGAATAGCTATTAATTCTCCATTCCATTATCATAACTTATATTTATCCCAGACACAGATTAATTCTAGAACTGTTTGCTGAGCATGTGTTCTGTGCAAGAAGCTGTATTATATGCTCCAGGCTTACACTCCCTGAGGTGATGGTCTGGTAAGGGATACATACACACTCTTTAGGTGATGAGGAAAAGTCACTTGGCTTCAGGTGTTATCTCCTATTCTAATATAGGTCTTCATTAACTGCAGTAAAGACTAGTTGAGAATTAGTGAGAACTGTTAATTAAATGCTCAATAGTAACATGAAATGTTACCTGAATTAAATCCCCTGCATGAATCATGACCAAAATGTAAGAATTAGATGCTAAACTTATTTTTACATGTGGAGAAATAGTGTCTCTACTTACCAAACTACAAAGTGACCATCTATTTATATTTCATACATATTTGTAGCTTATTACACAAACTATTTCTCCTCCAAACCATTCCATTTAAAAAAGCATGCTAAAGATGCATCTTAATTGTGGGGTTTTATGGCCCTGATTACTTAATTTCTTACATTTGGAACAGTCTTAATTAGGTGGACACAGAAGCAAGGCATTACAGGGTGAGAATCCCAGCCACTGTGTACGTGACGTTACTTCATTGATTTGAAATGCCAGCTTCTGGAATGCACAACCACGGTTAGACTTTGAGGAACAAAGAAAGGACAGTGACCTACCCGTGAAAAGAATGCTATGGACAAGCCGATCAGTTACTTATCGGCCTGCTATTGTTACTGTGCCAAACCGCCATGTTCGCATTGCTTGGGCATGATGTGACTGGTGGTTATGGTCAGACAGCATGATGAAGATAAAATGATGACGTCATCCTCCATGGCCATCTCACACCTTGTTCTCTGGAATTAGTCGTTGAGGAAAGTGTAAAGCCAAGAACATGTTCCAACTCAGAAACAATGGTGCTCTGATGCAAGAGAGGAAAGATATAAATTCTGCTGAACTCCTTTGTTGAGAAGGAAACAGCTTTATTGAAATAGGGAAGTCTCAAAACAGTGTTAACCTTCAGGATTAACCTTCGTGAATTCAGACTAATGCTTAATGATCTGCTGAGAAGTGTCTCCCATCTTCGGGTTTGGAAGGGAATTGATTAATACTTTCTCAAAATTCTTGTTGGAGAAGATGCCCATTATCTTCCACAAGAATGCTTGTAACAAATTCAACTAGTAAAAGTAAGGTTTTTAATGTAACCATGTGCAAATTTGCTTCTGGGTAAATTCTCAGCCAGAAAAGTCACACCTGGACAAAAAAAAAAAAAAAATCAGTCTAAGTTTGGGATAAGGATAAGAGTAAGGCACAAAAATAAATAATTATTAAAAAATGGGATTCTTTGTCATCAACTCTTCTTGAATGGCATTTTGATAAACAGTAACCAAAGTAAATCATGACTGTACCAAGAGGACACCCCTTCTCTTTTTTTTTTTTACTTCTAAGGCAAAAATATGAGAGCAACTTCATCTGTAAGCAGCCCAAATGGATAGAGATGAAGTAGGTAAATACAATTGTTTGATAATTTCACTAGAGTTGATCTTGGGTGGATTACTGCTTTAACGATTTATATATACTGAGTCTGAGTCTCTTAAGGAAAGAAAAATCCTAAAATTTAAGAATATAATACAATTATATATGATATGCACGTATAACATGTATAATATATATTCATTATCACATACAGAGTTCTATGTAGAGTTTAGACTATGGCTGCTGGTTTTGAAATCTCATTCCTTGCCTGGACTGTAAGCAAAGGAGTAACATGTAAAATGGCAAAGCTGACAGAAACTAGCATGGCCTAAGTAGAAACATCTGAAGAAGCTGCTTTGCAAAGTGCTAGTATGAAGAGAACAAATATTTCTAAGTTTCCATTTTATCAAAGTCTCTTTTTTTTTCATGATAGGGTTGAGACTATTTCTACCAGAAAACATAGGTGATAATTAAAATATGTACTGAGCCATTGGTGTGTACCGAGCACAATGATTAACTCTTCCTTTGAGAGAATTAGTTAATTTGCCATCAGCTTAGCAAGGCACTGTTGTTGATGCTAATGTAGAAATGAGAGAGTTGAGAGGTCTTGCTAATCTCCAGTGCGACTCAGTTTGTCCCTAGTTAGAAAAATAAGGACTATGTTTCCCTATTTGTTTGTTTTCATGCTTTAGCACAGGATGTCACTCTACAGTCCAGCCTGTCTTTGAACTCGCTCAAAATCCTCCTGCCTCAGCCTCTGGAGTGCTAGGATCACAGGTGAGAGACTGTGTGCCAGGCTCAGGGACTAGACTTTGAAAACCACTAATGGTATCACAAAGTGAGTGGAGAGAGCAAGGTTTGGGGACTTAAGAGAACCATGTTCTAGTCTAGACTATGATTCCTTGAGGGTGGGTGCCGAGTCTTTACACAGTCCCAGGGACTTTACCTGATTGAGGCAGTGAGGGAAATGAAGAAAAGACAGGTATATGGAGAACAGAAACATGTACACAGAAAAGCTGGGATCAGAACATCTGGGCTCTCACGTAGAGAAGCCACAGCACCCCAGAAGCTCAAAGTGTTCGTTATGTACAGTTGAACAAGGGGTGTGGGGTTACTGCATACGGCTGAATGGAGGCATATTTAGCTAATCTGGATAGGAGCAGTCTTTGTAGGGGAGCAGTCTTCAGGATATAAACATTTGGTCACGGAAGAAAGCTATGGTGCATATTTTCTACACACTCTGTTAGAATTCACACTCAGACCCCCAGTGTCTGCCATCCCTCTGAGCCTCAGCTGGGAAAGACTTTTCCATTCCTATACATTGGAGTCCTTCACATGGTCATGTCTCTGGCAACATCACCCATTCACTCAGGACTTCATTTACTCTGACTTCCTCCACTCCTCAAAAGTAGGTGTTATCTTCATGACTTTTCTGGGCAATTCTTAAGTTCTCAGTTGACTCCTTTATAGAGCAATTGACTCACATCTGAAGAAAGGAAGTGTTGACTCAATACATGATATCCACCAAATTGTGTGATCCCTCTGGGTGCCATCCATATTCCCCTTCGTTTTCGACTTCATTTCCACAATTTCCTTTGTTCCCGGAAACGATTTGAAATAGCCTAATAAAAGATATACCGCCTAAGACCTTAAAGATAAGAGGTTGAGGGCGGTGTACTTTAAGGTGAAAATAGCTGCTTCCTCATCTTGGAACTCAGACTGAAAGTCTGTGCAGAAATGGAGCCCCTGCTTGATGGACTTCACCCCACCTACCTACTTTTCTTCTGCCACATTTGGCCAGAGCAATCTGCTTCTGTGGGAGTCTTGGAGGAAAGAAGAAAAAAAGACCAAAATATCAGCTTGGTTGTCTAATTGTTTTTAATTGTCCAGTCATTCAAGGTCTAGATAAGTGCCTTAAGCCTGTTCCCGAGGCTGTGATCCAAATCCTCAAACAGCAGAAAACCTTGGGAGCAGAACAAAGAGGTTTCATTATCAGCTAAAATCTGAAAGATTCTATGGAATGGAGAGTCACAATTGCTCTTAAAATAAGTAAGAGATCTAAACAGCAGGCTCAAAAAAAAAAAAAAAAAAATCAAAAGAAGCAAAGGCTCAATAAACCACAAACACCCACACAGCAGCACCAATGATCCTTGGCCAGCTCCTGAGAACAAGAGAGACCATGAAAGAACAAGAGAAAAATGGTCAGCCAACGCCACAGAAACCCAGTTTAGTGAGGGACTAACTGCCCCAGGGAGGTTGTTTGTTTGGGGGTTCAGGCAGAACAGTTTGATAAGAAAAGAATCTGAGAGGACCGGTGAGAAATGTAAATAATTAACCTTGCAGCCCCAGTGAGCAGCAAGCTAGGACAGTCGTGTTAGACCTTCAAAGCAGAGACCTTAGCACCCTCCAGCCACCTCTTTATGCTGCAGGCACTTTCCCTTTCTCCTGGGAAGTCAGTCCTTACAAGCCAGACCACGTCACACTTTAGAGATCAAAAGGAGGCCTTTCCCAACACATTGAAGACAGTGCTCGGAGTTCTTCAATGCCTATGAACGTGTTTGCCCACCTGCTTCCTCCCATAACATCCGTGTTTGCAGACTTAAGGCGAATGTTAAGCATATATGGAGCTATTTCATGGGAAAAAAAAAAAAAAGAAGAAAAGTGCTTTATCAAGTGGCATGATGGCATATACACACCTATAATCATAGCCTTAGGGAGGCTTCACTGGGAAGATGGCAAGTTCAAGGCCCATCTGGGCTACATAACAAGTTCTGAGGTACACAATGGGATCTTGTTTCAAAAACCCAGGGGCTAGGGGTGTAGTTCAGTGAGAGAGCTTTGGCCAAACAAAAACAAACAAACAAACAAAACAACAACCAAGGAAAGCTAGCACACCCTGTAGTACTATGTCATACTAGCTCTCTTTCTTCTACATGGTTATCGTACAGAATTCCTTATTGAGAAATTTCTAATAGCGTAATGGTTCTTTCTCTAAATTATGCCCTAAAGTAATCTAGATGGACAAGCAGAATGTGTTTAATTAATCTCATTTTCCCCTAAATATCTTTCTATCTGTACATCCAGGTGAATAAAAATCACCAAGGAACTAGAAAGGGATGTAAGGAAGCAAATGGGGTGAGCTTTAGTATGAAAAAAAAAATACCAAAGTGGACATAATCAAATTATTTCTAATTACCATGGTGCCTCTTAAAATTCTGTCAGAGCTAAGGTTGACAACCCTTGAGAAAACAAAGGGAATCTGACATTCGAACTTCAACTCAGGGACAAACAGTCCAGGAATGTTGACCTTCACATTCTTCTCTCCAGTCCAGTTTGGTGAAGTCATTTCAACTGGGGATCTGAATCTGCAAATGAGATTATTTGTTTTAATCTGTTTAAAAGTTGAGTGGACACGCAATTCTGTATCACATGGAACCATGGCTTAATTAGGTAACTGGCTGATAATGAAAAACAGCTGATATTCTTTATGATATATCTTCATAGCTATTTTTATTCAGAACATGAGCTTAGAGTAGGTGTTCACATTTTCTAAATAAATACTGTGCAGCAAAAACCAAGGATGAAACTTATAAAACAGCTCATCTCTTTTACACTTGGTGAGCAGAACGTTCCATCTGCTTTATCTGATCCTTCTAATTCACTTCCCTGTGTGCTCTGGAATCTCGTGAGACTGAGCATGGGGATGGGAGTAGAAATTAATTTCTCTCCACTTTAAAATTCTTTTCCTAAAAATTATGTGTTGTTCTGGCCAATGTTTTTATTGTGTGTATGTGTGTGTGTGTGTGTGTGTGTGTGTGTGTGTGTGTCTGTGTGTGATCACTTTAGTAGCACTTCAAAAAAAATTCTTTTCCACAAAAATGAGTCTCCATCAAGATCCCCAAATTTTTTATCAGAGACAAAACTGAGTTATACTTAAGTCTACATGGAATCTGTCACTGGCATTTAGAAAGAAGAGTTCACTGTATTAATGGACAATTACAAGAGATTGGGCTTCATGCTTTGTTTCTCAACCCCATCAGACCATTCCCACATGGTGGTTACATGCTAGTGTTTTAACATGAAACCACCTAGAGAAAGAGACCCAACAGCACCAAAGGCATTTGTCAAATCCTTCCTGCATGGGATAGAAAGCCCATGGGATGATTGTCACCGTTTAGGGGAGAGATAGTTGAGAAGCAAGGCCATGTACTGATTTCAAAAACATTACAAATCAGGGTCAAGGTTTGGGAACAGAGCACATTTCAAAACAAAGGACTTTTCAAAAGCATATGTGAGTTCACGGAAGATAGATCAATTCTAATCTCTGCCGGCCTGTAGCACACCAATGAGAACAGAAGTAATAGACAATCTGCGAAAGTAGATTCGCCACAGCAGGTTCAGAATGAAGTGAGTGCATCCTTATAGGGACTGGTCCATCGAGGTGGGGCTCAGTAATATTTGACAGAGTTGTTGCAGAGAGCTTCATCACAAGGCGGTACTTTAACCAATTGATCTGCAAAGCCCTCCCCTTCCCTGGGCACCTCTCATTTAATATGTGGAATGGAAGCTCAGTGCAGTTAGTATGGAGATGAGAGAGTTTGATGGAATCAATGTACAATGTGTGCCCCTGGGCCGTTTCAGCAGATCCTAGATTCAAGGCCTCTTGAGGTCCTTCAAGGTTCAGCTGTAATGTGGTGCTTCCTATCATGACGACTGTGTCTTTTCTTTCTTCTTGTGATATGGAAAGGAAATAAAAATGATTGTGTGCTTTTAAGGACTGCCTCAAGGCATGCCGAGGCCCAGATTGTATTAATGATATTAATGGATGCCACCGTCCTCTCTATCTCCCCTTCAGGACCAAAGTGCTCACTTATCTGGTCCTGTGAGGTCTTATCTTCACTTTGGACAAACTGGAAGGGTCATCTCAGCCCCCTAGCTGCCTGTAGGCATCTGTTAAACCTGTGATGGTTAATTTGATCGTCAGCTTGGTGATATCTAGAACCACCTAGGAGGCTAACCCCTAGTAATTCAATGAGGAAGTTTCTAGACTGAATTAATTGAGGTGGGAAGAACCATTCTACCAGCATCTCTCTCTGTGTCTCTCTCTGTCTCTGTCTCTGCCCCAGCCCCCGAGTATGGATACAATGTGACCTCAAGTCTCCTACCACCATATCTCCTCCACCATGATGGACTGTATCTCTTAAACCATTCACCAAAACACACCCTTCCTTCTAAAAGTGCTTTCTCAGGAGTTTCCTTATAGAAACAAGCTAAGTCATTAATACAAAGTCTCATCAGAGGTGTTCTTTCCTCTTTGCCCAATTTTCCCTACAGACATAAACCCCCTTCAGTAAAGCCTTCATGGGTTTCTAGAAAACCAACCTAAGACAGTAGAAATGATGATGGTACTGATGAGGATGCAGGGAGGGGAGGCATGCATGCAATGAACACAGTGATGATGGAAATGGCATTCCATGCACATGGTATTCTGCATTTGATCCTTATAGCAATTTGTGGATAAGAGAACTGAGTCACATGAAACATGGCTCCATATATAAAGACAGATCTTACGGTAAATCTTGTCATTTTCAGTTTGAATGTTATTTCACCTGATTTCCGTGCCTAACACATCAGAGAACTCAAAACATCTTAGCTGCATAAATGAGCCGATTTCATTGGCTCTTTGTACTTCCCTTTACCCTGAGAATTGGGGGATGGGGATAATATATTCAGAGGTCCTGCCTTGCAAGACAAACATGATTTCAAAGTTTTGACCTATTCCATTCCATAGATGGTATATTCACTAGCTCACAAGAACAATTTGTTTCATTTAGAAAATGTAACAGCTTGTATATAAGTAATAAGCAGAGCAAAGTGAAACAGATTTAAAAGAAGAGGTAAGAAACTCTGAGATCCTGGCATGCTGAGCTGGGCTTCTGGAGTTGTGTTTGTCACAGACCGGCAGAACCTGAATAACAAGTATTGGTAGTCAATGAGTGTCCATACTTCAGCGAGGTGAGTGCACTTCACTGGCCACTCAGAGTAAAACACCATTTCCAAGAAGCCCTCAGAGCAAAGAAACGCTTCAGGGAAAACTCCCCAGCTTCACAGAGCCCAAGAGCACCAAACGATGTTTGTTATGACGGTAGCATTGACATGGCAAAGTGAACTGAAAAGCATTCCTCCTTCTGAGTCCGCATTTGCTGAGGCCTCTGATTAAAACACTGCAAAGACAGGCTTCCCCACTTGGATTTTACTTGAATGAAGTTGTTTGGCTTGTGTAGCGGAGGACTTAGAGGCTGGAGGACCAGCTGGTTTAATTAACTACAGAAAGACTCCCCGCCATGACCTGGGATATTTCACTCTGCGGGAGTGCTAGGTGAAGACGTTTCCACAGCTGAGAGCGGGAGCTGTTGAGCAGGGGAGGGTGGCTCATTGCAACTGAGAGGAAATAAAAAGCGATTCTTCTATCTTCACAATGCAGTTACACACCATGCAAAGACAGGTTAGAAATAAACATTCTTTCTTTCGCCCCAGAAGCAGCCCTGTAGTTTGGTTTTCAAGGGATGATGGTTGCTAGTCAGAAATCTAGCCTTTGCATTGGAATAACGCTTTTTTTCTCTCCTCCACTTGGAGAGGATGGTACATTGCCTCACCCAGCAGAGTCGCTGCTGTCACTTAGGTGACAAAGACAAGTAAACATTTGCTAACTTGGAGAAGTATTTTTAAGAATGCATTTAATCAAAGTTTGGTGTGTCATGGGAGCCTTCAGAAGTGAAGACCCAAGGACCTAGGGAAAGCTATTTGTGCTGAGGGTGCAACAAGGAATGGACAGTTATGCAGGAAGGTGATTGGATAAAAGGGGATGGTGCCATAATACAATGTGGTGGGTGGGGGAAGGGCTGTCTGCTCAGATTTCCTAGATCTCTGGGGGTGGGGGAGAGGGGCCTTCCCAGAATAAGGATCTTCTAGGAAGGAGTGAGAAGAGAGAAAACAATCTTCTTTGTTTTATGGATTACTTTGAGGAGCTGTCAAAAAACGTAACCAGTGGCAGGGTGGTGGTGACACACATCTTTGATACCAGAATTTGGGAGGCAGAGGCAAGCAGATATATGTGAGTTCAAGGCCAGTGTGGTTTACAGATGAGTTCCAGGACAGGCAGGGCTACACAGAGAAACCTAACCAGCATACTCAGCTCTCTTCCATCGTTGACCATATATCCATTTTTTTAATGAATGAGAGTGGAATTGTGCCACTAGGCAAGTTCATGGATTTGTTGCTGCTGTTACTCATTTCAAGTGCAATATGAACATCTTTTGTGCCATGAATTTGAATTTTTTGTGCGGGTGTATACATGTACAGGCTAGAAGGTCAACATTGGCTGTCTTTCTCAATCACTTTACAACCTTATTTTTTTTTTAACATTTACTTTTTAATTTTATGTGTATGAGTGTGTTGCCTGTCTGTGTGCATGTGCCTGGTTCCTGTGGAGGAACTGGAATTACTGACAGTTGTGAGCCATCATGTAGGTGCTGGGAATTAAACTCATGTTTTCTGTAAAGTAACAAGTAGTCTTAACCACTGAACCATCTCTCCAGCCTTCTACCCTATTTTTTGAGAAAGGGCCTCTCACTAAACCTGTAACTCACTGATTTTGCTAGGCTGGCTAGCCAGTCAGTCCACAGGATATGCCTGTCTTCCACCTCCCTGGTGCTTAAATTAAAGGAAGTTTTTGTTTTGTTTTGTTTTGTCTTTAGTGTGAGTGCTATGGATCAAAACTCAGGTCATCCCTCGTACGTGTATGCCCCCACACTTTACTGATGTAGCTTTCTCCCCAGCCCTGTGGTGAGATTTAAACACTGAGCATCTCCTGTGCCATGAGGCACAGAACTCTAATTCTCTTGCTGTGCAAATCACCACCAAATTTTAAAAGTCTTCATTTTAAATGTTATCAGATTCCCAGCCAACTTCTCTCTCAAAAAATTTATCATACCTCTATGATGCTAAGACATACATGTTTTACACTTTAAGTTCCCAGAAAACAAGAATAATTTCAGCTAGGTCACTGTCATGACAGCCTTGTCTTGCTCATTTAAGAAAACCCACCAGATGCAAGAAGATACAGAAAACAAGCAGGCCACTGGTTTAAAAGTGTTTCAATGCTCATTATTTACTGTTTCTCAAACTGGGGATTCTAGAAAACTTCCAGAATACTAGCACCCTAGAATTGTTAAAATGATGTAGTCTGGACCTCTGCTGTGGATGACTGATTGATAAATAAAACGCTGATTGGCCAGTAGCCAGACAGGAAGTATAGGCAGGACAAAGAGAGAGGAGAAACCTGGGAAGTGGAAGGCTGAAGCAGAGAGATGCTGCCAGCTGCCGCCATTAGGAGATGGATGTAAAGTACCAGTAAGCCACGAGCCATGTGGAAAGGTGTAGATTAATAGAAATGGGCTAATTTAAAATATAGGAACAGCTAGCAAGAAGCCTGAGCCATTAGGCCAAACAGTTTAAATAATATAAGCGTCTATGTGTTTATTTTATAAGTGGGCTGCGGGACTGCCGGGGCTTGGCAGGAGCTGGAAAGAAACTCTCCAGCTACAGACCTCTGTTATTTCTTCTTCTTCTTCTTCTTCTTCTTCTTCTTCTTCTTCTTCTTCTTCTTCTTCTTCTTCCTCTTCTTCTTCTTCTTCTTCTTCTTCTTCTTCTTCTTCTTCTTCTTCTTCTTCTTCTTTTCCTTCTTCCTCCTCCTCCTCCTCTTCTGCTTTTTCTTCCTTCTATTTTGGAAACTGAACCCCTGTCCTCTGGAGGAATAGTCCACATTCTAAGCTGGTAAGCCATCTCTTTCCCATCACCCCCAGTATTTTACTTCTATTGATTCTGAAATGTCAAACTTTGAAAAGCACTAGATAGAGAATACTGCCATTCATAACAGTCCAAGTCTGTATGTAAAGAATTTTAGGAATATCTTCACCTAATAATTCCGAGTCTTTCTTGTATACAGAGTGATAGATGGGGAAATATAATCCTAATGTATTTGAGAAAGCTCTTGCAACAAACAGTAATAAAAATTCCAGTGTACAAAAAGAACATTGTGCTCTGCTTTCATTGGCAGCATGTATTTTTTTTTTCTTTTTCATTTTAGTGGAACATAAAATATCAATATGTCTTATCATCTGAGTTTTTTTGTCGGAACTTTTTTGGCACCTAAAATAAATACCTTACGTAGAGAAGGTATCCAACAGATGTCTGATAACAATGATGGGGAATAAAAGCAGCTAAAATATAAAGCCCTGTATGTTGTGCTATTAAAACATATCACCTAAGTAAATGTTCCCCAAGGTCTTTTTTCTAAAATACAAATACAGGCAAGGCATAGTGACACATACATCTCAAATCTTAACGCTTGGGAGGTAGAGCCAGGAGATCAGAGGTTCAAGGTTATCCTCAACTATGCATCAGGGTGCTGGCTATCCTTATCTTTTTGAGACCCTGTCTCAAAAAGGGGGGGGGTGATGGTGTTACATCTCTGTTGTTATTATTGTTGTTGTGGTGGTAGTGGTGGTGACGTGTGTGTGTGTATGTGTGTGTGTGTGTGTGTGTGTGTGTGTGTGTGTGTTTAATCTCATGATTTAAGTTGTGGAGAGATGATCTGGCAGTTAAGAGTGGGTATTGCTCTTGCAGAGAACCCCAAGTTTTGGTTCCAAGCACCCATATTTAGCAACTCACTACTGCCAGTAACTCCAGATCCAGATCCTGACACTCTGGCCTCTCTGCATACCCATACACTCTGCGCATATACCACCCCACAACATGTATACCTATATATAATTAAAAATAAACCCTTACAAAGGTTAAAATTAAAACGTGGTACATGGTGGCTTCCCATTCCTTGGGAGATAAAGTCTCTACCATACATACCTCATCACCTATTCTGCCCAGTCCAAAGCTGCAACTATATTCACTTCTGGGGACTTCTTGTCTCTGTGCTGTCTGTCACACCTGCTGCTGCCCTCAGCAGAGAAATCCTGTTTCTGCCTATCAGAGTGGCCAAGCCCTCTTCATCTACTGGACCAGTTTAAGCACAGACCTTCATGAAACTCACAGACTAATCATTTTTCTCTTTGCTCCCAAGACACAATCACTCTGAGAAATTCCATTGTGGTGCCACTAGGGATTGGCTTCTGTTTTCACACACACACACACACACACACACACACACACACACACACACAGAGAGAGAGAGAGAGAGAGAGAGAGAGAGAGAGAGAGAGAGAGACAGAGACAGAGAGGCAGAGAGGCAGAGAGACAGAGAGAATGCGACCCTTGATTCAATAATCTGACAGTTGATGCTATTCTTAGGATGTAAGAGGAGGAAAGAAAACTTTCGATTGGATGGAGGGAAGACATAACTCAACAGTGACTCGTCTAGCCTCACTCAATTTTCTGTTCATTCACTGATTCTGTATCTGTAGACATGCACTAGAAATAGGATGAAGTCAAAGCCAAAATGATTCCTGTCATGGGGAACTCCATAATCTAGCTGACAGTGGTAATATATATATATATATATATATATATATATATATATATATATATATATAGACACAATGGAAATGTGGTCAATGGTAAGCTAAGACCCTGTGTCCAAGTGCAACTAAAAAAGTCTTAATGGAAAAGATGCCTCTTTCTGTAAATACCCACTCTGTGACCTCAGAAGCATGTTTGGAATCCTCCTAATGAACTTCTTCTGCCCCCCAAGATGGATGTGTCTTCCCTGTGTGGCTCTGTCTCCACCAATCTACTTCTCCAGACCCCTTTCTTCTCCAGCTGTCGTGCTGAGGACAACCAGCTTCAGAAGTGAGCTCTCCTCAGAAGTAACTTTGCCCCAGCAGCTCCCTGGGCATTCTGGCAGTAAAGTTATTCATACATAAAGAAAGGGTTCATGGGATGAAGAAACTAGGGCTATGAGGGAGGATAAGATACTCACTAATTTAAAGCAGAGGGCAGGGACAGCATTCATGACAGGGAGGGCAGAGGGTGGAGCTGAACAGGCCTCCAACAGCATCACATGGTTTAGCAGGATCCAGATTAAATCCCACGTGCCCTTCAATGACAGTTAATAACCAGTACCTGTTTCTTCATCCCTGACCACCATTGGCCCTTAGGCTCTGGGATAGCCAATAATAAAGCTCACTGTCAATATGATGAGCTCCACAGTCACAGGGGAGAGGCACACCTCTGAATGTGTCTGAAGGTGTTTCCAGAAAGGTTTAACAGCAAAGAGCAGACCCAGTTTGAAGATGGTGAACACCTGTCCAGGAGTTGGCATCCTGGACTGAATAAGGAGGAGGAAGCCCACTGGGCATCAACATTCATTTCACTCTGGTTTTTGACTTTGGATCGATGAGACCAGCTGGCCCAGGATCCTGCTACTGTGCCATCCCCACCAGGATGGACTGTGCCCTCCAATTGTGAGTCCAAACAAGGCTTCCTCCTTAAAGTTGCTTCTTGTCAGGTACTTCATCACAGCAATGAGAAAAGCAACGATTTGATCATTTCTTTTGACAGGAGACACATTAACAATGTCATTTTTTTAAAAACCTCTATGTTCATCTAATTTTTACAATTATATACAGGAAGATCCCAGACATCTGTACCCATCACAACTCTGCTCACATTATAGCAATGTAATAAAAATGAGAAATGAAGTACCAAAGAAACACATAATGACCCTTTAATCCAGTTAGTCGCCATAACAACTATCGTCTGAGTCAGACAATATCCCCTAAGGCACATAAGGGTTAAGTCATTCCCACACCATGATAGGGCTGATGCCGACATAAAGGTTGGATCTGTGCAATGTATTTATTTGTCCGGTGACTGGTGGAAGAATTAATTAAACTGGGATACAGGTAGGAAACTAAGATGAGGAGTGGCCCAGGCTAAGCTGCTTGAGTCCCTGCTGGGACACCTGCAAGACACCCTGATGGGTCAGTGTTCCACCACACTAGAAGGGAATACTTCTTCACCCCGTCAGTCAAATCAGTCCTATGGATGGATTCTCTGATGATGCCCAGCCAGGTCAGCAACATAGGAGGAAAAACTAAGAATGAACTAAAAATGAAGCTTCATGGAGATTTACTTCAAGGCAGCAAGGAAGTTATCAATATGTGACCAACACCCCCTCACCCCCTACATACCGGAAGTTCACTAGATGAGGGTATCCAAGACAATGAGAGATGCCATCATTGGAGCCATGGTCAGTATCATCTGCCGATGGATGCCTACCTAAATCCAGTCTCTTTTTCTTCATCAACAACAGATCACTATCTATTATCATTGTCTGAGGCTATAATGAGCTTGGCTGAAAAAGACAGTGTCTGCAAGTTTCACTTGTGATTAGGACTTGACAGGGAGACATCTGTCGGGGGTGCTGGATGGAGGGTGTGGGAAGGTCCTCCAAACAGGCCAAGTTGGAGATGTAGCTCAGTAGTAGAGTACTTGCCTTCCATGAGCGGGTCATATAGTTTATTTTTCCTGGCAGTATATATACTGCCATTGGCAAGCCTGTTCCTGAGTACCTACTGCATCCAGTGTGGTTTTCAGTTACTTTTCTGATTTAGTATTGGGCTGCTGGGTCCAGAAGCACCCATGATAGTGCATCATACTTTGGCTCCATCTTACTTTGATGATTGAATCTCAGCATTTATATCATAAGTATTGTATCAGAAGCATTTATATCTAAAGGACAAAAGGTGACGCTTCCTATTTTCATTTTTTCTGGGCATTTGCGCATTTGGCTGCTGCAGGATTTGGCCTTTGCCTCCTCAGCATAGGCAAACCTTGCCAAGTTTCACCCTGTCCCTCATAGTTGGTTTCAAGGGCTCTGGTGAAACCAACAGCATTTGTTTTAAAGCGCTTCTTGCCAGACTTTGTTTACTGAAGCTGATGGTTCGTTACTGATTCAACACTGCTGGGAGAACCCAGCCTGGGGCTGCTTCTGAGCTAGAAATGTGGCACAAGGGCCTGCAGCTACCTGGGAGGCATTGTTCCCGCCGGGGGGACCACGGTAAGTGGGAAAGGTCACTCCAGAAACACTCCAGATGTGGTCTGAGTGCCTCACTGAAATGAAGAGTGACTCCCTCACAGGAAAAGGGACAGCTCCAACTCTCCTCTTCCCTGGTCACTTTTCAAGCTTATTACAAGAAAGCACCAATGGTCACCCTGCAGTGAGCCCAGGTACAGCTTTTGCTGGGCTGCTTGCAAACTCACACAGTGGGCTTAACACAGATCTCTGGTCTTGAGCCGGGCCTAGCAAAATGTGTTTGTGCTCAAGGAGTTCGTTCTCAGAACTGGAAGGGCGTGGGTGGGTAGTATAATTGTGGGTTAGTTTTGTTGTTATTGAATAACAACACTGCCCCCGCCCCCCAGCTCCTACTGACACATAAATGCAGACTGCCCCTTTCAGCTTCTGCAATCATAGTGATTTGCAAGGCCAGAACTTGGGAAGGCTGGATGCCTAAAGGAACGTTGTTATTACCAGGCAGCCAAGAGCAGCGTAGGCCTTGCTAAGTCTACTTCCTGTTCCCCTTGCCGCCTTTTCGCACAGCTTCTGATTCTAGAAGGGATGCAGAGTGATAACAGGGTCCTGGTTACTCTTGGTGGGGTAGTCTTCTATGGTACACACACACAGTAGTGCTCTGTGCATAGATTATTTTATGTCAAGTTTTTAAAAAGTTTTATCTTGCTAACACTGAATTCTCACCATATCTCGTGATATTTGTGGTTCCATGATCATTTTCTTAATTTTGACTACTCTGGTAGGTAGATTTCTGAGAAGGCTTCACTAGGCTGCCTGGTTTTGGTCTTGGGGGCTGGACATCTGAATGTCACTCTGGAAATTAATGGGAATTAGGATTCTTTGGTGGATATGAAGGCATGTACTGAACAGACAGAGGACGTCTCTGTTTTCTGGCAGAGCATCTTGGAGAATGGAATCTTCACACCAAACCCAATCTGCTTTAATTTTCAACCCCCAACCTACTTCCTGTCCTATCCAAGGTGACCCTTGCCGCATGTCCCATCCTGATCCCACTTAGGATGTGCATTGTTCCTGTCATTGTGAAAATGGCTGAACATGTAAGACTGTGGAACAACCTTTGGCCTATTCCATTTGTTATTAGGATTTAGGAACTTCTACAAAAGCTTTATAAAACTATGTTATTCCATTAAACAAAACACACTCCAGCTTCATTCCGCACAGCGATTCTTACAAAGAGTTCTTTGTCACACCAGAGACGGGATCTTTTGGTAGAACCCCGTGATGGAGGATCTAGAATAGGTGTGCCTGAGGAGCATGTTGATCTAAGCAACAACGCTCTCGTTGAGTTTTACAGCAAGGAAGGAACCAGATTAAAAAGGATTTTAACTTGGGAACCAGCAAATGCAGAGAAACAGGAATTCTTTTCAAGAAAGTACAAAATATTCTCAGTAGTTTTTACCAAAATTGCCTTTTAATAAGAACAATAACATTATCTTTGTTATTCCATAATTTAATCAATCTTCATTTTTAACTTTACTAGTAAGTTATGTCCCATCAATTAACCTTAACCTTAAAACAATATCTATTCCAAGCACCACATTTCATTCCATTTTTAAAAGCTTTGTAACCTGAAAAGGAAAGTTTCAAACCTAGAGAAAAGTGAAAGGAATTGCAAAATAAAATAAAAACGACCTTCACCTAAGATTCACCAGGTGTTACTATGTTGCATATTTGTACTGTCCTCATTTAGAGAGAGATAATAGCTAATAGATAACTACAGATAGATAGTTAAATGATAGGTCATTGATAGATAAGTAGATAATAGAGAGACAAAAGGTAGATGATAGATATAGATATATTTGTACATATGATATAACTTAGCTCTTAAGTGACAGATAGGTAAGTGACAGGTAGAAGTAGTAAAAATTTGTATGTAGTATGACTTAGCTCTTAAAAGTAGATGGCAGAGAATGATATTATCTAACTTAGCTGTTTTGTCTAATATTATTTCTAAACATACACTGTATTTGTTTTAGAAAATCATATTCTAGTGTGGTAGTACATGTTTTCATATAGAACATAATGTTGAAATGGAAATTTCCACCCCCATTCTTCATTTCATTTCGTAATAAACCCAAAAAGTTAGTGTGTGCATTATCGTTATGTGTCAATGGACATCTTATCAACTTTTAATGACATAGCAAATGTAATTTTGATGTTTAGATATATAGAAATTAGAAAATATTTTATGGCCATTCTGCTCAAAATTTCACTGTAAGACAATAATACCTCAACAGAGGAAATGGGCAAAACTGTCAATAGAAAGTTGACAGAGGAGGTGACCTACGAGATCCCCACATGAAGAGATTGTTCAGTTTTGTTAGTGACTTAAGAGATGCAAAGTAAAACCATAATAAATGATGACTTTGCAGCTACCACACTGATAAAAATGTAAAAGCTAGATGATACCACGCATCCTCACCAACAAGACCAACTCAGAGGGCTGCCAGATGCAAGGCATTAGTGATTTAGAAGACATCTCATCTTCTCACAATGAAAGATGAGCTAGAAAGGCCAGATTTGCCCTCTTGGAAGCCTGTACATAGCAAGTTTTAAAAATGAACACTTTCACCAGAAGAATAGAAGTTAAAGATGTGAGTTAGAATGGGCCCATAGGACAAGAGAGATACTGATAAGCCATGCCAGAGGTTTTGATATAAAGCAAAAGCCAATGGGGTCCCAAGTCCTTATACAGAGCTGTACTTAGCAAGCACTCTGCAACCTTGGGTTCAACATTGACAGATTCAGACCATCACAAATAAAAGGTATTCACCAATTGCTTCTGTGGGATGTGATACATAGTAGCACACACCTATAATTCCAGTACTTAGGAGGCAGAGGCAGGAGGATCTAGAGTTCAAATTCAGCCTCAACTACATAGCAAATTCAAGGTCATCCTGGGCTAATGAGATCCTGCCTCATTAAATATATATATATATATATATGTGTGTGTGTGTGTGTGTGTGTGTGTGTTGTGTGTGTGTGTGTGTCCGTTCGGACTTCTTAACACTATTTTCTAAGTGCTATGACACAACATACATAGCATTTTTACATTGAATTAGATATAAATTGTATACCATATGAACACTACATTTTCTATAAAGAACTGGAATATCTGGTGATTACATTATCCTTGGTGAGACAAGGTTGTCCTGGAAACAATCTCTAGTGGTTGACAAGGGACAACTCTTTAATAATCAGTAGAGATGCTTAAAGGACACCATGGGGTCCACAAAATAGCAAAGGGTTGGTTTTGGTTCCCACCAGCTTTTTCTAGCCCCATGCAATGTGGAGGTTTCAAGTTCTCTTCTTTAGAGCAGGGACCGTTTGTGGTGTGACAGATGAAGGAGATACACCATAAAGGAAGAAGACCCCTTGAATCCCAAAAGAAAATGACTTTGACGTGTAGGTGGGTTTTTCTGTCTAGACCTCCAGCCACGCCTCAAGTAACCACACAGAGACTTACTAGCAGTTACAAATGTTCGGCTGATAGCTTAGACTTGTTTTTAGCTAGCTCTTATAACTTAACCAATTTCTATTAATCTATGTGCTGTCCTGAGGCTCATTTACCTGGTATATGTAGTTCCCATCCTGCTCACTCTGTGTGAAATGACGTCTCCTCCAACTCTGCCCTTCTTCTCCTGCCCCAAATCCTGTCTAGCCATCAGCCAATCAGCTTTTTATTAACAATGAGAGCAGCACATCTTCACAGTGTATAAAAGGATTATTCCACAGCATTGACGATTCCTATACCCAACTAAATAGTCATGTAGGGAGAATAAAGACATATCATGAAAAAAAATCACACAAAAATCCAAAATAGCTTTAGAATATTTGTTGGTATCTTTTTAAAGTGCCAACATTTAATCAGAATCACTTCAGTTTTTCTGAAATGATAGCCTCCATAAATGTATGGTGCTTGAAAATGAGTTAAAATGCAGAATACCCATGAAGTCTGAGAGTATTAAGGAAGCCACACATAATAACATGCACCTGGAGTTACAGCTACTCAGCAAGCTGAGCAGAAGGACTCCTTGGGTTCCGAAGCTGGAGAGAGCCGAGGCAACACAGTTAGATTCCATCTTACGCTCAAAAAGTTATATGAATTAAGAAGTTATGGTATTCAAGTACAGAAGGCAATAATGTATGGGCCAGATTGGCTTTCAGGCAGTGACAGGGGAAAACTGTTAATAACTAAAAGGGTATGACAAGTCCCCAGACAATAGAGACAGATCCCAGGCCCAGTGGGAGCACCAGGGTGCTCAGAGAGTGTCACTCATAAGCTGTCCATTTGGACAAGATGCTGAAGGATAAAGAGGCAGCTTGGAACTGAGGTTAAAAGTGCTGGGTGGGGGTTCAGAACCTGTCAGGAAACAGAAACATCCAGGGGTCCAGGAAGCATGGACCTTTATGCCACTCAAGATGGTGACATTTGAGATGGAAGAGCAGACACACTCAAGCAATTGTAGTACCCTGTTCAGGACTAGCAAGCTCAGCAATGTAACCTGAGGATGACTCCAGTGACGAAATATAGTGTGGGACTCTAACCGAGCAGAAAGGACCACTCAGTCTTTCTTACTGGACATACTGATCCTTTGCAAGTCAAATATGACCTGCTTGGACAGGAACAGGAAATGGAGTCCCTAAATCTACATCCACAGGATTCCTGTCATACTGACCCTGGGAGTAACTACAGAAGGCAGGAATGCTAACTTGGGCAGGGAAATGCAATCCTTACAACACATAAATCAATGTCTCCTAGCAAATGAAACCTGTCTGTTTACCAGTCCAAAGTGTTAACACACTATTTCAAACAGATTGCTAGAGGTAAAAGTAAGTAGGACACTGCTTTGAAAGTATATCAGGTAGAATATGACTGATGACAATATTAAAAAGTAGAAAAGCCTGGGCGGAGGGGGAGGAGACTTTCAGAAGATTTAAATTGTTAATGGCATTAACCATGGGAGATACCCTGAAGAGATGGGCTTTTTTTTTTCTTTTTTTTTTCTTTTTTTTTTTTTTTTTTTTTTTTAAAGTGTGGAATGTAATCCAAACTCCTGCCTTGAAGGTAATGCTTAAATTCCCAAAAAGTTTTTCATTTGGTTTGGATTTTTTTTTTAGTATTTTAAATTTTAAAATAAAGTATAATTGAGTTAAAGAGAGCGTTCCACAGGAACAGCAAAAGAACTTTTTTTAAAAAAAAATACTACTTTAAACTGTGTAATGTACTAAGATATTAAACGCAGTCTATAGACTATTATTTGTACTAGGTATAACATGCAATTCATGGGGCTTTGTTTGAATTAAGTTGGCTATGAGGTTGTCATTGGAAAACAAAAACCACAGCTGCCCCCATTGACCAGGTCTCCTCCCAGCCCCTTCTGTGACTCCGAGGTCGAACCTGTTTATACCCATGGTTCCCGTTAGCGTCTCTCCGGCGATATGCATATTATTAACCTGGATAGATGCGAACACAGCTTCGCTTCCTCGATCTCACAGTGGAACCCTGATATGTACAACAAAAGTTCCCCAAGAAAGGCTGTGTGTGGGGGGGAGGGGGGAGGCCGGGGCGCTTGCGCTCTCGGCGAAACATTCAGAAAGGTAACAGAAGCTGCCCCCCCCTTTCGAAAAATGATGAGTTTGATAAGAAAAAAGAAAAAAAAAATTAACAAGCCGTGTCGTGCGCTGCACATGATCAGCCATGCTTGCTAAGTCTGTCTGTTGGCTGTTGCTATGGCTACGGAAAGCCAATGGAACCCAATGAGCTGTCGCCGCCGCAGCGCTGAGAGGACCAGCCATTTTACTTATGGAAAGCACTGTGTGGCATCGAGAGCTTGGCGGTGGAAGAAGCATTTATTTCTTTTAATCTTTAGAGAGAAGAGAGCCACAATGGGCATGCTAGTGCACAATCATTGCAGCCACGTGTGCCTGCGAGCTGCCCCTCCGACAAGCTGTTGTTGACGGCTGTTGCAATTAGCTGATTGGAGCGCGGGGAATGCAGGGTGATAATGCTGCGTATCCGCTCGCGGGCAGCAGGAAAGGGTTTTGTCTCGGGAAGGCAAGCCTTCCCACACCCCCCGCACAGTTATCTCAGCAGCTCCCCAGCTGAGAGAACTGGGGCTCTGAAAAGAGGGTGTCGCCCTCTGCTAGCACGGATCCTGAGCGAGGCTGCTGCTGCTGCTGCTTAGGAGCCGCGGGTCTGGGAAAGCAGGTGTGTGCTCGGATGGGCACTGGGCTGGAACGCAGGCGGACGCTCTCGGGTTCACCTGCTTCCTGTGAACAGACTGTTAGCTCAGAGCATCTGCTCCAGCACGCTGACGCTGAGAAAGGGGCTCCGGGCGCCCCACTTGACTGACGGAGGTAAGCTTTTCCCCCTCTTTCGGAAGCTCGGCATAAAAATAAATTGTAGCAAAAACTTAACCTGAAATTTTTACATTGATCGTTATGATCTGAGATTAAGGCGGAAACACACACAAATTACTTCCACAAAAACAAGTGTCTAAGATACAGAGTTGCCTCTGTGAGTCGAGGTTCCAGAAATTGTATGAAAAAGAAAAAGGCGCTACTGTTTTGTGTTAGTTTTTAAAATAACTATTTACTGTTTTAACAAACTATGATGGCTTGTCTTTCTGGATAGACCTGATAGCCAATAACCTTTCTCTCCGACAGAACAATGGATTCTTTTGTGACTTGCCCTTTGACACGTTAAAAGAACTACACAGTAAACCGGCTGCATGCAAGCTGTGAAGCGTTTGGTTTGAAGCCTCATAAATGTTTTAATCCTTAACACCTATGCACACCTTTAAAGCAAGGAATTCTGTTTCCTATGTGGATCATAGTAGCTAGTGGATTTTGTACTTGCTTATTCTAGACCAAATGGCCCGGTGTGCTGTTTGGTTTAGTCCTCGGCAGTTATAGAGCAAACACTGTAGGTATTGGAAGTTGCTCACACCTCCTCTCGCAATATCCTGCATGCCAGGCTACCCCAGAGCACAACACCCCCATTGTACTCCCCAGGCTCAGAATCCAGGGAAAGAAAAGAGGTGAATTATCGGCACTGAACTCCAGCATAGCTATAGGAAAACTTTTCTTGCATATTTTTTCTCACAAGTAGACAGATTTCACAGCATAGTGAAGCAGAAAGAAAAAAAAAAAACAAAACACTACATTCTTCCTACAGATACACACACCAATAATGGGGGTGGTGTCTGCTGCTGATCACTGCCTGAAAGTGGGACAGACTTGGAATTGAAAGGGGGATTGCCCCTTCGTGGGCATTTCTTTGGTGTAGAGTCTCTTAGGAACAAGCTGGTCCTGTGAGTTGAAATTGGTCAGCCAAATCAAACTCCCTGGCAAGGGAAGGGCCCAGAAATGATTAAATTCCACTTCAACACCGTCTCAACCTTTCCTAAGTCAGTTCTGCTGCTGGTGTACCAGGAATGTTGAATTAGTCATAATGCTGTTGAAAATACTTACCAAAAATTATTTGGCTGACAACTTCTGATAATACATCTCTGCCAGCTAAAGATGGAGCTTATCGTGAAATTTCAAATAAATAGTAACTGAGATCTTCTCCCAAGAAATAGTTTTATTATTTACTGTCTTTTACTTGAAAAGATATAGATCGCATAAGTAGTCTCCTGATAACGTGACTTGGGATATTTTCACTGACATGTGTGAACATGTATCCCCTGTTTCATATGTTAGCATATCCTCAGAGCAAATCATAAAACACAAAAGGAGGTATTTTATAACTTTTCTTCTGTCTGTTCAGGATATGATAAAGATTTAGACTCAGAATCCTCAGTGTAGAAAAATGTGAACACGTGTTGGATACAGAGGTGTGTGAACATGACTGAGTGGGAAATGGTCTGTGGGATAAAATGCTGAGATGATGGAATTGCTCTTCACTTCGTTTAGTTTTCAAGGAGAAGTCAATGAACTGACTTAACCTTAAGTCAAGTTCTAGGAATAAAAATCTCAGCCATGTAAATGAGTCAGTGAAAACAAAATGAATGATAAAAAAAAAAAAGTCCCTTTCAATTTCATTTCCTTTTTATGATACCGCCAAAGGGATTCTTAGTTAACACCATGAACACACCTGAGGCAAGAAAATAATTCTCTATTAGGTTCCCTCGGGGTGAATTTTAGAACAGGTTGTAGAAACACCTACATCACACCTGACTGGTGTGTCCTGTTGCGCTTGTGGTGTCTTTATGCAGGACAAGAACGTGTGAGGAAAATAGACATGCACACTTCTTACCCTGGCTCTGCATTCCCACATTGCTGACCATTTAAGGCGGCAGCTGTGGACGATGGACACCTCAACACCAGTTCTGTGCAGAACACCAAGAGCTGTTAATTCATCAGTTTTAAGAACGGAGTTCAGAGAGTCCACATCGGTCATCACTTGGCTCATTCTTTTGGTCTAGTTTTAGACTCGATTTCTGCCATTCCCAACTCTCCTATTGGCAAAGTCAAATATTTTATCATTTCCAAAACACACTATCAAACTGTGACAAATGTTGACGTCCTCCATTGTGGATTTCCCAGCAGCACCAGTCATTTTCATGGACCCAGCAAGAATGCCTCCCCAGACTGTTCCTTACCACATCTGGCAACCCATGTCTGTCTTTCTCTCTACAGCATCATCTTGTGTTTGCCTCTGCTCATGGGTTTTCATAGTTTTACTGCTCTCTGATTCTACAGCATTTAGATTGATGATTGATGATTGTACACTATTTAGAACCCAGCATTCAGACATTATGTTGATAAGTTCAAGCTTCACTATTAGCTACTGTAAATACAGCCTTAACTCAGGACTGCCTTTCAACAGAGAAACTCAGAACATAAAAAAATAATAAAATAAAATAAAAAGAGACATCCACCTCTCCGATATGAAAATGTCACAGTTTCATAAAATCAATGAATATCTTGTATTAAATAGTCATTTTCTGAAAGGAAATCTTTAAATGTAACTTTTAAACAAACCAACAAAAATTTCAGGTGAGAAGAAAAAAAGTGAACATTGCTGTTTGGGATTTGCTCTAAGTCAGCTTTTGACTGAAAGCTGAGTATAATGTAAGACCCTTAGGAAGCAGTTTTTCGTATTGAAGCTGAGAAAGAGGAGTTTTGAGCTGAGGGAGGACTAAGGAATTGCAATGCAGCACCTAGTAACCAAGTTTCTTTCCATTTCGTAAATAAACCTTGAAGGTTACAGGCTGCCTCATCCTGCATCCTTCCCCCTGAAATGAGCTCCTAGGTAAGAGAGGGGCATCACTCTAGCTGTAGACCTGATTTTAATAGAGGCTTGCCTTTTCCCCAGATAATGGCATAATTATTATTTTTAAAATATTCTAATTACCATTTTTTGGTGGGGAAATTGCTAGAATGTTGTCATCCATGGGAGTGATGCATCAGGAACTCTCTGTACAATTCCCTATCTTTTAAGGTACCCATGTTCAAGGCCAAAGTAATCATTAGTTTGGTATGAATGTTTTGTACACAAAGTAGCTCAGATTAGAAAGTTCAAAATAGCCAGATGTTTCAAATGAGAAAGGAAAATATTAAGAAATACTTAAATTCATATTTCTAGACATTCTAACATCTACTCCATATTTGAATTTTGTAATGGAAATGAGTTAAGTAGAGGTTCCTCATGATTGTACTAGGTTCTAATGGCTTGTGTTAACTATCTTCCAGCTGATGTTAATGTATAGCATCCTGTAATTAAATAATAGACAAAGCTTGATATTCATCTTAAAAACTAGTTAATTATCTCAAGTCACATACAGAGATTAGATTTTAGGAAACACAATCTCATCACATCATTCTCTATATTTCATATTTAAGTAACATTTGAAGGCTTACATTATACATAAAAAATATTTGGTAGTATAATGATTGGCCCTTGCCTTTTTCAATGAAGAATTATAATAGATGACTGCACTTGACAAACTATCCCTGTCGAGAATTATATTGAGTATTTCAAAATATCTATAAATCATTTCTGAAAACACTAAGATGTGTGTATTTAGCTATAGGAGCGCAGTTGTGTAACTATTGATCTCTAAAAATGGCCCCATACCTCTGATTCATCTTAAGTTTAATCGAGGTGATGTTAGTTGGATGGAGAATGGATTACTTGCTGGGGATAGCATACATCGTGACATACTTACATAGAATAATGTCACGCTTTCCAACCTTCAAAGCAGAAATGTACTGGTTCATTAAATAGGAAATTTGGCCAAAAGGCATGAATTTCTTGTCCCTATATGAGTCAAGTGTAATGTAGGTCTAGCATTGTTTTTGCTTGCTCTCTAAAAGGTTTTATTTGAGCAGAATTCAAAAAGCTGTTATTCTTCTTCAAACTAACCAAAAGCCGTCTCAAAGAAAACATACTCATTCCCTTAAAACATACTGAAAACATACTCATACTCATTCCTTTAAAAAATATCTTATTAATATTTCTTAAGTTTTTATGAATATATTGTAAATAAAGAAAAATCAAACAAGGAAAAGGTGTACTTGAAATGTTCAGGGACTTTTAAAATGCACATTTGCCTGTTTTTTGTTTTGTTTTGTTTTTTGTTTGGGGTGTTTTTCCTTAACTCAGACATTCAGTTCCTCTACTTTTCCTTTGAGAAATGTTCATGAAGGAGGACAAATACCAAAAAGGAATTTCTTATAATGAGCCATATCCTCTGTCTTGAGAAGGATATAATTTTATGCAGTATTAATTAAGCAGCATGCGGGGGCTTAAGTTCGAGCTAACATGCTTACAGGTTATCAAGGTGAGTCTAGGCCAACCAATGTGGAAAGAGATCTTTTCAGATTCCTTTCCTACTCTTTTTTTTTTTGGGGGGGGGAAATGGTTGGAGTTGAAAACAGGGGCAACTTAAATGTCTCCAGTTCCACACCCTTCCATGTTCTTCTCAATGTGGCATCCCTTAGAGACTAAGATGTTTGTATCAGCTACAAAGACCAACAAACTGCAACGTAGATAGGCTTTGGACCAAGAGTATCAACACTTAGAAAATTCCAAACGGGAGGTACAAGTGCCAGTAGGACTTGCGTGAAGTTTTTAAGTACTCAGAAAAAAAATACACACACACACACACACACACACACACACACACACACACACACACACACATTCTGGCCACACTGGAGAAAATGCTTTTGTTTAAATGTTTATTCTGTCATCCTCTACAAAGTACCTAGTCTTCTAGCCTGGGATAGCTGGCTCCTTAGGAGCATTTAGACCTCCAAGGAAGTGGCTGTCATGAGGTGGCATCCCTGTTGATTGAAGTGTACCTACACTTTTGACTATGGGGAATCTTTCTCCACCTACTAACTAAGGCTCAGCTACTTCTGGACTTATTAGGATATTGAATATTTTACCCCCTTTGTCCATACTTGATACAACTGGGAAAACATAACAAAACACACCACAGCTGATTGGAAGCCCACATTGGCTGGCTTTTTGTGGCTTATCAAGATGCCCTCACACCTTATCAAGTCTCTTTTCTGTGCTGGAGTTAACAGAGGAAAGAAGATTAGATAACAATAACTCCAGCTATTCTTGTGCTCACTGTGTTGTCTGGTGAAGGTTTAGTGGGTTCTGAAACAAAGGCATGTAATCCGTCAGCAATATTATTGCATGGTAAATACCAGGCTTCACACTGTGAGAGTAAGCACCTTTTGAAAGAACTTGTCCCTCAACAGCTAGATCTAGATTTTCTTTGTTACCGTTCTTAAATGTTTATTTAATTTTACTTTATGTGTATGGGTGTTTTTCCTGCACTTCGTCTGTATAGGGCATCATGCAGTATCCATGGAGTCTAGAAGAGGGTATCAGATCCCCTGGAACTTGGGAGTTACAGAAGGTTGTGGGCAGGAATGTATTGAGATGGGTTTTCTGCTATAGCATCAATTGTTCTTAACCACTGAGCCATCTCTCATCCTTGTTTTTATATTTAAGAGAGGTCTCACTAGCTAGCCCAGGCTAACTTCAAACCCCTAATCCCCCTGCCTCTGCCTCCTGAGTACTGGGAATACAGACATTTGCTACCAGACACAGATAGATCTGGGAATTTATGTAACATGGTGGTCCAAATGAAAATGTTATAACCAATCAGTTGCTGCTACAGCGAGAATAGTCTTATGTTTTAGGTTAGACAATTTCAGGTAAAAGGAAAGTCATGTGACTACCCAATGTTACAACAGGAAAAGGTTAACAGTGCTTGGGGAGAACAAAAGAGACAACAAAATTCAACCAGCTTTAGAATGTCAGCTGAGACGTGGAAGGCATTCAGGAAACAGGTTGTCCCATTAAGTCTTCAGTCAGCATTCACTGAATGAGTAAATGGCCCATAGTGGTCAGATCTTCCTCTACAGTCTACTAATGCTGACATGTGATTTTAAAAGACTGTTTCTACCCAGAGATTTTTTTTTAAGTTTTTAAAAAACGTTCTTAACTTTTTGAAATTACAAAACAGAGAAGAAGAAAAAAATGAAAATTTTAGGAACTATTACTTTTTTAAAGCAAAATATAGTCTTCCTGAAGAAAGGCCCTGTGCTCCAACAATTTCATAACACAGGAATACTGCCAGGACCTGGGTAAAGCTCAAATGTAACTCTGAGTGTCATGAATAATTCAGACAAGGAAATGTGATTTCTGTTCATTCTAAAGTATCTGCTTATATTCACACCCGTCGAGAAAACAAGATCAACACGAAGGAATCCACATTTGCCTTCTATTTCAAATAGCATAAGGAAGATAATTTAAACACTACACATTTTAAGATATTTCTTCTTATGCTTTGGAGTATAATTAGAGAACTTAAGCTAGAAAATGATGTCAATTTAAGGAGATCTTTTTAAGTTGAAAACCCCTAAAAGCTGGAAGAACTTATATAAGCAATAAAAATAACAGCTTCCAAGTAGACTCAAGGAAAGGAAAACTTGAATACTTAGCATTTGGTAAGCTACAGCAAATATTTGCATGATTTTTTTTAAAGATTTATTTTATTTTTTAACTTTGTGTCTGTGTGTCTGTGTGTGGGTTTGTGCTCATGTGTGCCAGTGCCTGCAGAGACCTGAACCATCTGATCTGTCAGTGGCTGGAGTTCCAGGTAGTTGTGAGCTGCAGGGTGTCCGTGCTGGGCTTCAAATCTGGGTCATCAGCAAGAACAGGAAGTGCTATTAACATGGAGACATCTCTCCAGCCACACTGCAGGAAACACTCATATAAAAGTGATCCAACCTGATCAATCCAGAGGATGCTGAAAATAACAGACCAGCATTTGCCCTGCGTTAGCTCCTCTCCCAAGAGCTTTACATGTGTTACTTCAGGGGAGGGACTGAACACCACGAACGTACCAAGAACAGGTACATTCAAGGACATGTGACTCAGCGGTGCCCAGTAAGACTTTTGTGATCTTTCTGCCAAAGGAGGACTTAACAAAGTCATCTGCTCAGCTGCTCCTTACACTTTGCACATGGCATTCTTGTGATATTGCAATGAAGCTTTTCTATATACGTCTAACCACCCCATGTGAAAGTAAATTCCATGAGAAAACAACAGTGTTTTTGCTGATTACTCCATCGCGGACTTGGCCGATGATGGGTGGATACTAGATGGAATAGGTTCTGTAAATAACAATATATGTGAGAGTATGAAAGTCAAATCACAGTAATGAAAACGGATTCCATGCAACTTTCATCACGAGAAAATTAATATGGTCCGTGTATCTGTAGATATTCTTTTCGTTGGGGGATTTCTGCATGGGATTGGTGTCCTTTTTATGTAAAACACTAAGCTAATGTCTAAGGAATCCTTTGAAGTCTTCAAGGTATCTTGAACAAAGGAAGTCCTTCCACAATAGAAAAATAACTTGGCTCATTGAACACACTATCAACTTCCCCCTCCATTTAGTCTCCAGAACAACCTAGCCTCAAAGCAGTGATATCTGAGAATTACGAAAAAATAAAAACGGGGGAGAGTATAGTCATCTGCTTTACTGAAGAAACAATAGTCATCTCTTTTAACTCTACCTGTTTAGGAGAAAAGGTTTTCTTCTGTCCTGAATTCTCTGACTTTACATGGAAACACGTATTTTCAGATGAGATGCAGTCTGAAATCTGATTATATCACTGACTTCCTTTCTACCAGAGCTTTAATTCTATAAAACTAACATAACTGATGATATTTTCTCTTAAATTAAACAAAGCTTCCCTTCTACAGTGTGTAAAGTATTAGGCTCCATTTTAAATTAATTTCTAGATTTATTGGCAGGACAGAAGATACCATCACCCTTATTTAATAAAAGCAAATGATAATCAAAGTCATAAATAACCTGGTGTAGTTTGAAAAGTCACCGTCCTTTTGACCCAGTGTCCCCATAGTGCCTCATAATAACCATGATCCAGCAAAATCATTTGACTTGAGCTGTAGATTATCATGCAATGTAGTATTACAATCATTTGAAACCGTAAATTTTTCTCTTCCTTTGAAAGAAATTAGAAAAACATGTCCTCAAAACTCTGTTTCCTCCCTTTGGGCCTTTGGTATTTATTTTTTTAACAGCCAGGAATGCAAAGATTAGGATCATCAACTTGTTTCCTACAGAATGTTCTATCCGTGACCTGCCTGGTTCCCAGACTCCTCAGTGGTTTATTGAACTCCACTTCTAACCCAGTGTGTGAGCAGAGGTCCTGGAAGTCCATAGCATGGAAAATCCCTGCAGGGAAGAAAGATAGGGCCTTAATGACTAGGACCCAAAAGGACTTCAGCGCACTGAGTGTGTACCATCCATTGGCTCACCTAACCAAAAGAGCATTCAAGTTCAGAAGGAAGTAAGAAGAATGTTGATTTGAAATTCAAGTGTTTCCATTTCTAACTAAGAGGAAATCATTTCCAAGAAATTTACATATGTTCTTGCTGATGCATCCCAGAGCAAGGGAGGATATTTTATCTGGCCAATAAGATAGGATGACTTCTTGGGTGACTGGCATTGGGAAACACTGCTTCCCACTGATTAGAGAATTCATTAGTTAGTACATTCTCTTGGGAAACAAATCAGTATTCTACCTGGCAAATATAATGCCAGGTCACAAAATGATTTTAAGAGCATTATCAGTGTATTCACTCATTAAACATACCAGTACCATGAGTTCATACTTCTAAGTAAACCAAGATATGAAGGAATTGTTCTTTCTGGCAGATGGGCATTCCCGTATAAGATTGGTTCTTTCATTCTACCTTTTAGACTTTTAAAGCTAGTGTCTCAATTGGTGTGCTAATTCAAGTTAGCTGGCCATGCCCTTTCTAATTCTATCTAGTATTGAAAAATTCTCAGTAAAGGGAAGTAATTGAGGATGGACCTTAGTGGCAGAGTGCATGCACTGAGGGTCAGGCTTCAAGTCCATGAGTTCAATTCTGAACTCTGCAAAAAGATAATCAGTAAAAGAAAGAGAATAAGAGAGATCCTAAGTTCTGGGTACAAATTTAAGGAGAGACCAGATGGAGGCATAGATGCTGAATTGTAGTTCCTGTTGTTGTTGCTGCTGTTGTTTTGAAACAGGATCTATTATGTAGCTCTGGCTGTCATGAAACTCGGTATGTAGACCAAGTTGGCTTCATACTCACAGAGATCACCTGCCTGTACCTCCCAAGTACTGGGATTGAAGGTGTATGAAACCAAGCCAGGCTGTAATTGTGTTTTAAGGTTGATATTTTCCATATTATTAATTTATCTGTTTCTTGTACTCCTACCCAGGGCCCACCCTGTGTTTATGATAGAAGAAATGATGAGAAGTTGAGTTGGGAAGCCATAAAAAGAGCTCAGTTCAATAAGGCAGGAATGTTAATTATGCAATACATAGAAGATAACCTGCTGTACACAGGATACAAAGTTAGCAAAAAGATACTCTGTGTTGGAGGAGATGACAAGGAAGGGTTCGGAGAAGAGAGACTTCTTATAGGACCAGGCAAGGCAGACTAGAGAAAATTGTAGTGACAGGGAGCGTCACACAGGATTGGTGCACCAATTAAATCACTCATATGACAGCAAGGAGGGAATGCCACATAACTGTCAGCAATTCTCTCTCCTCTCTTTTTATCTCTTGCTAGAGCAATTCTTGACACTTGCTTTCCCAAGTAAATATCAAAATCCCAGTTTAATCAAGGCCTAACTTCAATAGCCTTTAAACAAACCATGAAGGAGGATGTAAACCAGTGGAAATCATTGTGGAAAACAGAATAAAAGTTCCTACAACATTTAAACTATCCCATCCTGCTCATTGGAAGGAAGGGTTGCACCACAGGCTGGGGGCTAGAGGAACAAACCCCATAGGACTTCCTAATTATGAAGAATGACTTCTAAAATGAGCAAGACTTTGGTAGTGAACATCACAAAGATGTAGACCCTGCATAATTCACAGAATCATTATCTGACATGAAGAAGGTTCTATATATGTTAGCTGCAACTACTGTTATAGCTAATCGTAGAAGTTACAGAGAGGCTCTGCTTACCTCTGGGTCCTTGACAGTCTTGTAGGTGGCATGAAGGTCCACCCCTACTACCCTCTTTGATGAGATCCTAGTTTAGAAATCCCAGCAAGCTTACGTGATGCCCACCTAAGAATGGATCATAGGGATGTTGAAAAGAAAAGATTCATGGGTAATAAGGTAACAGGAGAGATGGTGATACCATCAACCAATGTTGGAAGAGGGTTTAAACATGCAGGACTTGACATGCTTACTGGAAATGTCTTGATAAAGCATCCAGTAAGCAGGTAGGAGTAATTCAGCTACCAGAAAAAAGTAAAGCAAATAAATTCTGGGGCTAGTGAGGTCTCTGATGTTGCCTACAGGAAGGGAACAGGCACAGGCTGGCAGCCCCTTGTAGCCTGACCCTACAGCCTCTGTGGGAGACATTTCCCCCATTGATGCATGCTTGATCAACGCAATACTCTAAAGCAGTGGTTCTCAACCTGTGGGTCATGACCCCTTTGTGGTCACATATGGGTTATCCTACCTATCAGATATTTACACTACAATTCATAATAGTAGCAAAATTATAGTTATAAAGTAGCAGCCAAATGATTTTATGGTTGGTGGTCATAGCAACATGAGGAACTGTATTAAAGGGTCACAGCATTAGGAAGATTGAGAACCACTGTTTTAAAGAAACTGTTTTAGTTCCTCTTTAAAAATGATTCACATTTTTTGCAGTTATGTTTTAAATATTTTATTTAATTAAAATAAAATTACATAATGTCCTCCCCTCCCTCTCCTCCTTCTAACCCCTCCTGTGTTCCCTCCCCACTCACTCTAAAATCCATGGCTTCTTTTTCTTTAATTATTATTGTTATATATATATATATATGCAAATAATTATGTAAATGCAGCCTGTCATTTCATTGTTCAGATTACCTAAGTCAAATGTTCTAGTTGACACCACCATTTCCCCATTTCCCCATATGGTTTTAAAGTAAATGATAATACTCCTTATGTCTTTGTTTTAAAAGTATGCTGACTGATAAATGCAATTACAGTGACGTAATAATAAATATTAACAAAAATCAACATATGAGCCAATTTTAATTATTTTGTTGTTGGATGTTGGACAGAAGCTGTTTGTTTCTGTTCTTGTGTTGGTTTTCCACTGAAGTTAATATTGTAAGTTAGGCTTCTTGCAAAAAAAAAAAAAAGATTTAAATGATAAATTATTTCAAAAAACTTTGATGGAGATTAAATGGAGTACATGCTCTAATTGTGTACATTGAGACTGATATACAGAAAATACTAAAGAAATGTGGCAGGATGTGGTAGTGCAGGCCTGGAATCACAATGTGTGCGAGGAGTCTGGACAGGAGGGTCACAAGTTCAAGCCCAGCCTTGGCTGCATAGCAAGACTCTGTCCTCCCATCACAGAAAGCGGGGAGGGGAGTAAAGGCTGATGGCTTGAATTTGATCCCTAGGAACCACATAGTGGAAGGAGAGAACTGAGTCCTACAAGTTGTCCTTTGACCTCCACATGTGGAATAGGAGCACACATACACCCATACATATATATGTGCATGCTCACACATGTGCACTCACAAACACATGTGCATACAATAAATAAATGTAAATTAAAATGAATTAAAAAGAAGGAAGCAGGTTAGGAAGCAAGGGAAGAAGGGAGGGAGAGGGAGGAGGGGTGGGGGGAGGGGAGAGGGAAGGACGCATGTTACCCAGTATTTCTGTCATTTTGTAAGCTTGAGTTCACTGGGAAGACAGGTACTGAAAAGCCCCCATTCTCCTAACTGTATGATGAGTTCAGTGGTGACTAGCTAGAGGTCTGCACTTGGGAACTGTTCACGGTCTCGTAGACAGCCATGCAGCATCAGAGGGAAGTGACCGAGCATTCAGAGGGCACACACAGAATAGAGTATGATCTCACCCCGGACCACTTCAGGCAAGCACAAGGCAAAGACAGGATTTGGATGAAGTGGACCCTGTATGCTGGTGAGCAGAGCATGGAAAGAGCATGGGAGGTTGCCTGGTGGGTCTGAATGTCGGAACCGAATGGAAATGAGGTGTGGTGTGCTGCAGGGATGACTACAAGGCCATTGCAGTCACAGGAACCTGGGATTCCTTCCAGCCCTGTGATTGTTAACTCAGGGTATGGGGACAGGTTCTCAGCAGGCTCTAGAGCACTGTTCGCGACTTCCAGATGACAGCAGTCACCTCTGAGGATCACCATTAGAACAGAATGATGTGTTTGTAAAGTGAGTGTATACTATAAAATGACTGATTATGGAGCAGGGATTTATTCCATCAAGACCCACTGCCAACCAATCACCGGTCTAAGGTCATGTAAAGGTTAAAAATGGACTACTCCTGGAATCACAGGACAGTGGGGAACTCTTTAACCATAATCAAGTTTGGCCAGGTCTAGAACAAAAGACTAAAACAAAAACAGCTACATAAAACAAATAAAAATGCATTTCCACAAATAAATGAAATAATACTTGCTATAAAATGTACTAGGTTTCAATGATCACCTCATTCGTAGATTGCTATAGTCTACTGTAAAGCTTAAAGAAACTAACCCAGGAGTGGGGTTGCACACCTCCGTGTCTTCTGGTCCTAACTGGATTGTTCTTAGTAAAGCCCACTGTTCTTACAACGCACAAAATAAGGAAACAAACAAAAAAAAAAAACCAACGTTGGGTAGAATGCACTCGAACACTGCTTTTGAACATCAGAAGCTGGACTCTAAGCCCAAAGAACTCGCTTACCAATGCCTATGTTCATTTTGTAGCCAATTTACCTGCTTAACTCCATTTTTCTTGGGCCAACCTGAAACTTAGTCTTCAGCTCTTGCCGTACTGGAGTTTTGTGATCTTCAGAGTTAGTCAGGGAGGTAAAATAACATTAAGTATCCTTAGAGCTGCTCCTGATGGCTGCCATTCATTGGATGCTGCATCTGGCAGCATGGCAAATTCTTCAAACATCTCTCATTGACCATTCACAAAAACACTCCATGAAGGGATTGTTCTCAGCTTGCGTAAGAGGAAATGGCCTCAGAGATGCTTGACAACTTGCACAGGGTCACACATATGGGGAGAGTGGGACTCAAACTTGGATCCTTGACGTTCCAAACCCTGTGCTCTCAATGTTTTTTAAGACTATTTGTGGGAACTATAGGTCAGCCAAAAGAAAAATTTGCAATTTGCATTTTATCATTATTTCTATTGTTTTGCACGTGGGTTCTATGAAAATATTTGTTTAGAAGCAAATATTGATTTTTCCCCCTCAAAGGCCCCAAATAGTGCACCAATAAGAAGAGATAGGCAATCAAAATCTAAAATGTCAATAATCATTTTTTTATATATACTGAAATTATACTTTTTTTTTTTTACTTTTCTTTCCTTGGTACTTTTTTTTTGCTTGTCTACACTACTTTCTTTTTTTGTTTGTTTGTTTGTTTTGTTTTTAGTTTCTGAGGCATAGTCTCATGCATCCCAGGCTGGGCCACACAGTCCCTATATAGCCAAGGATAACCTTGAATCTCTGGTTCATCTCTTTTCATTCCCCTCAAGTGCTGCCGTTACTGGCCTACTCCACCACACCCAGTTTTACGGGTTGTTAGGGATCAAACCGAGGGCTTGTGGCATGTTAGGCAAGCAGTCTGCCAACTGAGCTACATCCCTAGCCTGTTTGTCCATACTTTTTAAATCTAGCTCATGTTTTAAAAATTTAAAAATAAGGAGATGCACCTAAAGGAACCAAAGAAAATATATGAGGCCCTGATTGGCATTTTGATAGCTAATTATGATGTTAGAAGACAATGCAATAAAAAAAAAAGAGTCAAGCTGTCTGCATGTAAATCCTTTATCAGTTCCATTTATTTTTAAAATTAGCATCCGCTGTAACTTAAGAGAGTATGTGTACCACTGGAAAACTGATAGCTGCTAACTTGACGTTCTGTGTGTAATGTCAGCAGACCCCTTGTGTTGGCTGGCAATGAAGATTTGCCCTGGATTAAGAATGATTAGTCCTACTTTGGAGCTGAATAAGTTCAAATGGAGTTCAAAAATAATCAAGAGGCTTGCACCAATGCATGTGTCAAATAGTTTCCCTCTGTTGACCATAGAGATAAATCTAAAGAAGAAAAATGGGGCACTAGAAAGTATGTGCCTTGGGAGAACAACCATCTTGCTGTCTTCACGTTTTCAGGGAGGTATCTAGTACTATAAATAGCAAGTTTGAAAACTAACTTTTATAAGATTTGTTGCACATGTATGTACTAACATACTGGGGAAGAGAACTCATCCTGCCCCTTTACAGGAAGAAAAAGGACTGGGAATGTAGCTCAGTAAAAGAATCTGCCTAGCATGCATGAGCCTTTGGTTGGGGTCCCCATTACCAAAACTAATCAAATAAAGTCAGGGGGAAAAAAAGGCACAGTAATTGAACTGGTTCTTTACAAGACTTTGGTGCTCAGTTCACACCATAAGGCGTGGCCATGGCTAGCTGTGTCCATGCTTCATCCTCTCACGCATTTTTCATCATCACGAGTTAAGTTTCATCATGAACTAGGATAACATACTATGGGAACAGGCAAAGGTCCGTGTCCCCATGGAGCTTCTAGTCTGTTAAGGTCTATTTGTACGTCTGTTACACTTTGTATCTGAGGCTCCCTATAGGTGGAAGTTTCTGTCCCACCTGGTCCCACAGCCATCTGGTCCCAAGTAAACATGCAGAGGCTTATATTAATTACAAACTGTTTGGTCTATGGCTCAGGCTTCTTGCTAGTTAGCTCTTACAAGTTAACTCAACCCATTCCTAATAATCAATATTTTGCCACATGGCTTCATGGCATTACCTGTTTTCTCACATCTAGCTTCTCCTGGAGGCAACTCAGAGCATCTCCTCTGACTTTGCCTTTCTTCTGTATCTCTCTTGGATTTCCTGCCTGGCTCCATCCTGCCCTGCCATAGGCCAATGAAGCTTTATTTATTAACCAGTGGGAGCAACACATAATTACAGCATGCAGAAAGACCACCCCACAGCAGCTGGGTCAGCTGATTAATTATGAATCTGCATAAACAAAACATATTTTTGCTAGATGTTTACTGCATTAGCCAATGTGTTTCCCATATTTTCTTCTTACGTAGGTGATAGATTTATACATGCCTTTGGAGGGTAGTAAAATGTGGCATGTAGCATGTGGTAAAGGTCTGCTCTTACTAACTTGAGTAGAGGTATGTAGCTTTAAAGTCGTGCTAAAAACAGCATGCTTTCAGAATTAGTAACTAAGACATTAAAGTTGCTTACAAAGAAGGTTATTTTAATAAACACCAACATGTTATACTCTTAAAAGTACAGTGATTTTCTTGGATTACTTCTGTATTCTATTCAAGGCCTTCAATTGATTACTCAAATTTTTCAGAAGTTAGACACTGTAAAATATTCATAATGAGTACCTGAGTCCTCCCTTCTGTCCATGTGTGGGACATGGGAGATGGAAGCAATTACAATGGTACAGAATCAATGCCTGGTTACAGATATTGCTCATTTCAGGCAACTGTGAGCACTCATTTAGCTGGGTCCCAAGTGAATCCCACCAGTTGTGAAGGGATAAACATATTTTAGAGTCTTTGAGAACTAAGAGGCACTTTCTGTCAGTCCAAGGGACTGGTGTATGAACAAGGATATTAACATTCCTAACATTCAAATGCCAAAATTCCTTTTCTGTGGAGAGATCATTTATAAGTGTAACTGGCTGTATAAATCACAAATAAGAGTCTGTATTGGCTCTTTTCATGTGAAAACCATTGCAGTTTTAGAGACATCCATCTGCTTGAGTACCTTGCAATAATCCCTGAATTTTACAGCTCTTAACAATTTGAGCCAAGTTATTAGAACACATCCAACAGATGAAATGGCTCAGAGATCTGTATTTTACTTGGAAAGCCACAATGTGAGAGAGCATTGGGAACATTTCAACTGCAATGTGTCTTTGTGAATATAGACGCTGTCCTTAATAGACTTCTGGTCTACCTCCTTCATTGTTCATGGGTTTTACATTTTTATCCCAGCGCTTGTTTCTCTTAGGACAAGCTAATATAACCACCAGAACAGTGGGTAGAGATAAGTGTAATCAGGAATAATGCTCATATCTCCTTGGAAGCTGTGAAATTAGAGATGCTTTCTTAGCCTAGAGATTAGCAAGTGCCATTCATAACCCTTTGTGGTATGATAAATACATTGTTTTTCAGCAAAATGCAAATGACAAATGAAGCCAGTGTCAGGGAATCACTCAGTCCAACTTCAGAGTAGCTCAAGTTTGATGTTATTACTATGTGGGAAGAAACTTCAGAGTCAAAAGAAGTTTCTAAATACATTGAGAAAAACAGTGAGAAAATGGTCCAGAAGCAAGATTAGTAAACTGCTTAACAAGCCTTCATCTTGACCATTTTCATGAACTTGAAATTCTTTTTCATTTTTTTTTTTCAAATTTTATGTGCATTGGCGTTTGGTCTGCATGTCTGTCTGTCTGTCTTCTGTGTTTCTGAGGGTGTCAGATCCCCTGGAACTAGGGTTACAGACAGCTGTGAACTGCCATGTGGGTGCTGTGAATTGACCTGGGTCCTCTGGAAGAATAGTCAGTGCTCTTAACTGCTGAGCCATCTCTCCAGCCTTGAGTTTTAAATTCTTAAAAGAAAAATGTCATCAAGTATTGCATCAATAACTAGGATGGTACATTATGATTTCTCCTTCAAATGACTCTGTTGCAACAAGTGAATATATTCTGAAGACACAATATAAGTTTGCCTCTTTAAAAGTTAAATGAGGAGAATGTAAATGAAATAATTTGTTATATTTACATAATTTCTTATGAAATCAATTTAATTATATTCAATTGTATATGACTACTAATAACATATAATGTAGTCTATGTAGTTATATAATGTGCAAGGTATTATTATAAATATTTTATCATTCATTTGACAAACTGTATGTTGATAAATAATGAAGTTATTATGTCTTTATTTTTAATAACTCCTTCATGGAAACTGTAAACTCCGAGTAGCTTTCTAATTAGTTCATCTGGATAAAATGAGTGAGATAAATGAGAACAGGGTGTTCTCTACAGGGCTGGTTAGAAGAAGGAAATCAGCTCATTTCCTCTAAATAAAAAAAACTATCTATTGGTTATCTCAGGGTGGCATAAAAGTATTCCTCAGAAATAGACCTTAGGCTGATTTTTGAAGATTAGAAAGAACATTAGTTATTATTTTAACTGAAGGATGAGAAAAAAACATCACAACAAGTTTGACCTGACCTGGTCTGAATCAGTAAGTCAAACACCTGAAAGAATAATTGGAGCCCACAGCCTGTAACCCTGGAATCCTGTACACACTAGCTCATGTTCTTAAGTTTATAGGTCGTGGTGTTCGTTACAACTTGAAATTTCCAGAACCTTTGTAGCTACCCTAAATAGAATGTGATGCCTAAGTCCAGTTTGGAGGCTCAAAGGTGTGTTTAAATGTGTGTGAGTCTTTTAAAGAGGCCAAGTGGGTAGGCAGATCCTAATCAAGTAACACGAACATGGAGTTCATGTTACAGAACGATCGAGCCGCCAGAGCTTACAGTTCAGGGTGAGTAAAATGATGGGCACCATTTGTCCTGGACTGCCTGCTTCCTCTTCTCTTACCCAGCACTGTATATACAAGCCCAAGGCCAACCTGAATTCTGACCTCCTTATCTGTCTTTGCAGGTAAGATTCATTACATGGTATAACTTTTAGACTTAACCAATAAACAAACCACAATAGAATGCTATAAAATTATTGCAGCTGCGAGTTTCTTTTGTGTTTCCAGAAGCATTTGACTAAGTAATGCTCACATTCACAGAATTAATTTATCTCTAAGAATCACTTTTTTTTCTAATTATCCTACATAACATCTTCTCCTTTGATAACTGATTCTGAGTTCATTTTGCCCTACTCGAGTGTCTTTTAATGCCTTCATTAAATGTGCCTCATTTTCAACCTCAATGGCTCCAAATTTTGTCTTTCTCTTTAGAAGATGTTCTATTCCTCCTGTCTCAAATTATTGCAGCTCTCACCGCCTCTGCTGTTGGTGTCTCTTTTCGTTCCTCCATAGAAGCCTCTTTTTGTTGCTCCATCAAAGCTAGCACCGGATACTTAAATGAACCGGCTGTTGTGCCCAGCAAGTTCATCAGGGTTTGAACAGCAAGTCTCAATCAAGACTGCTCCCCAGCAAAGAAAGCAGCAGTTGGCACTGGAGCAGCCCTGGTACACATGGCACAAATCCACAGGAACCTTTGGGAACACTAGCCCATCCCAAATAAGCGATTGGTGCTGTTTGTGGCCTTCTGTCTCAGATGGGAACAATGTTCCTCAGATTCTCATTCAGTACTGTTTTCCTATATAGTCATCCTTCATACTCTAATTTTCAAGATGTGATGGCTTGTTGGTTTTGGATGTTTCTTCCAGCCATTATTTCAAGAATATATGAAAAGTAACCGATACTTAAAGTTAGAATTGGTCCTGGAAGTCTAAAGAATGTGCAGATTTGTGAGGTGCTGACTTAGGAACAACATACTAAGTGTATCTATACGTGTGTGTGTGTTTCTTGGAATTTGCCATAAAAAGTCATAAGTTCTGAAGGTGGAGACCCTGTCAGGGGAGACACAGAATATAGGAGTAGAGGAGTAGACAGGAATTAGAAGTGAGGTTCACACGAAATGCTTCTGAGTTTAATTAAAGCAGACAGTACTCATAGAAATCAAGGTCCTAAGGAAATTACCATCTTTCTACAAAATAATAAAACAACACACACAGATATATGACAATTCCACTTCAAGATGTTGTTTATAACACCCTCAGATAATATGACCATCAATGTGACAAACTTTTCCTGTCCTTTACAGACTACCTCTCCTCTCTAAGTCCTGTGCAGAAAATGGTTTTTATTTACCATTTATTTAGATTTCCTTTCTAGTGTGTCTATTCAGTTAGCCAATATCTGTTTTCACTTAAGTCATCTTTTATTCATTTTTGCTGTTTTTTTAAATTTTCCTTTTATGTCAGTCCTTTATTTGAGCATATATTCACCCATCACCTATAGTGACCAGGTACTGTACAAAGAGCTAGCTATATTCAAGGTTTTTTGCCTTTATTTATTTATTTATTTATTTATTTATTTATTTATTTGGTCGTGGTGGGTGATGGGTAAACATACTTACAGCCCACACAAACAGGGCTTACAGGACTCAGTTCTCTTCTCCCACCATGTAGGTACCAGGGATGGCATTCAGATTGGCAGGCTTGGCAGCAAGTGCTGACCTGCTAAACCATCTCACCAGTCCTACATTCGAGTTTTCAAAAACAAGGTCTGTCTTCAAAGAATTTACAGTCTATTAGGACAACATCAAATGGCTGCTGTGATAGTAAATAGCTACCATGATAGTAAATCTCTTTCTACAACACACTTACTTGGAGTCACTTTTCACAGTCTCATTTAATTCTCTCAAAACACCCTCCAGCAGGTAGACACTGTTGTCTGCGTTTTCTATTTTATCAAGTAACTCCCCTGAAATAGCACGCTTTGCCACTGGGGAAGCAAAGGCCGGAGCACAGCACTGCCTGATTCTAAAAGGCTCCACTCCTCACGTTGGGCAAGGTAATCACCACTTTAGTAGACAGATCTTGGACTTCAGCTATCATTAGTTATAATTATAGTCAACCAACATAGGTTAGTGTGTGCTTGTAACAAGATGCCCAGGGTTATAAATCTGCAGAGGGTATGATAGATTCACTTCTGCTTTCTCCAAGCCGTTCCTTTTGATACCAATAACATTCCACTTCAGCCTTCTACTTAACATATGAGATGATAATGTCATTGATTTAAAGAGACTATCCAATCAACCGCAGGACAAAACTGAGGTCGAGATGAGAATTTCTTAATTCAGTTGCCTGACAAGTCCATGAACTCTTATTTAAAATTAAAAGAGGAAGAAACAAAACGCAGAATGTGAGCTGTCCGAAATAAATTATGAGGAAATTAAATTCAGTATCCAGGTGGGTTCAATCCATTTCACTTTCCCATCAGCAAACTAAAAGTGCTTAAATTTTTGTAGCCAAATTATTACATTTGGAAAGCATTTTTCTATGTAGCTTTTGAAAATCCACTGTCTAATGATTACGGTGTGCCAGGAGTGATTTCTTCTACAGTGTATTTAGTCCCCTATAAAACGCTCTCAGGTCATGGATTGTAACCCATTTCCAAAGTGAAGGAATTGGGGCTCCGATGTGCCAAAACAAGGAGTTTAAACAGTGCAGAAGGAGAATTTTAACTCAGAACTATGCTGAGAGGCCATACTTTTAACTACAGCACTGTGTGTCACCAAAGTGATAAAGATAAGCCACAGCAATAACCACCGCTTAGGCAGCACCCACTGTGTGCCAACGCTGTCTGAATAGCTTTTTCACATGTCAACTCACTGGACTTGTATGGCAATCAAAGGAGTAAAATGCCGTGATGATTCTTATTTTATTGTTAAGACATCTGTCATCTCAGCACAAGCTAGAGTCACCTGAGATGAAGGAAAACTCAATTGAGAAAATACATCCATAAGTTGGGGCTATGGGCAAGCCTGTAGAGCATTTTCTTAATTAGTGATGGGGGTGGGCAGCTCAGTCCATTGTATGTGGGGCCATTCCTGGGCTGGTGGTCCTGGGTTCCATAAGAAAGCAGGCTGAGTAAGCCACGGGGAGCAAGCCAGTAAGCAGCACTGCTCCATGGCCTCTGTATCAGCTCCTGTCTCCAGGTTCCTGCCCTGTTTTTTAGTTCCTGCCTTGAGTTCCCTCAATTCACTGTGATTCAGGATATGCAAGTTAAATAAGCCCTTTTCTCCTCAAATTGCTTTTGGTCATGATGTTTCATCATAGCTGTAGAAACCCAAAAACAACATCTAAAGCACATATTATCAAATTTCCTATAATAGTCAGAAACAACTGTCAGATTCTACAGTAGCAGCCAGGTTCCTTGGTTCTTAAAAATTATAAAGAAAAACAAAACATGTTTGTGACTCCCTGCTCTCAGATCAAATGTGTTATCATTTATCTTTATTCTTCAACTAAGGTATTTAATCAGAAAACACAAACAAACAAACAAACAAAAGCAGGAATCCTTAGAATCGTTCCTGTGTACGTCATCACGTGTATCGAGTTCTGGGAAACAGTAGACTTTCTCATCCGGGATAGCTGTACTTCAGTCATGAGTGGCAGCATCCACAGTTCTGAGAAAGTCACAAGTGGAACTGTTGTTACCGGCCAGGAATAAGTCTTCAAACTGTCTTTTCTGTAACAAGGAAAAATTCCATCTTTCAATTGAGATTTTGAAAGCTTGGGTAAGCTACGTAAGTGACCCTGTTCAAAGTTTTCTGAACAATGACCTGGCCATGTCCACCAAGAACAGGATAAACACTGGGTTCCTGTTCTGGGTTTCCTGACAATTAGTGCTGTGTTCTTAGTCCTCTTGGCATCACTGGCCATTAGCTGTAGAGTTTAGAAAAGCCGAACACTTTACTGCATTTAGAAAAAAAAAAAAAAAAAGAGAGAAATATATCAAATGTTGAACCCGCTATGGCTTTAGGCATCTTGAGTGTATTTTCCATGCCATTCTTTACTCCAGTGGGCCTGAAACCTAATGCAGTGGCAGCTTTGAATGCTAGTGTTGATATCTAGAAGTTACACTTCTGAATCTATTTTTACGTGGTATCTTAATGGCAGGGCTAATGGTCCCTGCTATCTTTCAGCCAGCCTGATGTAATAAAGTTGTTCTTAGATGGTTGTGTTTACTGAGTCCAGCTTCAAGAAACAGGATAACTCTGCATAGCTCTGAAAGCCTCTGACAGGCTGGATTTGCTTCAGACAAGGAGCTCAAGCAAAGGCAGTCTAGTATGGGTTCACCTCCATTATCTGGCCTTTAATGTGGGCTTCCTGAGAGAGCAGGTCATCCCAGTCCTAACAGGAGTACAAGGCAAAATGGCACAGGACCGAAAGCAGCCTGCTGGGGAGAGTTTGTGCAGTTATTGTGTGTGTGTGACGTTTTCCACGTTGTGTAGCTTATTAGCCAGGGTGAATACAAGGAAGTATGGGAAAGCAAGTTTCTAACCAGGTATGCTCGCCAGACTCCTTTGTAATGAAGGAAGCAGAAAACGGGTCCTCGGCATGTAGTAAGCAGTGTGGCCCACAAGCATGTTCTAAAACATAATAAACATGGGATGTTTATTGATGGGTGCAATAAATATGGAATGTTGATTTGATTGTAAAAAGCAAGAAAGAAATAGACTCAAGGAGGATCTTTAGGCAAAATAATCTTGAAAGAAAGAATCACTTGATGAGAAAATACTGGCACTGGCTGCTGGGGAAAAATGTGAACAAACTAAGTTTTAGAACAAACTTAGTTTCTAAAACTAAGATGTCTCACAGCTGTCTGGACTCACCACTGGCAGGTTGGACATCCTTCCCTGTCTGCCTCCATAAACCAGTCTAAAATGGTTCAGCCCAGAGGACATAAGGGAATATTCAACCACCCCATTATTTTTTGTAAAATTGAGTTAAGGTCACTCATTTTTTAGCATGTCTCCCAAAGAGTTCATTTCTGCAGTTTCCTTTTGTGATAGAACCATTGTTGGTATTTGTAGGAAGTTGACTTTGCTGGCTAATACTGGCCCTCCCTGGCTTCTTTGTGCAAGGATGTCAGGAACATGAGAGTTTTTTTTGTAGGTATACTGCAGTAGACAAAGGAACTGTGAAAATCTAGAGGTGATTTGGTCCTGGGCATCTAGCACGAGGGCCTTGTCTGTCCCATCTGAGAATAAAGGGACTGATAGAGAGCATTGAGCTAAAGGTAGATCTGTACCTGTGTGGATGAGCATGCCAATGGGCCACAGAAACAGGCAGGAAGGTTTTGCTTTAGGGAAGTCATAACACGGACAATATACTTTTATGTCCAACCTACATTCATATGGGGAGAAGTTTTTATTTTATTATGTACTTAATAGAGTCTGTTTGTTTGACGAATCTTTTTTTTTAAGACAGAATCTGGCTATGTAGCCCAGGCTGGCATTGAACTTGCTCGTCCTCTAGGTCTTCCCTTATGCACCCCCAGCCCTGCTGACTTTTGAATACTGGCAAACTAGTTTTTATACTTGACCCTTATGATTTATAAAGACTTTTCTAGCATTCTGTGTAGTGTGTATGTGTGACTTTCTGTGTATTGTGTGTGTGTGTGTGTGTGTGTGTGTGTGTGTGTGATATAGTGGGAAAAAAATCAGTCTCAGTTTCTCCTATACACTTACTTAAGAATAACCAACAGATAAAACTTATGAGACTTCAAAAGATACGTGGATTTCTCCCACCAGCCAGCACCCTGCCAGTTCAGAGTGGATGATACCTGGGCATCCTCTACTCTAAGCCAGTTCTGACACTCTCTGGAGTCTGGATTCTAGAACGTGTGTGACACCCGCCCCCGCAATAGAAACAGATTCTAGTGCTGGTAAGGACTTACAGTTTAGCTCAGAATGCAAGTGCAGAGGAGGGCTTTGTGAGTGATCAGGCCCTTGTCTTGGAGTTCAGTTTCCCAACTTCAGGCACTGATTTTTATTCAGGGCACAGCAGACCTGAGAATGAGCTGATGGATACTTACTGCACAATGAAACTAAGAGCAACGTTTTTCTTGCCCACACTTCACTTTGACGAGGATGGCGGCGGAAGCAAACCATCGTGCCCAACTTCAGCTGTATTTTACAGTCTCTTGTACGCCTTCCTTTAATTCAGTTTTATCAGATTTCTATAGTCTCTGTGGTAAGAAAATCTGATTGACATCCTTTTCAATACATTCTTGAAATCCGTGCCCATGTTTTGGATGTTCTTGCTGCCTCAAACACTAACGCATTTGCCTGAGAGAATGAAACCTTGTTCTCTTGGATTAGACAATGTTGCTAAGCTGAGGAAGGCTACAGAAGCCTTCAGGTATCCTGAGTGCAACTCAGTTTTCAAAGGGGGTGGGGTGAACTCTTGAAAACAATATTCCTGGGAAAATGACATCTGCTTCCTTCCTCCTCAGACCCTCTCAAATAATAGGGTATGATGAGGCATCGACTGAGAAGTCTTGAGTCCTCTTGAGAAAAGAATTTTTAAAAGTTCCAAACTACATGAATTGAAAGTTGCACAGAAAAATTCTTGAAACTCATCATGCTATCTAAAAATAATTGCTAAATGTAGCCACACATTAGCCATGGAGCCTGGAGCCATTACATGTTTTCTAAATTTACCCCCACAAAAAAACCAAAACAACAACAACAACAAAAAACACCTGAAAAGTAAGGCCCCGAGTGAAAACTGGGGGTAGGGGGTCATCTTGTTTGTCTCTTCTTTGTCTCTGTCTGTCTGTTTTGCTGTGCTAGGGGATGGACCCAGAGCCACCTCTGTGGTATACTGGTGCCATGCCATAGAGCTTCAGCCTGAGTGGAAACCCTTGAATGGTGCCAATGTGAGCCCAGATGTTCTTTCCAGTGGGGATTTATTTTTATGAAGTTCTCTGGAACACCAAGCCCTCTGGGGCCACTTGCAACAGTGAAGAGTATATTTGAAAGGCTGATGAGGTTATTAAACTCAAAACCAGCATATTCGTTTATTTAGGGTGGTACAGCGGTATAGGAAAGAATAACAAAAAGTCTCTCTCTCTCTCTCTCTCTCTCTCTCTCTCTCTCTCTCTCTCTCTCTCTCTTTCTCTCTCTTTCAAATCATATATCTGCCTTACCAGTGGTTCTAATTGGGGTGTTATGTGAGTTAACAAGATTCTCCCGTGGGGTATGAATACCCTCTAGGACAGTTTGGTCTACGCAAACTGTGTCTAAGTAGGCATGGTTCTAATGCAACATTGATCTCAGAACCATCTAGATTCTTGCTAAGCATTTGGGAGGAGAAAAGAAAATGCCCAACTGACTGGCCTTTCAACATTTGCTTCCATTTTGTGCTCACCAATCTCCTTTGGAACGCTCATTCATATTCCAGCATCGGAAGCCTATTTTGTGCTTACACAGAATGTAAGATGCTCAGTTAGTACTGAGGCAACCGGCCCCACTTTGGATTTTCATCAGGTCCTCAGGTCAGGGTCCGACCTTCTTTCTTAGAGCCCACATTTCTGCCCAGATATTTTACCTATTGTTTCTCACATCTCCAGACAAAGGCAGAGGTTCACTTATAGTCATTGATGGATTATTCGAAACTGATTTATATTAAAAAGAAAAGAGAATATGAATGAATGTAATTAGTATTGCCATTGAGATAAAAGTCACAGTGGTTACATGGAAAAGACAAAATAGTCTACCCTTTACCGTTTTAAAATATGCTTGAAGTTTAATTTGCTCTCTGGGATGCCAAATATGTTGGAAGGAGCTGTTTGGATCCTGGCTCAGGATCTTTGGGAACAAAAGAGACTTTGGCGAGACACAGGGTACCACAGGATTGATGTTAAGTGGAAGCAGGGACCAGACCCATAACCTCTTTGGGTGCAGATTTTGAGGTAACATGACCATGCAGGTAAGACTGAAGCAATGAGTCTTCCCGTGGGGTTAGCGTGGGAAGCAGGCAGCCGGGAATGAAAAATCATAGCTGACTTAGTACTCAGATCATCCATCTTTATTTGTTTCATTAACACTTATAGTTTCTCAAGGAGCCACATTTAAAAAATGTTTCTTTTTGTAAATAAAATATTGTAAAAAGAAAAGAAATAAAAATAATTTTAAGAAACTTGTCTGGGAATAGATCTCAAATCTTTATTGGTAGAATTGTCATTCAAGAAGTAAAACAAGTATCTATTTTAAACTAGTAGTTAAGTAATGCTTGGTAAAATAAGTCTATTTAGTCAAACAGAAAAATGCAGTATTCTATAATGGCATTTTAAAACTGGTAAATATTTTAAAATCAAAGCTAAACTTATTTAAGGTTATAATTACATACCTCAAATTTAAGTCAGGTTTTTCTTAAATTAGAATAGCTGCATCATTTTAGTATATGGTGAACTCAGCTGAAATATTTCACCATTACAACACACACTGAAATGACACATGACACCGCTCTCCACCATGCTTGGCCCCCTATGTTTTTAAAAGCCATTCCCCATTGTCATTAATGCAACCAAGGAATTGTATTTGTCTCAAAACAAAGCACAAAACAGCTGGAGAATCTTCTTGTAACGCTTGAGTAAAGCATTGCTTTCTGACTCTTCACATGTTTCTGTGTTGCCGGATACATGGGGAAAAAAAAAAAAGATTGAGGGAATTCATCGTCATAGAATCAAGGCTTTTCAAATAACGTTGCAGTATTTGCTTGGTAGGGCCACCGCCTTCCATTCCCAGTGGAAGTGCTGCCTAGTTCTTTTATATAAGCTAGGGGCTTCTGGGAAGAGGGGACCGTAGTTGAGAGATTGCCTGTGGGCACACTTGTAGGGCATTTTCTTAATCAGTGATTGATATGAGAAGGCCCAGCCCACTGTGGGTGGGGCCACCCTTGGACAGGTGGTCCTGGGTTACTCAGGAAAGCAGGCTGAGCAAGCCAGTGAGGATGATTTGTCCGTAGTCTTTGCTTCAGTTCCAGGCTTCAGGTATGTGCCTTGAGTTCCTGCCCTGGCTTCCTTCCATGAAGGACTATGATCTGTAAGATGAAATCAAGCCTTTCCTCTCCCCAGGCTGCTTTTGGTCATGGTGTTTATCACAGCAATAGACAGTAGCTAGGACAAGTGGCATAGGGAAGGCCTGATGGAAGAAGTGTGCACACACAGTCCTTTCCTTCGGTCTGGGTAGAAAGAGACCTTGGCTCTGTTTTTACTCTTACAGCCTGAGTATAATAAATCTTTAGATGCCAAGGCAATGTTGATCTGCCCATTTTTGTATTCACAGAGTTCCCAGCCTATGGTGAGCTGAGAAGTGCTTGCCACATCCATTGAATGAATTGCCACAAAGTGAACGAATGCAGGAATACAACTTCTAGATTGTGGCTATTCATTCTGAAAACAAAATAAAAGTTCTCTAAGTTTGCCCATCATGGTGACCCAGAGTGAATGGTTATTTTCCCCCCGCACTGGGCTTGTGGCAGCAGAAGCTTCTCTGCAGCATGTCATTGGATGGTCCCCAGCCTTAGCCAATAGATAAGAAATGTCATCAGCTTAACTCAGTAGCTTTCAAAAATAGCATAGTTAAAGTGGACGTGTAGGTGTGCGCTAGAAAGAAACCATTTGCCTGTGGCCTGGTAGCTGATGTTCCTACCTGAGAGATCTAAAACGTTGCCTAAGACCCGTTGTGAGCAAGCAAGAGGGTAATCAGAAGTCTCCTTGCCGTAGTGTCTTACTTTCTACTGATCCGGTAAACCCTTCTGAAAACCTCAGGGGTGGAGCAAGGTGCTGTGTTCCTTTAAGATTCAGTCAAATCTGTGTGTGTGTGTGTGTGTGTGTGTGTGTGTGTGTGTGTGTGTGTGTGTGTTTTCAATAGCACTTTCAGTTTCCCTCAAAATTTCAATGAATATTTGCACAATGAACCAAGTTGTTGTGGGTTTCCTGGTTCGTGTTGGTTTTCCCCCCCAGGGTGGGGGTGGTGATTCGGGCAAGGCATTTTCATCCCTTTGCAGACAAGTCCAGCTGCTGGTAATGCTGAAAATAGCTCAAATGCTCTCAGGCCAGAAGCACCACCCAGCAGCTGAAGTTCCTTGCCTCTCTCGTTTGCCTTCTCTCCTGACCCCCAGTCCCCCTTTTCCTCCCTGCAGACGCTTGGATTGGACTTAATCTCAAACCTCTGGAGGTCAAGACCTTTTAAAAAAGGCTACATAAACAATCTCGACACGGAAAAGGCTCCTGACTTGCGCTTACTCTGTTGGAGTAACTGTGAAGTTCAGCCTCTTCAAGGTAAGGTTTTTGCTCTGGAATGACTTCTTTTCTGGTGTGGTCATGACTAGTGTCTCTAAAATACCTTTTTAGTGAACATAGGAGGAAGCCAAGGGAGTCCCAGGTAGACCCTGTGTCCTGGGATGCAGTGGCAGCATCGTGCGTTTTTTTGCAAGTGTAATTGTAAACTTTGCCTAAAGCCCTCTGTCCCGGGTGGCTGCCGCACAGACACTCCTCTTGCTGAGCACTGCCCCAGAGTCCTCATTACGAGTGACTGCCACAGAGGTGAGAGGACCTCTAGACACCATCATTTCCTTGTTTAGACTGCTTTCTTATTTTAACCTTCTAAAAGTATTCTTTAAGCAGGATGCAGCCCACCTGAGGAGAGACTGTGTATTAGCGACTGCCCTTGACAGACAGTGAGGTGGCTGTATTATAGTGTGTTCCTGTCTTAAGCATGTTATTCACAGCTGGTGTGAAATGGAAAGAGGTTTGGGGGACTGGATTATTATCATCGTCGTTATTGTTATTGTTGGGTTTTAGATGTCTAGTGCACTTTGGGGTGACTGATTTTGAGAACCCCTTCCCCAAGCTGAAGTTTAGCTAAGCTACTCTCTTAGGAGGTATATTTTCTGACAGGTTTTTTGACAGTACACATTTTTTGGATAGTATTCTGGCTTCCCCTCCCCCCCACTTATACTTGTACTTGACATTTTGAGAAGTACTTTGATCTGTGGACTTTAACCTCAACCACACCATTTACTTTGATTGTGAGTATTTACTATGTTCAGTAAAAAGGCTTTTTCCCCCGCTCAATGCTTTGATAGCAATTCCTTCAGATAATTTACTAGCTTAGCGTCTTTTGCCGCTATGATTGAGATTTTATTTCTAAAGGAACCTGCAATTTAAAGAAAAATGTTCTCCTGCAAAGCACCTTCATTACATTGACTGTCTAATACAGTGGTTCTCAATACAATGCCTCAGGTTGTGGTGACCCCAATCATAAAATTATGTTCATTGCTACTTCATAACTAATTTTGCTACTGTTATGAAACATAATGTAAACATCTCTGTTTTACAATGGTCTTAAGACACCCCTGTGAAAAGGTTGTTCAACACCCCCAGGGGTCATGACCCACAGTATGAGAACCACTGTTCTAACGATTCATAGCTCAGGATATCTAAAACCAAATATCAAGGACAGTTCACAGAACCAATTCTGTCAACTCCGACTGGAGTCTCTTGCTTCCCCCAAATTACCATGTGCCTTGAGACCTAATTGTTGCTTTTGAAAACATGAGCATGGAAATCCTTGGCATTTCAAGATGCTTTTTACCAAAAGAGTTTTGGTTAAAAACAACAAAAACAGAAAAACATGTATTTCAATGGCATGGTGATCTTTTGAGTAACAAAAAGAATAAGACAAAAGAAAAAGGCAGAAGAAAAAAAGAAAAGTAAAGTAAAATAAATTAAAAAATAAAATCTTCAGTAGCCAAAAGTTTTAGTGAAACTTCTTTGATGTGTGGGATGAAGAATTTAACGAAACAAAAATTCCTTCTTAAAATGGATGAAATCTTAACACATTTACTAATCGTTAATCACTTTAAAATGTTGTCTTGACTTTCAAAACCTCATTGCAATTGCTTCCTGCTCTTTTCTTCCCCAAAGCATTGACTATTTTCAAAGCTCCCTGTGAGCTACTGTTCTGGGTACCCTTGGTAATATGGTTCCTGTTCTGTTGGAGGCTAGGAGCCTAATCCAGTCAGGAAGAGGCTGTGAAGTCTCAGACTGTGACTCTACAGAACAGAAGTCTGTTCTGTGACCCTTGTAAAGAAAAGAAGCCAATAGCCACCAGACAGGACTCAGGTGGCATTGGGAGGGAGCATGGAATGTTCCTCCTCAAGTAGAAGCTCATGGAGTTCTCCCCTCCAGCATGTGGATTATAGTAGGAAAGCCTGGAAAAGGGTCAGCATCATCGCCTTGCTACTTGACCTCTTGGAATCTACATTATAAAGAACACATCAGTGGTCTTATTTCTGTGAACTGTCAACTTGTGAGTCCCCCTGCTACTCTGAGCGAGGGCTTCACTGCTTCCAAGGACCTCTGAGGATCAGGGATGGTCCCTTTTAGCAGGGGGAAGGCTTGGTGAGCAGTCCCAGGTACAGATATGTTCCCAGAGCCAGCAGCAGGGCCGTTAGTGCAGATGCAAAATCAAAGACATCGGGGGGGGGGGGGGGGGGGGGGGGGGGGAAGGAAGTATTCGAGATGGGAGACTGTGATCCCATCCTAATGAGCCATTCAGTGTCCTGTTTGCCCCTTCTTCCTCATGCCCCTCTGTTTTATTTTACTTTGAAGCATTGGGTTGTTCCAATGTGAAACTCAAGGAGAAACCTAGCCAAGGCCACCGAGTTTCACATAGGCTACATAGTATTCTACCTGGACTTGCTCGAAACTCAGCCCGTGTTTGCCAAAAGTTTCATGAGTGTCAGCAAGCCTGGATTGGAAACCTAATCCGAAGCCAGGTGACTCCTGGTGACTTAGAGGCTTTGTTGTGTAAGTACAGAAGTTGCCACACAAGGGCACTTCTTATTTCTACGACTTCTACTGTAATTCCACGTGCAGACACAGTTCTTTCTATATATTCTGTGACATTTTAAGGACAAGCGGAAGTCTAATATGAACTTCTGTAGCTGTGGTATTTAAGCGCTGGCAAATAGAAGCCTGCATTTTAAATTCCAGCCCAGTTTGAATCACAGTGGTGTGAACATGCTGGTATAATTCAGCTAAAGGAAGGAAGTCCCAAGAGAGCTATGGAATGTCTTTCTTTGCTTAAATATACCTCTGTGCTTGGGAAGAACAAACAGTAACATTTTGTCCAGGTCTGTCCTTCTGACAGTATGCCTTTTGTTCCCTTTCCAAAGGTGCTGTCAAATATAGTGGTGGAAAAATAATAAACTTCCCCCAGATATGTTTTCCCTGCCTGCTCAGTTGATACACTGGTAGGGAACATTGCAAGTATTGAAACGTTTGCTACTGTTGCCCTGTAACGTAAACTGAGAATAAAGGGGTAGTCACGAGGCCAGCTTCTCAGAAAGGTGTGGCCACCCAGAGCTGCTGTGTATGTGAACAGTCAAAGGGGACCTGGTTATTAAAGTGTGTGTGTGTGTGTGTGTGTGTGTGTGTGTGTGTCTGTCTGTCTGTCTGTCTGTCTGTCTGTGAGGGTGTGAGAGTGTGTGTATATTTGTGAGTCTGAGTATACGCATGCACATTTGTGTGGGGGAGGTGTGTGTGGGTGCGGGGTGTGTGTGTGCTTATGTACATATGTGTGTGGAGGGAGGAGAGAGGAAAATGGGTTTGTGCGACAAATCTATGACCTCAGAAACAAAAGTGATCAAGCCCCAGACCTGAAAACATTCCTTTGTTGGTCATATTAATTTTGTTGGCTGCATGTCAAAATACTTTTGGTATTATTTCTCTCATTAAAAGCAACAAGCGTTAGGATTCCAGACATAGTAAATAATCCCCCAATGAAAATAGGACCACTTTGGGAGAGTCACGTACTTGTAGAGCTTTGATGGGTCAGTCTCAGAAAAATCATCATGATTGAGGCCATCCTAAGATGCAAAGTCACCCAGAAAACTAAGATTCAACTTGACATTTTCTTAATTGGACAGTGTGTGATGCCATCTGAAGACATTTCAGAGAAATGAATTGGTGACCTCAATAAAGATTTGGTTAGACTAAACTTACTGACGTTTATGAATACAGACTCCTGATCAAATTAAATTCCAGAAGATTTCTTTTTGGAAACTTTAAAGTCAGTTTTAAATTTAACAAATTGTACTTTTATTGAGGATAAAGTTTATATCTTGCTATATCACTGTTGTTTGATTTGACACTACAGAAAGCATAAAACATTATAAGATAACAACAGCAAAACTTGGACTAATATATGTAGGTTTAGCCCTGGCTTTACTATTCTTGCTGTGAGATTTATGGGCATATAAGAATTTGAATAGTCTTGAATTAGCAAAATGAGAAGAAATTGCTCAAATCCAGGTCCTAGAGGAAACAGCATGAAACAATCCATATTATCCTACAAAGAAGAATACTATTAAATGCACCCTGGCACAGGAGTTTAATCTTTCAGGCAGGTCTGTCATCCATAATATTCATAAGAAAAGAGCAAAGATACCATACCAAAAATGAATGCCAAGGTTATGTATGTGCGCATGTTTCTCTAGATCATTAAACAGCTTTTTCACAAATGTCTTCAGCTGTCATTTAAGAATGCAAATATCTCTGAATTGAAAATCATTTTGTGCTTAATTTGCTACAAGAAATAAATGAGCCATTTCATACTTATATATTTCCTAAGGATATATTACAAAAGCCTAAGTTGATATAAAATACATTTTTCTTCTTAAGCAGAAAACAAAAAACAATAATGTGGTTCAGATCAGGTCAAGATCAGAGAGTTCCTCCCAATAGATCAAAAAGGATTATTTGCACAGCATAGATAATGCACTCATCTTCAGAAAAGTCATCAATTTAAACCAAATACGGATATTGAAAATAGGAAACAATGCAGGGGCTAAGCATGTAAGTCATCAATGATAGAGCATCTGCCAAGTATGTGTGTTACCCTGAGTTGAGGTTGATCTTCAGGACCATCACAGGAGGAGAAAGGGAAAGAAGAGGAATTAAAAACCACTTTAATCCTTATAATACCCACATCCCATAGTCATTCTAGAGTCTGCCTGTCTCTCTGCCTTTTACACTGATGTGCACATTCCTTTTTGAAATACAGGGATTACTGTAAGGGTACAGGGGGCCTTCTCATTGCCACTCTCATTCCTGGGCTTTCTCCTGAGGAATCATGGAATGAGGGATGGAAATGAACCTCTGAATCAGCCCTAAACTCACTGGGAAGTGTTGGCCAACTGGTCTACCACCTAGGGTTACAGAGAGAAAGGACCAGACTGGAGGAGAAACTAGACTGCCCTCTCCCAGGAACTTGACAGAGAATTCTCCTGAGTCCCCAGGTCCCATTATATTTTTTTCTTTCTTCTAAGACCTTCTCTTATATTTTCCTCTGCCTTTGTTTAGGAGAAACAGAGATCTCTCTTATAAATTGCCATTCTTGAGCTGCTAATGGAGAGAAGAGGTTCAGACAGCTAACTCTGCATTTCAAGATCCACACATATTACAGAATTAGCCCATAACCTCTGACCTAGGAGATGATGGGCATTTGGGTATTACAGGAGATTTGTGCTTTATAACTACTGTTGATGGATTCACACTAAAATGCAAATAGACTGAGCAAGATTTCCATTTATACTTTTTATTTTTTTATTAAGAGAGTTTCTATTCATTTTACATATCAACCAGATTCCCACTGTCCTCCTTTTTCCCACCCTCAGGCTTCCCCCCAACCCACCCCTGATTCCCACCTCCTCCAAGGCAAGGTCTCCCATGGGGAGTCAATGACATCATGAGGTTTGCAGGCAAATGGATGGAACTAGAAAATATCATCCTGAGTGAGGTAACCTAGACTCAAAAGGACAAACATGGTATGTACCCACTCATAAGTAGATACTAGATGTAAAGCAAAGGATAACCAGACTGCAACCCACAGTTCCAGGGAGGCTAGCTAGTAAGGAGGACCCTAGGAAGGATGCATGGATCACCCAGCGATAGAGAAATGGATGAGATCTACATGAGCAAACTGGGGGTGGGGGAGTAATGGAGGGCAAAAGACAGGGGAATGAGAACTTAGGGGAGCGAGAGGTTTGAGCTGGAATGGGAACAGAGTGGGAGAACAAGGAAAGATACCATGATAAATGAAGACATCATTTATATTTTTTAAACCAAACATTTTAGAACAACTTTATATTTATAGAAGAACTATGAATACAAGTGTTATCTTATGTTCCATGCTTATCAGTACAACTTACATTAAACAGTATCCCACTATAATTAATGAAGCTCATTGATGATGATATTATTTTAACCAAAGCCCATGCTTTCTCCTTCTTTGTACCCAATGACCCTCCTCTGTCCTGGGATCCTGTCCAGACTATCATATTACATGTAGCCATTTCTCCTTAGGCTCCTCTTTGCTATGACAGTTTCTTTCCTTGTTTTTGAGAGCTGTGACAGTTTGGGGAATACCTGTCAGGTATTTTGTAGACTGTCCTGTTGAAACTTCTCATGTGTTTTTCTCATAATTAAACTCGACTCACTGGCTTGGGAGAGGGCAACCTCAGACCAAGGGTTCTGCTCATCAGATCACGTGGGTACATGCTATCAGCAGGGCATAGGGCTGCTGATGGTGTCCTTGACCACATGGCTGAGAAAGCACTCAGTAGGTTTCTTTTCCTATAAAAGCACCTTCTATCCCCTTTCTATGTTTAAGTTAAGTACTGTTTAAGTTTTTAATCACATTGTGGTGATAAAATATAGGATAGAAACATCTTCTGGGAGGAAAAGTTTAACTTGGCTCACAGTTCCAGTGGCTATAGTCTATCACATGGACAAGGCAAGGCAGCTCCCTGGTGGGGTCATTTGGCCATTGTTGCTCACATAGTGACCAGACCAAATAGCAAAGAGCCAGAGGGGATAAAACCTTCAAAGGCTCACCCTTTGTGGCCTGTGTTATTAAATAGGCTCTAGTTCCCAAAGGTTGACTTTCTTCTACAAGGAATATTTGAAACTACTAATTTAAATCTACTCATTTATTCATGCCATCATAAACAAGTGGACATCTGTTTTATACTTTGAGTTATGCGATGCTCAATATTGAGATCTGAATATTAATGGGTGAGATAAAAAATCACCAAACAGACAAGCTTCTGGTCATGTTTGTGAAAGACTGTCTAGGTTAGGTTAAATGAAGTGTGAAAATCCACCCTAAATGTGGCAGCACTATTCCATGGGCTGGGACCCCAGACTACATAAAAAGGAGAAACCTAGAATTCATCACTTTCTGCTTCCTGTTTAAGCATGCAATGTGACCCTCCATCTCCTTCTCCCTCTACGTCTCTCCTGCCATGTTGGACTATATCACTTCTGTTCCTGTAAGTTGCTTTTGTCACAGGATTGAGATAGTAACTCATGCAGTTCCGTTAATCCATGGATATATTACTTTTTCTTCTTTCACATTATTCCAATTTGGGCCTCGGCTTTGTCAAATGATGTGGACATCTCTTTGACATACTCCTATCATTTTAAGGTTTTACTCTGGTACCACAAAATGCTCCATATTCATTTGGTGTATTCACAGATCCACAAAACCGCTATTTCCTCAAAGACCTCCGGTTACTTTTATTGAAGGAGAGCGTTGGTGAAACCCAGAGCATTCATTTTAGTTTTTGTGGGAAACATTTACAAATTATAACCAGTTTTAACTTTTATATTACATAAAAAGGAAAACGTAGGCAAAAATACAAGGAGTCCAGAAAAGGCATGAATATGCCTATTCTATCAAGAAGCAAGGGTTATGATTAGGCCAGCTGAGACAACCTGTTAGTACAGCAAAGAGAAGTATGTTAATAGCTCAATGCAGTTAATATTTAAAGTTCTACTCTTATGAAAAGACAATTTAGTATTAGAAAGGACAGAATGGAAAAATCCATGCCTACCTCATGCTAACGTTCATTTGCACCTGAACTTTGACAATGGCTGAACTGACTCAATAGGGAAGCAGGTGTACATTTGAAAACAGTGTTTGAGGGCCTAGGGGGATGGCTCATTAAGGAAGTGTGAGGAACTGAGTTCATATCCCCAGTACATACATAAGTGGGCAAGGCAGCCTGCCTGTAATCCCAATGCTCTAGAGGCAGAGAAACGGTACCTAGCATGAGTTGGCTAGCTACATTAGATGACTCACCAGTCTCCAGTTCAACAAGAGGCCATTTCTCAATATATAAGGTGGAAGGCAATGCAGGAAGACGCATGATGAAAACCTCTGACTTGCACACACATGCTCACATGCAAAGACATATGTGACCACAAACATGAACACATGCGCACAACCTTATAGCACACATACACATGTTCAGTGGGGGGGGGGGGGGCGTGGTAGAGCATATATTTTTAAAGCACTGCACTTTGGTTATTTTTAACTATTGAAAATGCTGCTCCAAACCCAACTTCTTAATTGTTCTTGACAGGCATTCAACTCAGTGGTACCTTACTCATTCAAATTTGCAAACCCAAGAAGTTTGGTGACTTAAAATTTAGTCACAATCGGTACTCTGGTGATTTGGTTTTGTTTGAATTGATTTTCAGGTGTTTAATTTTAAAAACACCCAAGAATGTTGGAAAAGCCCTATGAGGGTGTTGAAGAGCTCAGTGAGCATGGAATCAAATAGTTTCCAAATATAGACTTTTCACTTTTTAAATTTAATTTTATGTACTATAGTTGTGTGTGTGTGTGTGTGTGTGTGTGTGTGTGTGTGGTGGGGAGGGGGTACATGCATGCATATGTGCACACACACACATACAGGCACATGTGTGGACACACACAGGTGGACCCATGTGTGGCATATGTGTAGAGGACAGAAGACAAGACATGTTTCAGAAGTCAGTTCTCTCCTTCTACTTTACTGAGGCAGAGTCTCAAGGTAGTAAAGTATTGCTGATGGGGCTGGTGCCTGCCTGCTCAAGGAAGGCTTCATTTCTGAAGTAGGAAATGGCCCTTGCCCCACAGCACAGGAATGTAACACACCTATGTTAATGAGAAGCAAATAGCATTCAACATATCACCTCCCCATCATAGACTCAGAGGAAGAAAACTAATAGTGTTTCTAACATAAAATTAAATTGTTGGCATTCTGTTTTTATAAATTATGATTGTTTTTGTTCAAGACAAAATAAGTCCTAAGTTTTGAAGGAAAAAAGTTCCTAGGCTTAATATGTACATCACTAAAATATGTGGCTTATAAGAAACTAAAAAAATGAAAATAACAAAGTGAGCAACATTTTGGGAAAAGAAAAGCTTGGGGTTTGTTTATTTAGTGTGTGTGTGTGTGTGTGTGTGTGTGTGTGTGTGTGTGTGTGTAGGCCTGTGTAAGGAGGTCAGAGATCAACCACAAATAGTATTCCTGAGGAGCCATCCACATTATTTTTGAGACAGAGTCTCTCTCTAGGACCTGGGCCTCCAGATATGGCTAAGACTGGCTGGTGAGCAAGTTGTGGGGCTCTTCCTGTCTCCACCTTCCCTCCAATGACAGGCTTTTTATATCGGGGCTGGGGTCCAGCTCAGGTCCTCATGCCCGTGTGGTGAGCTCTTTACTAATGGAACCATCTTCCCAGCTCATTAAAAAGATTTTTTGGTTGTTGTTTTATTTTTTGATAGCTAGTTAAGTATAAAATATGTTACCATTTATGCTGGCTTTGATTCACATCGTGAATATATTTAATTTGATGAGTTTTGTTGAAAATTGGCACTCACTCTCTTTGTCTTATGTGACAAGCTCTAGCACCAGATGAGCCTAAAACAAAGTGATAATTGTCTTGCTGAGGTGAGAACACTTGACTGTTGTGAAATATTTACCCTCCTTATAGAATTTTATCTATTTCTGTTATAGAAATTCAAAAGAAGGCTACCAGTCAGTTATATCTACACAATACACAATAATTCCATGTATTCACAAATATCCTTTTTCTAATCATTATTCTGAATGAATGAGGACATATGTGTCATAAGATGCATTTCACAGCAGACCTTTTCATAATGTTAGTGAATATTAAAATTGAGTACATTTAGTACTCAACTGTACTTACCAAATAAGAATGGCTTTATTTAGAAATTTATTAATAACATACTGTTAATAGTGACCACAGATAACTACTTTAATGTCTTAAGCAATTTTATATTCCTTTAATGAAATACCATCACAAGATTTTTTTGTATCATTTCAGTTGTTTATTTATTTTTAGCCCTTTTACTATTTGATGATGATCATACAGAGTTTGTGATTTCAAACTTTATACTATGACTATAGAAAGATTCAGTACATATGGAAAAATTAATAGAACCAGTACAGCCTTTTAAGATTAAAAACTATCCATGAGACACAAGAAAGAATTACTTTAATTTGAAAAGTTGTATCTATTAGAAAACTACATCAAAATAGTATAAAGAAACATGGATTGTCAAATAACAAATTTACATAGTGGATGCCTTTGAGGAGAGGAAAGGGATTACAATTACAGAGGTATATGCTAAGCTTTAATTAAATTAATAGTATCTCGTGTCTTAAGATCAACATAGATATAGGCATATTTGTTTTGTCATTCATTTTATATATTTAATATTTGAATAAGAATGTGAAAAAAATCTTCTCCCTGTAAGTTACATTTTTTAAGTTTGAGATATATCCTAAATGCAGAACAAATTCAAAGGGTATCTCCTGGGTGAGAGTTAATATCATTTCTTCTTCTGCTTAAAGCATCCCAAATGTTCTGAAACTTTACAAAGACAAAATGACAAACAGATGCATGACGTTTAGCTTGTATTTCTATACTTTTCCCTTGGGTGTCACCTTGGTCATGGTGTCTCACTGCAGCAATAGTAACCCTAACTCGACAGAGGGCCTTGTTTTCTTGATGTCCTCCCTTCCCTCTGGCTCCGACATGCTTTTTGCCTCCTCTCCTGAGGAGTTCCCTGAGCCCTGAGGGCAAGGATTTAATGGAGACATAACATTTAGGGATGAATTGGTCCAAGGTCTCTCACTCTCTGCATAAAATCTGGCTGTTGCCAGGCGGTGGTGGCACATGCCTTTAATCCCAGCACTCAGGAGGCAGAGGCAGGTGGATCTTTGTGAGTTCGAGGCCAGCCTGGGCTACAGAGCGAGATCCAGGAAAGGCGCAAAGCTACACAGAGAAACCCTGTCTCGAAAAACCAAAAAAAAAAAAAATCTGGCTGTGGGTCTCTGTGTTGGTTCCCATCTGCTACAGGAGGAAGCTTCCCTGATGATGGCTGAGCAAGGCACTGATATATGAGTATAGCAGAATGCCATTAGGAGTCATTTTATTGGTACTTTTTTAAATTTTAGAACAGTGGTATTTGGTCTTACCCTAGGTCCCTGGCTATCTAGTCTCAGGGTCTTACACCAGTGTCAGGTCTCAGGAAGTGGGCCCTCAGTCAAATCAGATACTGGTGGGTTAATCCCGCAAACTTTGTGTCTCCATTGCACTAATATATCTTGCAGGCAGGACACCACTGTAGATCAAAGGGTTGTGGCTGGGTTGGTGTTTATGTTTCTCCTTGGGTAGCATGCACGGTACCTACCTCCCTGTAGCAAAGACACTAGTACACAGGTGTGAAATTCTATGCAGTCACCAGCTGAACTCCATGTTCAGTGGGTTGTACAGGTGTTGTCTTTAGCAAATGGGCCTTGCTGTCAGTTTGTGGAGAGCAACCTCTATGGCCTTGGCAGCAGCCAGTGTTGTTTGGGGATTCCCATGGGACCCCTTTGGGTAAAATTCAATTAGATGTAACCCACTTCCAGTACTGGAAGCTTCATTTGGTGGCAAGAGATGGCCGCCTGTGGCTCTGTGTCCCCCATTATTTGTCAATTTCGTGTAGATTGCCTGTGCTAATGATGTTCTGTTTGGAAAGTCTTTTCCCGTACCACTACTCCCCACATTTCTTCTATGAGGTCAGTGTATCGGGTTTCATTTTGAGGTCTTTGATCCATTGGGAGTTGAATTTTTGCAGGATGGTAAGTATGGATCTATTTGGATTCTTCTACATGCAGCCGTTTTTATTTTACCAGCACCATTTGATTGTTTGGGTTTTTTTCCCCCCAGTATACTTTCCTTGCTCCTTCATAATTCAAAGAAAAAAATAAAGAAGGTGTCCATGGGTGTATGGATTTATGTCTGGGTTTTCAGTTTGATTCCATTGATTGATGTGTCTATTTTTGTGCCAATACCATGCTGTTTTTATTACTGTAGTTCTGTAATACAATCTGAAATTGGGAATGATGATACCCTAGCAGTTCTTTTATTATTCTTATATTATTATAAAAATAATATTTTATTATTATTATTTTAGCTATCCTAAGTTTTTTGTGTTTCTATATGAAACTTAAAGTTGTCCTTTCAAGATCTGAGAACTGTGTTGGAATTTTGATGGGGATTGCATTGAATCTGTAGATTGCTTTTATAGGATGGCCATTTTTACTATGTTAATCCTGCCAATCTATGAGCATGGGAGATCTTTCCAACTTCAGATAGCTTCTTTAATTTCTTTCTTCAATGACTTGAAGTTTTTTTTATCATATAAGTCTTTTACTTGCCGGGCGGTGGTGGCACACGCCTTTAATCCCAGCACTGGGAGGCAGAGCCAGGCGGATCTCTGTGAGTTCGAGGCCAGCCTGGGCTACAGAGTGAGTTCCACGAGAGGCACAAAGCTACACAGAGAAACCCTGTCTTGAAAAACCAAAAAAAAAAAAAAAAAAAAAAAAAAGTCTTTTACTTGCTTAGGTAAAGCTACGCTCAAGATATTTTATATTATTTTGGCTATTGTGAAGGGTGTTATTTCCCTGATTTCTAGTTCAGTCTATTTGTCATTTGTATATAGGAGGGTTACTGATTTCTGTGAGTTAATCTTGCATCCAGCTACTTTGCTGCAAGTGTTTATCAGCTATAGGAGTGTCCTGCTGGAATTTTTGGAGTCAGTAATGTATATTATCATATCATATGCAAATAAAGATATTTTACTTTTAAGAAATAGAGGGAAGGTCAGAGTGATTTTGTATCTGCCATTGTTCAAGTATCTTTAATTCAAAATAATATACCAGAGGGGAATATTTTGAGTTGGCATGATCTCAGTTCCCTCATAGGCACTGTTCATGAAGTTTATTCAAAGTATTTTTATTTTTTGATTTTTGAGACAGGGTTTCTCTCTGTAGCCCCAGACTATCCTGGAACTGATTTGTAGACCAGGCTGGCCCTGAACTTAGAGATCCCCCTGCCTCTGCTCCCAAGTACTGGGATTAAAAGCTTGCACCATCACACAGAGCCTTAAAAGTATTTTTAAAATAATCAACAAATACAGGAGAAATCATAGTTCTAATTAAAATGGAAAGTAACTTTGAATTTTCTTATGTCATTATTATTAATGCTGCGAAACCAAGTACTGCATACTAAAATAATAATATTTGTGAGTGAGTGTGAGGGAGAGACTTTGGATTGCTGGCATTAGACACTGGCAAGTGCCCGCACCTCATCCAAATCTCTTCTCTCCAGCTTTCTGTGCCACTGGAGCTCCTGATTTTCCTTCAGGTCCGATTACAGCATCTGAATTCCACTTTCAGGTGTCATTCTCTCTGCCTAACCTTACAATCACTCCCGTAAGTTCTGTCCCTTTTGCCTAAGTCCCTGTAACCGTCTCAGAGTCCACCTCCTTCCTCCGTGGTGATCTCCAACTTTATACCTCTCTCTGTTCCTGGTCTGTCTCATAGGATCCAGACTCACATTTCCAAGTAGTTCTTGTATGAATGCCTGCTGAATACCTCAAACTCCACACTTTTAGAATGTACCCTCTTTTACCTACTCCCTCCTCCTCCTCACCCAAGGATATGTCATGCTACTGAGATCACCCAGTTACATGGGACTGGAATCTTAGACAAGCATGAAAAGTTCTCCCCACTCCTCCTACCTCCCTACTCATTGATTACCTGGTATTCCCCTTGCCCTAGTTACAAGGCTCTTGCAACACTCTTGGCTGGGATTTCTTAGAAGTATCCTGACTTCTCTTCGCATCTTTTCTCGCCTCCAACCAGCCTAAATGCTTGCTGTTGCCAGTATCCTGTCAAAAGTAGGTGAGCTTTGCATATAGAGTTCCGTCTACCACATTCTCCTGTTTTGTAGCCCCACCCCCAAGCCCTATCAAGCCATGAAGGTAAATTCAGTGCATCATGTTTAGGAATAAATAGCCCCATGTTTCCCAAGGAAACAGGCAGATCTGGCAACATTTCCCAGCTCATTCATAAGGAAAGGGTGTGGTTCCCTGGGATGCGCTTGGAGCACAGATCCAATGCCAGCGCTGCTGCTTACCTCCGCAGACCCTTTTCCCCCAGCCTCTCCAACCAAACCATTGCTTCGTTGGCAATTCCTGAATGCTACTGTGGTGGCCGGAGGACAAGCGCTAAATTAGAGCACCCTTGTTTGATAAAGTGGATCCATTAAAGCCACAAGCTCCGTGTGATTCATATAGAGTAGTCAACGTTCCCACAGAGTGTTAAGAAACAAATCGCTGAAGCACCTCGCGCCTCGTGACTCTCATTTCATTCTATGAGGATGTTGCTTAAAGCACCAAAAGCAATTATGGGTGGACACTTACAACACTGCTTAGTTTTACTAGTAAACTTTTCGTTTCCATCCTTTATGTTTCATGTAAAAAAAACACTGTGTGTGTGTGGGCACATGTGCTCACGTAGAGGCCAGAGGCCAACCTGCCTTGTCCTTCCTCAGGGCATATCTACTTCGTTTCTTGAGACAGGGTCTCTAATTGCCTGGAACTCACTTATTAGACAAAGCTAGATAGCCACTATGCTCTAGGGAGCTGTTTGTCTATGTCTCCCAGTGCTGGGATTAAAAGTGTGTGCCAGCTGGGTGGAGGTAGCATGCACGCCTTTAATCCCAGTGCTCGGGAGGCAGAGCCAGGCAGATCTCTGTGAGTTTAAGGCCAGCCTGGGCACCTGGATCTCTGTGAGTTCAAGGCCAGCCTGGGCTACAGAGTGGGTTTCAGGAAAGGCACTAAAACTACACAGAGAAACCCTATCTAAAAAAAGAAAAAAAAAGTGTGTGCCACCATGCCCAGATATTTTACATGGGTTCTGAGGATCCGACTCAGATCTTCATGTTTGTTCAAGCAAGCACTCTATGGACTATGGTATCTCCCTAGGACTGCAAGAGAATTCTTGTCTCACTGTCTCTGTCACTCACTTTGTCTCTGTCAGTCTCTCATTTCTCTCTCTCTCTCTCTCTCTCTCTCTGTATTTATATTGTGTTGGTGTTATATCTGCTAACTTTTTACTGTGTGATCAAAAGCAGCTTTGATTTGGAATGAAATGTTTCCACTTTTCAAGCACAATGACAAATTATTCAGAATAAGATCAACAATTATTCTGCCCCTGATACTCCCTTGCATATTCTTGAGATTGACAAGTGAGCTGACTTATTTTTAATGCCACTGTTTTCAACTAAAAATGTCTGCATGCAGCTAAAGGGGGATTTGTTTTTCTGCACATTTTACCTTGCTGGATCCTCTCATGAACTCCTAGGTGGCAAGTAGCTGAAAACGTTCATGTCATTTCTGTTCCAGCATTTAATATTGTGACCTTCCTGAAGGTCACAGTCTAGACAGACCCATTCTACAGACATAGGATGCCTACAGGCGTTTTGTTAAATTTTTGAGTATTCCTTCCTTATGTTTGGCCAAATCACGGACAATAATTTTAAAAAGTCATTTTCAATTCCTTGGAAACTAAATATAATATAATACACAATGCTGTCAATAGGAGAGTTGAATGCAAATAATAGAATTACAGTAGTGGTTTCCTACCTACTTCTGTCCAAAATAACATTTGACCTCTGAATATTTATTGCGGTAAATAACTTCTAGAGTAGCCATCTAAAACACAACCAGATCTTGTTGGATGAGTCCATTTTCCACATATTTGTAAATTACAGTGGAGAAAACCCCCTATCGGCCTCCAGGAAACCCATTTACATGAGAGACTGAAGTCTTCTGTGCTCTAATCATTCATCAGGAGGTGTTTTTAGGTGAACTGCTGAACCAATGTTCGCCCTACCCACTGCCATTCATGTGCACACCATGAAGTCAGTCATCCAGCACAGGCCTCGCACAACACCACCTCCCTCCGCTGCACACACAAAGTTTATTTCGTTCCTGCGTGTGCCAAACAAAACACCTTACCCCCTTACATATAAAAACGGGATATAAGAGCCTGACTGTGAATGGAATTGTGGGAATTAGAGGAAAAAAAGAAAGAGAGCTCAGTTCTTAGAGGCTGATATATGAGTGGCACTGACTGTGTGGAGCAGAAATAGCTTTGTTCAATCCTACCTCATGTCTTTAAGAAAGAAGCTCTTATCTCTCCCTCCCCCCCCCCCCGGGCTTTGGACATACCATGGATATGCTTTACTTCTAAACTTAGCAATACTGATGCCCTTGTTATTTGTGACAGGGGACAGTCATTCCCTCCTGCACATCCAAATTTGAGAACTGTCCAAGTCTAAGCACCGCTTGAGGACTTGGGACATATCAAAGAACTGCTCCAATAGAAAGGCAGCTTTCCTGCAATTTCTGAGTGCCAAGTAACAGTATCAATGAGAAGGAACATGAAGATAGGGCTCTAGAGGTTACCATGTGTAAACACTGAGAATGGAATTCGACACTCCATTATATGCTTTTTACACACACACACACACACACACACACACACACACACACACACAAAAAAAAAAAAAAAAAAAAAACTGGAAAATCTTTGGTCTATCTTCTTTCCATCAGTGAATAGCTTATCTCATTTCTGAAGATAATTATGAATCAACAACATCATCAACATGGTGTTATAGTAAAAATCTCATTTACAAGGAACTTTGAGTTATCAAAATGTCTTAGGTCACAAGAGAAGCCACTGACGTGAAAGGGGAAAAATGACCTGGATAATACCTTGAAACATATGTTAGTAAATTGGACCTTCCTAAAAAGTAGATTCCTGGGTTTTCCCTGCAAAGCACTGGGAGAAACAGAAACTAAGCCCAATGGGATGTCAAACCTATACAGTAAATAAAATTCTGCAGGCTGATCCTGTAAAGGTGTGCCATGTTCCAACTGTAGACACCGGGACACAATGCTTGAGGTTTGGGATAACTTAGAGAGGCATATTTTTAGTGTGTGGACTGACAGGCCTGCTTTCTGTCCAAATAATAAGCTACTTAAAACCAGGCTCCTCAACCTGAAGAACGAAATTTCATAAAGTATTTTGTTCATGACTTTGAAAAGTTTGTACGATTAAAAGCCCAGGTGATATAAATGGCTAGCTTCTAGCTATGGGAAGGAGAAAAATTTAACGTGGTTAAAAATAATCTTTACATTTTATAGAGGTGCGTGTCCTAATGTGAGTAATGGTTGTAACAGCAAGAACAAAATAAGTGCACGCTGGAGAGGCACCTGCTTGAGCACCCTCTCTCTAAGAAGCCGGGAATGCAGAGTTCCAGGGATTTCTTGTCTGTTCTACCAACCAGTGATCCAGATAATCTGCACACTATTAAAATCCATGGATGTCTTCATTGGTTTCTTATCAAACTGCCTGGATTCTATGGCTCCTTTACAACATTTGTAAAAATCTAGAGGATTTTTGATTTTTGGTTTTGGTTTTGTATCTTAACTGATGTAAATTTATTTCAGATCTTTTCTGACACTCCTAGTTAAATCCCTTCAGTCAGTGTAGTTAGGTGTGCAATCGAGAAAAAATTAGGGCATGGGAAGATGGATCAGTGTGTAAAGTGGTTTCTGGGCAAGCCTGAGGACCTGAGTTCAAATCCTCAGGACTGACTTAAAAGCTGAATATGATCAATCAGGACTATAACCTGAGCACTCGTGGACAGAGACAGGAGGATCTCAGGGACTCCCTGGCTAGCCCTTCTATCCCAAATGATGTGCTCTAGATTCTGTGAGAGACCCTACCTTGAAAACTACAGTGGAGAATGACAAAGGAAGTTATCCAGAGGCAACCTCTAACTTCTACATGCACACACACATAGGAACACACCTCCTACGCAATACACCACATACACCAATAAATAAATAAATAAATGTGAGATAAACAAGCATCAGAATTTATTCCATATGAGGTATGAATAGGGAGATGTTTCCTTCAAAAGGAGAGGTCTTAAGAGAGAGAGAAAATGAAGATTCCCTTAGTTCTAATACCAAATGATTAGAAAGTTAAAGTGAGAACTTTGGCCCCTGTAATCTGGGGTAGGTTGACAATTGAATTTGGGCTTTCAAAACTCATCGCTATTTCCAAGCTCAACGCCATTTTCACTGCGATGTCTCCACCTACTATCTGCTGCAAATTCTGCCCAGCATTATTAAGGTCCTGGTATTTTTTATCATGTTTTATGTAGTATATTTTGTGGCTAGAAAGGTGTCTTTTATGGCTAAATCCGCACATTTGTACATACCTTAGGGACCTTGTATTTTTTACCCTTCAGATAATTTAAAGCAATGGTTCTCAACCTGTGGGTCATATCGCCACAGGGGTCTCATATCAAATATCCTGCACATCAGACATTTGCATTATGATTCATAACAGTGGTTAAATTATAGCTATAAAGTAGCAATGAAAACAATTTTATGACTGGAGGGTCACCACATCATAAGGCACTATATTAAAGGGTCGCATCATTAAGAAGGGTGAGAACCAGTGGTTTGAAGGAACACATGAGGACAATGGAATCCATAGCCTCATTCCAGGTTACATTGACTCTTCTCCATGTGAAAATGAAGATGGGTGACAGAACCAGATCTCATCCATAACTGTGAGGGGAATCAAGGATGTCAGTCACCATGTGAAACAAAGACCATGATTTCTGGGAAGAGCCGGAAGGGGATCTAGTCAGGACATCTGATTGACTGGCTCTATGGTCAGCTTATGGAAATACAGGGTGATCATCTTGCCACACAGCCAAGCCACAACTGCATTTCAGATCAACATTCTGTTGAAGGAGAGAACTGAATGTCGATTCTACAGCTGTTAAGTATACAGACAAATGACTTTTTTTTTCTCCTTGTGATTTAATTGCCAGAGATGATGCTGTGTATTTAAATGAAGCCCCTTTCCTCTCCTCCTGGGAATACAGCCAGGTCACATTCACCCACATCCATACCCTCTCTGCTAGTGAGAGTGGTCCATTCCCCTATCAATCTGCCTCCCAATACCTATATCCTCCATATTTCCCCTCTCTGTCCTTCTGCCCATTCGGTTTAGCTAGTGTGAGAGACTCTGGGCACCTATGGAATGTTGGAGCAATGTGTGAAGGAAGCCATATTCCAAATGACTGCCAGAGACAGAGGCCTCTATTATCCAACTCACCTATATTGGCTGTTTGATTTTTCTGGTGTTCAGCCATGAAGTTGGAGTGTCAAAAGTTGGATAACTTTACACATTTGGTAAAACTATAGAATTACATGATTATGATATAAATTGTGGATGTGTTGTGGAGGATTTTAAATATACATGAAGTTATATTTTCCACAGATAAATTTTTAAAAGATAAATGAGTAACATTGAACCCAAACTCTTATACCATGGTGCTCTAACTTTGAGAAAATTAGGAGGAAAAAAATATCAGAGAAATGAGCTTTCCTATTCTATTTGGAAGCCTTTTAGTTACATATCTGCAGTTTCTCCTTTTGCTGAATATTTCTCCCTCTGAGGAGGATGTTGTCCTAGTAAAACTAAAGGCAGAGTAGAATTGTTACTTTTTTTAAAATTAGGGAATTCTTACAAATGATCTTGAAGAATAGCCATGAATCTCTTTAGTCAAATTTCTAGTCAGTATCCCAGCTAGAATCTGTAAATTATGTTTTGTAGGAAGTACATTTTAAACCTGAACTCCCCAAGGAAATAAAATAAATTAAGCAAAGAAAATGAAAATGTCTGACTCAATGCAAAATATGTTGCACTGATACTATTTGGAATCTTCCTGGTGGGCTTTTTAACCACATCTACCTTTTATGAGACTCCCAGACAACTCTCCATCATTGCTAACTGACTCTGAGAAATGAACGATGTGAGCAGTCACATTAAAATGACTACAATTCAAAACTCAATCTCCCCAGACTTTTTCTTTTCATATTTATGGGTCAGTGTCCTAAAAAAAAAAAAAAAAAAAAAACCCACCATGGCAAATACAGAATGATAATTCATCCATTATGTCTAATTAGGATCAAAGATTCATTATGCACCAGTAATTGCAGTGAGTGTACTTCCTAGGATGGAAATTGTTTGTGGCTAATGTGCTGTAGGAACCCACGCAATACTTGCAGCTACATTAAGTGACTCCGAGAAAAGTTCCCCCCTTGAGGAATGTCTTTCATCTCAGTGGCTGTTTTGTAAGTTCGCCTGAAGCTCCCTCTGTAGTCCTAAATGTGGCGTATGTGGACTAAATATCAAGTATTATGACCACAAAACAAGCAATATTTTCTTGTCTGATACACATCCATTAGGTACCTAGAAAGAACACACATTCTTTAGGCTGCACATTTTGTCAGAGCTAAATGGGTCAGCATTTATTAACAGTTTGAAAAGACAAATATAAAATGGAACCAGATCCAGACTTAATTAAATTACTTCCCTTAGTTAGCCTTATTTTAAGGTCTTTTTCTACCCATAGTATCTAGGTTTTTGCTGAAAAGGATTGTGCCCAGCTTACCACTGCCTTCTACTATCATGATTTTGAAGGATGTCCCCTTTTTATTAAGAAGCCTGGTGACACTGACTATAGTCTTTAAAAACCTACTGTACTACATTGATAGATAAAAAGAATTCTAACTACAATAATATTGTTACTTAATTTCATTTTTAATAAGTGTGCAATGTTAGCATGCACCAACTAGACAATCCTATTTTGCAGCTAGATAACATGATTTATCCTTAGACTCTTGCTTTGTTGCCACAGGGATCCTCTGGACTAAGTTTCTTATCCTTGGCATCGTTAGCATTTTGATCCAATGATTATTTGTTGTCGTGGATTCTTTGGCACACTGTTGGATATTTAGTAGCATCCTGTCCTTTATGAGATGCCAGTTAACACCTCTCCATAGCTCAGTAATTGCAATTAAAACTGTCTCTGGATGTCACTTGTCCCCCTGGAAAGCAAAATTACCATGGCTGATCCTCAATATTCATAAACTTCACCTTAATGCAAAACTGCTTTTGCATTATAGTAGGTGTTAATGCCAGTAGAAACCTTTTCTCCACTGTTCTTTGGTGGGGTTATCTCTATTTTTTTTTTCCTGTGCTTGATAGTGTGTGATGGTTAGAATTAATTGTCAACTTGACAGGATCTGGAAACACCTCAGACAAACTTCCAGGTACAACTATGAAAGACACTTAAAGCTGGATTAGCCTCTGGTTTCACCCATGAGATATTACCTTAATTGAATTAATTGGAGTTGGAAGACCCACCAGAAAGAAGGTAGTGCCATTCTCCACCCCAGCTTGGGTTCTAAGAAAAAAGGGAGCTGAGCACTAGCATTTATCGCCTATGCTCCCTGACCATGGATGCAATGTGAGCAGCTGCCTCAAGCTCCCTGGCAGCATGACTTCTCAGCCATGAGGAACTGTGCCATCAGATGATAAGCCCCCCTCCCCAAATCTTTCTTAACTTGCTTTTATCACAGCAGCAGGAAAAGCAGCTAGGACACGGCCCCCGGCATCTTTCTTTGGTCTCTTTTCCTAGTTCTCTCCTCTCAGAAACACCTATCTCCTTCCATTTGTTTGTACATGTTCGTGTCCATATTTCGTTCCTGTTGTAGTCAGTATTTCTCTACTTTATTCAGAGTGGTTTAGAGTCTAGGACCAGTTAGGCAGCTGCCTGATGCCTGCCTTCCTCCTTAAACATGAGAGCCACTCCTCAGCCAGTTGGTTTTAGTGTATGTATGAGCAAGATGCAACGTTGACACATGTAAATGATGCTTTAGGTTCATCTTTTTCCTTTAATGGACTAGAGATACTCTCAGAGCAGTTAAGGGGGGAAAAAATCTTGTCTGAATCAGCATGCCTCGTGTGGGTGGAGCAAGGATTCTAACCTCAGTTAAGAGGACATTCCAGGGAACAACATCAGTCCTCCTCAACATAATGTCTCTCTGCAGTGTGCTGATGAGACCAGAGGGTGATATTTCTACATATCCTTATAAGCAGTCACGACCAAGGCTAACTACTTCCTCAGTGGGTCCACTTCCTAACCAGCTCAGCAAGTGTTGATAGACAAAAATTGAAGCCATAGCACCCAGCAGGTGAGCAACAATCCCCTAAGGTTAATTTCTATTAGTTTTGTTTGTAAGAATCTTAAAAGGGATATAGCTAGTGAGCATGCATTTTTTTTTTCCCTCTCCACCTTTGCGTTGAGGCCATGACCTCCATTTCTATATTCGCTCGTTTGTCGGAAGGAACAGCTAAAACTCTTCCATTAATCTGTAGACTCATCTGCAGCATTCTGTTATCATTCCCCCCCCCCCACATCACCAATTGCACCTCCTCATCATGAATGTAGGCTCCGAACTAATTTATCTCTAGTTTTTCCTTTCATACAATGCTACTGGCATCATAGCCCATGTACTGTCAGGTTACACAATGTAATGCGCTGATCTCTGTAATTCTGAGCCAAACTGGGCAGGAATCAGAGGTCTGTGTAGTGGATTAATTGGTTTCCCGTTCTATTGGGATTTCAGATGAAAAGTTAGCTAGCTTTCTTTTCTTTTCTTCTTTCTTTCCCCCCCCTTTTCTTCTCTTCTGGTCTCTTTTCTTTTTCTTAATACAATGTGAGGCCTCCTCATCCTTTCCCCTAAGGCTGACTCTCCATGGGATATCAGGAAGGCAGGAAGGTCAGGGCAATTAAATCTTCCCTGCCATTCTGTGCTGATGCCAAAGGTAGCTCAGAACAGGCCTGATCCTGGGGTTGCTCTTAGCGACAGCTTCAGAGCTTCCTCGGGCTGTGGAGCTGTGGCATTCCCAGGCCCCAGCTGTCTTTATGGTGAGTCTCTTTTCAGGTCCCCTGGACCAGTTTTTCTATCTAGGAAGACTAGGTAATCATCCCAGGCAGCAGCTTCAGCGGGTAGCCAACTGCAATGGTGCCTCCTGCCGACTATGGAATTCGGTGTTCTCTTCGAGGAAACACATTTATGAAAGGGATCTTGTTCAGACTCCCTTAAAATGCATTTTAAAATAAAGTCAGAGCTTTAGCGCCCAGAGCCAAATTCAAAACACACAACTGTCATCATGTCACTGCAGAAGAGCATCCCACTGGGTTCTCCTGTGTTTCCCCACTGGTTCTCCTCTGAGAATACTGTCGGTGTGAATCTCATTCTCTTCCAGTCCATGCTGCTGCTCCTGCTTGCAGTAGGGCTCAGAACTTCTGGCTCCAGAAGGAGCCCAGAGAAAACTCATACTCATCAGAGGTAGCTCTACTTCACCAGTTTAGCTATTATATTTCACCATGGATTACCAAAATCTCACTTTATGAGAGAATTGTTTTGAGATGATTAAGCACTTTACTTTATGTATGACTAACATCTCATTAGTAACGAAAGACAGATACAAAATCCATTGCAAACCTCCTCTTCCCAGAAGTGTTAGGTTCCCTAGAATTGGCCCTGGGGTCTGTCTGCAGAGCCTAGCTCAGCTGCAGAGATATCTTTCCTTATATATACAGGGACATTTGGGTGATCCTTAAAGGTATTAGAGTCATGCTACCCAGCCGGCCATATTCCCATATTCCATATGCCATAATAGATTCCAACATGGAAATAAAAGAGTAAGAGAAAGTAAACACTGAAAATATTTTCAAGAACGTATTGCATAAACCAAAGTCAGCATGATTAATGAGTTTTTCTGTTGAGTATAGGAGGAACCAGAAATGCAGCTAGTTATTCCCAAAAACTCCACTCAGCACACACTAAGGCCCTGAATGGCATTTCCCTTCATTAAAACTTGGCACTAACTAATGAGGCCAAGGTCACATGTCCTGATAGTCTCTGATTAGATGCTGATTTCCTAGTTCAAGTGAAAGCAGTCCTTCCTACCTCAGAGCAAGCCACTGAAAGCTTACAAAGTGTACCTCAGGTAAGAACAGTCTTACCATAGCTTAGACAGAACCAGGGTCTTCCAGGGGCAGAGCAAGTGGGTGTCAAAGGACAAGGAGACACCATTACCTGACCTCTGGAGTCTGACTCATCTGTTGTGGGTGTGGTGGACTCCAGCAAAGCACAAATCATCCTAGCAACTGGAGCTGCCTGTGAGAGATAACAAAAATGTCCTTTCTTCTGGGTCAGTCGTTCTCAACCTGTGGGTTGTGACTCCTTAGGGGTCAAACAGCCTTTACACAGGGATTGCCTAAGACCATCAGAAAACACAGATATTTACATTACAAATCATAACAGTAGCAATGAAAATAACTTTACGATTGGCGGTCATCACAACATGAGGAAGTGTTGCTAAAGGGTTGCAGCATTAGGAAGGTTGAGGACCACTGTCTTCGGGCATTCCTACTGACAGAGTCTAGTTAACCTGATCACACCACTCATAGACTAGGGTCTTCTAGTCCATTCCGATCAGATCACAGCCTGCTTCTAAATTCAACTCTCTGAACCTGCAATAAAGTTGCGTTTTATGCTCAGAGCTTAAATTCGACATTATCTTCTTCTGCTTACACAATAGAGGTCTATTTCTCAAAGTGCTGGCAGCCAGAAAGAAATTCAAGAGGCTGTTCAAGATCAAGGTGTCAGCAGATCGTTTTCCCGGCCACATCTCCTCTTGTTTTGGGTCTGTCCCCTGGACAGTTGCTTTCTCACTCATTGTATGAGGACAGTCTTTTATCTGCATCCTTGCGTCTGTGATGTCTTTTTTGCGTGTCCACATTTTTTTTCTTATAAGGATTCTAGGTAAATTGGATGAAGGCCCACCTCAATGGCCTAATTTTAACTGAAGCATCTTTCTAAAGGCCTAGCTCCAAATATAGTCACATTCTGAGGTATTTGAGAGTCAAGGCTTCACCATAGAAAGTGTGTGTGTGTGTGTGTGTGTGTGTGTGTGTGTGTGTACATCTGTAGGTGTATGGGTATGTATTTGTGTATGTGCATGTAGAGACCAGAGGCTGACATTAGGTGTCTTCCTCAGTTTCTCTCTATATCATATTTTAAGACAGGGTTTCTCAGTGAACCTGGAGCTCACTGATTTAGGTATACTGGCCAGCCAGTAGGCCCCAGGGATCCACCTGTCTCAAACTTACCAGGTCTGGGATTATAGGAGTATTGACATCACCTAGCTTTTTTTTTTTCTTTTCAATTCCTGGATGTTTTTATTCTGAAGAACAAATCCCTAGCATGCATGAAGCAAACAATTTTACCACTAAACTATAACCTGAGCCTTTATCATGTCAAATTTTAATAGTCACTTTATAGCATAGTGATGATTTCCAAAGACAATAGTCAAAATATTACAGAGAATCAAACTATGTTGCAAAGAAAAGTAGAGAAAATTCTATTAGGAAATAATGATGATGATGACTATGATAAGGATGATGATGGTGGTGGTGGTGGCCTTGGGGCTGTATATACCAATTCACAATGCACTAGTAATAAAGAGATTGTAACTATGATTATATTAAAAAACCAAAAAGGCAATCTGTAAGACTAGCTTTTTTTTTATACGTTATTGGGGATTGAATTCAGGGCCACATGCTTATATGGCAAACACTTTATCTGCTTAGCCATCTCCCCAACCCTCATCACGGGAATTTTGAGAGGATATATTTTAATGACTAATATAGGTTGTTGACTGAATAGAAGTGATGCTGTCTTAGAACACCTAAAACTCATACTGAGATCATACCCTTCATGTTTCTAACCATTCATCAATCCCATCATGGTCACCTTAGCCTTTCAGAGCTTGTCCCAGGCACTAGCTCCAGGCTCCATTCCCACCAGTATACTCTAATCAGATCAAAGTGACTACGGAGAGGAGGAGAAATTTATCACACTGTGTAAAACAGCCCTGAGAACACGCTTCATGATGGCGTTGGAGCACTCTTAGACATAAGTAAATGTATTTGAATTATCTCACTAGGCATTCATCTTTCTATAACCCTTCAAGCTACTTAAGTGTAGAGAAAACATGGCCTGCCATAAATCTCACAGAAATGGAGCCCTGATGAAAAGCCACTTGCCGTTTGCCTCTCTGTGTCTGTCAGCTTGTTATTCCTTCTCTGATTTCCCTCAGGCTTCCTTTTCCATAGTTTACAGTGGAGAGAGATGTAGTTAAGGTTTTGCCGATGCATGAAAAGATCAAAAGTAGAACAGGAAGACATAATTCTGAGAGTTGGATCTCCCCCAACTTTTTGAGAAGACTGAAATGTGGTGGGAAAGGTCATGGCCAAAAGATGGTGACCATGGAGACCAGTAGGACAGGCCTTCCTCAAGGCATTCTTCAAGCAGCTTGAGTTGAAGTCTTCATATTGGCCTAAAAGGTAATATATTACAGGAAAACCAAAAAGAGAATGTTATTTGTTACTGCTGTTTAGTTTTTATGTAAAAGAATAATATCTAACTGTATGTTCTCAAGTATTAAGCTAAGTGTCCAACAAGACATACCCATTAAGTATAGTATGGCTACTCACTAAGCAGATTTGGAATATCTTTCCAAGTCTAAACAGTATGACTTGAGGACGAAGGTTCCATGAGGAAGGTGCCTACCATGTTCCTTGGTCTTCCTTTTGTTCATGAATGTTGGTTTAGAAGATGACTAACTCTACTACAGAAGTGAACTGTGTGTTTTTCAAGATATCTGTCTAAAAATGTATGCAAATCAAAACATAGGGTCACTCAGGGCCCCTCTTTGCTTTAGGGATGTTCTTACTGGTTAGACTTGCATTCCTATCTGTCCAGGTTCGGGGTGGTACTGACAGCACCTATTTGGTCATCTATGGAGAAGCTCCTTCATCCATTCTTCATGTCTGGTTCCCACGTCAACTACTCATGAGTGGTAGTGAGGAAATACTCCCTATATGCCCACTCATCTCCAAACAATGTGAACCTGGTACTCTCTGCCCTCAGCTGGGCTACAAGTGTCTGCCCATTTCTTCTCCATGTCCTTATTGATGGATGGCTAACGAGAGTCTTCTGGGGGCTAGCCCAACACCTAAACTGTCTCTCCATTGGGAGCTCTCCTTCCTAAATGAGGATCACCAAAGCATGCTGCCAGTGGTTCAGAAGAAAACCTCCCTTCACAGTGCAGGGAAGTCTTAATGTTCGGCACCGATTTTAGCAGCATTTAATGGCCATTTATCATGACATTAGCCTTGTTGTGTCATTCTGTTTTCACCTGTAACAGATCCATCCTGCCAGTGTGTCAACTATTATTGAATTTGTAAAATGTGTTCATTCCGGGAGTCTGACAGTTCAAAATCATCTCAGTAGAGCAGGCTTGCTGCCAGTATCACTTGTTTGCGTAAATTCCAAGGTGACACTACTTCTTTGATTGATTTGGGCTAAAGAAAATGATGACTCGAGCAATGCTAATTGATCAATTCTCTCCTATCTCAATCAAACCCGTAGGTTAGGTTTAGTAATACAGTATAGAAAATAGCCAGTGATTTTTTCAATTCCAACTATACACTGTGGACTGATAATCTACTGATTTAATGAAACAAATCCAGGGTCAAAACCTACCAATTACTTTAAGGAATCTGGGAACGGCCACATCAGGCTTATTATGGTTCCAAGATCCCTTGTGAATGCCATAACTTATGGCATGGGAAACACCGTTTGAAACTACTGTCCATCATGTGACCAAAGTATAATGGTATTATTATAACAGCATCCAACCACATGAACTTTTAGGAAGGAAAAGTGGAGAAAGCCTAACAAAACTAAGGGGAAAGGGAGGAAGAGTCCACATTTCAAAGCTTGCATTGTCCAACACGCATGGACACCTGATCCCTGCCTAGCATAAAATCCGTGGGGTGTGGAAGACAGCTACGGAAAGTAATACAGTAGATTAATATGGTTAGGAAGCTACAAACAGAGTTATAGCATACTGTGATAATATATAATGGAGGCAATAAATCATCACATATAATTTTTATAGGTATGGCTTCATATTCATCACCAGAGAAAACCATGGAACAAATAACTGCAAAACCTTAGCAATATGCTAAAGGATTATCTGGGTTCCATCCTACTGGGCAGCCATTGTGAAGCTAGTTGGGAAATCTTTGTAAAACCAAAATTTGATCCTAAGTTGAGCTATTAACAATGAAATGGGTATGTGAAAGAGAGAGATGACTGAAAACATCCTATAGTTCCTAGCATGGCCAAATACAGTGTGATATCAAATGAGTTACCAGCAACAAGTTTTCTCTAAGCTACAAGTTGCAAAACTGGCCTGCCTCACCAGGATGCTATGAAACACTAAGAAATGAAGATGGAACTTTGAGATGACACTGTACCTAATAAAGACTAACACAGCGAGCCTCCATCCTGCTGTCTTTCTGATCTTAAGATCTGAAGTTCAGATCTAGGTTGCTTTGGTAGATGGATGTAAACAAGATGTCTCTCCAGGAAACGGAGCCAGTACCAGCCAGGGCCAAAGGGCTCAAAGCTATAAGCTGCTGTGAGTGTGAGGTTCATCTGTTCAAGGGATGCCAGCTGATGTTGGGGGCTGTGCAGGTATGCAGAGTGGGTGGACAGGTTTGCCCTCTTTATTCCTGGATATGCAACACCGCATAGACGAGTATGGGCCAACGCTTAGGAGATACTCCGAGCCTACCTAGTATCAGTCATGCTTGGAAAATAATTCCTCTTCCCTGGATCACATTTACTTTTCTCTCCTTTTCAGTATAGCAGCTTTTGGGTTTTGTGGCAATGTGAGAATGGTGTTCACACTCATGCATGCACATATGGAGGACAGAAGTAGTTTCAGCTGATTTTTTCTATCACTCTCTACTTTATTTATTGAGACAGGATGTTTCACTGAACCTGGACCTTCCACACTGGCTGGACTGGCAGGCCACCATGCCCTAGTAACCCTCCTGTCTCTCTGCCCCATGTCTCTGGGATTACAGGCACATTCTTCCACACTGGCTTTTCATGTGGATGCTGGGCATTCGAACAGAGGTCTTCATATTTGCAAACACTGTCATTGCCTCAGCCCTGGCCTTATTTATTATTTCAGCTTAATCCAGTTAAAACTTTGGCTGAGCACTTATTTTTATGGCTATGACAATAACTAATAGCTCTGGAGAATTTTCCACATCTGAGGCACTATGGAGTGCAGGTTTGATGGATTATATTATTTGAGCCCAAAAATAAACTGTAATGGAATTTCAACTCCATGTATTCATGGGCCCTAGTTTTCTCTGGACACTTCTGGTCCTTTTTGCCTGGAAATTAGTTAAGGATTCAATGAATACTAAAAGGATGAATGGTCAGTGAATGAATGTGAGAGCAACTTACAAAATCAACACTATCATTATTTTTACTTTGTGCTATGCCAAGTTAAGCAGCCCATGAATAGTCACAAGTGAGTTCTAAGCCAGGACATATGTACAGTCATGCTGATGGTGTGTTGTTTTGCTTTGCTTGTTTGCTTGATTGGTTGGTTGGTTGGTTGATTGGCTGGTTTTTATTTCCTGCCTACCTTAGAAACTGAGTAGCCATACAATGTTAGCTGACCAGCTTGAAAAGTTAAATCCTTAGTGTTGCTTAAACTCTATACAAAAAAATGTTTGACACAGGACTAGACCCAAGAGGACTGGACATTTGTCTTCACCAAAAATTAATGGGGAAAAACAAGCCACTGAGACAAGTTAACTGGAAATAAAGAAGCTGAGAAACAAAGGAAGGCAAGTTGAGAAAATCAGGACAAGTCTCTGATTCAGGAAAGACTAAAGGCAGCCCAGACACAAGGGGTCTGAACAGCAGGACATAAGACAAAATGGATACAGACCAGGATCAGGCAGTGCACAGGGTGGGGAGAAGGAGATGCATATCTTAATGATTACCAGGAAGGCCAAGCTTGGTTTGCTCCTGTCAGTTGGCCAGGGTATGATTTGTCATCAAAAGAGATAATGAAGACAGAAATGCATTTGCAGTTTACTTCCTGCTGTGTCCAGAGAAGACCACAACAAGCTCAGGAGCAGAATGAAAGGTGAGAAACAAGGCTGCTCTCGGGCATGGCTTCTATGTAAAGTGGAAGAGGCACAGAGGAGCAAAAGAGCCTTTACGCTTCCCTACAGAATGTTAAAGATTTCAATTGGTGTTTTGAATCTGTGTGTGTGTGTGTGTGTGTGTGTGTGTGTGTGTGTGTGTGTGTCTGTGTCTGTGAGAATAAAATTGCATCATGTGCCTCCATGTACATGTAAAGGCTACAAATCAATACTGGGTTGATTTGCTCCTCAATTGCTCCTTCACATTATTTTTGAGGCAGGATCTCTCACTGATCCGGGAACTCACCAATTAGAGTTGCTGGCTGGTGAGCCCTAGGGGATCCTCCTGTGTCTGCCCCCAGGAATTACAGGTGCCTCACAGACAAGGCTGGCTTTGTACACAGGTGCTGAGAATCTGAACTTAAGTCCTCATGCTACATGCCAAGTACTGTACCAAGTAAATCCACATCCCTGGCCCTTCAGCTGATTCTTTCTTGATGACTTTGTGTCATATTTTGCATACTTATAATCACAGACATTGTTATATTTAGGCAAGTATCAGATCACAGTTCTCAGCTTTTCAGCTTTCACACATTTTTCTAGCCATCTTTGGGCTCGGAGGATAAACCGAAACATTGGTCCATGTACGTGGTTCTGCTCCGAGCCACTGTTACACACTCAGGCCTTCCAGCATCCCTCCTTGCTGTAGCACAGACTGGGTGACTTCCCAGCCTTCAGTCCACTGCTTCCTAGCTTTCTTCATGCCACAGTCACAGGACACTCTGGTGTTGAAAATTACCCTTTGGCAAAAAGCAATAAAGCAAACCCAAACAACCATCAAGAGCCCAGCTTGCCCACCCCACAGTGACATTCCACAGGCTCACATTTCTGTGCCAGAGGGAGTCTAACAGGCACGCATATGTTCAGCTTCCTGCCATTTATGAAAATTGAACCAGGCGTTGCCCCTTGCCCACAGTGATGAATGCCCTGACAGCATGTGTACACGGGTATGCAGCCACTTGTCAGCCTAAGACAAGCCCCCGTTTGATGACTAGACGGGACCACTGCTTCTTTCTGCTCTCTTTCCACACAAGACTCCCCTCCTACAGAGGACTTGTGTTTCTGTCCGGAGCTCTGTGTTTCCATCATCTATTTTTTATAGCGTCGACACTAACCCAATGGCAGCAAATGAAGGGTATTGTTTCAGACCTGGTGCATCATGATGCTGATTTTGCTGGTCCTAAGAGGCACATCGGCTGCATTGGGTTTTATCATTTTTGTCATGGGAGACCTGGTTCAACAGAACGTAAGTGTTTTTGGGTACTTGATGTTTCTGTAATGTTAAAGGCTTCATTTCCTGTGCGTGAGCGGGCAAGGTGTATGTCAAGGTAACATGAGAGATGGATGCTAAGGATGTTGGTGGGACTCCTGGCACAATGGCAATATAGTGAAGACAAGCAAAATAATGTGTCACACCCTCTTGTTTCTCAATAGATGGGTAATTTTTTCAGAGATGTTGGTTTGCCTGAAGGAGCTGTGTGATATTTCAAAAACATGTGATCTCAGAAATGTTTGTACATTCTCATCTTTATGAACTCTCCAAATACAGTTTTAGGCTTAAAGGGGAGAGGGATTAAGGACCTTCAAAATATGACATTTTGAAGGAGCCATTTGTAAAGAACTAGAACCTTTCTCCCCACCCTCGAACACCCCTCCACACACCAACAGAACACTAATAACTAAATTAACCTGCTAACTGGTAAGAACATTATATACCAACTTAGAAGTCCTTTTGCCCACCATGGGCTTGCTGATAGTAGCTAATCACCAATAGCAAGTGTTAAAGTTTAAATCTGTAGCATATCACATCCATAACAGCTTTAGGAGAGAGAACACATTGGGTTTACTTCTCTATGAATATTTAGTGCATTTCAGCTGTATACATATTACTGCTTCTTTCAAGCATCTTTCCATTTTGCCCTCTTTCCAACTTTCAAGACTCCTGACTCAGCTGTTCGACTTTGCAAATGTAATTACCACACTGAGCTGGTAGAAGAGGAAATACTTGAGCAACCCCTGCACACTGCTGCTATCTTTCCAGGGTTCTGTGCTTTACCTCAAAGCAGGATCAATAGGACGCCAGAGGAGGAAAGAAAACAGGTTAGCTTTAGGCAGCTTCATGCACTTTCTATTAAACTTGACAGGTAATTTGCAAGTTCACGCTTTAAAAAAAAAAAAAAAAAAAAAAAGCTGAATCCTCCCAACTATGCAAATAGAAAATGGAGCCCAGAAAATACCCTTGCATTAGGGTGCTAGCCAAGGCATTAGTATGGTCAAAGACAGAAATTAATTCTTATTTAATGCTTTCTAGTAAAAGGACACTAAAAGAAAAAGTAGGCAGCATTATGAAACAAGCCAGAAATTTCCATTGAGAGTCTCACATGGAATTTAAAACTTTTCATTTCATCTGAATTCACAAAATCATCCCAAGCAAGGATGCCTTCTTAGACCCACTGACGGAGTGTTTCAAATGCTTTTTCTATATTAAGATGTGTTTAATCTGATAGAGCAAGTGACATTTTTATAACCCAGAAAAAATTATTTATTCTTGGAAAAGAAAAAAATCCTGGACATGTGGCCAGATATGGGAAAAATATATTTAGGGGGTGACATTTTTTGGCATGAAATAGAAAGGAAAGAGTTTTTTATGAAACACTTGGCAAAGCAGAATTTCAAAACTATTTCTAAACTTGTCCATTTGCAAAACCTCCTAGTCTGTTTTGCCTTCTCCGCTATGGGAGAAGGAAAATCCCTTGGCTGGGATGGGCTGAGCCCCATTACTTTGCTTCTCCCGATAGGAATTGGTTAAATTAACTAAACTCCTGTTGGAATGTCTAGCCTGTCATCAGCTCTGCATAAGAATGAAACACATGGTATTCTAAGAGGGAACCAAAAACAGCCAATTCTCAGAAAATATTTGAATAACCCTTGAAGGTTAGCAGCACAATCATTCACACACACACACACACACACACACACACACACACACACACACACAGAGGATACTTTTTTGAATTTCCCTTCTAGATCCAGAATAGGACAGACTCATATACCCTTCTGATCTGGGCACATTTCTTCAGAAGGTATGATGCCCTCATGGGGAAACCTCAGTGGCCTGGGCTTGGGGTTCATGGTGCTGGGAAGAAATGAATTCTGTGTATTTTAGCAAAGTTACTGTTATATGGGGGCACTAGCCAAGGCATTATTATTAAGGACATAAGACAGTAGGACAAAGAATATAAGTATACCCTGACCTTAAATGCGAATAGTGTGTTCTTCCAGGTCAGCAAAGCGTTTACTTGTTGAATGCTGTGCCTAACCAGCCCTGCCTGAGTAAATAAATGACAAGCACAGGTAGCTGTTGATCAAGGAGACAATATGGAAATCACTGTTAGTTTGCCTCCTCGCTCTGTTATTTTATTCATCCCGTGCTTCTTTTCTCCCCTGGCAGTACAGTCCTTAAAGCCACGCTCAACGGCGATCACTCAGGACTCAGTACACTTGTTCTGACTGGTAAACAACTAACTGTACTTGTGTCTCCTTCTTGGTCAACACCGTCTGTTTCTGTAGGCCGAGAGGAGCACAGGCAGGCTTGTTTACTGAGCGGAGACAGCCGCGCTGATAAAATGTTTTCTGTTTTCCTTAGGGCTGAGCGTGAGTCTAGTATTCCAAAGGTGGACAGAGCTTGCTTTTAGAGCAATGTTGGTCTGTCGGTGGGAAAAAGCCCTTTGCTTCCTCGCATCCTTTCCGGCTGTGTAAAATGTTAATCCCCACCAAGGCATTAGTTTAGATCCTCACCAACGTGAGGCCACATACACACAGCCTTTGTCCATGTGTCAGAATCAACACTGCTGCGCCCAACCTTCCAGAACACTTAGATTTAGACTAGACCTTTGTGAAGTTTTGTGGGGTTTGTGTGTGTGTGTGTGTGTGTGTGTGTGTGTGTGTGTGTGTGTGTGTGTGTGTGTGAGTCCCTTCTTTTCCCCAACTGTCCCTCTATTACCAGCCTAGCTCTCTTTAAACAGCTCAGGCAACCCAGGGAAGCAAAAGTCACACACGCTTGACATCGATTGAGGAAAGAGGTGGCCCCAAGCTCATGGTGGGCCACTTGCCTTCACCATCCCCCCCTCCCCACCAGTTTTGGGGAGAGGTCAAGGGTCAGATTTAGGTCAGTGCGGTTCTTTTGTTAGCAGCCGTTTCAAGTTCGAAGCCTGAAACCTAAAGGCGATGGAAATTCTAAGTCCAGTTGCCAGTTCGAACAATCACTGGAAAATCTACCTCGCTTCTCGACAGTGAGAGGTGTTGCTTTTAAAGCACAAGACATAATTAGAGACAGGGGGTAAACTGTGGACACGCGTCAATGCCAAAGCCTTACCTTGGGTATCACTCCCAAGTGCCAATCGGCATCGCTAAGGCGTTTGAATCATACTTCACCCGACCTGCTAACCTGGAATTTTAAAATGTTGGCTTCCCGGTGAGACAAAGGGAAAAAGGTGTGCCAATGAGCATGCTCATATTGGGTGAGGAGAATCATGTTTGCCTGTTGAAAAACATTTCTTTTTACCCTGAGACGGACTATCAGCTTTTGATTTTCCAAGTCCCTGCTGAAGATGCAATGTTGTGCAAGTGACATCTTTTGACACACAAGTGGTTTTGCAGAAACTAAGTAGCAAACACAAAAAAGTTAGCCTTAGGTAAAGTCCTGGTGGGGCCTGGTGCTATCAGTTGAGTGTATTAAGATGGCTGTGAGCTAAAGACCCCCAAGAATAACTATGGAAAACTAGGGTTGGTGTCATTCACATACCTGTAGCTAAGCAAGCATTAGACCCCATTTAGAAAGGGTATTTTGTTTGGATCCTCTTTTCTGTACACGTGTGAAAACATAATGTGATCATTCACATGGATGGCACTGGTTTTTTTAATTTATTTTTATTTCATGTTCATTGTTGTTTTGCCTCCATGTATGTCTGTGCAAGGGTGTCAAAAGCCCTGGAACTGGAGTTACAGACAGCTGTGAGCTGCCATGTAGGTGCTGGGAAATGAACCTGGGTCCTCTGGAAGAGCAGCCAATGCTCTTAATTACTGAGTCATCTCTCCAGCCCCAGATGACATTGATTTTTAAACCTTCCTTAATACTCCCCACCCCAATTTCTTCTCCTCCTTTCTCTTAAGTTTTACATTCTCTGATGAGGAACCTACAACTACCCAGACTCTCATGATCGGCTTCTGCGATGCCCTCAAGCCTCACACAACAGGAGTGCCTCTCAAATGAGAACACCTGTTTCTGACCTGCAGCATACTGTTTGCCTTAGGTGCAAGCTTGCTTTGCTGTTTAATAAAAGACTAGATTTGCACCACAACATCTTCATGACTAATCCTTTTTTGAGGATGCTAAGACTTTAAAATTTATCGAAATTAGGTCTTCACTGTCTTCACATCCAAGCTCTCAAGAAGCAGTGTTGACAAAAAGTACTTAAGACTATTACAGCAGGTCCATTTTACAGCAATAAGAATGACTCCATATGTGAGCACTGATTTCAAAGGTTGGCTGCAGTGCAGGAGACCCACGCCACCACTGAGGCCTGAGTAACTTGGCACCTGGCCGTGGCTCTATTTCCAATTTATAAATGGGGGAGGGGAGAGGAATGGTATCTTGTCTGGTATTGTAAGCATAACCTGGCTTAATGTGAGAACTTGGGAAAGAGCTTTGTGACATAGCAATTTTGATAAGTGCTAGCTCCAGGGAATACTATACCTGTCTGATGGTGAACCCAGCAACACTAGAGTTGTATTAAAATGTTACAGTCTAAATATTTTCCAGGGTTGTCTATTAATCATTACTGTTAAATGAGTTTGGCTTCACAGAGGCACACACATAGGGCTTTAGATATGTTAGTAAGCTGTTTTTGTCTATTCTGTGGTTAAGGCACAAAAGTGCATACAATCACAGACGTACATACTGTGGACTATTTCTGTGATATAGTGTAGGGATTAACAAACATCTGATACAGAAGCAGATGCAGTTTTGGTAGATTAATCCTCCAATGCTATTTGCAAACAGGTAGTTTAAGGAGAATAAAGACTGCAGGGGATTTGGCGCAGGGCTGCATGTGCATGCCTGAATGTGTAGTTTGCCCTTTCTCCTCATCAAGAGTGGTTCCCTCTAGGAAAGAAATGCTTTCTTCCCAATTTGCAGATGCCACAAATAGCATTCTGCCTGGAAGGGAGAAATAATTTATTATGACTCATCTGAAGCAAGAGTCCTAGGATGTCAGAAATGAAGTATTCATTGCTGCTAGGGGAGTGATCTCCAGAAACATGCATTGCTTCTCACCACGAAATCAGAGCCATCCCGTGAACTGGGCTGATGCTGAGCATGGAAGACCACAGAGAAGTTCCCTTTAGCTCCAAAATACTCACACCATTTCCTGTGACTGTAGCTTCCTACTTTGTCTCAAATTTCTGCTGCAGGATTAAACCTTGTATTTAGAAATCCTAGACACTTGTTTAAAATATCATATGATTTACCTGAAAGGAGAGACTGTTCCTCCTCTGTTAACACATCCAAGACCTTACACACTCAGATGAGCTACTGCACTCCTCTCCACTGCAGAGACTCATCCATCCCTAAAAGGTGATTTTTTTTCCAGTGAATGAATGCATAGTGATAAAGGAAAGGCATTTTTTGATGACAGGGAGCAAAAGTAACCCTTCGGCTTTAGCAGAGGGTGGGAGACAAAAGTGTGGTAGCCCCCAGTGGCGTAAGCAGGGAGAGCTCTTTGGGAAGGCTTATTTCATAATGTAAACAAATAATTGCCTCCCTCTATGGATCTGTATCCCTCTCCTCACCTACCCCACTCTACACATATTTAGAATGGACTAGAAAAGCTCAGAGGAGTCCGGGATGCAGGTGTGGAGTGTGTGAACTTGCTACTATACTCCACGGTTCCATTTTATTAAAATACCGATCAGTGGCCACATAAATCTTTGTAAGAAGAATTTTGTCTTAAATGAGGACCAAGAAGAGAGGAAATGAATCAGCAAAACATGTCAGGATCTAGGACAGTCAACATTGCTTCATAAGCATCTAATGTGACCCAGAGTAAATAGCTCTAGTTTACTAATTTCATATAATTATTGAGTACAAACTACTTGTGATATGTAATACACTCACAGTAATAAATGTGTTTACAGAGTTTCTTTTCAACTTTTTTTTTTAGTTTTTTGGGGAAGTGAACATCAAGCTTTGTTAAGAATAAAACCTACCCTGGTAAAGATAGGTATTGCCTGGTTAGATCTTGCTTCTATTTTGGTGATTTTGCAATTGTCGAGCAGACCCCACCCATCTATTCATTGTAACATTTCTCTTCTAGAGCCAGAATAGGACAGACTCATATACCATTCTGATCTGGGTGCATTTCTTCAGAAGGTATGCTGCCCTCATGGGGAACCTCGGTTGGCCTGGGTTTGGGGCTCCTGGTGCTGGGAAGAAATTAAATGCATGTATTTTAGTAACAACAACAACAGAAAGATATCTCAGTGAAGTTAAGGACCTAAGACAGTGGCCCTAAGAATATAAGTATACCCTGACCTCCCCTTGACCTTTACCTCTGTTATTCCCAGAAGGATGCCTACCTTGGGATTTGCACAGACACCTGTGTTTAAGCTGATTCAGAAGAAGCCCCTAGGGGACCTCAGAGGAAGAGGGGCCAGGACAGGATCTTAAGAGAACTTTCTTTTTGCTTAGTGATTGTTTTGTTTATTTAGGAGTGCTAGGGATGGAACCTAGGACCTTGTACATGCTCGGTAAGCACTCTGCCACTGACTCACATCCCAAGCAGACATGATGAAATATTCTTGAATAGGTCTCAGGAACACTAAGAAAGTAACTGAACTCCACCCTTACCCTAAAAATACCTTCCTTCTCACATAGATACCAATGAGTACAAAGGCACCACCATCAGGAATGTCCATTCCAGCTTCCTATCCCACTCCAGGCAGTGTAGGGTTAAGTTGTCAAATTACAGATTGGAGGACATTTATGAAACATGGCATATCATGCCCTGCCTGAGATCTACTTCAAGTGATATGACTTTCGTTAAAAGGCCATTTGAACTTCTAGGACTAACTTCCTTCTACCTTCACAAAGGAGTCTTCGCAAATCTACCCTCATACACACAACCCCAGTGTTGATTTCCTTAATTTTCAATAACCCCTTGGGTCAAATTGGTTAAATTTGGTTGGTCGCTAATGACAACCTTGGACTGCTAATAACAAAAGGCCTCAAGTCTATACTTCAGCCCGTGAATTAATTTTCTAAGGTTGTTGAAATAAAAATAAGTTGGTAACTCTGTTATTCCCCAATAGAACTCTGAAATCAATGAGTTAGAAGAGCCGTGTTGCCTTTAAGACTGTTGTAAGGGGAAATCCTCCTTTGCCTCTTCCAAAGATCTGGTGGCTTCTAGCAATTCCTGGCATCCCAGAGCTGTAGTGACATGATCATAGTCTCTGGGTCTGTGGTCACACAAGTCCTCCTCCTTCATGACTGTCTCCACATCAGCCTCAACATCTCTCTCCCTCAACCCCCTGGGAAACTGACATTGCATTTAGGTACCCTGTTCAATTAACTTTGTAACTCCAAAGATGCTACTTCTAAATAAGGCCACCTTCACGGATACCAAGTGTTATAGATACTGATGTCAACATATCTTCTGGGAAGACACAACTCACCCAACAACAGCCACTATTAGACATGGAGTCATCTCCAAGCAGTAAACAGCTTCAATGCATCTATTACAGGTTCAAATCTTACCCTTCATCTCGCAAACTCAACACTCACTTTCTTGCACACGCATACAGCTAATCCATTCTGCAGGATACAGTGAAAGACTTGGGCATCTGGCCCTTGCTATTTCTGAGCAAAGCTAGCATACAGATAACTGGAGGACTAACCATCCCTGATTATCACCCAGGCACTTTGGTCTCAGACAGCACATGAACTCCTAAAGAATATATGAGTAGCTACATAGGTTCACAACTCACTTTTTTCTTGGTGCTATGAATTTCCTTGTAAAAGTATCACTTTGTTTTTAATTCTTTCTGTTATACTTCAATGCCCTTCCTATTCACATTCTGTATTTGAGATAATCTTCCAAGATGATGGAGTTTTCTACATCTTCACATGCCCCTTGATTACTCTGACCTTGGAGAGCCAGGAAACACCCTGGAATTATTTGTTCTCATGCAAACAATTTAGAAGGTTATCAGTCTCCACTGAACTTTCCATCTTTTCTGATGGTTTATTTTGTATAGGAAATATGTTACTTCCTCCATTGTAAGTCACATTTTTTTGGATGCACATGCTTTTCAAGAAAGATCACTAAAAATTATGTGAAAAAAAAAGGTCACATATCAGGGCACAGGCAGAAGATTGTAGAATTTGTTTTCCATTATCACAGTCAATAATAATCTGTGTGAAGTTCTTAGTCTTCTGCAGTATGAAAATATGGATGGGTGGGTGAGTGAGTCAATAGATGGATGGATAGATAGATAGATAGATGATAGATAGATAGATAGATAGATAGATAGATAGATAGATAGATGGATAGATGTAAATAAACAGACAAAAAATAGACTTCCCAATCTTTGATTATTGTAACAGTTTTTTTGTGTAAGGACAAAGAGAATCTCATTGAAAAATAAATAACAAGAGGCTTAATTAAGCATGACACAGAAAATGTATTTTATAAATATTTTGCTAAGCCAATAAAAGAGGAAGTGATTAGTGAGGTGGCTGTTTTGCCTTATGCTGCTTTCGGAGCCTGTTGAAATTCCTCGTTGGCATTAACCATCTGACATGTTTTCCATGTGGAGAATGTTCTATTCTAAGTTCCAAATCTTCCTCCATTTTCAGTGTGCAGGGTTAGAGTCCCTGTGTTTGAATCACCAGAATGGCATTGTATACTCCAGCGAACTCTGAATATCATTGAGATGAGAGGTTTAAATTAACCATTTGAGTTCTCCAAACTCCTCTTTAAGCCATTTCCAGTGTGTGGATGCTTGGCCATGAGAGCATCCTGTGAATAGATAGGACCACAAGTTGCTTGTGTCATAATAGAAGAAGATTCACCTACTTAGCGGTCTCCACAGGAATGATCAGTAAATATATCCATTGACTGTTTTTAAATTAACATGTCATTTTGTTAGGAAGAATAAAATTGGGTAGAACTTTGATCTGAACTGGAAAGGCAGGGAGTCTCTTTCCAGATCTATGATAGTTAACATCCCACCATCCCTTCCAAAGGCACAGCTCCAATAACCCAATTTCCTCCCACTAGGCCCATCTCCAACATTCCTGTTAACTTAGAGACATGCAGGCCAGGTGCCTGCTGCCCAGCTCGAAAAGCAGGGATGCATATAAAGTAAAGCCTGGATCTATACAGTCTCATTACCTCTAGTGTAGGATGTAAGTTGAGATATTTCAATTTTTCATCCCTGAGATGGCCAGTGTAAAGCAACTGTTGCAATATGAATCCTATGCCAGTGCCTACAGCAGTCAGAGGGACCTCTGACATTTTAGCCTCGGAAGGACATTATCTGAAGGTTGTCACTAGTCCTGGAAGGACTAAAAAGACGTTTTCTGAAAGTTGTCTTATTAGTGACAGAAATAACTAAATCACTGGAATTCTCTAACACCTTCCTGAATGTAAGTGCTGCTCACATTTTGAAAAATCATAACTACTACTAAAGCATACGACTTAATCTACCTTCTCTCTCATCCTGATAGTGTCTTGGTTACTTATTTTTCCATCATTATGACAAAACATCTGGGCTAGTCAACTTCCAAGGGTCAGTTTCAGTCTACGGTATTCAGCCCTGCTGTTGCCTTTGGGCCTGTGTTGAAGCAGAGCATCATGGTATAGAACGTGGGGTAGAGGAAGAGACCAAGAAGCAAGGTGAAACAGGGGAGCAGCGAGGCATCCTACTGTCCTGTCCGCGGGCACACTCCCAATGACTTAGCTTCCTCCCACTTGGCTCTCCCATCAACCTTTTCTCAGTAGCATCACAGGACAATGACCAACTTTTTATCACTTGGGAAATGTTTAAAGGCCAAACCATAAAGTGTTCATTGGAGTGGACGGGGATGTATTTCAAAACATCTAAAAGGAAGATGGCTTATGACGTTGATTGACAGTGGTAGTGCCACATCCTCACAGGGAGCCCTCCAGTCCCCCAATTCAGGGCTCTACCCTGTGAACGACAGCAAAGAAGAGTTATTCTTTAATATAAACTATATGCGAAAGAAATTAATATTTAAAATTTTCAGCTCACCATCTGGGTGACAAAAATGTATATTTGGGGATATTTTTCCTTTTGACAAAATTCATGTTGATGTTCTTAAAAATCAGATTATATTCTCTCTATTAGTTTGTGTATTAGACTTATGATCCATTGTTTGACTATTTTTCAATAGCATAAAAGTGTTCTTTTATAATAAAAGTCCATTAGTGACAGAGGAAATTAGTCACTAAATATATAAATTAAAACACCCCAAGGATGAACTACTGAGATCTGATATCTTATAATGTTAAAGGAATCAGAAATGCTTAACATTGAGTGTGCTATATCTCTCCCAGCTCCCTGAAGAAAAATTATGTAAGTTGTACTGTACATGAAATGCCGGTGTCCCAAACCACCCCCACTCCCCTCTACCACCAACACAGAGTGGATCGTGATCATTCTAAATCTGAACAGAACCATCTGGAATATGAGTCATTAGACTAAGTAAAAAGAAAAAGTGAGAAAGTCATAAAGCACACTCCCAGGAACCTGAAGATCTGCATCATTCCCTGTGTTCGCAGACCGGAAACAGGGGCTCTTGACGCTGAGAACTCTTCTCCCAAAGCTGCAGACCTGTGACCATTTGTCAGGATGACGAGGGCCGTCCTCCTCCTCAAACCACTTCTAGGCAGGCGAGGGAGGGCCTGCTCTTCTCTTATTCAGAAGACTGAATGTGGAAGAAATTTCAGAAGGAACTACTTACTACAAGAGCTCACACAAAGCAGCGCTGTGCAGGAGGGGAGATTTTTCTTAGATCTGAGGAGAAGGTCAAAGGAAAATCTACATCTCCCCACAACCCCTACTCCTTTTCACCACATCGGAGTCCAAGCTGGGTCTTACATAAGAGGCAAACGCCCTACCACTGAGCAAATTCCCCCGATTTTTTTCCCACTCTTTTGAGACAGGGCCTTTATCATTTACCTGGGCTAGCCTTGAGCTTGGTCTGCAGCCTGAGCTGGCTTTGAACTTGAAATTCTTCTGCCTTGACCTAGGATTATAGGCATATAGCACTCACCCCAGCTTCCTGTCCTTCGTCAACTCTGTAGATTTAACTGTTTAGTATGTTCCCTGAACAAAGTTCTATTTGTTTAATGCTGGGAAAATATACTTTACTATGTAAGGAAATAAACAGTTTCTGTAGCTCTCTGTCTCTGTCTCTCCTTCTCTCTGTCTCTCTGTCTCTCTCTCTCCATACACGGAGGCCAGAGATTAAGACAAACTGTCATCCCCACAAATGGCATCCACCTCCTTTGAGACAAGATTTCTTTTTGACTTGGGGCTCATCAACTAGTTAGACTGACTGACCAGTACGTCACAGGGTTCTCCCTGCCGCTGTCTCCCTGGCCCTGGGATTATCGCACACACCATCACTCCTGACATTTTTATATGGGTGAGTGCGGGGGTGCTGACCTTGGTTCTCTATGCTTTCACATCAAGTGCTGTTCTAACTGAGATATCTGCCCAGTCCTTTGTTTTAAGGGCTTTTGTTTTGTTTGAGGCATGCTTTTTGTTTGTTTGCTTGCTTGCTTTGTTTCTTATGCTCTGCAGCTCAGGCTGGCCTCAAACTTCTCCCATTTCCTTCCTGAGTGTTGGGATTATAAGCCCGAACCACCACGTCCAGTTTTCGTTCACGGATTTCTTACCATACTCTATTACACACATCATCAAATCCTCACAGCACCTAAAGGCAAGCAAGTGTCCCATCTTGTTTTACAGTGGAGGCAGGAAATATGGGAAAGCTCAACTCTAGTAGGTGACTCCTTCTCTGAGAAAGCACTTGTGATGCTCCTGATTAGTGACTGGCACCATTCAGTGCTGGAGATGCCATCAGGGACCTGATCATCATGACTAGTTCCGCACAAGGCAGATAGACATACCACTGGGGTTTGTCTCTAGTCTGTCTTTTTCCAAAGCATCGAAACAGTGCAACTTAATGCACTTCTTGATTAACTGTTTAGGACACCTACGAGGTCTCATAAAGGCCTGGTAAATGTCATTCATCTTCATTTACTATCTTCCTCATCTTAGAATCACCATGATTAAGTTTGGGGTTAGGATTGGCTCTCTGGTTAAAATAACTCACGTTGCTGTGCTTCAGTTTGTGAGGATCTGGTAAATAAATAAAGGAGACATTTAGCTAACCAGATTTCAACACAGCTTTGCTCTCTGACCAACACTAAGCTTCCTAACCCCTACATTTCCATAGTCGAGACAGTAAGAAGAATCTATCAGTGTACCTCTAGATCCACTTATACTTCCAGCATCACATATAATGGCAGACGCAAGGCTAGCAAAATAATCCTCAAGATGATTCTGACCCACAAACATCTTGGCAGGGGACTGGCAGGTTGTTTGTTGGTTTGGTTTGGTTTTGACAAGCTAAGAGCTCCTCTCTGAGTGACAGGCGGGTACAAACGTTTGCCCAGGTGACAAAGGTAGGAACCAAGCTGGCCAGGTTGCCTCAACAAATGCAGCGACTTCCTTTGGGGATCACAGCCACAGGCTCCTATAAACCCTCGGATCTTTGTAACCAAAGACAGAACCTTGAACCCATTCTTGGTCTGGCTGTGTAGATACAAAAACAAGTACTGTGCTTTGTGGGATTTTTTTTAATTGAACAGTCTAGTAATCTCTGCAGAAGTTATTTTGTCTGAGTTTACTAAAAGTCAATTAATTACAGGATGTTGAGTATGGAAATTGTCTTTGTCACATCCAATCCTAAATACAAGGCCTGTACTAGCTGGTTTTATGTGCCAACTTGACACAAGGTAGATTCATCGGAGAGGAAGGAGCCTCATTTGAGGAAATGCCTCCGTGAGATCCAGCTGTAAGACATTTTCTCAGTTAGTGATCAGTGAGGGAGGGCCCAGCCCATGGTGAGTGGTGCCATCCCTGGGCTGGTGGTCCTGGGCTCTATAAGAAAGCAGACTGAGCAAGCCACAGGAAATAAGCCAGTAAGTGGCTCCCCTCCATGGCCTCTGCATCAGCTCCTGAATCTAGTTTCCTGCCCTGCTTGAGTTCCTGTCCTTGACTTCCTTCAGGGATGAACAGCAATGCTAATGTATTAGCCAAATAAATCCTTTCCTCTCCAACTCACTTTAGTATCATGGTGTTTTGTCACAGCTATAGAAACCCTAAGTAAGACAAGACCATATTGTAAGGACCAGCTAATCTTTAAATCAATTGTATTCCCATGACTGAGTCATTTAGGAAAGTATCACCTCCACCCACAGCAGAGTCCCAGACCAATGCTAGCCACTAACTCAAAATGGCGATCAAGGTGTGTTTTCTAGAATTTAGCTACTTTTCCCGAATCAGCTGTTTATCTTGCTTTATGTTAAAATGTGGAATGAGCATCATTTTTTAATCATAAAATAAGCAAACCAGGGGTCATTTTAGGATACCATATTTTGTTATATCATAATGATTTAATTACCTTGATGAAGATGACTTACTTCCTAATGAAGACACAGTTTAAAGAACTTGTTGAATAAATTCAGTCTTTTCAAGCATTTTTTTTCTCTGTCATGTACCCAAGATCTGATAAAAGGCTTAATTTGGTAATTTAGCTACAAAATTGTTAACTTTTTCTTAATTTTTTTTAATTAAGGAATTTTTTTATTTATTTTACATACTAACCACAGATCCCCCTCTCTTCCCTCCTCCTGACCCTCTAGCCTTCCCCCCTTCCTTTCCATTCCCTCCTCCAACAAGGTAAGGCCTCCCATGGGGAGTCAGCAGAGCCTGGTACAAGGCCAGATAAACAATTTAAATAGACCTATAACCTCTAAGGAAATAGAAACTGTCATTAAAAGTCTCCCAACCAAAAAAAAGCCCAGGACCAGATGGTTTCAGTGCAGAATTCTACCAGAAATTCAGAGAACTAATACCAATTTTTCCTTAATTTTAAAATAAAAAAGAATTGACCTAACCAAGTAAAATTTGCTCATTATAAATGCAAAAGTACCATAAAATATAACATATCAATTTGCTAAAATTCTTCTATGTCTACTTCTGTGCATTATTACCATTATGACAAGATACTACTGAAGAATGTTGACTCTGAATGACTTGGCTAGCTGTTGTGACTCCGTAAACATTAGGACTTCCTTAATATTCTACCCACTTTTTGGAAAGGATAAGAACGGATTATGCTGAAGGTACTTAGATCACATCCATGCCGACTGAAGTGACTCATTCAGTAACCATGGAAACATTGCCCAGCAGTAAGAAGAGATGTGCATGTGTGTGTTCTTTTGATGCTGTTACTTCTGTGGAGATAATCTGTTCGCGATTCCTGATCTGTCCCAGTGTGTTCAGGTCTCCTCTCCCTCAACACTTTTGTTGAGTCTCTGCAATTGCCAGAGTAAATTTAAAACAAGGCAACCAGAGGCTGTACCCTCAGGACCCTATGTTCTTTCCAGAAATGAGTCTCATATTTAAAGATGCATGCTCGAATGTCCTAAAAGCAGACTCTCCTCCCAGATACATTTCTCTCCCTTCTATTTCTGAAGTCCTGGTCTAGGGCCAGGCTTCCATTCTCTATTTATGTCATTCTGGTTTTTTTCCTGTGTCTCTTTTCATAAGGTTTTAATATATTAATACTTAAAGAGGAAAGTATTAAAAAAACAAGTAAATAAGCATTCTATCTCATTATACATTGAAGTTGCATCATATATACATATGTATATATATATTATATATATATATATTAACTATGGTTTTGAAAGCTGCATGTATTCTAATGCAGCAGCACAAATTTCATATCAAGCAAACTTTATAGATTATGTATCTATGGAGCATGGAGTTTCTAAAAAGGGCCCATGAAAACTTTGGGTAATTTTAAATTTAAAGTCAAAATTATAATATTCTATCCCTTCATTAGTATTATATAAAATACTGAATAACAAAAAAAGCTAGATAAGACATGGCCACCCTTAAGAAAACACATTCATCATAAAGACAAGATGAAGTGATAACCAAGCTTGCCTCATAATGAAAACATGTTTATTTAAAGGAGCTTGTTGAAATGAAGTCAGTCTCTTCAGGCAAGGAGCTATAAAGTTGTATGGAAATAAGGACATTGAGAACTGCTTTACCATGTGCTTCTAAGAATGTTTATTATTTTAAGAATCATTAGGAGGAATCCCAATGAGAGAAAAAAAAATCTCACAAAAGATGAGCCAGTTAAACAAGTTTGTCAATCAGTCACGTGTTCCCCAACAAGGACTTACCCGATAAACCTGACTCCCCTTAGACCCAGAGCCGTGTCCGGCACAGGGTAGGCACCCAGTCAGGGTGTGGTGTTTAGATCCTAATGGAGGTTAAAATTGAATGTGATCTTAAAAGGCAGAAAAGTGTCCTGAAGACCCCAGTGTGAGAAGGGAAATAAAGGACAAGGGACTGAAAATCTGCCAGAAATTATCACGTTGGGAGGGAGGGAAGGAGTCAGGAAGGGAAAGAGGGAGAAAAGGCAACCAAAAGATTATTATGATAAGATGTTAAAGATAAAAGCAAGAGTCCTGAAGGCCACAGGAGCAGTAGCATGACATGTACAATAGCATGACATGTACAATAGCATGACATGTACAATAGCATGACATGTACAATAGCAGTCACAACTGATATTCATGACAAACACCTGTGAGCAAGCACAGAGTTAACAGCTGGATTACTACCCTCTTAGGCACCGTACCAAAGTTGTTCTTCCCGAGTCTATGTGTGAAGAAAAGTAAGACTGGAGAGATTAACTTGTGGGGCTGGAGAGAGAGCACAGTGGTTAAGAGCCCTGGCTGCTCTTCCCAAGGACCCAGGTTTAATTCCCAGCACCCACACGGCAGCTCACAACTGTCTATAAATGCAGTTCCAGGGGGTCTGACATTCTCACACCAATACACACACACATACATACATACATACATACATACATACATACATACATACATAAAGCAAATTATTAAGAGAGAGAGAGAGAGATTAACTTACTCAAGGATGTTCTGTTAGAATCCCTACTCCCTGCCCGGAAAGAGTGGGGAGATGCTCAATCAGAGGACATCTATATTTCACTCTGCCATAGAGTTCCAACTGGAGGTGCTAGAAAGCCACAGTTAGAAGTTTTGTCTAGCGCAGCCTCCCAATTAATACAAATAAGTGGCTTAATTATCCATCACCACTGGTAACAACTAGAGACTAGAATGTGGGCAGGATGGTGCCCTGTGCTTCTCACTGCCGGATTGTAGCAGGTGAGCATGGTTCATAACTATTAACATACAAAAGGCTGCAGTTCAGTGTAAATATTAACAAGAGAAATGCTCAAAATTAGATCAGAGTCTTTTTATAGAACTCCTCAAAGATTCACAGCAATTGCCTGGGGGGAAAATGCTTTGGGTTAAAATATACACTGACAGCACGTTCTTATATGTGATGATTCTTAATGCACTGAGCATGTCGGGATATGCAAGGTGCTGAACCAGAAGCAGTGAGAATTAAATGGTGAGAAAACATCCTTAGTCTCATAAAAACAGAGGAGAAGAGAGATTCCCATCTCTGTTGAGTGAGCATGTTTCCGAGAACAGAGAAATAAAGAGTAGTTGATCTACGGGGACGGGACTGAGTGAGATAGCATGTCAGGAATCTCAGGAGGCTGAGGCAGGCAAATTTAGAGTTCAAGGCCACCCTGGGCTACATGACCCTGGAAAGAAATTGGGACCGAAAAAGGGAAGAAAGATGTATACGATTTGGGAAAATCAAATTTATATGTCTAATCAAAATTATATGTCTAAATTTGGGGAACCAAAATGGAGTTCGTAATAACATTCAAAAAGAGCAGACAGACAGCCAAACTGGAGGGAAGCAGACATCACTGATACTGCAAATAGAGAAAGAGTTGGCAATGTGGGAGAACTTGCTAGAAGCTTATTCCTTGGAAAAGAGTCAGCAGAAGAGAGTCAGAATAGCACAAGGTGACTAGGTTTTAAGAAGACCACTCTGGTCACAGGATAAAGGACTATAAAGAGGGATAGGAAAGTCAAATTAGACACCACCCGTTAGAGTTCTTAAAGGCAAGCCATCAAGCTGACCACTCACAGGCTCACCGGGACTAAGTTCAGAGAGCCAGCTCAACAAATACCACGACACTCTGGGAAGTAATTAATACTGAATAGCTGGCTTCACCCTGGGGCTGCGAAGACAGTTAGCTATTTTTCCTTTTGTCTTGTTTCACCCTGTGGGAACATACCCCACATTCAATGAAATATATAAATTTGTCCCCACACATCATAAGTTATAAAGCTATGGCACCCTCTCTCCAAAAACACCTACCACCGTCTAAAGAGCCCAGACCCAAGGAAAGGAGAGGCAATACCAAGAACTCAGGGTCTTTCCAATGCTTAGCTTCTACTTGCAAGCTGAATACATGAAAAGCTAATTGCTGGACACCCTGGGGCCTTCCCAGCTGTTCAGCTATAATGAATGGCATACAGGATGGAGAGTAAATACCTTAGCATCTGATAGATAATAATATCTGATAGACATTAGCAAGCAGATTCTGACGACACTGGAAATCATTGCCATTTAAATTTTAGATGCCTTATATGTGGCATATCAAGGAAAGTTTAAAGTAAGGAAACTGATGGGAAATGCATAGCTGTGGTGCTACCAAAGTCTGTAGTTTATATACTGCAGCCGCTTCCCCATTTCCAACCTAGGGTCTGGGGGCCTCAATGAAACAATGTGAACGTCTTACCCTGCGACCTATGAAATCTGTTTATTTTTCCTTGACCCTTCAAAGACAGTTGAACTATAAAGATACACGTTGAAAAAGAAATTCTCAAATGATGAACTTTAATATTTACATTGTGGGTGAGGCATGCTCTATGTTTTAAGTCCTGCAAATTCTGTGTGTTGAACTATGGGAAATTATTCTAAGAAGCAAATAGGGTTGGGCGAAGAGCAGTGCTTGAAGCGGTGGGTGTCTCCTCTTCCTGGTTATTTGAATGTGTTTGCATTAATAAGTTTTTTTCTCTTTCTCTTTACTTCCTTTAGTATTTCCTCAGAATCCTCATAGAGCTAGACTGTTCACACACTCAAGATCTAGCTCATTAAAAACATAGCCAGTGAAAAAAAATTAAAAAAAAAAAACCATAGCCAGTGATTAGGACACAGTGCAAACCTGTAATCCCAACACTCAGGGGATGGAAGCAGCAGATCTTAAGTTCCATCTTGGGCTGTTACATAGTGAGTTTGAAACCAGCCTGGGCCATGTAGTTAGACTTTGTCTGAATGAATGAATGAATGAATGAATGAGATATTTTTCTTCCATTGTGATAATATAAACTCAAGTCTTAGCCATTTCAACTATTGAAATTATACTGAACCTCAGAATACCAGTTAATTTTCCTGAGTACATTAGGTACTGGTACTGTTTGAGGAACGTGAAAGGAATGTTGAGAAACCCTCTGTGCTTCTGGCAAGCAGACACTCAATATTAACAGCATCATCCATGCTCAACTTTTAGTTAAAGGGAAAGGAACTGATTCCAGGTAGTTTAGTGATGGAGGAAGAGGACCCTTGGGGGTAGCCCCAACCTCACTCTTTCAGGAAGCTTCCTCGGAATCCCATCCTAGAACCCTGAAGGGTCCCTTTCTGATTATTTCTTAGCACCTATCATATGCCAGAGACAGACTCATTGTAGAATTCTGCAAAACCCAAAGGGTTTTAACGCCTGTAAAAATACCCCCAAAAGGCAATACAGCAGCTGCTTCACATTAAACTTGTTCAAAATGAATTGCAGAAACTGACTTCCAAATAATACCACTTTAAAATTCAGTGCCCATATGAATTTAACAGAAATGTAATTTCATATAGCTAAGTAGTACAAAAGGCTAAGTTTAGGATCCAAAGAATTACAAACAGTTTTTCATTTGTTTGTTTGAAGTAAAATAAATGTAGATGGTAACTCATACATTCACACAGCCCTGATCCTTATATTCAGGTAAGTAGAGAAACTTCACCCCCTCCCCACAATGATCATAGCCATTTTAATACCTTGTGGCCAGGGTACAGAATAGTCAATTTTTCACTTATATTTGTGGATTGTTCTGAAGTACTGTCTGTTCTAAACTCTCTCACACACTCCACAGCCATTTCATGGGTATCAGTGGTGTTCATGTGTACATGACTTGGAGGTTCAAATTATTGTTTGTGCAAGGATCTAAGAATATCAAAACAAAACAACAAAAACACGTATGTTTTTTCTTATATTTCGCTACACACTGGTAGCACAAAATAGCTTTGAGGGTGGGGGTAGGGAGATGCACTCTCACATGATAATTTTGCTGAATTATTTGGAAGTTGAGCAACCCAGGACCTAATTACAAGGGACAAAGGCCTATAATTCCAAGAAGGCCAAGTTGTCTGGCAGAGAGCAATTCCTCAAGTGATTTACTTAGTCTCCTGAAACAACTTGTGTTTTCCTCTTGGCCATACAGAAAGGTCTGGGTATTTTCTTCTACTTTACAGTGAAACATTCAGTTTCATTGTGGTTATGGCCTAGGGTTTTCGGCTGGTCACAACAAAGTAAAATGTTTTCTCTACTGTGTTTGGTTTCCAACCCCTTACATTTTTTTTTCACATCCAATCAAAATTTCAGCTGAAAATGTCCAAAAGGAAAACGTAACAGACTTCCACTGTCTGCTCCAAAAAGTTTCTTATCTAGGATTCAAAAACTCCCTGCTACTTGCTGTGTTGTTCTTATAGGAAGATAAGACCAAGATCCATCTGGTCACCATGGTTATCTTGTCCTCAGAGAGACAACAAACCGAACATTCCTGTCTATTCCAGCTAAAGAGGATGAGGAATAAAAGATTGAGCATGTCTTCCCTGTGATTCCTTTGGGCTCACTGTGGGACCGTGTCCCACACTGTCTTCTCGACACCCCACCAAATGATTAGGAAACTTTGGATCATTGCACTGCGAAGGTAGGAGGCCTGAAGCCAGGAGGCAGAAGTGGTCTGTCTCTAGTCATGGGAGCCATGTCAGCCACGTGGCCAGAATCTAAACTTTCAAAGACACTGTTCTCACACTCCCTCTCTTCAAGGAATGGATTAAGACATAGGTCTTCTCAAGGAATCTGTAGTCTGTATGATGAATGGGTTAAAGCAAGTAAAAGAAGATGGGAAGGGGTGGAATGTACTATGACCTGGGACCATAGTTGAGAAAGGAATTACATTTGCAAATGGGTTAAATGATAGCTCCACCAGAAGTATGTCTAAGTGAGCGTTTCAGTCAACCTGTGACTGTTTAAAGCAGTGATTCTCAACCTGTAGGGTCACAACCCCCCACAGAGGTCATGTATCAGCTATTCAGCATCTCAGATATTTACATTATGATCCATAACAGTAGCAAAATTACAGTTGTGAAGTAGCAACAAAATAATTTTCTGATTGAGAGTCACCACAGCATGAGGAACTGTATTAAAGGGCCATAGTGTTAGAAAGGCTGAGAACCCCTGGTTTAAAAAAAAAATAAAATTCAGTATAAAATTGGGGACTTTTTCCTTAGAATGAGGCATAACTATAAACTTAATGGGAGTGTTAGAGTTTTCTAGAGTCCACCTGTGGTACCACACATTTCTTGCGGGTAAAAGATCAGCGCTTTTGTGTGCCCAAAACAAAGGTGGTATTAACAAGAGAAAGCTTTGTTGCATACTGTGTGAGTGTAGAAACTGGTAGTGTAGGGTAGTGTGGCAGCACTGTGTGGCTTTCCTAGATGATGTAAAGAAACATCTTGGCACCCCACGCAGAAAGCGTGCTGACAGACTGAAGAAATCATGCCATCCAAGTCCTTCTGGGGAACCAATGAGTTCACTGGGGTTACTCTCAGAATCATGGGTGACTTTTGAGGAACTGAAGCATCAGAAAGTCTCATCGTTGACAATGTGTATCCCTTATATAATCTCAAGGAAAGGAGGGGCCTCAGGAAGGCTTTGGAAGATTCTGAATGTACTGGGCCACTCTCTACATCCATGCAGAAGTGTTACTAGGCCTGACTTCATGAGGCTTTCAGGCAGCTCATCATAGCTGCTCTGTCTTTAAGACAGTGATGATTATGTCTGACCCTGAGTGAATAGCTATACCACAAACAGCTGTACAGTTAACAGGATTGGCACATTCAACTTTTTTGTTGTTGTTTTTCAAGACAGAGTTTCTCTGTGAAACAGTCTTGGCTGTCCTGGAACTTACTCTGTAGACCAGGCTGGCCTTGAACTCACAGAGATCCACCTGCCTCTGGGTGTGTACCACCACCGCCAGGCTTCAACTTTTTATCTCTGCCTTTTTTTTAGCTCCCTCCCTTTCCCTTTGGGATCAGGCTCCCACTTGAGATCCAAACAGCTCCGTTCTAGCCAGAACAAAGCAAAAGAGGCTAGCATGGCCCTCCTCTAAAGACCATAGCCTCTTGAATTAAAAAAAAAGGCCCACATGATTTCCTCTTAGGTCCACTGGCTAAAATTTGGTCACAGAACCTGAGATTTGTAACTGAACCCTGGATAAAGCCATGTGTCTGGTTAAGATGTCTATAAATAAGGTAAGAAGGGAAGGTTTGGGCATCTGAGGATGTTGGCTCTCTCTGCTGCATTAACCTAACTATATTTGAAAAAAGAATTTGTGTGGCAAATTACTAGGGCTTTGTTTCCAAACGTAGATTAGGAACAAATGTTGGGCCATTTCAACAATTGAAGGAGGATTTCTCACCTTGTCAAGCGCTACTCATTTACAACTAAATCTAACACCTTCTGCTAAGCTAGTCATAGCCAAATTAAGCTTGCCACCAAGATATCGAGACAAATGTTCTTGTAGCGTGGCACTCTATCGCTCTGCCTTCATTTGGTTTATTTACAACTAAAAAGTAGATTGAGGGATGGAGTTGGAGAAAGTGATCTGGATAACTGTTACTCTATATGCCACGAAACTGATACCCAAATGATGCTGGAGAAGGGGGGGTCTGAATTGCCTTAGTGTAGAGTACCCTAACCTGAGTTCATTGAATATTTAATTGTAGTGTATGCTTTATGCTGATTTGAGAATCACAGTAGAAATAACCCCGACAAGCTTGTTTACTTCATTCTTCCTGGAGCATTCTTGACCTAGTTCAGAACCACAACTCCTACCTGCTGCCCCCCTCGACTAGCTGCTGTTCCCCTGAACTGAATGACTGACTTTAGCATCACTGCCTACGTTTCTTGACACAGCAGACAATAGGCAAGATAAATTTCTGAAACCCAAAGCCGATTTAAGAATCTCTGGGCAAGCTTGCTGCCCCAGGGAGTCTGGCAATCCATTTGTAGGGAGTAGGACTCCTTTGCAGAGCCAAGTAAGTCATGCAGCTGCTTCGGCTTTATAACAGGGTTTACGCCTTGTAAGTCAGTTTAGAGCCGAACTGGGAAGGGGTGCATAGTTCACAACTGGCCTGTGAACTTACACAAAGGAGAGCATGGAACAATTATAAATGGTTGGCTGCCATTGTGCAAACAAAGGTAGAAAGTGACCTGCAGGCACCCACCTAATTAAGCACTGCGATCTGGAAGCCCCCACTCACAGAAATGTTCCCTTTCCGGTCTTGACACTCAGGAGAGCATCAGACATTTAGATGGAGTCAACAGAACCTGGTGCACACACTCAGTGAGTGCCCAACATGAGGAGCGTGTGTGTAGATACACGTGTAATTGTTCAGCAATGAACAAAACGAACAGTAGAGCAGTTTTCAATTTTCCCTCTGAGTCCTCAGACTTTCCCCCATGTCAGTTAACTTACCCTCTTTATGAAAACATGTGAAGCCACAGGCTTTTTCATTATTTGAAGTTGCATATGGTGGGTCCTCACACTTGGATACTGTGGCGTTGCACTCACACTACGACAGACTAATGCTGACAGTCACAGAGGGAAACAGCAGCTTGTGTCTTTTTTACTGTTTTATGCCAGGTACCTTTCTGTTGCATGCACGATTTCATTCCATCTTCCCCTTGACCCTGTTCTGTTTATGACGACGATGGAAACTGACAATAGAGTATATAAGTACCTCACTCTATGTCTGCCAGCTAGTAAGTAATTGTCACAGTATTCACTGTACTGTATTGGCTACCCAAAAATAGATGATGTCTCTCATACGTGTACATACAGGAAGCAGTGAACTGAGCTTGGGTATTTTCCCTCTCCTGTTTCCCTGTTTGTATTTCTCAGTTTGTGGCACAAGATCTCTTTTGATGTAAAACTGCATGCATATATTTATATATATGCATTTATGTGGTAAAGACCCTTATATCATCTCATAACCATGCGTAATACTATTATTTTAAGAAATGAGTAAATGAATAATTCATAAAACAAAGAATACGTGTTGAATGCTGGACCACTGCTGGAGAACAATGGCCTTGCTCTGACACCAGAGACAATCTTGGCTCTCTTCGTCTCCTCCCTTTGTTCAAAACAGTCTGACTTTTAATATCTTACTGGAAGTAACAGGAAAACAGTACGTTAAGTGATCGCTGTGGGTTTTTTTAATTTTATTTTGGCATTTTGACAATGAGTGGTTATGCCCTGTAATCAAAGGAAAACATGAACTGGCCATCTCCTAGCAACTCATTAAAGATTACTCCCAGGGAATAATTTATGGGTCAGAGTGTACGTGCATGTAACCTTCAAGCTGAAAGCCAACAAATCCCACACTCGCTCATTAACATCTTTCAAAATCCTACAAATACATGAGCCTATTTTGAATGAGACGGCAGAGCCAATGAGCACAAAATGTCCCCAATGGGCAATTTTGTGTAAAAAGTCAAAGAATGGGCCTTTTTTTTTCTGTTGTTGAAAATCTAATTACAATCTGAAGTCACTAATAATCATTCTGCCCTCCTACTGCTGCCTTTTCCGAAGTCTCTTCCACCTCTTTCATGGAAGGAGACATCTGTCACACACGGGCGGACTGTGTCACAGCAACCTTGTCTTCTCTGACGTGTTCTCCCAGTGGGCACCTTCCCTGCCTGTGAAGTCTGGTGTACTGAGGAGATCAGTCAATCAAACCAGCTCCTCCTCACTCTCAGGAAGCTGCCACTCTCAGAGCCTTAATGAGCCAAAGGAAGGTGCAATCAACACAGATTTTATTCTGCCATCTGTGCAGTAAAGAAACAAATATGGCCTCAGGATAATTCATTCCATCTCTCCAATCCATGATTTAATCAATTCTCTTTAAAACTGAAAAGACTGACTGGGGAATTCATGTGAATGATGACCAAGGCAAAGGGGGATTCCATATTTGAAATAATCTAACTACAACTCACACACTTGAACACGAAGATGTGTTCACTATTTGCTAGCAGAAGAGGTAACATTGGGGGACCGTGTGTCGGTTGCACATCTAAGTGTTCTATGTGTTTAAACCCATTGACTCTTCCCACAACCCTGGGAATCAGCACCACTGTCAGCCCTATTTCTAGACAAGAAACTCAATCTGACTCAGGGCCAGGGTGAGTGACTTTCTGAAATTGCCCATCTGCAAATGGTAGAAGGGCTTTGTCAAAGCTGATTGATTGGGTTCCACGTTCAAAGCGGTTGCTTATAATCTGGATCCATGGTGGGGGCAGTGTGGTCCCCTACTCCAATCGCTGTTTGGAAACCAAAGGCAGCCAAATGTTGCCATTCCTAAAAATAGCTCAAATCTGGATCATGAGCATTTGTTCCGAAATGCTTTTTCTGAGCTGTGTTCTTGTGACACAGAATGTACACCTATTTTTACTTATTATGAGAGGGACAAGACTGCTTAGTTGGGGGTCCCTTGCTGTGCAGCTGTCAATCTAAGCAGGCTAAAGGAATGTGACTAACTTCAAGCTTGTTCAGGGCTGTCCAGGGTCAGCATCCTGGACCAATGAACAGGAAGGGCCACTATCATTTAAAGTTATGCTGTTCCATACTCCGCTGAAACGTATGGAGCAATTAATGTGTATTATTACCTATCTGCTCGGCACTTAGTATTGTTCAGTCTTTACTAATACTGTCTTTATGCCATTTATACTCAAGGGAAACATGAATAAAGCCATCATTCATGCATAGTCCTAAAGGATTTAGGCTCAGCCTACATTATCAGCCAATTATATTTCAAATCCCTGAGTTAAAAATTTTCTATGTACTACATAAAATACTCTTAAGTCTGTTTTTCCTTAAGGTATTCCTAAAGTGTAACAGGGTTCCTCACTGTCCTGATAAGTCCGAGTCTATTGAAACAGTAAATTTTATTAATGTTTATCCTGAGTTTAAGCTTTCAGTGACATTTTCCTCTGGTCCCAATTACTGTAGGTTACATTTAAAATTTCTTTAAAATGAAACAGTTTTTATTTTGTGTCATCTTATTATTTTTAAATTTTTTATAATTTTTGAGAATTTCATATGTATATGCAATAAAATATAATCTTATCCGCCCCCCCCCATTTTCCCTTCCAATCCCTACATACCCTTCAAACTTCGTGTCTTTTTTTTCTTTTTGATAACCCACTAAGTCCAGTTGGTACTACTCATATGTACGTGTTGGGGGGGGGGCATCCACTGGAGTATGGAAAGTCTATCAGTTACCATATACTCAATAAATAATGATTCTCCTGGGCTTTAGAGATGACTCCGTGGTTAACAGCCCTTGTTCTTGCAGAAGACCCAGGTTCAATTTTCAGCACCCACATGGTAGCTCACAACCATCTGTGACTGCAGTTCCAGGAGATATAATCCCCTCCTCTGGCCTCTACTGGCACATAATGCACATACGTAGATGCAGGGAAAATACTCACATAGAAATAAGTAAATGAACAACCCCACCACCGCCACCTGCAATTATTGTCAGTCACTCTTCAGTAGAGCGTAGGGCCTGCAGGCTTGATTCTGTGCAGTTCTTGCACAGATAATCATAGCTGCCATGAGTTCATGACTGTCATAGCCAGAAGACAGCATATCACAGAACTCCTCCCCATCCTCTGGTTCTTACATTGTGTCTCCTGTGATGTTCCTTGAGCCTTGGTGCTGGGGGAATTAATATAGATTACTTTCGGGGGCTGAGCACCAAGTCTCCTATCCTTAGCACTTTGAAATGTTATGGACCTTTCCAGTGACTGCTGTTAACTGCCACAAAAGAATCTTCTCATACCAAGGTTGAGCGCAGCCCAGGTCTATGGGTATAAACATAAATATATGGAAGGCAATTTGACAGCATGGCCAGTTAGCAAAATAACAACAGCAGGTTCCACTCTAGGACCCGTGACCTCTTCAGTCAAGGGTTTTCAACCAGGCTTACAGCATCAGGAGTGAAATTCCCTTCTGTGGAGCCGGTCTCTCCTCCAATCAGAAAGCTGTTAGCTACCCACAACAGTAACGCCACCTCTGCCTTTTCTCTGGCTTGCCCTTATTATAAGCCTTTCCCCCAATTTGTTATGTTTTTCTTAAAATTCAAGGGTAGTTTTTGGAAAGAAAGGCTACAGATTGCAGGAGACAAGTTTACAATTGAAACAAAGGGAATTATTCTCAAGTTATTCTTTTTCTGTTTGGATAATCCTATCTTGTGGTTATTGTATCCAAATAAATATTAAAACATTTGCTTTTAGTCTAATCATCAGCTCTCACATTTTAGACAAAGCATATAACCAAATACCTCTAAAATTCATCATGATTAAGTAAATCTTTTTATTTGCAAATATTGACATACATTGACTAGAGAAGTTGGATATGTCTTTAAAAACCTTTCATAAGACATTCTACTATGATTGATTTATCTTTAACAAAATGATTTATAAGGCCTTAATATGTTTTCTCACAATGCAATTCCTTATCTTTTCATAGAATCAACTGTTCTAAAAGATGTGTTAAGATAAACTCTAAAAATATTATTTGAAGTATTCAGGTAGAAAGATTTATTGCATTTTTGCTATCATAAAACATGTTTTTGTGAGAATTTTAGGTAACCAGTTCTGGGTGCTGATGAGGTGTGAAAAGCCTGGAGCAAATTAACATACAGATGGAACTGCATTAATGTATTCATGAAGTTCAAGTATGATCTTGATACAGATCAAATATTAGAGTCAGTGGGTCTAGTGAGAGCATGGTGACGCATTTTGAAGTTTTCCACAAGGCACTGCTCAGAAATATCATGAGTTCCAACCTGCTGACCTTGTCCATTATTAGAAACATTCATTTTGAAACAAGTAGTAGAAAGTCTGCTAAAATGCAAACGTGTGCTTTAATAAGTTAATACCTCATCACTTGTAACTTTAACAAAACCCCAAGGAGATCAGATGTAAGATCTAAACTCATCCACATAGCCAATTAATGAATGACAGTTGTTGTCTCCTGGAAAGCCAATGTCTCATTACACATAAAGGTAAGTCATGGCTGTTAACATCTCACAGAATTCAAAATGAAGGTCACAAAGGGAGGTGGTGGTTTCAGAGTTCACTGATGTGCTCCAGTATTGACTAGATTCATGCCCACGATCAGAATCTAATGCTAAATCGTTAGTGCCTAAGTTCACAAAGGTAAATAGTGGTGTTCACTATCAACATGTAGCAAAATTAATTCATGCTGCTACACTGGAATGACAGGGAGGTCACTAATGACAGTGCCATTTCTGTGAGACAGGATTTCTTTTAGCCCAGGCTATCCCTGAATTCACTATATAATCAAGGATGATTGTGAATTGCTGATCTCCCTACCTCCACCTCCCAAGTGCTGGGATTATGGGCTTGTATCACGATGCCCAGCTGATGTTGACAGTTTGGGTTCTATTATGGAACACAGGCTTGTTCTACTCTTCTTGAGCTTCTCTGGCTCACATCTCCACCACAGTAATATTTCCATAGTTACCCAAGTGCTAAAAATGGCTATCTCCTTGAACTTCCTAAAAGGAAGAGAAGTCTTGACTTTAGCATCTCACCATACTCATTCTTTCCCGGTCCTGCCCTGTGTGGGGCCATTCCCAGAATGAGGGCTGTTCCTCCCTGGAGGTTCCACCCCATGACTGAGTTTCCTGCCTCTGAATCACATTCTCCTGTTGAAGGGCCCTGCTGTGATGATGAAAAACAAGATAATAAGCAAGCATGGAAGATGCAAGGCAGTAAGAAGGGCTCTGCAGGAAAACTTCCAAAGGAGAATGGAAATCAAGAGGAAGGCAGTGTATATGGGGTGTATATGGGGTGGTCAGGAGTGGCCTCTCTGATAAGGTGATGCGGTTGTTTGAGACATGTCCCCCATAGTCTCTAGTGTTTGAACACTTGGTCCCCAGTTGGTGGCATCATTTATGGAGGCTTAAGAGGTGCAGTCTCCTTGGAGGAAGGATGTCATTGGTTTTGGACTTTGAGAGCTTAAAGCTGTGTCTACTTCCAGTGTGTTCTCTCTGCTTAGTGCTTAAGGTTTGAAGGTGTGAGCTCTCAAGCTCGCTGCCATATGTCCCCATTATAATGGAATTTCATTCCTCTGGAAACAACAGCCCAAATAAACCCTTCCTTCTGTAGCTTGCCTTGGTCATGGTGTTTTATCACAGCAGTAGAAAAGTAACCAAGGCAGGCACCATGTGAACATTAAGCTTAAGGACGAAAGAACAAAGCTAGGGATAGATAGAAGTACCCTAGACAGAAAGAATACCCCTGTGATAGTACTAGACTTGGTGTGTGCAACGAAGTATTCCAGATTCTGGAACAGACTGGGCAAGGAGGAGGAGTGGTAGCCATGAGCCTAGCTACTGTGTGCATCCCGGACAAGGAGGCCCCTTTCGGCCATGGCAGGGAAGACAGATGGGACCGTGAGTTGGGGGTGTTTGAACAGAATGAATGCTCTCTCTCGGAGGTTACAGCCATCACTCTGAACATTCCAGTGTCTGAATACAGCAGATTCAGGTACATGCAGAGGAAGGAAAGCAGCCATGAGGCACTAAAACAGACAAGACAGAGCCAAGGTACAGGATGCTCACAGAGAAGTGGATATTGTATGCTTGGGTTCTGGATATGTTTTGAAGGCAGATATTGTAAAACCTGATCACAAATGAACATGGTAAAGACAATTATGAGTCAAATATCTTGTCAAAGCTTTGAGGCTGGAAAGCAGTAAAATTTTTGGCAGCACGTTCTAGGAAAGTGTTCTCTCATCGAGCTATGTTCCCCGCATTTGCAATACTCCTTTTCTCTCTCTCTTTTTAAGATAGGTCTCATTGAAGGCCCAGGATGGTCTTAAACTCGCTGTGTAGCTGGACTTGAACTTGGAACATTCCTGCCTCTGCCTCCTTAACACTAGTGTTTCAAGTCTGCGTCACTAGACCTGGCAAATGGTGATGCTTTTTGCAGAGAGAGAGCAGGGTGGGCCCAAGCTCTGGGGAATGTGCCCATGGGAAATGCACAAATGGGTTCATAAATAGGCAGCTGCTACTCCAAGCCTGACGTTTTGAGGGCAGGAACTTAGGAATGGTCCAACAGCTATAATTTAAGTTAATTAGCCTTTCTTTTTAAATCCACATATCTTACTCTAAGATTCTAGTGTGATTGCCTAAATCCCAGCTATGTTGAGAGTCTCCACCAAGAGAGATGGAGAACACATGGTAATGGGGCAGAAATAATGAGAACAATGCTGAGGGGTGAAAACGGAGAAGAAGGTGGTTGAACCCCAAGATGCTTTACCTCCCTGCTCTACATGTGTATGTACTTTGACTCAGAACTCACTAGGGTGATGCAATGTAACCAGAGTCCATATGTCCGTGGGGGGGGGAAATGTATATATGAGTGTATGGATGTTTCTACCTATGTATAACATACATATGTGTATTATATGTGAAGTCCATATATGTGTATATATGTAACATTATATATAATTATATATAGATAACATAGATATTATATTACATATTATATATATATATATATATATAATTATATAGAGAGATTGTACTGGCTGGCTAGTTTTGTGTGTCAACTTAACACAAGCTAGTGTCATCAGAGAAGAAGGAGCCTCAGTTGAGGAAATGGCTCCATGAGACCCAACTGTAAGGCATTTTCTCATTTAGTGATCAATGGGGGAGGGCCCAGCCCATTGTGAGTGGTGCCATCCCTGGGCTGGTGGTCCTGGATTCTATAAGATGGGCTGAGCAAGCCACAGGAAACAAGCCAGTAAGCAGCATCCTTTCATGGCCTCTGCATCAGCCCCTGCTTCCAGGATCCTGCCCTGTTTTGAATTCCTTTCCTGACTTCCTTCAGTGATGAACAGCAATGCTGAAGTATAAGCCTAATAAACCCTTTCCTCCCCAACTTGCTTTTTGGTCATGGTGTTTTTGGCAGAGCAGCAATAGAAACCCTAATTAAGACACAGATAATATATATGATTATAATATATACATATAATATGTTCTGATTACAATATATATTTACACATATATATAATATGCTGTGATAAAGTACCTGAAAAAAAATCAATTTAAGGAAGGGAGGGTTTTTAACTCACAATTTGAAAACACAGCCATCATGATAGGGAAGCCATGGCTGCAGGAGCCTGAAGTAACTTGTCATACTGAATATGAATTCAGAAGGTAGGCAACAATGAATGCTTGTGCTGAGCTCATCTTCTTTTTATTTAGTCCAGGACCCCTTCCCACGGACTGATGTTATCCACATTCAGTGTAGGTCTACCCATCTCAATGATCTCAATCTAAAATTTCCCTCAAAGATATACCCAGAAGTTTATTTTCATGATGATTATAAATGCTATTGAGTTTAAACCATCATATTACTTGACCTGAAATATTAGCTCAACCTTTGAATTTCTACACATGACCTTCATTGAACTTGAAACACTAAATATCTACAAGAAAAGTCAAGGCCTATTAAACAATCATTGTTTTGTTAATTGTAGAACCCATTAAATTAGTTTCA